>NC_049203.1:57401834-58044334 GCF_013347855.1 Anguilla anguilla | reverse complement strand
TACACACACAAAGACACACATACAGTACACACATGCACGCACACATGCACACACATGAATGGGTGCGCATGCAGGCATGCATGCACATACACAAATACACATGCACACATACAACAAACAGGCGCACACACACACACATGCACGCACACATGCATGCCTATACACACAAATGTAGTATATGTATACATGCCTGTGTACACACACATGACTTTGGATACAAAACATGACCAGCACAGACACATGTATGGCTACATATGCACACATATATGCCTCGAAACCCACACCCTCCTGCATGTTGTTGCCAAATTAGTACAGGAACATGCGGTTATGTGGAAATTAATTATTTATCAGTGCAACAGTGGAACTGGAAATAATTGTTCTTGCCTATATGGCCTTCTGCAAGTGTCTTGTGTGTGTACTTATGTATGTACCTGAGGTTCAGGTGTTCTAGGCTGATCCCTTTGTTCTGCTGCAGAAATACCTGGAGGAATACCTGAGCAACCTGCTAGAAAACAACTTCTGCCGGAACTACCATGGCATGGTGAGTGTCTATGCCATAATTGCTATACTCTATTACATTGGGGGCGACATAGCTCAGGAGGTAAGACCGATTGTCTGGCAGTCGGAGGGTTGCCGGTTCAAGCCCCGCCCTGGGCATGTCGAAGTGTCCTTGAGCAAGACACCTAACCCCTAACCCCTAACCCCCAACTGCTCTGGCGAATGAGAGGCATCAATTGTAAAGCGCTTTGGATAAAAGCGCTATATAAATGCAGTCCATTTACCATTACTAACTGACACCTGTTTTAGGCTCTTTCACCACACATTGTATAGAAATATGGACTAAGTCACTGTGACATCATCCATTGACTCCCCATGGGGTTGGTGACAAACGTTTTGAAGCCTGGGAAGTGCAGTTTCTGGGCTCCACCCCCAATTTTGTTGTACAAATTGGAGCCAGAGATTGCGCAGTTGGGACATGAAGTCCAGTCGTCCACTAACCGTGTGAGATACACTGACTTGGCAGTGACACAAACTGTCCCTGATTTGTCTGGCCTGACTTCTGAGTGTACCGGGCTGAAAAGAAATAGCAGAATGCTTGCTGGTGGTGTTTGTGGGATGGTGTAGTCCAGAAAAAACTTGTGCTCTTCTTGCATCAGCTTCCTCAAAACGTAGCACTACCAAATGACAAACACATCTGCAGAGGCCATCTTAAAGAAAAGTACTCATAATCAGTGGGTGACGTAAGTGGTACAGAAGTACTCATTAACAGAAAGAAGATTCAAATGCACTGCAATCTTTTGTAATAATGGTGCAAACGCCTACCTAACTTTAAGTACACATTCCTTTAGCACGTAAAATTGCCGCGCATTGCAGAAGTCACTGCAGCTGGGTAGAATCAATGTATGGCAAGTATCAAGCTATTAAAGTGTCCAGTAAAGCGTGAAGAGGACTGGAGCCACTTTGTGATCACAACGCACTGCGCTCAGACAACTTCCTGTAATGGTCAGTGGTTAGTTTCAGAGGGGTCTGACTCACCAAGTGTGAAAACATCCACAAGTGTATTTTTGTGGTGATATTTTTCAGTACTGTTGAAATACCAAGAGTATCAGTGCTGTTGAAACCCACCAGTAAATATGTGCTCTAATCCCAGTATCTTTTGATATGACAACATTTTGTTACAACTCCATTATGTATAATATTTGAAGTTGCATTACTAATTACATTTTGTTTAATGATTGATAAAATGTATTCTTTTAGCTTCTTATTTGCTATTGTCTTTCCTTTGCTACAACCTATTCAAACTGTCACATTTCTGTTGTGCGTTGTGACCTATCATTGTGATTTACATACCTTTTCACAAAAGATTTCCTTCATGTATTCCCACCTTAGTTATATTTATGAATTGACTCTTCTGCCACACTTCCAATTATTTATTGAACTATAGTATTATGGGACTTGCAGTCAAATATGTCGAAGATCACTTCTGCAAAGATTTAATTGTTATGTCTTTCCCTGAAGACCTTGTAAGGCGGTTTACAGAAGTCTGGCCCTTTTCAGCACTGTTTACTGTGCTGACAGGGAGTCAGCACGTGTGATAAAGACAGTGCTCAGTTGCAAAACATCCTACTGGATCAGCATTATGTGAACCTTAGGTTCTCCATAATACAATGCAATCATGTTTTGTATTGTTGTGAAGCTGATGTCATGTGCAACAAGTTGATATCTTTGGTGGTGGTGTGCTGACTAAAGATGATACCTATGGGTCAGCACCCAGCCACATACAAAGGTTAACCCGGTGTGGTATGCTTGCAGAGATAGTATAAGCAGGATTGTTGATGTTCTGTTTTGTTAAGTCAAAATGAATGTAGTTAATTGTAGTGTGTTAATTATTGTAATACATAATGGTGCAAAATGTGTGCGTAGTTGAGTGGCTATATGCATATGATGCGTAGGAGACTTAAATTTTTACATACCGATTTATACAGCGGAAACCATTCAGGTTATGTACTTTGCTCTAGGGTACAAAGGAAGTCCAGTGTCCCAGTTGGGAATCAAACCTGCAAACTTTCTGCCACCCCCTCTCTGATCTTCACAGTGCCTGTGTTGTGCTTTCAGCTGGAGTTTCTGGATGTCAGTCTGCTTTCCTTCATCAAAGATCTTGGGCCCAAGGGTTTGTAAGTGCATCTATAAAATCTGTTTTTGAGCATTCAAACTGGTCTGTGCTGGAACATGCTTGAGCATTGAACCATGGGTGTGATGTATGTGTATGCTATATATCCCAGCACCCTGTTGGCCTGTTGTTACTGCTACAACACAGTGCCTAGAACCACAAAGGCTTTGATCAACCGTTACTCCCAAGTTTTTTTTTTCAAATTCAGCACATTCCAGTTTTGTTCCTCCCATAAAGTAATCCTGACTAAAGTTTTTATTTGCCATATGCAGAACATTACATTTGGCTGTATTAAATTTAATTTGCCAGGTTTTTGCCGACTTCTGGATTTTATTTAAATCTTCTAGGAAGATGTGTGTGTGTGTGTGTGTGTGTGTACAGTAGGAGTAAGACAAAGTGTTTGTGTCAGGGAGGGCTTCATCCTGAAGAGGTCAGGTGGTCATCGGATCCAGGGCCTGAACTGCATCGGACACCACCAGTTCTGCTATCGGTGGTCACGGCGCTGGCTCGTGGCCAAAGACTCCTTCCTGCTTTACATGAAGAGGGAGGCGGGAGAAATCTCATTTGTGCTGCTCTTCGACCCGGAGCTCAAGGTCCAAGTGGGCCGCTGCTACACGGACACCAAGTACGGCGTGTGCATCCAGAACTTTACACGGTGAGGCGACAGATGGGCCCTGATGCAGTGACACAATAATTAGGCCACTGCACAGACTGAGCCAGAGGCAAACTGACACATATGGTTGTCCGTGTTTATGCTTGTGGATGGGTTACGTGATTTTGTGTGTATGTGTTACTGTGTGTATGCATGTGTGTGCATTTATTTATGGATGCATTCCTGTTTGTGCAATTGTGTGTATTTGTGTGCTCTTGTCCACATGTCCCTGTGTGTGTGTGTGTGTATGTGTGTGTGTGTTTGTCCGCTCACTTGTATCTGCATCTGTGTGAGTATGTAGATGTGTGCTCATATGTCTATGTGTGTGTGTCTATCTGCAGAAACCTGGTCATTAAGTGCAGCAGTTACAGACAGGCCCAGTGGTGGAGCCATGAGATCCGCAGGCTGGCAGAACCATGTGACTTCCTGCAGACACACAGATTCCAGGGGTTTGCCCCACCCCGGGAGAACACACTCACCAAGTGGTGAGATGGGGAGATCAGTTGCAGTTTTGATGAGGGGAGGGGCATATGGGGAGCAGGGTTGTCACGAGGGATGAGGTTCAGAGTAGTAGTTCTGTCTATTTCTATCCTGGGAATGTACTCTTTGGGCTGCTAAAATATCGATGTAAATCAAGTAGTTGTGCTTTATCTGATTTGAGGACCAACATTTTGGCCGTCAGCCCACCCTTCATAACATATTTTTTTAGCAAGGGTCACGCCAGCATTTTTCTTCTGTGCTGTATTAGTTTTACTTTTGCGGCTACACCTCATCTTGGTGAGCTCAATCTTTTAAAGACTCAAAAAATGGGTCTTGGTACCAAATTATCCCTGAATGCACAAATTAAGGGCTGGATTTGTTCACATTTGTTTTTGGCACGTGTTGAGCTCCATTTGCATAGAAGTCAGTCAATATGGCAGTGAAATTTATGTAGATCAGACTATTTAAATCTGTAGCAGCGCCCAGTGTGGCTTTTTCCTTGGTAGTGTAGTTGCATGTGCTTTCCACTGCTCCTGTAGTTTTATTGATCATACTCACCTCATTGCTGTAAGTCTAGATCTCACTTGTATAAATTGTAATCATAATGTTACTTCATAGAACAATAAAGTTTGATGATGCGTACATGCACTTATATATTGGGATTAATGTGCATGTTAAGCGATGCTGAATGATAGGCCTTTGTTTTGAGACAGGTATGTGAATGGCAGTGGCTACTTTTCAGACTTAGCTGATGCTCTGGAGCAGGCCAAAGAGGAAATCTTCATCACAGACTGGTGGTTAGTCCATTATATTACATTTACTACTGTTGTATACTATAAGACTGTATTTATATCACATACACTGTGTACCGCAATATGCATATTGTGTTGCGTGTCCTTTTATTACAACTACTAATAAATGTTGGTGAGATATCTGAACATGACTCATTGAGGGCAGTGATTTGTTCTGACTGACAGGCATGTATGAGGTTATACACCCAAAATAAACAGTATTAGGTAAAGCTCATCCATATAAGTTTGGACTTCTCATTTCCTAGGAAATAACTTTAGGTTTAGTTTTCTATTACTTCTTACCTAAAAGTTTTTTAATTCCCAGCCTTCCTGATAATTTATTACGGTTACAGCTGAAATTGTGCCTGTTTTGCAATGGAGGACAGAGATTCCTTAATTTTCTCATGCTTTAATCAGATTTCACCTCTCTAATGCATGAGCTTTGAATGGGTGTTGTGTGTTAACATCCTACAAGTCGTTATTTCCCCCATTTTCTATTAAAAGCATGTAGAGACTGCCATGGTGAAATACTGCATTATTGCAATGTAGTCTTTTCCATGTTATAGTCCATCATAGTCCATTTACAGCAAGCCTAACACATTTATAGCTTTGATTCATCATAAAAATTGAAATCTTAGTTGTAAAATGTTGATTTTTGAGGGGTATCCAAGACAAAATGCTTGTGTCTAAGGCAAGTCACACTTCAGGTGTAATTTAGATAGCCTTTCTGATTTAAAAGATATTCTGGTTTTGCCTAGGAAAACTGTGCTGATGTCACCTTGTTGCCAGGTTAGCTGAGCGTGTCTCTTGGTCACAGCCTGCTCCTCCTTCTTTTAGGCTCAGCCCTGAGATTTACCTGAAGAGGCCTGCCACAGACAACTATTGGCGCCTGGACGAAATCCTCAAACGCAAAGCAGTAAGGAACAATTAGGCTTTGTCCTTCTTTCTCTGAATTTCTTTGGCATCTGATCCCTCTCCTTGACAGCTTTCTTGAAGGTATTTCTGTCCTCCCCCACCTTCTTCTGCTCCCCGCCCCCTTTCTGTCTCCTCCCTCATTCCTGTCTCTCTGCTGCCCCCTGCAGGATCAGGGTGTGAAGGTCTGTGTGCTGCTGTACAAGGAAGTGGAGCTGGCCCTGGGCATCAACAGTGACTACAGCAAAAGGACCCTCATGAACAGGCACCCCAACATCAAGGTCAGAAACCCACAATGCATTACCATTGAACAAACCTTCTGTCTCCCTGCTGGGTGCACCAAATGTTATTTTTCCAAAACTCTTGTCATCGCACCTGTCATTAATTTATGACAGAGATACATTCTACAATGTTATTCCAGGAATCACCACACAGACCTTATTGACCACTCGTGTTTGGGCTCTTACTGATGCATCCAGTTGAAGCCCTGGATCCAAGTGCAGTGAATCAGGACCATGCCAGTGCCACCTGTGGCCAATCATAAAATTGCCACTGGAATTCCGAACTGGGGGAAAAATTAAATGGGACCAAAAGTATTATTATTCAATGTTTTTCATCTGTCACTTCTCTCCCTGTGTTGTTGGTACCCTTCTGCTTTGATACCCACTCTTCTTTTTTCAACTCTTTTCCTCTCTTCCTTCTCTGGTCTGTTCTCTCTCAGGTCATGCGTCATCCAGACCACGTCTCCGCCATCATCTTCCTTTGGGCGCACCATGAGAAGATGGTGGCCATTGACCAAACAGTGGCCTTTGTGGGCGGGATTGACCTGGCCTATGGGAGGTGGGACGACAGTCACTACCGGCTATCAGACCTGGGTGCTGCACCGACACCCCATAAAATCCAGGAGGCGGGGCCTGAGGTAATAGCAGACCCTCCTTTGAACACTGGGAAGACCTGACACTTTGCATTTCTTCCTGGTCTAGCTAAGCAGATTTGCCCATAATTTAAATTGTTGTACAAACATGTTGTAGCTGTGGAACATTTTTTTTAATCAATGTAAGGTTGTAACTTTAAGTGCAAAATGTTCACTGGCTTGGTTTTGGCATAATTGTATCACATGCACACACACACAAACACAGAAACACGCTCACATATGCACATAAGCATCATGCTCCTGTTCCCTCTAGGCTGGTGACGTGGTTGACCAGGGTTCTCATGAGCCAGCCAGTCAGCCCCTGGAAACAGAAGTGAAACCAAGTGGCCCAGGGGATCTGACAGGCAACACTCAACTGTGGCTGGGCAAAGACTACAGCAACTTCATCAATAAGGACTGGGTCCATCTGGACCACCCATTTGAGGGTACACACGTGTGAACACATATACTCACAGATGCCTACAAGCATTTTGAATCTTAGTCAGAAATTGTGTTTTTCATTGATAAAGTATCACCTCTTTAAATCTAGGAACCTTTGTTTTGGGAACTAATAGATTTAATGTTTCTATAGTTGCTATTTCACAGGGTGTTCTGTGTGGATATGCCACATGCCACATTAAAGTGGAATTGTAATAATAGTGACTTATCTGTTGTAGCTATTGTGAATAAAACCTGGATCCCTTGTGCCATAGGTGGGACATTTGGGTCATTTGTGTATAATTATAGGGTAATGTCCTCTTGTCTTCCCCTTTTACTGTGCATGCCTTCTGTGCATGTCCTCATACCACTGTCCATCTGGCCAATAGCTGTTTGATCCACATTGCATTGTACCACCACCAACAGGCACGCTAACCTTCTGACACCAGTGTGAGAACCGGAAAGCAGGGAGAGTTTAACCTGTTATGCCATTTCACAGGCAACATCATTTCAATGTATCAACCTGAAATTGCCTGTCATAATGCTCAATCCCGGTGAAATTGCTCTGTACCCCACTGGCATGTTTCATTTTAGATTTGACACTTTGACAGAGTATTTTTCTGTATTTACCCAAATGTTTTTTCCCGACTATCAAGTTAATTGATATGCTAATGGTATATTTAAATTATGCATTTAAATTTATGCATTATTTACTGTATGTAATCGGAATATGACTAATCCTGAAAAATTTCATTGTCTTTGTCTCTCTCAGACAACATCGACCGGACCCAGGTGCCTCGCATGCCTTGGCGTGACCTGGCCACCGCGCACCACGGGAAGGCAGCCAGAGACCTTGCCCGCCATTTCATCCAGAGATGGAATTTCACAAAGGTCAGAGGTCAAAGCTTTAACAGACCTGGGAGCTCTGGGTAACACCAAAGCTCAATGCGCATTGCCTGATTTAAGCAGTTGCGGTACTTGGAGTAAAGTAAGGCATGAATTATTCAGAGTTTTTGGTGGCAAAGTCTACGCTTTTGTGGAACAAAGTGTAAGGAGCTTGCCACTGAAGATTGATGAAATTCGCTCCCTGGTTGGCATATCTAAGGTGGGGTTGTTTTGCTTCAATGAAATGTGGTTAGATTGCTCAATCAATGATTGTGATAAAGACATAGACAGTTAGTCACCCGAAAGGTGAAACCACAATGGGGGTGGAGTCTGTGCTTTTATTTGTGCAGACAATCATTTTATTATCAGATCTGCTCTGGAAGACAATAATGAAATCTTCTCTGATTGACATCTGCCTTCTTAAAACAAAATCTGTGCTGTTTTGGGTGTGTTATAGTCCGATCACAACATAATCATAGCTCCACTCTCCAACTGCGGTGGCACAGAGAAGGAGTGTATATCATTGCATTTTAATACTGTTGTCACCAATGTATCAGGTCGTACTTACAGTACTTTTACAAATGTCTAAATAGATTGACTTAGCTCAAATGATTGCTAAACAAACCCAAGTATGTGAAAAATCACAGAGTGTGGTTGATCTTATTCTTGTGTCTGATAAAATAAATGCATTGCACAGTGGTGTGGTTAACTATGCAATTAGTGACCACTTTCTTACCTACTGCACCAAAAGGATTTTTTGGGAATAAGTCTATTTAAGTTCACTCTCTGAAAAGCTACTATGTGGATATAATCAGGTTCCACCTGGAAAAGGTGGATATGCCTCATGTCTTTCATGCTAGAGATGTGGCTGAAGCGTGGGTAGCTTTCAAATACTATACTTGTTCCAACAGGTTTTGAACGCAGAGGCCCCATTCAGGCAAATTAGAGTTACACAATGAACTAACCCATGGTTTGATCTAAATATCTTGCAGATGATAGAACTGTAGGACTCTTTGGTTAAATGTAGACAGTCCCTGGAGCAAATTGATTTTGAATGTTTTAAGGAATATAGAAATTTAACACAGAAAATAATCAGGGCAGCAAAGCAGGATTACTATTTGGAAATAACCAAGGAAAACGTTAGGGACCCCAGAAGTTTATGGAAAGCAATGAAGGATCTGGGCTGTGGGGGAAAAATTATTCACCAAGGGTACGGAGTGCAAGAAAGGCATAAGCGCTGATGGCGGCACTGAGTTTGATAAGAACAGAGTTGCTAAGATTTTAAACTTCTTTTAGCTCTGTGGCTAATAAGCTTGTCTCCAAATTGGCACACAACACAAGAGTACTGTGAAAACCTTGTCTTCAAATACTACAGCAATTTAGGTGTTAAAGCTGGCTCTTTCTCCTTTAGCAAGGTTACAGTTGAAAAGGTGACTAAGATGCTGGTTGAGCTAAATATTAAAAAAGCCACTGAACTTAATGGCATTAGTGGCAGATTCTTAAGAGACTCATCTGTTTTAATTGCTCCCTATATAACTAATGTGGTCAATCTGTCTTTAGATAAATTCCAAGGACCTGCTGATTATAAACATGCTTAAGTCATTCACATCTTTAAGAAGGGGAGCTGTACCGAGCCAAGTAATTATAGGCCAGTATCGATTTTTATTTCCAAGGTTTCTGAGAAAGTTGATCAAATTTATGATCTATAATCTGGTTTTAGGAAGTCCTGCTACACAGACACGTGTCTTATATCTCACAGATTTCATAAGGAGGGAAATAGATGAAGACAAAATGTGTGGTCTACCGTAGTTTTACAGGACCTGCAAAAGGCCTCTGACGCAATCGATCATAGAATCCTTGTATCCAAGTTAAGGGCCCTTGGTATGGGTGGCGTACCTCTCAGCTGGCTGGCTTTTTAATTGTCAGGAAGGGGTCAGTAGGTAGAGGTTAGTGGGTAGTTATCCAAGGCTAAGCCCATCACCCGCAGGATGCCCAAAGGCACTCTGTTGGGTCGTTTGCTTTTTTTCCTGAATATAAATGAAAGCAGCATGCACTTGCTCTTTGTTTTTCTGTGCTGACAATTCAGCTATTCTAGTGTCACACAAAGATAAAGACAGGATACAGGAAATACTAGTTGATGAGCTATGTTGGATAAGGTCTTGGTTATCAGATAATAGGCTTCTACTACACTTAGGCAAGACTGAGTCTGTCTTGTTTGGTTCAAAAGCTAGGCTAAGTAAGGATTCTGAACTGGATATAAAATTAGGAGCCGGAGTCTGTCGTTTAAGTCCTCTGTTAACTACCTTGGTTGCATCCTGGATAGGAACTTAGGGGGAGTAAGCATGGCCTTGAAAGTTTTGGCCAAGGTTAACTGGGTTAAATTGACGCGCAACCATAAAACTAAATTATGTACAAATATCCTCTCTTTTTACCTCTTACTTCCTCCTCCATCCTACCAGTCCATCTCACTATGTTACTGTCACTCACTCACTCCTGTGTGATCTCATTTATCCTGGCAGATCTTCAAGAACAAGTATAAAGACCACTTCTACCCCTGTCTGCTTCCAAAATCCAACAGCACAGCAGATTGTCTGCCCTTCACGGTCCCTGGAAGCAAGCAGGCATCAGTGCAGGTAGAGAAATGGACATTTCTGATCATTAAGGATATACAGGACGGAGTGTGGCACAGTGGGTAAGGAACTGCGCTTGTAACCGAAAGGTCGCAGGTTCGATTCCCGGGTAAGGACACTGCCGTTGTACCCTTGAGCAAGGTACTTAACCTGCATTGCTTCAGTATATATCCAGCTGTATAAATGGATACAATGTAAAAGTGCTATGTAAAAAAGTTGTGTAAGTCGCTCTGGATAAGAGCGTCTGCTAAATGCCTGTAATGTAATGTAATGTAATACACTATATGAAAATTGGACATAAATCGCACAATGGTAAGTAGCATAGGACAGGATTCTTAGTTCAAGGGTATAACAGTTGAAAAAATGTTGCCTAGAGTAAGCACCCACATTGTTAATGACACAGCAGTTAATATTACAGTGTCAAAATGTGCTCTGCATACATCACACATACATTCGCTCTCCAAGGTGAGTTACATAAGGTCATTTTGTTGTATTGGTACAAACGTGCACAGTGCAACTTGTTTGTAAGAGTGGCATTCATTTTGGCTGATGTTATTCTTAGAAGTGATATATTGACAGAGGCAAACTGCATTTGTGTGAATGGAACAAGTAACTTTGTGTAAAGACAATTATTCCTAAACCGAAGTCACATTTTATGAACATAATTGCAGCTGTATTGCACTGCGAAACAAGGAGGAATGAGAATTTCTAGCACACTGCATATGAACTGCTGAAACTGAACTAAAACTTTCTGACATAAATGGGTTTTCATTCATGTCATTTTGTGATTTGACAACAATTGTAAAGCGGTGTTACTGGTCAAAAAATATTTAAGAATTGGAAAAATTCATTACTACATACTGAGTATTTAAACCCGCATTTCAGTGGGAATGATTCGTTGTTTGGGTTTTCATTGCTACATCTGGATTATTCCCGATGTGCTTAAAAGTGGGCTGCGCTGTGTTAAATGTTGCGGTTGTACTAAACAGAAGCCATTATATGCTACAAACGTCACATGTTGAAGAGCAACATTGAACCTGGCATTTAAACCCCCATCTTGAAAACCACAGTCGCAGTGTAACTTCTCAACCTATGTATAATCTTGTTAAGTAGCTGTGCATTCTTTCACTCACATACCCTGCATCCCTGTTATGACCCACCAGCGTTCACACTGCCCTGACACATTCCCTCCCCATATCGCCTTCTGTTTCAGGTGCTGCGTTCTGTGGATCGCTGGTCTGCTGGGACGTGTGAGAGCTCCATCCACAACGCTTACATCCATACCATAGAAAACAGTGAGCACTACATCTATATTGAGGTACGGACACCACCGATTTCACGGCACCAGACTCAACACTGAAAAACTGAAACTCTGTCGCTCATTATTACTCAATGTGGCTGAAACGTGTCAATCATCATGTAATACACAAACTGATACTAAGGACTACCTGCTATTGGACTGGCAGCCTTTAGCAGCAGGAAGTACTTTAGTTTGATACAAATTTTTATGGTACGGTCAATGTTGTAAGGTCAATGTATCTCTGCTTAGAATCAATTCTTCATCAGCTGTGCAGATGGGAAGAATGTACACAATGGCATTGGTGATGCCATAGTGAACAGGATTCTGCGGGCACACAGGTTGGTCTCTGTGGTGTTACTGTTTTTATCACTATGTTTTCACACATGCAACGCTAGACAGTGTTCATTGTTTATGTCAGAACTATTGTTTTCAACTCTTTCACTTATTTGAGTGACATATTCAGTTCTGAATTTGTGCCGCCGGCTATATCCTCTTACATTGTTGTTGTTATACTGTTTCACATGCAGTTTTTTTTTTTACATTTTAACTGCAGCAGAGTTGGTCTCCACTGACCAACTCTGCTGCAGTAGGCAGCCATTTGCTTCTCACAGCAGCATGTTATATGGGTAGTAGGTTGAGAACACCAGGATTACAGTCAGAGTTTACACGGAAGGTTTATATCTCTCTCATTCATCATTCATGTACCCCCCACCGCCGTCATACACACAGTGAACAGAAGAAGTACCGGGTGTTTGTGGTGATTCCCCTGCTGCCTGGGTTCGAGGGTGACATCAGTGCAGGGGGAGGTAATGCCATCCAGGCCATTCTCCACTTCACCTATAGGTAAGTTTAATTTAAAACGCACGTACGCACACATACTGTACAGGCTCCCCTGAAGGACATTATTATTTTTTCAATATAGAATACAATTACAGTAAAAAACAATGTCAAACAAAATGTCATGCACAAATTTTTTTTACCTTGTATTCTTACAAAACAAATGTGTATTTGGTACCAATAAATTACAATGGACATGTCAGCAGTTTAAAACAATTCAGGTTTTAAAGGCATCAGGAAATGCTTGAGTTATCACAGAGTCAAAAACCAGGGGAGTGGCAGCCATTGAAAGGAAGAAAAGTTAGCAGTGGGTGATGTAGTTAGGAGCAGCTTCTGTAAGTGGGTAGGCCTGACCCCTCGCTCAGTTGTTGATTGTGCTTGTTACAGGACCATATGCCGAGGGGATTTTTCCATTCTGGCCAGACTGAAGGAGCACAGTGAGTGACCTTCCTGCTTTGGCTTCCTGATTGACTGTTTGTCTGTCACACCACACTCAACATCAGTTTTTATTTCCTGTGTACGTGCATGCATGCGCGCGCACGTATGTGAATATTTGTGCACGTGTATATGTGTGTGTGTGTGTGTGTGTGTGTGTTGCCTGACTTTTACCTGCCAGCGTCCTCTTTGGTTGTAACTGTTTGTCGCAGAGTGATGGCAGCGTGTCCCTCTCGCTCTCGCCTCTCCCAGTGCAGGACCAGTGGAGCCAGTACATCTCCCTGTGTGGCGTGCGCACTCACTCCCAGCTGGCTCAGTCCCTGGTCACGGAGCTCATCTACGTCCACAGCAAGATGATCATCGCCGATGACCGCCGCTACATCGTTGGTTAGTAATTTAATTTCTGCTCACAGTCAGTGGTGACAGGTAAAAAAGGGAATAACACTGGTCACCGGTGAGGTGTGATGAAACAATCACCGGATATTAATATTATTGTTTCGGTTGTCTGTTCTTTCATAATAGACATTCATTACACTGGGTGGATTAATTGTAAATTTCAAATGTGCAGGTATATTACATTATATACATCATTTTAATTGATAATAATTTAATAATTGAAAACTTGGCATCTTATAGTACTGCACCCCCTGCTGTCTGTTTCTTGAACCGTCCTCATACAGTATGTTCATTGAATTACATTACAGTTACATTACATTTATTTGGCAGATGCTTTTATCCAAAGCGACGTACAATAAGTGCATACTAAAGGTCCGATAAGGTGCAATATTCATTTTGTTACAGTTATTCATAATCCAGTTCACACAGTATACATTACTCTCTGACCTAACCTATGCTAAGTCAAACTAGGAGGCATGACAAGCTACAACATCAAGATAATGATACAAAGTACAATATAAGTGCTGGATGGAGGTACATGTAACATGAAAGTAGCACAGGGTGTACATGTGTAGCATGAAAGAGGGGGTTTTAAGTGATAAAAATGATCCCAGATTGGGAGTGCCCCGCAGAGTGGTTATAGTTAGTTAGTCCAGGTATAGTCTGAAGAGATGAATCTTCAGAACACGGTGGAAAACAGGTAATGAGGGAGTACTTCATAGAGGAACCGGGAGTTTGTTCCACCACTGGGGAGCTAGGGTGGAGAAGATCCGTTGTAGGGACAAGATGACATTGTACCGTGTATTCCTTTAACAATGCATTTAGTTTTTAAATGCGAACATTTTACAGGGTATTTTACAATGTAACCAATGGTATCCATACCTATTATATAAATCCGTTACAATAATATTATCTTGGCAGCGGTGGGATTCGAACCCACGCCCCCGAAGAGACTGGAGCCTTAATCCAGCGCCTTAGACCGCTCGGCCACGCTACCTGTGTACATTGAACCTTGTGCAACAAAGGCCCAATACCACACCCTCTTGTCAGGCAGATGTTTGTATCTAGAATTACATACTATTTCTGCAACTTTTAATTTTACAGTCCAATCCATTTATATTCAGAATTTCTGTGATGGACAAATTATGTAAGGTAATGTTACTCAGTAAAGGGATCAGCAGTGAAAAAAATTGATTTTTTCTATCCCGCTCTTGTTTTATTTCTCATTTCTCATCCTTTGCCTTTTCCTGTTCTCTTCCATAATACTGTATTCCTCTGTCTCCATAATTACCCCACTCACTCGCTGATCTATTCAAATTCTCCCCCTCTTCTCAAACCCCGCCCCCCACCAGGCTCAGCCAATATCAATGACCGCAGCATGCTGGGTAGTCGGGACAGTGAGCTGGCAGTGCTGGTGGAGGACACGGAGAGGGTGCCGTCCCGTATGGGGGGCGAGGAGTACCAAGCAGGGCCCTTGACTCTTGCCCTGCGCATGGAGTGCTTCAGGTCAGGGGGTGTCTATGGGGGGGGGTTCAAGATGAAATTTCAAACTATGCATCATGTACTGGAAATATTTAGGCTCACAAATGTAATGTGCAATTTTATGCAGGTATTGGACAGTTTTGATTTTGTTACATATCATTTATGGTGAAGTAACAATTACAAAACGGATCATTTGTACATATTGTGTAATAGTTTCTCAAGTATTTGCCTTTTCATTTATACTTTAACACGTATTATTGATATTTGCTTGTTAAGAGCAGGGTTTAAATATATTGTCATCCTTTGCATACACTACTACATTATATGTAATATGCAGTAACATCACCCATTTGAGTAACTTCTATGAAATCGTATTGGTATGATGGCTACTTTAACATTATGAACTTATTCTTTATCCCAGAGTCCTCTTGGCAGCAGATTCAGAACCTTGCATTGACATCCAGGACCCAATCAGTGATGAGTTTTTTGAGGTGTGGAACAAGACTGCCGAATCAAATGCCATGATTTATGACAAGGTGAGAATGGAGTTTCTTATTATCAGAGATTTTCACACGCCTACACAAGCAGTACCAATACACATCTCACCTTCATCCCCTTTTCCCAACTCACTGTCCCCAGCTGTCAATCGTCCACCTCTTTCTTCCCCCCTCAACCCAGTACTTCTCTTTTCTCTCTTCCAGACTATTTCCCAATCCCTGATTTTGCATCACTTTCATGGCTTTCTCTGTCACAACAAATGTGATAACAAAGCAATTTGACACATTTTGTCAGTGACTCCAGTTAACACACAAGACATAAAATAAAGATAAAAATGATTCTAATTTTTTCCCTCTTGCCCAGGTCTTCCAGTGTCTGCCCACCGACTCTATCCACAGCCTGCGTGCACTAAAGGAACTGTCTTCAGTGGAACGTTTGTGTGATACAGACCCTGAACGTGCTAGAGAGGAACTGGAAGCAATCAAAGGCCTCCTGGTCCACTTCCCCCTCTGCTTCCTATCTGAGGAGAACCTCATGCCTCCACTCAGCAGCAAGGAGAGAATGGTTCCCATGGACGTCTGGACCTAAAGGGCAACACATTATTATGCCGAGTCAATGCAAAGCATGTTGGGAGTGACAGCTGTCTATAATGCTACAGTGGACTGCTTCACTTTAAATTTAATGTAACACTCACCTTTCTCACCCACCTCTTCTATAAGGGCAAAAACTGCCAAACATGAACAAAGTCAACAGATTTTACATTAAAAATATAACACACATAGAAGACAAACTTGTACAAAGAAATTGCTCAGGTCTTTTGTGTTCATTAACCAACTCATCCCGAAAATAATTTGTTTACAAAATTTCTATATGGAACCAATCCTAATTGGCCCATGTATGTGTATTTAAAAATGTAAAGAAATGAACTAAAGGTATATTATGATAACTTTTGTGAGAGATTCAGAACATAAAACCTAGAGAGGCTGTGTTTTTATACACTAGAGCTATAGATACTCCAAGATATTTGCATCCCTTTATTGATTATTTGAAACCTTCCTCTGAAGATTCAGTTGGGAGTATGATTAAGGTAAATGGTAAATGGACTGCATTTATATAGCACATTTATCCAAAGCGCTTTACAATTGATGCCTCTCATTCACCCATACACACACTCACACTCACACACCAACGGTGAAAGGCTGCCATGCAAGGTACCAATCAGCTCATTGGGAGCATTTAGGGGTTAGGTGTCTTGCTCAGGGACTGCCCAGGGTGGGGAATTGAACCAACAACCCTCCGACTGCCAGACAACCGCTCTTACCTCCTGAGCTATGTCGCCCCACATAAGGAAAATCTTTCATCAATAATTGATTTTTGTGGACCAAAGACAGGATTTAATGTGATGTGATTAGTGTGGTTTCCAGTTAAACCCTTCAACTCATTGCAGGGTACAGCTTGCCATGACAAATTATTGATGTTGAGACAACTATGGGCACCCTGACCTGTTCCTTGCTGTACCACCATTTCAATGTTAATGCAATGTAATGTTTAAATGGCATGATAAGTGTGAAACATTGCCATGAGATTATGCTCTTTGAGTCCTGAATTTTCATTACACTACAGTATACACTATCTGGACAATAAATCTGACACAAGCCTCATCTCTTAATTCATAATGTGTATCAAAAGGGAGAAAGTGGAAAGAACCGTGTGAGGCTGAAGAGCAGAGGAAGAAATTCTCAACCTAAAACCTAAAATTTAGATATTAGATATTCAGGATAGAGAGAGGAACAGAATATATCATGTTGTACGGATGTAAGTGACTTGAAGTTATTTTATAATTATATAAAATTTGTGGAAATCTGCATTTGTTATTTTTGACTATTTTATGAAGTTTAGGACATAGTGCATCTCTGTCTCCACCTCTCCTGTCTTACAGTGACCACATTCTTCATTTGGTAACCATGAGTTTTTATGTCTGCCTTTTTCTGTTGAAAGGGTGTGGTCACTCGGTGTGTATTTGGTCAGGATCCATCTCTGCATTGTATCTCTGACAAAGAACAGATACTCTGCTGGAGTAGTCTTTTTTTAGCGCCCTAAGGCAATTTAGTCCACTTTGTTTTTTGGTGTCTTTACCCCAGTGTTCCAAATACCAGTTTTTTGCTTGTTGCATAATTTGGGTTACACTGATTTGTAGCTCAGTGCTGTCTCCACTAGGGTATCTGTCAAGAAATTTGCAATGGTTGCTATGGTGACAGATATAAAAGTTTCCTACTATTACCAGGTGTATGCCACGAGAGTAAATAGTGATTGATGTTGGGATAGGCAATAGTAAAACAGTGAGAGAGTCAAGAGGATAGAGGATACGAGGTAAGCGCGGGGAGCGAAGGAAGGAAGGATCATGTGTTGAAGGAAACAGTGGGGCTATTACGGGCACAGGGAGGAAAGGAGGAAAGAGGACAAAAGACAGGAGGGTGTAAAAGCGGGATCAACATGGGAAAACTGCAGTGGGACAGTAATCATTGTCTTTTATCCCTCTCCCTGTCTATAGCAGCCAACTGAATTGTTATTTCTGTAACACTGCTGTTATTGGTCCAGAATAGTCCTTGCTGTTTTTAACAGGGGGCGAGGGAAAGGAGTGTGTGAAAATACATGTTGCCCTTGGAGTTACAGGACACACATCCATCCCTCAATCAATCAATCAATCAATCAATCAAAATGTATTTATATAGCACATTTCACAACAATTGTCGCAATACGCTTCACAGATAAACCTGGCCACAGATGACCTTCACCTAAACCGCCACAGGAGCAGTTTAGGCCAGGGTTGCAACAGTGGCAAGGAAAATCTCCCTGTGGATCCCTCCCAAAGCATGTAGAATTTGAATTTCTTGTTTCGGTAGTTTACTCCATTAGGCAAAATGACTCAATTAAATTCACTGCAAGGTGGGGGAATATCCAGCCTACTTGCACCCTCCCTCCTTGGGGGATGGTCAATTGTGCATTGCTGCACCATGATCCTGGCTAAAATTGATCAATATAGTTTAGATTTTTTTTATTATTATTTGAATATTTATTACATGCTGAATTAAAATGGATTGTTTTCAGAAATTTTCTTTTATATTTTGATAATAAGTTATTCTAAAGCTCTGAATGAGACAGATAACTAACAATGATATTAATGAAAGATGTGTGAATAGCTGTTAGCTGTTGTCTGTCATCTGGTTATTACAGTTAAGTTACAATGCACGAGTATATGCTGGGCCCAGAATGACTGACCTTAAAATCTTTGCCATGCACATGGATAGAAAACTGAACATACAGATTACATTACATTACAGGCATTTAGCAGACGCTCTTATCCAGAGTGACACAACATTCTACACAGCATTTACATTGCGCCCATTTATACAGCTGGATATACACTGAAGCAATGCAGGGTGGTTAAGTACCTTGAAAATAGAGAGCAATAACAGTTGAGTCAGAGTAGCTTTTTAAAGCCAGACGAGAGAAAAATTGTTCTGAAACGTGTTGCCTGCCTGCGGACGAGATACGTCATAACAAGAGACTGCACATACTGTAGAGGAGGGGAAGGAGGAACCAAAACAAGGCTGAAAAAGTTGGCTCGCAACAGCAGACGCATTGGGGAACAGGAAAATGCACGGAATTCAGCAAGGCTTGGCATTTTTAAATGAATGAATGTCAAATCTAAGAAACGTTAGGATATTTAGGATGCGAAGCACCATCCCTGTGTTTATGGTTTGGTAACGTATCTATCTAAAAATAGACAGTATAGGCTACTGATTTTAATTTTCCTAGAATGACCAATGACCATGCGTTCACTAGATGCGCTGGAAACAGTAGCCCAATGAATCGAAGTTCAGGTCTTAAGAAAAAATTGTGAAAATTGGATGTAGTGTAACATTAGCCTACCTTATTAAACGTCAGTTGAGCTTTTTCTGGTGAACACGTTGGCATTAGACAGGCCATAGAATGTCGTTTCCTAGAAAATTAGAACAGTAGAAAGAAAAATTGGATGCAGATAGTAGCCTATCCCCTAACACAACAGTTTTTTTTATTATAATTTTTTTAATTTTTTTAATTAGGTTTGGATAAATACAACCAGACTTGCCATCTTTTAAAATATGTTCTCTTAATTAGGCTACAGGCAAATAGCCAACGTTTAAGTAGCTTAATATTATAACATATTAAATGCGTGGCTATACAGTAGGTGTTTATGGACGGGATATAATAGTAATGCCAGATGATCATGGTGTAGTGCAGTTCATTTTACCCAGTGGTCTCGTGCTGCCTTTACAAGCAGTTTATTCTAGTAGGTTGTATTAGTAGCGTCTAATTAATATTGGATTGCCTGGGCTATTTCCCGTTTTCCTTGTATGTGTTGGGTGTGAACCATCTAGTTATGTAGCAATCTTCCGCACCGCAGTGTTGTGGAAAGGAACACAGAATGGAAATACAGGGACGACCATGCTATCGCCTGTGCCACCGTAGGGTTCTTTGCTCGGTGTAGTCGGTGGTGCGACGCAACTTTGATGATTTTAATTGTTGCGGTTTTCCCTGACTGACAGTGACGTTTGCTTGGTAACTAGTCTAACGTTGGCTAGCTTTGAAAGCAGCCAGCAAATTCCCCCAAGCTTTTCCGCAGTGAGGCGGGGATACACTGTCCAAAATACAGCAACCTATTTTGTTTTCAGTCTCAGTGTCAGGTCGGGAACTGGCTACTCTGCGGTAGCTAGCCGACATGTACTAGCTAGCTCGCTAACTTGGCTAGTTAAGTAGCCAACTTGCGTAGGTTAATGTTATATAGCTAACGTTATTTCATTTCGGTACCCAGTCTAATGCTAACTTGGCTAATGCTAGCTACATGAGTTCTGTTTTGAATTAAGACTTTCTCCTACCAAAGTGGACTATCCATTGCACTGAGTACTTGTTTACTTTACGGTCAAGTGTGGCTGAAGTTTGAGCGAAAATGTCTGAAAGTGCACCAACGAGAAGCTTGGATGACATCGACCTGGCAGCTTTGCGGGTAAGTGGAATCGACTATTATTTTGTAAGCTAGTGTGATGAAGATGTGTAACATTAGCAAGTTGCTAGCTAAATATTCAGTAGGTCTGAACTGTGTTTATTAGCTGGCTAACAAGTGTGAAATTCAAATAATCATGGGCGTCACAGTATTGTTTCTAGCAAGCGTTATTTTATTATGCATTATCTATAGCTAGGTAAAACAGAAAACAGTTGCGGGTGTATGAATATTATTCGTTGGCTGAACTTAGCATGGGCTGGCTAACCAGGTAACACAGTATAGATTAGCTAGGTAGTTGCATCGGTTGTTAGCTAGCTACAAGTGTAATGCTCACACTTACACTTTTGCGCTTTAATGCTAGCTAGCTAGTCAAGTTGTTATTGCTAACTAAATAGTTCGCTTGTTAGCTAATTTATTGTTTACTTTGCAGCTATAACGTAAACGAAATGGCTGACCATTTGGTTAACCAGTTGCTTTATAATCTGAATTACAGTGTAAAGTTAAGTTTTCTATCTCAGCCTCTAGTTCGCGAGACTGGATTTGCTGTTCGGCCAGTCAATTGCGTTTGTAATATCATTTAAAGTCCTCGCTTATTAACTTTTTGTCTCCAATTCTATTAATACTGACCATACAGAGGATATAAATTGTTTTGCTGGGGCAGTGAAACTTTGTATTTGTGTAAATCGCTGTGACCGGGCCTATTCTGGGCGTCTATTTAACAGCAGCTAGCTGGCTACTGTATTTTAGCAGGCTAACGTTACAGTCAGTACTCCATTTTGAAAGACAGGTGTTCATTCGAACTAATGAGTTCAACAAGGCAATTGCGTTCGTGGAACCCAACCCTCGCGTTTCAGTAATATGGCATGCCATATTTTATTTTCTACGTGTATTTTGTAATTATAGTGGTTAAATAATTAACGAGGAGTCACATAATGATTTAGTTGTGAAGTTATCAGCTAAAGCACTTCCATTAGCTGAATTTTTTTGGATCATAGCCATCTGCAGAGTCATAAACATGGCGGTTTACCTGTCCTGACTAATAATGTGATTACCTTTGGTAAATATTCTACTAATTCAGAATATCTGATTGCAAGTTTACTGATCTAGTCTTATTTCACCTGACAGCAATTTTGAAATGTTGTATATTTGTTGATCTGGCAAGTTACTGCAAATAACGTGAAACTTAGCACTTCCTTTCCAGGGTCAGTATGTAAATCACAAATTACAGGAACCAGTTATGGCAGGGTAAATTAATTGAATAGGCTACATTAGTTGAACACCAGTCTCTGAGTTGTGTGCAATCTCTTACGTTATGATTAAAGAAGAATAATCACTCCTCACAGGCACAAACAGGTGCATTATAAGAGCTACAGTCTGTAGAGGAAAAATTGTAGCTCTGCTCACTTGCTTTGTCAGTTTTTGTCATAGTTTATGGCTGACAGCCAACCTCTTAGATAGAAAGCAGTGCTGAGAGGGAAACTAGTCAGAATCACTAGTACATGGCTTGAAATTAACACCCGCCACATGTGGGTAGGACTTGCCTTGTGATGGGTAATTTAGTGAGCCTTTAGCTAGCTCCCTTTAATATTAAAAAAGTGCAACCCCTTCATTTGGCAAGCAGCCGTTTCCACTTAGCATTCAGAATTCAGTGACACAACACTTAAGAAGCTACAGAATATCCCATGCAGATAATTGCATCCTAATTGTAGCTAATTTTATGCACAGTCCTTGAGTCATCCTCAGTGGCTAAAAGCCTAAAAACCTCTTTCTCTATTCACAGTTTCAGCTGGGGCTTCGGTAGCTAGTTGTAGTGGCAAACCGAGACGTGGAGGCACAGTGACAGGGTATTCAGGTCCTGACTAGGAAAAATAGTGAAGAAAAACAGCCAGAGGAAAAACTCCACTCCAATGTAACAAGGACCAACCATTCCATTGTGCTATTGGCATTGCCATCTTTCCGCTTACCATTAAATTTACACTGTAAATTTATTTTACCACTGGCCATTATCCAGGGCATTTAGTTTGAATACGTTCATGCATCTGGGTATATGCTATAGAACTAAGTGCAGGTTAAGTGCCTTAAGTTAGGCTTAAGAATACAACAGCCTTATTGTAGGACATTAGACCTCAACATTTTGTTAGAAAGCTCAACTCCATAATTACTAGGCTATGTCACGTAAATTCTTCATTTGATAGTATAAAAGCAAAGGTATAACATCCATTTTTTTGTTTGTATAGATGTCCACATATTTTTGGAAATGTAGCACACCTGAACCTCACACCCATTTGTACTTGTTGAACATCTCATTCCAAAACCATGGGTATTAATTTGGAGTTGGACCCCCCCTTTGCTGCTGTAACAGCCTTTACTCTTCTGGGAAGGCTTCCAGTAGATTTTGGAACATGGCTGCGGGGATTTCTTCCATTTAGCCGCAAGAGCATTGGTAAGGTTAAGCGTAAGGCCTGGCTCACAGTCTGCATTCCAGTTCATCCCAATGGTGTTCGATGGGGTAGAGGTCTAGGCTCTGTGTAGGCCAGTCAAGTTCTTCTCTACCAAACTCAGTAAACCAGTTCTTTACGGACCTTGCTTTGTGTACTGGGGCATTTCCATGCAGAAACAGGAAAGTGTTTTCCCAAAAGTGTTGCTACAAAGTTGGAAGCGCACAATTCTCTAGAATGTCATTGTATGCTGTAGCAATAAGATTTCCCTTGACTGGAACTAAGGGGCCCTACCCAAACCATGAAAAACAGCCCCAGACCATTATTCCTCCTCCACCAGACCTTAGAGTTGGCACTGTCCGGGCCAGTACAGTTGACACTATGCATTCATAGATTCATTTGTCAGACTGCCAGATAGTGAGGCGTGTTTCATCACTCCAGAGAACCACCTCTTTAGGGTCCAATGGCGGTGTGCTTTACACCACTTCAGCCGATGCTTAGCATTGCCCACGGTGATCTTAGGCTTGTGTACGGCTGCTCAGCCATGGAAACCCATTTTATGAAGCTCTTGATGAACAGTTCTTGTGCTGACATTGTTTCCAGAGGTAGGTTGGACTCTGTAGTGAGTGTTGCAACCGAGAACGGGTGATTTTTATGTGCTATGCGCTCTGTGGTCCCCTTCTGTAGGTTTGTGTGGCCTACTGCTTCACAACTGAGCTGTTGTTGCACCTATATATGTCCACTTTACAATAACAGCACTTACAGTTGACTAGGGCAGCTCTAGCAGGGTAGTGATTTGATGAACTGACTTGTTGGAAAGGTGGCATCCTATGACAGTGCCACGTAGAAAGTCACTGAGCTCTTCAGTACGACTCGTTCTCCTGCCGATGTTTGTCAATGGAGATTGCATAGCTGTATGCTTTATTTTGTGCAGCTGTTAGCAATGGATGTGGCTGAAATAGACAAAACCACTAATTAGAATGGATGTCCATGTACTTTGGGAAATGTAGTGCAGCTTGTATGAATAGGCGGTTGGGGGCAGAGTAATTTAAACTACACTCATAAGTAAGAAATGCAGATTATTATCCCCTGTGTGGTTTGCTTGATAGAAGAAATACCTACAAACTTGAGAATACTAGGAGGTGCGTATGTGTGTGTGTGTGTGTGTGTGTACGCAATCAAGGATAGCAGCTGCTGTGGGGACAACCAACTTCTTTCACTGTCCCTTCTCACACTGTCTCCAATATATGTCACAGTGAGTTTCATGCTGAAATTCTGTGATGCGGGAAAAGAGTAGCAGAGGGCGGAAAGGTAGCGTTTAGACTGATGATTCACTTGGGTTCATTGTTCGGTAGCTGTCCTATCTCACACCCACTGACACGCAACTGCATACACACACAAGTACTGCCAGTCACATACAGACACACCCACACAGTCGGGCACTGATCACATGATCTGCCAGCTGTACAAACGCGCACACAAACAGTGGTTTCCACACAAAGACCAAATCACAAGACTTTTGCAAGCTAGATTTGCTTGCTTGAACTGTTGTCGCTAGATAAACAGATAGGCTAGTTCATGGAGACGTGTCCGTTTACAGCAGTAGTCATTTCCTGTTTACATGGAGTCCTAAGTGTGAATGGTTAGCACTATATCTGAAGATGGAATGCATATTTAAATTATTCTGCTTCAGTCCATCAGACTATCTAATTAATTATGCCATTTACATTTCATAGAGCACTTCCAATAGCTGTTTTTGTTTTTAGATGTTTATTGGTTTAAACAGGGAATTGTGTACTAAAAATATCCTATAGGCTATATTTGCTGTAAACATTCCCATTTAATTTGCATCGAAAGTAACCATTTTCATTATAACAGACATTTCAGTTGTAGCAATGCAGCTGGCTAATCAAGGACTGAAATGTGGAATTCTCAGGTTACTGCAGCCCTTATAGCCTACTTATAGTGAACACAGTACCAAGTAATTGGCACAGCCTGTATTGACTTACTGTCTGTGCAGGAAAGTCTGCAATTGTTTGATTATTTGTTGAAGGAAATTCTGGGGTTGTTAGTCCCCCAAGTGAGAAAGTGTTGCTGTGTCCCCTCAGGAGATGACAGGCAGGATAAGGCTTGAATTGTCATTTCCTTCAGCTGCACAGCACAGGCAGTCAGTCTAGCGTTGCCACTGCCAGTGACTCATGCCCTGGCTTGTGCATAAGTGACAATCGCACGTACATCTTATTGAGAAATATGACCTTTCAGATTAATTTGAAGGGGAGTGTGTTTGTGTGTGTGAGAGAGAGAGAGAGAGAGACAGACAGACAGACAGACAGACGGATTACCCCCTGAAATTGAAAGAAATTGGGAGTAGTTCTGATTTAGTTGGGACCATCCAGTGTACACGCCAGTACTGAAGATGTGTTCTGTCTTGAAGTATCGCCACTCTCAATGCCCTTCAGTCCTTTATTCCTCCCTCCCTTCCTGGTTACTCCTGCACTGAGGTTGTGGGTGTTGGGTGTCCTCACTCCTCTCTCTCCTTCCTATGGAGTAACCGTGTTTATCCCGTCTTCTCTGGTCTCTCTTTCTTCTCGTATCTCACTCTTCTAGGCCTCCTCTGTCACCATCTGCTCCACTCTCTTCTACTCATCCTTTTTTCCCTCAGATGTTCATTTCTTACTGATTTTCTCCATTTCTCTTTCCCTCCCTCTGCCATTCACCTCTGTCTCACCTCCCCCTCTCACCTCCTCTGTTATTACCCCCATGTATGGATTTAACCTGTGCCCTGTCTGAGTGAAAGAGAAAGTAATGTCAGGGGTGAAACCATAACTGGAACAAGATGACAGAGGAATGAGTGTTGTAGAGCCAAACACCTGCCCTGACCACCCACAGCTCAGAGAGAGAGAGAGAGGGGATCAGTGGGGCAAGAGGAACAGAGAGAAGATCCATATTGCATCACAGTGAGAGTGTGGGAGTTTAATGTCTGCATTTTTGGCAGGGAACAAAGAAAAAGAGAGTGAAAAAATAGGGGATCATTTCATTTCTGGCTCAAATGTCTATTGCTGACGTCATTGGGCTACTTTCGAGTGTAACTGGTAGGGAGAAAATTACTGAAAGCTGTTGTTCTCCCTTTTACATTTTAAAATGTGAAGTTTTGCTGAAAAGGAAGCAACAAAAAAAAACCTGTTTATGATTCGGGATAGAATTGTGCCATAACTCCATTTTCAATCTTGCTGAAACACGCATATGTATTCTTAAAATTTATCTGTAGGTTCATTGTTGTTCACTGTAGTCAGTTTTACATTGCTGTTTATGCTGATTCTGTGTTTCCAACTTTGTGGCAACAGTTTGGGGAAGGCGATTTCCTGTTTCAGCATAACATTGCCCCCAGCCATACAGCGAGGTCCATATAGAAATGGTTTTGTTGAGATTGCTGTGGAAGAACTTGACTGGTCTGATCTCAACCCCATCCAACACCTTTGGGATCAATTGGAAAGCCAACTGCAAGCTAGGCCTAATCACCCAGTGCCCGACCTTACTAATGCTCTTCTGGCTGAATGGAAGCAAATCCCTGCAGCAATGCTCCAACATCTTGTAAAAAGCCTTCCCAGAAGAGTGGAGGTTGTTATTGCAGCAAAGGGTGGCCCAACTCCATATCAATGCCCGTATATTTGGTTAAGATGTTAGATTGTTGGATGGTCAGTTGTCCACGTACTTTTGGCCATGTAGTGTAGTTCAGTTCTTTCTTAAACAGCATGGCGGTCTTGAGAAATAATTCTCTACCTTAAGATTGTTAAATGCCAAACACTATTGTTGACCTACAGTATACTGGGTTGTGTGATAACTTCTCTGTCAGCTGACAAGGATGGACCCAAAACATTTAGCCAAATTAGGTTAATGAACAAGAAGCAATCAGAGGTGGATAGGGGCTGCAATTTTATGTAATTAAAAAAATAATAATTAAATCGTCACAGGAAAATAGGGGAAATTATTGCACTTAGACTGGATTTGGATTTCTGTCTCTGTCAAAAACTTGGAACCTGGTAGAGTATTCCCCACGTTTTACAACCTTGAAAGTCCCCTGGTTTATATATAAAGCTGACAGGTGGGTGTAATGTTTACACGAATGCTTTTCCTTTAATGCAGACATGCATGTGTCTTTGGAATAAACAGCTACTTCAGTAGATATCTGTAACGGCCCAGTAGACTCTGCACATCATTTTAGAACTTGCAGTATATCTGAGTGTTTGTATGTATGTTTGTTTTACCACAAATGCTTTTCCCCCAATGAATATACCATAAATAAGCCCAGCCAGTCTCAGTCCTGGGCTGTCTCTTCACATCTCCCAGCTGTCTAAACATCAGTCTGATCACTGTCTGATAGCCTGTCTCTTGTTTTCAGGATCCAGCAGGGATCTTTGAGCTGGTGGAGGTTGTGGGAAATGGAACCTACGGTCAGGTGTACAAGGTGAGACCCCGAGCGATGGATTGCTGTGTGAGGCAGCGGTGGCCTGGCTTTCCATCTGTCCTGACCTCTGACCCCTGTGTTCTTTAGCATGGGTTCCCTCTGTCCTGTCATCTCCACCTCTTTCCCCAGTACTACAGTATGTATGTGTTCATGCCAGACCAGTTTCCCCTGATCTGTCTGCTGTGCCAGTGGAAGAGAGATGGAAAAGAAAGGAAAGGAAAGGAAAAGAAAAGGGGGGAAATGGTAGCCAGGTGGCGTCCACATACGTTACATATTAAGAGCGGCTTTCCAGGGATGTGCGTCAGATGAACATGTATCATTGAAACAGCATTATGCTGTTATGGGACTCTTGACTAATTTATGCCCAGCCTTTCACATAATCAGACATACGCAACGGTACCTTTCACATCTGACATTTTAGTTCAGGGTTGATTAGTTAAGGAGAATAAAGGATCAGAAGTGAGTGTTATTTTTATTATTTAATAGAAAATTAACTTAGCCCTCACCCTTTGAGCCCCTCCCCCTCTCCTCCCCCAGCTCAGCGTTCTAAACCCTCTCCCTTCCACAGGGTCGCCATGTGAAGACCGGTCAGCTCGCCGCCATCAAGGTGATGGACGTCACTGAGGAGGAGGAGGAGGAGATCAAGGCCGAGATCAACATGCTGAAGAAGTACAGCCACCACCGCAACATCGCCACCTACTACGGGGCCTTCGTCAAGAAGAGCCCCCCCGGAAACGACGACCAGCTCTGGGTCCGTGGTCCCGTCCCTCTCCAGTCCAGCAAATCTGCCCTTGTGGGCTCTTTCCCTCCCCCTCTCTTGCTTCTTTCCATTTATCTCCCTTCCATTTCCTCTCATCTTCCATCTCTTCCCCCTTCCTCCCTCTCTACCTCTGATTCCTTCTGAATTGCTTTTTCTTGTCCTCATCTCCTTCTCCATGTACTCACCCTTACGTCTGTCTTCCTCCCCTTGATGTTGTCTTTTTGATGTCGTTTCTTTTAATGATGTCTGTCACATCTTCTCAAGGTGTCTCCCTCTCTCTCTGCTTCTGTCACCTTCACACTCTTTCATCTTTTCCCTCTCTGTCCAACTCTTCCCCTCCCCATTAATTTTCCTGTTTCTCTCCTAGCTGGTGATGGAGTTCTGTGGGGCTGGCTCTGTCACCGATCTGGTGAAGAACACCAAGGGGAGCTCTTTGAAGGAGGACTGGATCGCCTATATCTGCAGAGAGATCCTGAGAGTGAGAGCAGTCCGCTTATTCAGAATTATCCACACGGCCTCCCCTGTATAAACTGTCACTGATTCATATCTCCCTCACCACACCTGGCCAAGGGCCTGGATGGGAGTAGTGCTTTCTGACTGCTGTAACGCTGTTTTGTTTTTTCTGTGTCTGGACAGGGACTGGCTCACCTTCACGTCCACAAGGTCATCCACAGAGACATCAAAGGCCAGAACGTTCTGCTGACGGAAAACGCGGAGGTCAAACTGGGTGAGTGCCGAGCCCGACTGCACCAGCGCCTGCAGCGCAGCCGTGTGTGGGCGTGGCTGTGGGTATGCGCAAGGAACTGTGACGGCAGAATGTAATGTAATCTCCGATAATTCAAGCCCCTAAACAGGCACGCAGTGCGCTGTCAAAAATGGCTTCTCTTTTGTCTGGTTGCTGGTAGCTGGGATTTCTTTCTCCAGAGTTCCTGTCTGTGTGGATGGTAAGTTCATGGTGAAGTCACCAAGTCGTTGTCCTTTCTCTTAGTGGATTTTGGAGTGAGCGCCCAGCTGGACAGGACAGTGGGGCGGAGGAACACTTTCATCGGCACACCTTATTGGATGGCTCCCGAGGTCATAGCCTGTGACGAAAACCCAGACTCTACCTATGACTACAGGGTAATACTGAACTCTTTCTCTCTCTCTGTTTAAGCACGTGTCTGGCCATTATCCCTGTCACCTACTGTATGTCCTCCTTTCTGTCATCTATGCTTCTCCCTGCCATCCATACCTCTGTCTCTAACTCCTTCTCTTCCCGCTGTATGCTTCTCCATCTCTCTGCATCCGCCGTCTCTCACCTCTGTGTCACTCTCTCGCTCCTTGCAGAGTGACATCTGGTCTCTGGGGATCACAGCCATAGAGATGGCAGAGGGAGCCCCACGTGAGTAGACTTGACTTCTCCCAGCAAACCGGGACGGGCGTTTTTGTTTGGCCTGTGATCCACACTCATGCATGTTTGCCATTCCTTATCAGGAGATGTGTGGACTGACTTGACATATTCAGTCATTCTTTTGGCTCAGTTTGGTCAGGTTTTTTGTAGCGTACCTAATAAAATGAGGTTCTTCACCAGTGTGAGGTTCCTTACCAGTTTTGAAAAGACAAATATTGAGAGTTAATTTATTCAAATAAAATTGTAAAAGGCAGCTTGCTAGCAAGCTATAACGTTGTAAATGGAATCAAAGTGACCAGATTATCTGATTTCTTCATTCAGCCATTGACCTCTGCAGCACTTTTTGCAGCATAATTTTGGAGGGAGTTTGGAGGGATGGCCGTTTTTAAGTGGGATCTGAATTATAGTTCCTAGTGTAATGTCATAATTGAAAGTTTTAGAAACAAAATGTGAAAATTGTGCAAGTGTCTGAATGCTTTTGCAAGGCACTGTATATCTATCTATATATAGATCAAATGTGTGTTTCTAGGTATTTACAGGAACTAAAAGTGTGTATACTTCTAGTGTAGTCGCTGTGTTACAAATCGACGCATCAATGGAATCCCCCCCCCCCCCCCGTGCGTGTTACCGTAGGTTTCAGTTTCATTTTGAGCTCCTGGCGATTACTAATCAGACTTCACTTTGCGTCATTAAAATGCTGACCGTGACGTCTCTCCAGCTCAGTGACGCGGTGTGAGACTGGCAGCGAGTCACTGTCTGCACTGCAGGATTCTTTAATCCGTTAATTACATTCTTTGTCATGAATGGATCAACCCATCCAGATAAAGTAATGAAGTAAATGAAATGCTCATATATTATTCATAATGCAACCTGGCGGGCCCTCCATATAGTGAGCATTATAATATGATACGGCCCCAATGCTATTGTGCATCCCTAGTATACGGATTATGAGATCTTTGAAGACTGGCTCCTGTAGGTATTCTTTTATATTTGTAATGCATTTTTAATGTGTCCTTCCCATCCTGTCTCTCTCAGCACTGTGTGACATGCACCCAATGAGAGCTCTCTTCCTCATCCCCCGAAACCCCCCTCCCAAACTTAAGTCCAAGAAATGGTGAGTGCTTTCATTCTTGCCTGGGGGGGAACATACAATGCCAATGATCTTTCTCTTATTTTTCTCATTCTTTTACCCTCTCCACATGCTGTGTAATGCACCTGTGTCCGGTGTCCGGTTCCTCTGTATTCTCTATCATATCTTTTCCTCCCTTTATTCCATTCATTACTCTGGTTTTATTCCTCTGTTTCTGTTATCCTTTCATCTCCCCTCCCTCTTTCCTCCTCTCTCTACCCCCTTTCCTCCGGCAGGTCAAAGAAGTTCATCGACTTCATAGAGAGTTGCCTGATTAAGACCTACCCCAACCGGCCCTCCACAGAGCAGCTGCTGAAGCACCCCTTCATCCGGGACCAGCCCACCGAGAGGCAGGTCCGCATCCAGCTCAAGGACCACATCGACCGCACCCGCAAGAAGAGAGGGGACAAGGGTGAGGCCCGGAGGGATGGGGGGGGGCGGAGGGGGGCGGAGGAGGGATGTCCGCAGGCGTCGGGCCTGTTTCTGTGTGTGTGTGACGGTGTGTGACGTGCTCTCTGTGTGCTCCCTGCTGCAGAGGAGATGGAGTATGAGTACAGCGGCAGTGATGATGAGGAGGAGAACCGCGCGGATGACGGAGAGCCCAGGTAACCCCCCCCCCACCCCCCCTCAGGTGCTGCTCTGAGATCAGCCTGGCCCTCTCATACCATGCTGTACTACCTGGGCACACAGACCACAGACCTGTCGCACACTAGATTATACACAGATTATACCGGCCTGTACTGTTCATGTATTGTTGACTTTCTGTGTTCCTATATATTAACTGCTTCTTAAATTGGGATCAAACGGTGTGTAAAGCATTGTGAATAGCGGCCTCTCTCTCTCTCTGTCTCTCTCCCTCTCCCTCATGTCCCCCAGCTCCATCCTGAACGTGCCGGGCGAGTCGACGCTGAGGCGGGACTTCCTGCGCCTGCAGCAGGAGAACAAGGAGCGGTCGGAGGCGCTGAAGAGGCAGCAGGCGCAGCTGGTCGCTCAGCGCCGCGACCCCGAGGAGCACAAGAGGCAGCTGCTCCACGACCGGCAGAAGCGCATCGAGGAGCAGAAGGAGCAGCGGCGCCGGCTGGAGGAGGTAGCGCCGTCCGCCGGGCTCCGCTCCACGCCGGAACTTTCCCTGCGTTTTACTGCACTTACCAAACGCGGCCTGAGACTCCCTGCCGCACCACCTGCGTATTTTTAGCACAGCTCTCAAACACTGGCGCTCCCCGTACCGCAGCACTTCATGCCGTTACAGGCCCTAGACTTTTTTGCTGTACTGTACACTGCATGTACATGTCCTGTGCGCTGTTTGAGACTTTTTACCACCTTGCACTGTGCTACTGCATGTGCACCTTGACACGATCTACTGCCTTTTACCTGTGTTTCACTGCTGTGTTTTGTAGTGTAGAAGCAGATCGAGATTGCGGTGTTGAGGTAAATATTTTTCACTTCATAAAAAACTGCTCGTACGCTAAGCTCCTCGGTTTACCCGCTGCTCGCCTCCGTCACCTTCAGCAGTGAGGTTCTCGGGTGTGTGAATGCGGTCGCGGTGTGAAGGGCGCGTTTTAGCGCTGTTCGTCATCGAGCAGCACGTTTCCGCACATCTGCGCCTGTCGGTCCTGTGACTCGGCACTAATAGCGCCTCACCTGCTGTCTCCCCGAATTCTCCCTCTCTCAGCAACAGAAGAAGGAGCGCGAGATGGTGCGACAGCAGGAGAAAGGCCCCCCCCGCAGGCTGGACGAGCTGAGGAGAGAGGAGGACAGGAGGATGGCCGAAAGGGACCAGGTAACTGATCAATCACGCACAGGTCCTTTGCGTAGCAAGCCAATCGGTGCATGATGCGGAGGCTCAGCCAACCAATGGGGACATTATCTGTATGTCTCTATGAGCCAGTCGGGAGAGAAAATGGCAGAATGCCCTTGGAGCAGTTGCCATGGCAGCAGGTTGACAGCCGAGCTTGGATTTGTGATGATATGTAATCAGGAGGGCGGCTTTTTTTCTTTTTACTTTCATTCCTTATACCTTTACTGTTTTCTGTTGCTATTATGCCATAGAGTCTGTTATACCACAGCCAGTGTGTGGTAAAATACCTGCAGGGAAAACTTTGACCTGTTCAGTACTTTCCAGCTGTTATACATCACTGGTTATACTATCTCTATAGTGCATATTACAGAAAGAATAAAGAACTGAATCCTGTTGAAATACGGTAAGTTTTATCCTCTGTAGTCTTGCTAGGTCTTGATGATGGCTACTTACACAGTTTAAAACTGAAAAGCCGTTAATTCAGAACGTGTAGATGGGTGTCATTTAAGGCACATCCCAGAAGAACTTTTTATCTGTCCTTTCCTTTCCTTTCCTTTCCTTTCCTTTCCTTTCTTCTCCCCGTCTCGTCTCCTTCTCTCTTTAGGAGTTCATAAGACTTAAGTTAGAGGAGGAACAGCGACAGTTAGAAGTTCTCCAGCAGCAGCTACTTCAGGAACAGGCCCTGCTCATGGTAACACACAAGCATTTTATAATGAAATGTCTCATTGTATTTTTCACAACATTCTTTTGGTCCTGCAAGTAAAACATGTAATCCGACCGCATACTGAACCCACATAAATAAGGTGGGGAAAAGTAGGTGCATTTTAGCAATGCCAAATCCCTGCCAAATCAACTGGAATGAACACAAAAGTAAACTGGCCCAGAGGAAGGTTAGCTAGTTTAGTTTATTTTTTTTGCTTATGTTGTGTGCAGGTATGGGTGGTGATCTCTAAGATGCTGAAGCATGGTAGAGTTGCACCCTTTGGCAGCCACTTTTCAGTATGTTTTGCAGTCACCTCGAATAGTTGCTACCTAGGATAGTTCAAATGTCTAGAACACTACTCACAGTAGGCTGTCTTTAACACTGTGTGTACAAACGACAGATGTAGTTTCCATGCAAATTCCATTTAGGTTAAATGTTAATCACAGATTATGAATTGAGTAATCATTGGAAATCCAAGAAATTATTTGGTTCAACTTGCTGCTGGGGAAGTCGTGTGATTTAAAAAAAACAGAACAAAAAAGGAAGCCAGCACTGAAAGCCCCTTTGTCCTGGATTGGTCCTGAAAGTGAAGTTCCCATGATCTTTAAATGTATTCATTTGTCCATTTGTAGTCTTTTCTGTTATTGTCCTGTGTCCTCCTGTGTTTGTGCATATTTGTGTACTTATATGTAAACCTGTCTGCATCTCTGCACTCCTGAGCCCATCTGTGTAACTGACTGTGCAGTCCTGAGCTAGCCTGTGTAAGTGACTGCAGTCCTGAGCTCGTCTGTGTGACTGACTGCGCAGTCCTGAGCTCGTCTGTGTGACTGACTGCGCAGTCCTGAGCTAGCCTGTGTAAGTGACTGTGCAGTCCTGAGCTTGTCTTTGTGACTGACTGCGCAGTCCTGAGCTAGCCTGTGTAAGTGACTGTGCAGTCCTGAGCTTGTCTTTGTGACTGACTGCGCAGTCCTGAGCTAGCCTGTGTAAGTGACTGCGCTGTCCTGTGCTCGTCTGTGTGACTGACTGCACAGTCCTGAGCTTGTCTGTGTGACTGACTGCGCAGTCCTGAGCTCATCTGTGTGACTGACTGCACAGTCCTGAGCTAGCCTGTGTAAGTGACTGTGCAGTCCTGAGCTTGTCTTTGTGACTGACTGCGCAGTCCTGAGCTAGCCTGTGTAAGTGACTGCGCTGTCCTGAGCTTGTCTTTGTGACTGACTGCGCAGTCCTGAGCTAGCCTGTGTAAGTGACTGCGCTGTCCTGTGCTCGTCTGTGTGACTGACTGCACAGTCCTGAGCTTGTCTGTGTGACTGACTGCGCAGTCCTGAGCTAGCCTGTGTAAGTGACTGCGCTGTCCTGAGCTTGTCTTTGTGACTGACTGCGCAGTCCTGAGCTAGCCTGTGTAAGTGACTGCGCTGTCCTGTGCTCGTCTGTGTGACTGACTGCACAGTCCTGAGCTTGTCTTTGTGAGTGACTGTGCAGTCCTGTTCTCGTCTGTGTGACTGACTGCGCAGTCCTGTGCTCGTCTGTGTGACTGACTGCGCAGTCCTGAGCTCGTCTGTGTGACTGACTGCGCAGTCCTGAGGTCGTCTGCATAACTGACTACACAGTCGTGAGCTTGTTTGTGTAACTGACTGCATGGTCCTGTCCGCAGGAGTACAAGCGCAAGCAGCTGGAGGAGCAGCGGCAGTCGGAGAGGCTGCAGAGGCAGCTGCAGCAGGAGCACGCCTACCTGGTCTCCCTGCAGCAGCAGCAGCAGCAGCAGCACCAGCAGCAACAGCAGCAGCAGCAGGACAAGAAGCTGTACCACTACAGCAAGAACTCTGAGCCCAACAACAAGCCCGCCTGGGCCCGAGAGGTAGGGCGGAATACCCACACACACCTCCAGCCCCACCCTCGCTAACATCCCTTACATTCTGTGGAACATCTCAGGTGCAGAGTGACCTCATCCACCTCCCCAGCAGTGTGAGCTTGGGGTCCAGCAGATCTGATTTGCTAGTTAGATTTGGGGGATGATTGGATAGAAAGATGATTGGATAGAGGGCTTGGTAATTGGGCCGGGGCGCCCCGGAGCGTTCCCTCCGGATGGGCGGTGACTGCAGCGAGACGCGGCCTCGGGTCACACCTCCACAGAAGGTTCTTTCTCTCCTGCTTCTCTCCATCAGGTAGAGGAGCGCAGTAAGCTGAACAGGCAGGGCTCCCCCAAGATCTCCGCCGCCGTCTCTGACACTGCCATTCAGTCTCGAGCTGACTCCGTCAGCCAATCGGGCATAGCGCAGGCTGCCCTGACCCCGCCCATGCAGAGGCCCGTTGAACCCCAGGGTGGCCAAGGCAAGGTGGGTGGGCCTCATAGAGGGGAAAAAGGGGAGAGGTCAGCAGGAGTCTGTGTGAACATTTCAGGGCACCAAACTGCATGTTGTAAAAACCATGGGTGGTCACATCCAAGATGGACTTTTCCCACAGTCGTAACAACAACAACAATCGAGCAGCTCGATTCTCACCTTGGAAATGTTTATATTTGACTGTATTCCGTTGGCGAAACAAGATACATTGTGATAGGAAATTTGGGAAATCCCCCCAGGATATTGCAGGGTCAGAAATGAACTTGTGTGTTAAATTGTTTGTAACAAATGTCCACATTCAGAAAAGCACTTATGATGTTCTGAAAGAAAGGAAATCGGGTCAGCAAGTGTAATCTTGTAATGCATGTTAACTCCTGAATCTCCTCCCACTCTGAACCTACCAGCCGTCTTGCTCCTCTTTCTGCCCTCCCAGTTTCAGTCTCATTTTCTTGCATTTCTCTGAACCTTGGCAAGCAAACTTGTTTCTCTCTCCACAAACTCATTTGATTAACACAAGCATTTCGGTTGGTTTTCAAATCAAATCGTGTAATCAATTCAACGTTTTCATTTGCACGTGAAACATAATCAAAGTTTAGGTAATGCTGATGGCCACAGAATAATCTGTAAAATCAATCAGTGACTGAGCTATGCCTACTTTAGCTAACAATCTTGCAGGTTATATTTACAGTAGATGATAGCACTAACTAGCCACGATTAGGTAGCAAGAACAGCAGTGCATGGTCTCTATTAGATCTAGCTTGCTAGACAATGTTTACTATGTTTGATTTACTATGACAAACTTGTCTTGCAATCTAGCTTTCTAGCTAACTAGCTGTTTCCATAAAATAACTTTTGAATCATATACAGTCGGTAAGAGTGGGGCTGGTGCCTGAGTAGCCAATGCTGCTAGTTCTAGTCCAGTAGGGTGAGGGATGCAGGCCCTTCCATGAGTGAAGTTTGAACTCGTTTTGCAGGATGGTGGGATTTCAGACCCTGGCATTGAATAATAGGATGTAGGAGCAAGTTATGCAGTGCCTATGGGGATGTGCATGCCCCCTCTCTGTGATGTCATCAGTTATCGTACCCCCATCTTTAAAAGTGGCCTCGCTGTCTTTACCTCTCTCTGTCCATGAATATCCTGGGTCCTTTTAAATCTGCTTGCTTTCAATTGTTAATGATTTCCCTTTTCTTCTTTCCCTTTCTTTCACTCCTTTCTAATCCTTTACCCATCATCCTCCTCTCCTGTGGCATGGCCCATACCTTCCTGCCCATGGTTCTTCTGGGACTCTTCCCCCTAATCTCTCCTGCACCCCGCGTTCTCTTTCCTGCCTCTGCCATGCCCCCCCGGCCCGCCGCGCTGGCCCCCAGCAGTTTCAGATGGCCCACCTGGTCCCCCTGAAGCCGTACGCTGCCCCGGTCCCTCGCTCACAGTCCCTCTGTGACCAGCCCACTAAGACCATGTCTGCCTTCCCCACCCAGGATCCCTCCCCCACCCCCGCTCCCCGCTCCATCCCCTCTAGGCAAATCATGCGCCGCAACTCGGACCCCCCCTTCGAGAGCTTTGCCCCCCAGCCGCGTCCGATCGCCAGGGACGAGCGCGGGCCCTGGGTCCGCATGCAGATCCCCGAGCAGCCCCCCAAGGTGCGTGTCCTCCATCAGACCTTCCATCTGCTTTCTTCTGTCAGCCCTTACTTTCTGTAGACCAGGGAATCCTCCTTGCTTTTGGAGTCTTGTTTTGCTGTTGTGCAAAATGTTCTTTATCTTGACACTTTTTACAAGTGATTTAATTGGCAATGTTTGGTTTAGAGGTTTGGAGTGAGAGTGTGAACATGTGTGCAAAAGAAAAAGCAACTCTGTCTTTACCTCATGGTAGCTGGGTGGACGGCTGATTCTTGTCTGTGCGTTAATTATGTACTGAACTGGCGTTTCCTGCCCCAGGTGCCCCAGAGAACAACCTCCATCGCTGTAGCCCTGAACAGCAACGTGGCGCCGGGCGTCAAACACCCGGCTCGGGCCAGGTGGGTGCGGGTGTGGCCCTGGCCCACAGTATGGGGGAATGGCTGATGGGAGCTTCCGAATGCGCGTGCAGTGCAATTAAGAGTCTCCTTTTGCCTGCGCGTTTGTGCGTGAGCGCCAGAGCATATGTGTTTATTGTTTGTTGAGTGTGTTCCTTTGTGACCAGCGTGCATGCCTGTGAGTACAAGTGCGTGTGTGTGCACACGTCTTTGTTTTTATATACCTGTGTTTGTGTCTGTGTGTATGTGTGTATGTGCGCTTGTGTGCTCTTGCATGTGTGCAGTTGTAATTAGTTTCCTGCTGGGCTGTGTGCTCCACACTGCTGCCGTCTGGCCTTGAGCTGTGCGTCTGAATTGGATGTGTGAATGGGCCAAATGTGAGCACTGTAACCTGCCCCAGCGAGGACCTGGGCCGAATGGATGAACGATAATGATTCATTGTTTCCCTTCCTCCTGTTAGTAACCCAGACTTAAGCCATAATGACCGCTGGGAGAGAGGTGATGGGGTGGGTGTGGCATCCAACCAGCCCCAAACCAGCTCCCTGGAGAGACATCACATCCTGGGTGAGTGAGCCTGCTTTGTGTCTGTCTGCCTGTCTCCGTCTGCACAGTTTTTTTTTGTCTTTTTTTACTGATGCATAATGTTAACTAATGACTTGGATAACCCCGGTTTAAATGTTTGCGCTCTGCAGCATCTTCAAAGACGGAGTCGTCCCCCATTCTGCCCCAGGACGGGCGCCCCAAGCCAGCGGAGCCCCGCAGCTCTTCTCGGCCGGGTCGTCCCGCGGTGAGGTCCTAAATGACCGTCTAGCCCTCGAATAACGACTTATGTGACTGGCATGCTCATAAACACTCAGAACTCTATACAGTCTGATTTTTCCTGAACTTACTTAGTCAAATTAGGGTAAAGGGGCACTGCATTTCAGCTGAAAGGAGACCCAGGTATTGAACACAAAATGGAAAAATCTATGTAAAATCACTTAATAGGGTATTAAGCCATATTGTGTGGCCAACACAGCCTGTATGCTTAGAGTCTACAGCTTCCGGAAGTCTGCAGGAGGGGTACAGTGCTAATAATGCTTAAAGTCTTGTTTAGTTGATCCCTGCATTGTTCCAGGAAATCCCATAAATGCTCCATTGGGTTCGGTCCTGGTGGCCAAAAAGGGCCTTGTACAGTACCTGCATTGCCTGATTTGCCTAGCAGATGTTCCTATCCAAGGACATTTCAACACCACAGCTGGATATCTGATCAAAAGTACATCTGAAATGCCCCACCTTGGAGTTTATCTGCTGAAGTCTCTTTACAGCACACTTCTGCTGGTATATTCCTCTACTTGTTTCTATTCTGTCCTTTTTAGTTGATCAGATTTTCCAATGATCCTAGACTTTTTTTTTCCAGTTAACTTTAGCTTCCTCCTTCACTGTGTACCCATCCCTACACACCCTTCCTCACAGAAAACTGACTCTAAACTGACTCATCTCTCTCTCCTTCCCTGTCGTCAACTCTGTAATCACATTCCTTTTCACACTTTTCCCTCTCTTTTTCCTCATTCCTCCCCTGCTCTCCCTCTCCTTTACCTGTCTGTTCTCCAAAATGCAGAGTTATAAGAGAGCTATAGGAGAGGTCAGTACCCACATGTGTGTGTGTTTGCACATTATTTGTGTGCGTCACCAGTCTTTTTAAATGTTAATATTTACTGTTTGCTTACTGGACAAAGTCAAAGTCAAGATTAGACCCCAATAGGTTGGGAATAGATTAGATTTTTTTATGTCGAATTTTTTAATTTTGTATTTCTGTGGAATTGAAGAATAGATATTCAATTTTTTTGCCCATTTTCTTTTCTTTACACTGTGATACTGTTTCAAAGTCAATTTTCTTTTGTATAAAAGGGGAACTTCAACCTAAATTGATATCATATTGTCTTTTTGATGCTTCCACCGTTGGAAGGTTAAAAAAGTTGTGGTTGTCAAGGTGTCTGACTTGTTGCATCCCATATCTGAAACGTGCATCTTTGGCTATGCATCCCCACTGCACGTTCACAGTTCCTTATGCTTTTTAGGATTTCAGTAGTTTGAGTTCTGTTGGTAGTGCACAAAGATAGGATGTCATATAACTGAACTTCCATTTATTTTCCAAAGTCTAAATTCTGCCTGGTTATTTCCTGTCTCATTGTGTTTCACCTGTTTTATTACCTTTGTAGTAGGCCAGATACCAGCATGCCCTGTTAAAGCTTGTATTATTAAAGAGATTGATCATTCCATAAAACAAAAAGGATAACATTCAAAAGTAAACGCATGAAATGTATCACTCGGGCACATTTTTTTCTAGGATGGGAGGCATATTATTTGTAAAACTAGTCTGTTTACATTTTTAATAATGTTATTGGCAAACGGACCAATTTATCATCAAAAAGGTGAAGTTCCCCAGTAAAATAATGCATTGCTCTATAGCTATGTTTTTTTTCCTTATTGTGAGTATATAATTATCCTGTTCGTATGTGTTTGCACGTGTGTCTGCAGATGCTTGTGTGTGTATATATTTGTGTGCCGTATAGCACCTCCTGCTTCTCCATCCATTCTTGTGCGTCTGTGTCTGCATGCTTCTCCTCCTGCGCCTCCTGGGAGAGCGCCGCTCTCCGCGTATCTCTCCCCCTCCCCCCCTCTGACGGTTGCGTGCTCCTCTGTGTCCAGGACCACAGGTCCCACGTGAAGGAGCGTCAGGACGAGCCCCCGAGACCGCCCGCCAAGGCCATGGACTACTCCTCCTCCTCGGAGAGCGGCGAGAGCAGCGAGGAGAGCGAGGGCGGAGAGGGGCTGGAGGAGGAGGAGGAGGAGAGCCCCTCTGACCGGTGAGATGGAGGGACGGGTGGACAGCGGGACGCTTGCTCCCCAGTCATGTTATAAGTGAGCGGTTTGGTGGGCGGAGCTTTGTGGGAAGCTTCTGTGCTCCACATCACTAGAGCCAGCGTCTCCATTACACCCCACCCTACAAGCCCTTTTCCACATGATGTGTGTGACTTCAGTGATCTTTCAGGCTGCAGAAATGCTGCCACTGGTGCATGGCAAACACACCCTGGCCCTGCCAGCAGGGCCTTCATCAGCCACTCCGTTTCTGTTACCGTGCACCTGAGTAGGGCTGTATGTGCATGCCTACCCCATTACCACACACTCCTACCACATTACCAGCCTCTCTGCGCCCCCTTACCACCCTCTCCTACCCCCTTACCAGCCTCTCTGCGCCCCCTTACCACCCTCTTCCACCCCCTTAACGCCCTCCCCGTTCCCACCCTGATCACTGATGTCCATCCGTCTCCCACGGTCCCCTCTCAGTGTCCGTGATGCGGACTCTGACTCGGTGAACACCATGGTGGTCCACGATGAAGAGGGCGAGGCTGTGTTGCCGGTGCAGGCCGGAGGCTACGGGGATCAGACCATGCTGGTCCAGAGGGTGAGTTGCCTGGCTGGGACCAGCACAGAGCAGTGGGGGAGTGAGGCCAGGCACGCAGTTTGCTGCCCATTGTCAATATTTTGCAGATCAGTGCAAATGAAGAATAAAATGATTACTGGTAAAAGTTCAAAACGTTCATCTGGATGAAATGTAGGCAAGCAAACCAGCCCAGTTAGACTAATTTATCATTACTGAGTATTTCATTGTGAACTGCCTGTTGAGAGGAATCCACGAATCACTACGTCAATTCCAGTTTATTTACAGTATGTTTTGTGATGGCAGTGCACAATGCATTGTGGGATTGTAAAGAGAACAAAAATAATCACTTTGTATCAGTTGTCATATAAATCATGCATTACACAGACTACGTTAAGCTCTCTTGCTGTAGGGACTGACAGGTCAAGTCTAGCACAGAGGACAATGCACGTGTGCCTGTGTGGTGTTGATTTTGCTCCTGTCATTACGCAGACCCCAGAGAATCGCGGTCACAACGGCTACACGAACCTGCCGGACGTGGTGCAGCCGTCTCACTCCCCCACCGAGTCTGCGTCTCAGGACAACGCCTTCGATGTGAGGAGCCTCTCTCTCTGTCTCTCTATTTTTCTTTCTGTCTCTCTCTGTGCATACCTGTCTGTTTCACTAGTCTTGTGTGACTGTCTTTCATCCCACCCTATGTGTGATGTCTTCACCATCTGTCTGTTACTTTGCATCTGAAATATGTTTGCCCCCTCTCTGTAAGAAAAGGTCCCCAGATCTCAGAGTCCCTCGATGTCTCACCATGTATACGGACTACTGCTTGTAGTTACTCTGTGTTTCATTGATGCCAGAAGGTACTCATGTAACTCGGAGAGACTTTGAGTGATAAATCATTAGCTTCTAAGCAGTGTCTGTTTAGGAACTAGATCAACCCTCAGAGACCTCAGGTTATTTTGGCGTTTTTTTTTCCCCCCAATTGCACACCATCCTTTGATTGCGAGGAAATAAATGTCTGCATCCTCAGAAAATGCACTTTCACCTCCTGAATCATCATCCTCGTTACTAGAATGAAGGCGGATGGCCTGCAGTGGCGGCTTCACTGATTTTTATTTCGGCGTGTTTCTAAAGCGTTGCAGCTGCAGCGCGGCGTCTTCCCGGCGCTCGGTGTGTATTTTCGGCAGCAGGAGTGAGAGAGTTGTTTGACGGAGATTAGAGAGAGTGCTTTTTGATGCAACCGCGTCATGCGGTTTCAAAAGGTTAATGAGATCATTCTGAAACTTGCTGAATTTATTGTGCTGCTGCTGTGCGCATCACAAATGTGTGCACACACACAAACACACACACACTGTATACGTGCACACAGACATGCGCACTCATTCGCATGAGTGAGTATCGACTGAATGAAATTTGGCTTGTGCCAAAGTGTTGGAATGGTTCAGACGTGCTCACTTTCCTGATTTCAGTATCAGTTGCGGGGATTGATCAAGACTCCGGGCAAATCTTCCTTCACCACCTTCGTGGACCTGGGAATGTACCAGCCACACGGGGTTCCAGAGGAGTCCATCTCGGCGGCAGGTGAATGCCGCCGCGCGCCTCTTGGCACAATGTGCTCCTCTGTCGTGAGGGAGGAGCGCTGACATAAGCGGGCTGGGCCTCGTCCAAGAGCTCGGAGCCTCACACAGCTCTCCATTCAGCCGGCCCCTTCTGTGTCTGCATCTGTTAGCGTTTCTCAGCACAATGGTTTCTTTGGGTTTTACTCTTACTGTGTCTTACTGTACCTCCCTCCCTGTCTCTCTCTCTTATGCCATCCCCTGCCAGTTTCAGTTTTATTGGCTGTTAGGAGTGTTGCCATACCAAATAAAATTGATCTCAGTCGTGCTGATCAAGTTACCACACAAACAAAAATCATCAAATAATGTATGATATGAATTGCGTTCAGAATGCTTAATTTTGTATGTATTCTCCGCCGCATTGAGCTAAATGATCTCCTCTTGTCAGGTTTTGGCGCCAGGTTCGAGCAAATGAGGACGGAAGGGCGCAAGGGCTCTGTGGTGAACGTGAACCCGGCCAACACCCGGCCCCACAGCGACAACCCCGAGATCCGCAAGTACAAGAAGAGGTTCAACTCAGAGATCCTGTGCGCTGCACTGTGGGGTGAGCGAGGGCACCAGAGCCCAGAGAGAGAGAGAAAGAGAGTGCATACAGAGGAGAGTTGATGGATAGGGGTGTTAAGGGGGGTGGGGTCAGGTGGGTGTATGTTATTTATGCAGCAGTAACAGCACTGTCTTTGTGTCTCTGAATCTATACTGCCTATGTTGCTGACTGTCTGTTTTCTCTCTGCACACTGCACAGTTGTGTGGCTGTACAGTGTGGCGGGTCGTTTGTGCTGACTCTTTGTGTTTCGGGGTCGCACCCTGTGGAGCGCGTGTGGCTGCTCGTACAGTGGGCTCATTTGTGCCGCACGCACGCGTGTGTGTGTGTGTGTGTCCGCAGGGGTGAACCTGCTGGTTGGCACGGAGAATGGGCTGAAGCTGCTGGACCGCAGCGGGCAGGGGAAGGTCTACCCCCTCATCAACTCCCGCCGGTTCCAGCAGATGGACGTCCTGGAGGGGCTCAACCTGCTCATCACCATATCAGGTCACCAGCGCCCCAGCTCACACCAGCCGCATTCACACCAGGGCGTTCGTTTAGTCTTAACCAGTTTAGCCCTGTCTCCCGAGACTGGTGCCTTGCGCTAATGGGGCATCATTAAAATGGCCTCCTCTTTTCTATAGACTTATTTCCTGGTACTATTATACTGCGGGATTTTCACACAACTGTTACGTTAATTTCAGTGTATTTGAGTGGCGATGGTCATGTCCTCTCTTGCCCTCAGGTAAGAAGAACAAGGTGCGGGTGTACTACCTGTCCTGGCTGAGGAACAAGATCCTGCACAACGACCCTGAGGTGGAGAAGAAGCAGGGCTGGACTACAGTGGGAGAGATGGAAGGGTGTGTCCACTACAAAGTGGGTGAGTGAGCGGGGGGGGGTGGAGGCTGGGGATGCCTGGGGCTGCGGAGATCAAGGAGAGGGGAGAGGGTGAGACGGGAGGAAGGATGGGTGGTGTGGAGTGGGGGAGTGAAGGAGGCTGCAGGACATGTGAACAAGTGATGGGAAAGAAGGAGTAAGAGGAAGAAACCAGGCTGATGAATGGAAATGTGTGTATGTGTATACTTTAGTCTGCTGACCTGGTTTGCCTTCAACTGATAACTTCTGATTTCCTCATGCAGTGAAATACGAGAGAATCAAGTTCTTGGTGATCGCCCTGAAGAATTCGGTGGAGGTGTACGCCTGGGCTCCCAAGCCTTATCACAAGTTCATGGCTTTCAAGGTAGCAACACCTTTGACTGGAATGCATTCATGGCTTAAATTTTTTGTAAAATGCAATGTCAGGCCTCACCACCACATGTCTGCGTTTTCATTTCATTCCCCTCCATCTTCCCCCCACAGTCCTTTGCTGACCTGCCCCACAAGCCCCAGCTGGTTGACCTAACGGTAGAGGAAGGTCAAAGGTTAAAGGTCATCTATGGGTCCAGTGCAGGGTTTCACGCTATCGATGTTGACTCTGGAAACAACTATGACATCTACATCCCTGTGCATGTGAGTTTTTCTCATAGGCACCCAAACACACTGAGTACCGTTGCACTGTTGCCTCAATACACCAATCTCCCTTGTAAAGAGACATTTATAAAATGAAACTGGTTACCAGCAATTCCACTTTTTTATAGAAGTGTCAGATATGTTTTGTAGTTTTTATCATTGATCATTAAAATTTACATTTAAATACGCCAGGGTTATTTTTTTTTTAAAGTTGACGTTTTGATATGAAGAAACAGAACTCATTTTACTGAAGCCAGTCAGTAGAACCACACATTTCTTATAACACCAATGGATGGGAGTTTGCTTTTTTAATGAACCTCCCACCCCACACTTCAGATCCAGAGCCAGGTGACGCCCCACGCCATCGTGTTCCTGCCCAGCTCTGACGGCATGGAGATGCTGGTCTGCTACGAGGACGAGGGCGTCTACGTCAACACCTACGGCCGCATCATCAAGGACGTGGTGCTGCAGTGGGGCGAGATGCCCACCTCCGTCGGTGAGGAACTCTCTAGCCCAGCGAGATGTCGCCGTACCGCTCTCTCACAACCTGCGCTGGGTTCCTGAGCTTTAGACCTGAAATAGGATGAACCTCTGTGGGTCTGCTCTTAGTGCTGGGATGGGCAGCTGCACAGGGGGAGACTAAGCGTCTGTGGGAACTGGGACTGGTGGCCAGCAGAGGGCAGTGTCTCTATGGAGGAAAGGAGCCCCAGTGCCCATCAGCACAGTGATGGGATTCACCATATTGTAGGAGATGGTCTTTCAGATGAAACCTTAAACTAAGGCGCTGTGTTCATTAAAGACGCTTGCTGTAAGGAGTTGCCCGGTGCCCCAGCAAACATAATAAGCTGGTTCTGCCAACATCGAATAATCCTCCAGTTCATTTAGCTCCATAATTCCGTCCCTCTCCTCCTAAGTCAATGTGTGGTGCGTCTTCCTGTGCAAAATGGACGCCAGGCATCACCCAGGTTTGTGCTGCACATTAGTAGTGTTTCCCCCTTCACTGTAAAGCATTTTGGATCATGAAAATTGCTATATAAATCTATTATTATTGTTATTATTATTCATAATAATAATAATAATAATAGAAACTATTGATAATGATTCAAATAAAGATAAATGGTAAGTTCATAAACAAGCCTCACAACAACAAAAACAAAGCACCTACAGAAGAACCTACACAAGGAAAAATTATGTATTTAGAAACTGTAGGTAACAGTCACTCCCTTAACACTGTTCGGTGGTTCACTTCATGAGGACACAGCCCTGCTTGGCCTGTGCGAGTCCTGACTGCCTGTTGTTCCTCTGCAGCCTACATCTGCTCCAACCAGATCATGGGCTGGGGGGAGAAGGCCATCGAGATCCGCGCCGTGGAGACCGGCCACCTGGACGGAGTCTTCATGCACAAGAGAGCCCAGAGACTCAAGTTCCTGTGTGAGAGAAACGACAAGGTGAGCCACACACGAGCACAGAACGCAGCCCTCCACACTGGCTGTTTGCGGCAAGACAGTGGCAGTTGTAAAGGTCTGTGTGTTCTCTTTCTCTCTCTCTCTCTCTCGCTTTCTGTCCCTCTCTCGCAGGTGTTCTTTGCTTCTGTGCGTTCTGGAGGCAGCAGTCAGGTCTACTTCATGACTTTGAACAGGAACTGCATCATGAACTGGTGAAGCGGAGGCTGCCTTGTCTGCCTGTCCAGCCATCCATACATCTGTCCACCCAGCTCTAACCTTCATGCGTCAAGTAGGCCCCCTTCACTTGGGTAGAGTCCAGAAGAGGTGGGGGTTTGAGTGGATGGAAGGCAGAGAGGAGAGGGGGCTGGTTCCGGTATTTTCCGCAGTGTGGCCGATCAATGCTCCATTGCTTCTCTTGTATAGTTTCCTTGTGTGTGACCCTGCAGTCTCATCACCTGCCTTTAGTCAGCTGTCTTAATGAACTCAGAGCCCCACTGACCAACCCACTAACTGAGTGACACACTGCCTGACTGAAACACCCTGGACTGACAGACGGACAGAAGCTGCTGTACGAGTGACCCCGACGGCCGCTGAACTGATTCATTTCCTAACTCTTATCTGGGGAACGCATTGTTGGTCTTGATTTATGTGTATATATTTTTGTAACGGTTCCAAAGCTCCGAAGCCATTGTGAGTCATCTCTTCCTCCGCCTTACCGGAACTCCTTTTTTGGACTCGTGGGTTCCAAGTGAGGAGGGGAGGAGGGGCCTCATTAGAATTCCTTCTGTTCATAAAATACTAACAGAAACTCAGAAAGTAGCGCAGTGAATTGTAAATAGTTACTGAAGCAATGAACAACAAAGGGACGTAACGGTACCACTGATCCTTATCTACCAGTGTCTGTCTTTAGTGATCTTACGGGCCAGTCTGTTTGGTTGTTCTGTCATGGGCGTTTTCTTTGGGTGAAGGGTGGTGTGGATGTCATAGCGATCCGGTAAATATCGCACTGCCTGTCAGGTAGGATCTGGACTTGAGTCCCTGAAAGCCTTAACCCTGATTCTGATTTTCAGTAAATTATATATACATACATATAAGAATGTATGTCCCTGAATTTGGAGTTAACTAACCTGGTAATGTATTGATATGAGATTGATGCACAGGCTGCTGGCTGTTGTGTGTGAATACTAAGCTGCTGTGTGGAGGGGCAGGAAACAGTTCAGAATTTTTATTATCGTTGCATATAATGAGCAAGCAGAGAGGTTTTTTTATCAAGGTTTTCCGTTTGAAGCAATGGGATTTGCTTACCATTTTTAATCCTTTTGAAAAATCTCATTTTTATTTTGCTCAAAAAATTCATTGAGCCGTAAATCTCTTTAGAGGAAGTGTTATCCTCAAAACTATCGTATTCTGTTATACCCCATCTAAAGGCTTTACTTCAAGACCAGACCACAGACTTCTCTTTTTCACTTCCTGATTGACATCACTTCCCCCTCCTCCCCTATCCGCTGGCTGCCTGCTTGCCACTCATCAGCTTGCCCCACCTGCTGCATGCTTTATCTGATCGTTCTACCATATCATTCGGCTGTCAGTCAGTCTGCCCCTCCTTCCAGGTCATCTGCACTCCAGACTCCCCCCTTTTTACCTGTGTCACCAGCCCGATGGCCCCTCCCTTCTGCTGCCACCCTCCAACAACGTCTCCTCATTACCACAGCATTTTACTTGACCACTTTGTTACTTGAACTTGGGAGTTCTAGCTGGCCCGCGGTGTTGTGGGGAAGAGGTTCTTCATAACTGCAGACACTGCACAGCTTTAGTGCAGTGGGCTCAGGAGGTGTATAGGAAAGCTATTTTCAGAATGGTCCCACTTTTTTTCCCAGAATATCATATTCTTGTACCGTTCTGCGCGTTCGGGTAACATAATGTCATATATGTAAGTATGTGGCCTTTTTTGGAAGGGAGTGGGTTGGGGAGTTAAGCAGAGCAGCAGCTCAGTGGTCCACTATGTGGATGCTGGACAGCATCTGTGAGAGGCCATCTTTTTCCAGCCCTGTTTGTTATTAGTCTCAGAGGCTTCGCTCACTAAACCATTTTAAGGCTGGTTATTCCACATGTTTATATGAATATGCGTTTGAAATAGTGAATACATAATGTACATGATGCTTTTTTTAAAACATTTTTTTAAATAAACCAAAAGCCAGAATATCGTATATACCTATACATAGGGTGAACTCATTAAAATCAGGAAAGCTGTTAGATTTTTTTTATGTAGAGAAGAAAATAGTATATTCATATATACGCAAGAAAGCACTAGAATGACAGGTGCCTATATGTTGTGTTTAAGCACAGAATAGATTGTAAAATGAAATTGATTGCACTTTTTCAATCTTTTTTTTTTTTTGGCTTGCATATATACAGAACATAGTTTGGAACAAAGGCATTACTCAGAAACATCTTCCAAGCAATTATTTGAAGTTTATTTTGTGATTCCACCATATAACTCTTGTCGGGAATTTATCATTATTTTTCTCATTTATATTTTTTTCAATATTTTCACAAAATTATTGTGCCTCATTTCATAGTATAAAATAGGGTTGGGACCAATACATGGATAAATTTGTCCATGTCAGGATGAGTAAAATAAATATTTGACATTAGGTCTAGAGTGTGACAACTGCATCACTGCAAGTTACTGCTGATTAGTATTAGTATGTATCTCCCTGTAGCTGGGCCCTATGCAACTCAAGCAGTTCTCGCAGAAATAAGTTCACTTGTTTCAGACGTGCTCATGCCGTCAGTTTCCTTTTGTTCCCTCTTACTTTGTTCAGCCTTCAATGCATTACGTGAGTAATGCGGACAACCCTGATGTGAACAATCCCAGTCCTGCTAAAATGTAGCCGTGGCAAGACAAAGTATACAAAATTGTATCTCCAAACCTGTAAAAATTCAAATGATAATGGAGTTCTATTAACGTAGTAATGGAGTTACTAAAAAGAGGTTGCTTTTCACTGTACTGCTGTTAAGGAGTATGGCACTGTCAACCAAAAGCAATATACGCGAAGGTGGAGCAAGAGATTCATGTAATCGCACTGTTCTACCATAAATTGGTAAAATAATATTGTAATTGTAGCCTATATGCATGTGTGCTCACATGCCACCTAAGCATATCTTTGTGTTTTCTCACTGTGCTGATATTGGGCTCAGCAGGGAAATGACGTGTTCCTTCAGTGCTGTCCTGTCTGTGGAAAGCCATTGGTGCATTCAGGGTAATGCCGTTTGAAGTCAGCAGAGGGAGCTCTATATGTTTCTGCACACCCAGAGGCCCCAAATGAAGAGATTGTAGTGTGTAGCAATTGAAGGCTTTAAAGAAAAAAGGAGGTTTAAAAAAATATATATATAAATTGATGGTTTTAAAAGGTTTATAGGTTTAGTCTAATTTGTGGACTAGTACTGATTAATATAATTTTAAATGTATTTTAATGAGTAGCTAATTTGAGAGATTTGGAAGATGTATAATGAAATGTTTACAAGATATATTACAAGATTTATAATGAAAGATGAATAGAGAATGTATACAGAGAATTCAGAAAATGTTAGAGGAAATGCCTGGTAAGTGTGGCAGATATATTTGATATTTGGTTAGCATATATTTTCATTAAGGTAATTATAATATTTAATAAATACTGAGATTTCTACATTTTTAAAATAAGATTTATTGTAAATTGAAGCACAAAATATTTTGCAGAGAAAGATATAGTATATGTGGGTATATACGATATAACAGGGATTTGATTTGTCTTGCCTGTTTTTTGTGGATATGAACAAGAAAATCTGAGGGTGGGTGTGTGTGTTTATGCCTGCGTACCATTTTTGATCCAAGTGCAAATTTCTACTTGTGGAGGTGGTCAGGATGAAATCATTTGAGGCACCCCTCATTGAAGATGAGCTGACACCCACCCGTCCTACTGCAGTACCAGTCGTTCGGTTGTGAAGGTTGGGTTCAGGTGAGGTTTGCAGTCAGCCAGGGCACACTGGTGGACAGGGCGTGACATCACACGAGTTGTCAGCCGCTGATTAATTAGTGGTCTTACCTGGTGTAACTTCCCTGCAGTCCTCCTGTGGTGGTGAGTGTAGGGAGATGCTGTTTAGGAGAGCAGTCGTCTCCTTCAGGGACAAGTGGGACCCTGGGCCAGTTGTTGCTTCAGTCTGAAGTTGAAAAGATGGTGGACCCGTTATGTATACACTGGCTTTGGATTGGGGTGAAATCCCTGTAGGTTTGGGTCCGTATAACCTGGTGAGTCCGAATCCTGGCACTGCAGACCTACTACACTGTTAAAGTGGTTGTTTTGTATATGAACGCTGCGCTATTTCTCCACATTGCAGTACTCATGTTTCTGTTACTTGAGTAAGGTTCTGGTCTATTGTGGCTGCCCACTGCATATACATTTTTTTTAGCACTTTCAGTAATGCTAAACCTACAGAGGTTTGATACCCAGTGATTAAATGTGGTGTTGGAATGCGCAGATGGCTTTGGAGAAGAGTCTATATTTGTGTTATTGGGTGTGGTCAAAATGAATGTAAGCCAGCCTGTCTCCAGTCTGTCACTTTGAGAGCCCCAATCCAGTCCTGTTCTCAGCCGAAACACCACAAAAATTAGCTGTAAGACAGAAGGTCTCAAACTTATTACAAATTCAAATGCCTATTTTGGATCCATGAAATAAACGTGTTCCAATAACCTGCCTCTGTATGTGGATATTTGGTGAAAAGTAGCATGACAAACTGGTGGCTTCTCTGAGAGCGTAGCTGGAGACTGATGCTGGAGCATTTGGTCTTAACCTTAACTACTGTAATGACAACCACAAACTGAGAAACTATTATGCTCACATATTAATACTTGATCATTTTGTAAATTTTAGTCTGTAAATGGATTTAAATTTTTTTCTCTTGATTTTCTCCTTTTACTGTTCTTCATTAACTAAGGAGTGGACAGTGGTGAAAGTTTGAAGTTGAGAGTTGGTATCCTCTGTGATGGGTTGATTTTTTTCTTTTCTTTTTTTTGAACAATCTTTTCAAACATTTTGGTGTTTCTAATGTTCACATTCTGTTTTGGAGGGGGACCTTAAGATTGTGTTTAACAGACTAATGAGATTTCAAGTCTTAGGATTGTGTTGAATGAACTCATGAGTCTTCATGCAAAATACATGTAAAAAAATAAATACACTGATTTGTTGCAAATGCAAGTTGTGATGCCAAAAGCATATCTGTTGAATTATTTTTTTTTTCAGCAAATAAATACATTTCCACTGTGTGAACATCAATACTAATTTACAGTTTTCAGATATTTTCTGAGGAATACTTTCATGTCATGGTACACTGCCAAATACATGCCAATGCTTTTACTAAAGATCGGGGATTACATACTGCAAAACGTATTTTGTTACACAAATCTAATTTTAAAATTAGTTATTACTCTTGCAAAATCTGTATAACTGTAAATACAGGGGCCTAGAATCATTAGGTCCAATCTTACACAAAACATAAGGCTGTCAGTCTAATATGGCTCTCTGTTAAATGCATCATGCAAGAGCAGTTAACTAAAAAGAGTGACTTATGAACAGGAATATCTGACATTTGTTCAACACAGAAATTCTCCAGGCTTTCCTGGAGTAAGATGCAGTCTTCACAGCAGTCAGCAGAAAAAAAACTAGGCCTTGCTGGTCTTGGAATGGCAATGAATGAAATGGGAAGTATCACATGGAGTAAACGTACCATATATGTAAAACCATTGTTTACAGCTGAATATTGTTACACAAGCAAGTGGTATGTTTGCCTTTGTCTATAAATTGGTGCATAACCCTGATCTACAGCTCTAAGTAATCAAATTTTCGTAGGTTGACATACAAGATGCATTTTTTATGGGCTAATTGGCTCATCTAAAATGGGTGGAATAGGAATATGAGCTTTTTAATGATCAGTACTGTATATCAATCAGTCTCATCCTTTTAAAAAGCCAACAATAGATGTTTTTTGGGAAATAGCATCTGCTAATCCTAGGGAACGTTAGAATAGATACAACTGGTCTGTACAATGGACATCTAATAAATGCTTTTGACCAATTAGATGTTTCCTGGATTTATGTTTCAGAGAACCATTTTTCAGACCTGATTCCGTTCCCTGGATTTACTGGAAAGCTCTTGCTCATTACATTAGGAATAGACTTCCAAATTTCTGTCAACTCACTGATGAGATGGAGCAACAAAAAAAAAAAGCCTACAGAAATACAACAGAAGTTGCTCTCAATTATGGCAGAACATTGTCTCATAGCACACTCAGCACTGACCGCACACAACTAGCCAAAACTGGCAAGAGAGGCTACTGGTGTTTATTTATGTACAACGTATACCATTATAATGAAGACGTAACACGATGGCAAAGTCAACAGCATCAATATCCTTCCTGCTTGTTTTTGATTTTTTTTTTTTTTCAAAAAGAAAAACGTTTCATTTTTCTTTCGCCTCAGAATTGCGTATTTTTCTTTATGCGGTTTTATATTATTCATTTAATTTTCTTTAAAAGTGTCTGAGGCACACAGGGAAACAATAAAATAGCATAAAAAATTTAAAAACAACACTGAAACAAAAACATCTGTACATATATATATGCATGAGCGTATATGTGTCTGTATAATGCATGTGTGTATATTGATAATACACACACACACACAAAACATGTACATACACACACTCACAGACATATATGTCCGCAGAGAGAAACCATTTAACTGAAATTAGCAATTCATTTATCCTGTAAGCCGTGACCGTAGTCTTCAAAAACCATTGATTTGTCTTCCATTGTGTCCATTTTAAACTCAGTCCATTCCCTTCTCCCTCTCCTCTCTCCCCCCATCTCTCCTGCTCTCATAGTTACTGTTAGCGTGGGTCACCTATCGCGCTAAATCTGGTCTGCAGTCTCCTCCTCCTCAGCAATGCTGATCTCAGATCAGTGCCCAGAGGATCATGGGAAGCATGTGCCTGTGAGCCACTGCTGAGAGAACGGTGTTGCTGAGAGGAGGAAGGATCTTCCCCCACACTTCTCTGCCTCCTTATAGCACACAGACACTCACAGAAGGGAAGGAAGAGACAGGTCTCAAGGAGACATTTAAACGAAACAAAACTAAAAAAAAGTCCAAGAATCGTCTTCCTCCTCTTACTGCTGAGGCCCAGGGGGTGTTTCTCCTCAAGTTCCCACATTTTATTCTTTATTTCTTTTTTGGGGGGGAGGGGGGGGAACAGTAAGTCTGTGCATTTAGTTTGCATGTATGTGTGAGTCGTTCTAAATGTGTTGTGGTGATCAGTGAGATATTACACTAGTAAACTGTGATTGCCCACGATTTGTAGTTCTTTGTGAAGTATATCTTGGGCACCTTGCGTGATTTTTGTATTCTACTGTAAACATGCACTCTGTGTTGGTGTACACAATGTGCTTGTGCACAGTACAGTACAGTGTGTGTGTCTGTAATACACATGTACAGTATACAGTATGTGTGTGACAGTGGCCACTGTAAGTGTGGTACATGTGGTATGTACGTTGCATGTCTGTGTGAACGTATCGGGTTATGCTGCAAATCATGTGCATTATGTACAATGAGCGTGTTTACAATGTGTCCTTGTATAACGTATTATATGTACAGTGTTTATATGGGTGTGCGTAAAACGTGTACCAAAATGTGTTCACTTTTGCACGGAGAGGTTGTTAAAGTGTTCTGCGTTGTGTATGTATGTACTGTGTGTTGCTGTATGCGTCTGTGTCTGAGTGTCTCGGTGGATGGTGTTCCCAGAAGCTCAGTTCCAGATCTTTAAGAAGCTGTCCCAGGAGCCCGTGGCAACTGCCATCCCATCGTCCGTCACCCCGAGGCAGCTCACGCGGTTGTCATGGCCAGCCAGCACTCCTGAGAGGACGGGAGAAAGTGGGCTTTGTTCAGGGGACTGTCTCGACTGGTCAGGTGCATAGTTCACACACATATCAATGATGAGGTAGTACTTCCTCATACACCTAAATGGCTTGAAGCAAAGCTATACATCTACAACACGCTTCAACTGATAAATGATAGATTGAGCACCCTAATAGAAAGACATGTAGGTTGAGACAGGGTAGATGTGGTTATTAATGAGTGCATGGCTTGCAGGATACAGATGAACTAAAACCAGCAGCCTCTAAACTCCTGGCACGGGCACACACGGCTCTCCCTCACCGGCACGGTCCCCTTTCATGGCGTCCCAGATGTTGCAGTTGAAGTCGTCGTAGCCGGCCAGCAGCAGCCGACCGGAGCGGGAGAAGGCCACGGAGGTGATGCCGCAGATGATGTTGTCGTGCGAGTAGAGGCTGAGCTCCTGGTCCGCCCGCAGGTCGAAGAGTCGGCACGTGGCATCGTCCGAGCCAGTGGCGAAAGCGCTGCCGTTGGGGAAGAACTGAGGGGGGGGGCAGAGAGGGGGACAAGAAGGAGAGAGAGAGAGAGGGGAGGAAGACCAAAAAGAAAGGAGAAGAACATTCAGGAGCAGAGAAAAGGAGAAAAAAGCCATTAAAATGAGATCAAATCAGATCCTACACTGAAACTGATCATGCGTGATTCAGTGGGAGTGGAGAATTGTTGTCAAGGAAATGTTCAGGCATTACTGTACTTGTGGCACAGAAATACCAGAATCAGTCAGATCCTGAATTGGTAGAACTGTCTGTATTGACCTCTGGAGCCCTATAATGAAATGCAGGACCTGAGAACCAAGACTGAACAATTCCATCCACATCATAGACTGCCAAAACTCTTAGTGTAGTCTTTAAGTTAAAACCTGCAAAGTTCAAGTTTAAGGTCATTTCAACCTTTCGCTCCTGCCAGGCACCACAACTATACTATCTGTTGTGTCACTAATAACTGTATTCTTACTTTTCTTTGCCTAACCCTTTTGTCTGCACTCTGTAATTTACTTTAAGAATAGCTGAATTACTAAATGTATATGAGATTCTGGAATTCCTAAAAGACCGAATGGAAAAAAATTAACTGAAACTGATTTAACACGGGAGAAAGGTATGCAGTCCCCAGATGATCCAATAGCCAAAACCTAAACAGTCCCTCACACTCACAGATTCCTTATGTATGCATACCAGTATGTCACATGAACCAATAGCGCCCCCTCCCCTGCATAGGGATCCATCCATACAGCACCCCCCCTCATGCAGCGTCAGCATGCTCTCAGACCCAGGCACTCACGCAGACGGCATTGATGTCCGACTCGTGGCCGGTGAAGGTCTGTCGGCACATGCTGTCCCTGATGTCCCAGAGCTTGACGGAGGCGTCGCACGCGCCGGACACGAAGGTGCGGAAATCGGGGGAGAGCGAGAGGCTCATGACGTCGCCGCTGTGGCCGGAGAACACCGTGGTCTGCTGGCCCGTCTCGATGTCCCAGAGTGCACTGCAGAGAGGCCACCACAGTGCAGGGGGGTCACGTACAAACTTTCCTTCGGTCCCGGTTTCCAAACAGACACTCGGGGCTGAGTGCCGATCTGGATTCAGCATGAGCTCTGTTTACAACTGAGGTATCTTTACAGAGACCAGCCATGTTATTAAAACCACTCTGCTGCACACTGAGTTCAGAAAAACGCTTATTCTGGTTATCTAATTATCTGGGTTCGGACCCAGTGGCGAGACTTATGCGAGACTCAAATGAGCACTGAGCTCTCTTTCACCTTCATTCCCTGCTTTATCAAAAAGCCAGCCCCAATCACAATGACAGAGCGGTCTCTGGTGGCCAGTGTGGCAGTACTGTTTAAGGAAGGGCGGGCGAGGCGGATGGACTGACCAGGTTGTGTCTCCCGAACTTGTGATGATCTGATTGTCGTCGACGAAGCGGCAGCAGGACAGGTAACCTGGGGGGGGGGGCAGGGAGAGCAGCGGTGGAGGAGCAGCCAAAGGACCACTGATCGCGGTGACAGACCGGATAATGTCAACATCTGCATCTCTTCCCGTTCTCCCATCTCCTCCTCACACTTCTGCCTCTCTCTGTCACACTCGCTCACTCGCTCCTTCCTGTATCCTTTCCACAGGGCTCCCTAAGTGCAGTGTTACACGTCGTGAAAAGCGGGAGGGGGAAGAGCACTCGCCCCGGGCCGCCACACAGCCACATACACACAAACCCACACCCACAAACCCAAACACAGGAACCCACACCCACACACCCACGCACACAAATCTGTGCACAGCCTCGTTCACGATTAGCGCACCTCAGCAGACAACAGGTAGCAGTAAGTCACAGTAAAGCAGCGAGCACATCGTCATCCTCACGTTACGTATTCATTCCTCTTCCGGGTGAACGCGGAGCGGGCAGCGCCGCAGAGGTCCAGAGAAAACACCGGCCTGACTGTGAGTGTCCTGGGGAGGGAGGGCGTGCGTTCTGAAGGGCATTCGCTACAGTCCCCGCCGCTCCTTCCATCACCTGCCTCCCGTTCCGGGCAGGACAGCTCATTATGCTGCCGGGTTTTCTGTGGCACCGGCGTAAGCTGACCCTCAGCGCTGGTGGGACGGCGTTAGCAGCAGCTCTGCAGGGGCTTCCACACTGCACCGCCCACTGCGGTCCCCACCGCGCAGCGACACCCGACACTGCCGCACACCGCGACCTTGCGCCTGAACAGCCTGACCCTCAATGTCACATGTTCTCCCATGCATTATTCAGCAGGCATACCGTCTATTATATCAATCCCTTTATGCGTTTGGGTCTGTCACTGGAGCCGCTACGGTCGGGCACCTGGCGCAGTGGCACCGGGAACGCGCAGCAGAGGTGAGAGGCCCTCCGCTCGCGTGACGCGCGGTCCTGAACCGCCGCACACCGACAGGAGGATGAAGGGGTTAAGGAGGCCGCATTTCCCATTCCCCCTCCCTCATGCTGGGGCGCAGTCCTGGCCAGGGTTCGCTCGAACAAATGGGCTGTCATTTCTTCTCCAGCTCTGGATAAACGCATTAGCCCTCAGTTCCAAGTGTTTTAATTAAAGTGCAGCGTATTGGCCGGGGACTCGTGTTTGGCTGACTTAATGTCCCTGAGGGCAGCGGTGCCTGCAACGGAACACCTGTTTACACAGGGCTGCGTATGAACTCCTCGGAGGGACCGACTGAGTACCACAACACAGCACAACAGCCGTGTCCCCAAATGGCCTCCTTACACGCGTGCATTTGTGCCTGTGTGCGAGTGACACAAACTAGAAATATGAGGAGAATAAAAACCGCTCAACTTCTCAAGGTCCTGGAAAAAACCACAAGCTAACTCACTGACCTGGGAAGAGAAGGTTAACCGTTTCCTTTTTGAACTGAATTACAGCCCGGCTGGAACTAAGGCCTGCTCGTACAGCCAGCTTCTAGCGTCCACAGGCATGGCATAAATAGCTTTCTCATGTTCCCACATAATGGCTGCGGTTCGGGGAGCTGATCCTGGATCAGTGAACGGGGAGTACCTGTGTGTCCCGGCAGCTCTCTGCTGACCCTCACGTTGCCCTCGCGCGTCTTCAGGCTGTAGATGGAGCAGATGTTGTCCAGGCCCCCGCAGGCCACGTAATTCCCAGAGGGGGCGTACGCGCACGTCATCACCCAGGAGGAGCGCAGCGGAATGGCATGCATCTGGGCCGAGGTGGGGTTGGGATAGGAGGGGGCGGCAGAGGAAGGGCACGGACAGAAAGTTGGACGCGCGCACAAAGAGAAACGCTCCACCGTATTACAGCATGCGCACTGCCTGCCCTTCTGAGCTACCATTCCCCACCGTGTTACAGCATGCGCACTGCCTGCCCTTCTGAGCTACCATTCCCCACCGTATTACAGCATGCACACTGCCTGCCCTTCTGAGCTACCATTCCCCACCGTATTACAGCATGCGCACTGCCTGCCCTTCTGAGCTACCATTCCCCACCGTATGACAGCATGCGCACTGCCTGCCCTTCTGAGCTACCATTCCCCACCGTGTTACAGCATGCGCACTGCCTGCCCTTCTGAGCTACCATTCCCCACCGTGTTACAGCATGCGCACTGCCTGCCCTTCTGAGCTACCATTCCCCACCGTTTTACAGCATGCGCACTGCCTGCCCTTCTGAGCTACCATTCCCCACCGTATTACAGCATGCGCACTGCCTGCCCTTCTGAGCTACCATTCCCCACCGTATTACAGCATGCGCACTGCCTGCCCTTCTGAGCTACCATTCCCCACCGTATTACAGCATGCGCACTGCCTGCCCTTCTGAGCTACCATTCCCCACCGTATGACAGCATGCGCACTGCCTGCCCTTCTGAGTTACCATTCCCCACGTGCAGTGCTGAGCAGGAAAATGTCTGTGTTTTCAATCTGCAGTTCAGCCCAGAGCCAGATGATAACACAAGGCCCCGCGAGGCTAACTGGGCTAACATTTGTTACTACAAATACAAACAGAGGGCAACTGGCTCAGAGCGCCCCCCCTCGCCTCTGGCTGGCATTACCTTGTTAGTGGTGTAACTGTCCCAGATGATCAGTTTGCCATCCTGGGAGGCACTGACGAGCAGCCTGAGGAGATGGGATGGAGACACAGCTGTGTGTGGAGGACTGTTCAAGGCCAGACTTAAGCTTTAAATCACATATACTGGATATATATATATATATATATATATATATATATATATATATAACATATACCACTTTTGCTTTCCACTACTTCCAAATCATGGAGGTGGATTTACTTCATAAAGGTCACTGGCTGCTGACACATTTAATTAGTCTGGGTAATTTACGTGCTGCTAGTTTAAAATCAGTTAGGAATAAGTCACCATGCAAATGTAGGTGCTGTGCTGATTACTAAAGCACCTGTGCTGAGCACTATAAGGTTTGAAAATGTGAGAATGTCATTCAGGGCTTACAGTATGTATGTGTAGTGCAGTGAGTGACCGCGATGTGTGCGGTGTGTGTTGCGTGTGGGGGCACTCACCTGGAGTCCGTGCCCCAGTGCATGGCGTAGATCTTGGCCAGATGTCCGCGAAGAGTACGCCGCGTCCGCATCTGGATCCGCCCTACAGGGTCCAGACCAGCGGTGATCTGAGACAAACACACACGCGTTCATACACACGAACACACACACATACACACACACACACACACGCACACACGCACACATACACACGCGGTCACACACACACACACACACACACGCAGACATACACACACACACACACACACACACACACACACACACACAGAGCAAGAAACATACACACAGGCATTCAAATTCAAAGAGTTCATGTTACGCCTACTACAAAGGTTACACTGGTATTAAATAATAAATTAATTCATTCATTATAACCTTGCTGAAATCTGACTGTGCCAGTAAAACAGTAACACACATGATAGGTCCTGCAGTTTCTATACATGAGAGAAATTAATTTTATCTGACATTCTAGCAAAACTTACGAGCAATGCTAACTTCCACTTTTCAGATTTGAAAATTGCTAACATCTTCTATGTTCAGTTAATGTTCAATGACATTTAAAAAGATATTATGCTAGCTAGTTAATTCTTAAACTAACTGCTATTAAAATCAATTTTATCATAATTGTGAAACAAAATGAGATAGCAATCATTTTCTGCTATTTTATGTAACAACAAGCACACATTTAAGTACTCTTAGCAAGCTGGAGTTGTCATTTAAGTACTCTTAGCAAAAGCACGCTAATAGCTTCTTGGGCTACATTTTATACATCACTGTACACTAAAAAAGGGAAATATTTTTCTGTTCTAAAGCCAAAATCGAATGGCAAGTGAATTTTGTTACAGCACTCACACTACATGTAGCCGTGTACATAAATGATATGCTCTTTCATGCACACAACTACCAAGCCAGCATTTCTGTAGGATGTTCCACAGATTTATCAGGCAAATGTGAGCTACCAATACCTTGGCTCACTATAATGTGAAACGATTTGTCATTGAAAAAATCAAAGGCTCCTATCAGTGAGTGTGAATAAAAACAGCACTAACAAGAACTAGATAAATAGCACATTCTACCAGTTGCATCCTTCTTAAAAGCACACACAGATGCATTTGTTGGGAATGTCAGGTGACACGTGCAGCTAAAACTCTCACTCCCAGTACAGCAAACATATTACAACTGGAACTGGCCAGTATACTGTATGTCAGCTGGAGCCAAAAATTAAAAACATCTGTGGCTCATCTCAAGTACAGGTACAGCCTAACAGGTTAAGCGGGTCAGTGGGAAATGACTCAAGATTAGGTGGTCGCAGGTTTGAGAACTACAAATATGTATACTGCATATGTACACTGGTTACCTGCGTCAGGGTGGAGTCCCCACAAGCTTTCCTAGCATCCTGAAAGACAACAGAGCAGAGATGAGAGCCAGTTGAACAGGCTGTATGATGTCAATTCATCCCTTCCCATCCTCCCATAAGCACACAGCCTCAAACGAGTTCACTGACACTTACTCTTATCTGGTTCCTCAGTTGCTCCGCCTCCTGGCGCAGCTGCTCCAGCTCACTCATTGTTGATTGGTTGCTAGCCTCACAGGCCCACCACAGCTCAGCCAATCAGCAACCTGAAAGTATAAAAGCATATGAGAATAAAAGTTGGTGCATATAAACATATATGACTACAAAATACACACTATAACATATACTTTCATATGATGAATATGCCTTACATAAAATAGTTATATATACACTACAAATTAAGACTTATTGACAATCCAGTCTCAAATATATGTTTTTTTATACCTTACTATATTACTAGAGCCAATTTCTTTCCTGTTCATTATACCATGGTATATTCTTTCTGTTTCATATTTTGTTACTTTTGCACTGCACATTCAGAGGAGGGCTCTGGAACAATTAATTTTTTTAAGAATGCAGCATTTAATGAACTTCTTTGGCAACTCTTGCAAGAAACCAACATGCAGTTTTCAGGAACAGAATTAGTCATTATTCACCCACACACAGTCATAATACACCAAAATGAAGTGCAGTATCTTGGAGAAGTACTGTATTACAACATCTCTAATGACTAACTACTGCCAGACCAATTGAAATTATTTTTTATATTTATTAGCATACTTTTTCCCCATCTGAAGATTACTAAACCTGATACAGTTTCTGGCTGGACAGATAAGAGCACCTATTCATTATTTCCTCTGGTACAGAGGTACCTGAGGAGGAAACCTCATTTATCAGGCTCATAAGCTATGGTACTGCCTCATACTCTGTTGTCAGGTAAATACTTCAAAATTCATGTTTTGCTAATAAAACCAATGTTCAGTTATTACTTATGACAAATCATGACCTCATATTGGTAGGACTCTAAATGGAGCAAATCAAATACCTGACTACCCCATGTAGCTATCTAAAAGCGAACTTAAAGGTTTAATATTTCCAACAAAACAGAAAATCTAGCTAACAAGCATTGTATTTCTGCCAGCTTGCTAGCAAATGTACATTATCCTGCTAGCTAGTAAAAAGGAGACAAATACATTGGTATTGAGAAGTTAAATTAGACAGCAAAATCTGACTTAACACAATGTCAATGCACAAACTTGTGAAACTGAGTTTTATTTTTCTTCATTTTTAGCCATGTCAAGTCAGTGACTAGAAAATGGGCATTTTTAACCAAGGCTGCATTTTTCCTCCATGAATGCGAAAAAGGGTGTGATTCTACCAATATACATAGATCCCTGTAACTTCCCGAGCAGACCCCGAAAAACAGTCTTCACAAGATCCTGCTGAAGACCACTTGTATTTTAACAATGTATGGATATGACCTTCTTTCAATTTAGCCTGACCTTGATCACATTATTTGTGTGTGTTTTGCAGATATCGACAAAATGTAATTGACTGAAATGTAACCTAATAAGGAATATGTATGTGGGGGTATGGTTTCCACATAGTTAAACAATGTCTTGTAAGGATGTGGATTTGACAGCCCCAATCTAGGAGACGCCAGTCCCTAATCAGACAGTTTTAATTAAATTAACTCAGTTGTTCAGATCTCTATTTTAAAGAAGGTATTGGTTCAGGCAATGTTTTAAAATAATTGTTTTGGCACTGGTATCAGCTAAATTAAAACAATACCCATCACCTAATTCCCACTGATACTGGAACTGAATCTGGATGCTGCACCCGTCAATAAGCCGTCAACCTGTACTGCACAACACATGTAAATAACAACTATACAGCCAGTGTCTTCATGTAATCGGACTGTTTCTGTTTACCGGGGAGAACCACACATCATCAGGCTTAGCCGTGGCACTTAATCTGTAATCTGATGTAATCTGGATAAAAGTATCATCCTCATGCCCTTGTAATTCAAAACCCAGATAATATTCGGAATGAGATTAAGATTAGGAAATAATGCAGTAGGCATTAACACCACAGGAGTATCTACACAACATGGTGCCTTTTCTCGATATACTGCAACTGTTAGGATCCATAGTTAACACACGATATAGCAACATGGTATCATAATTCCTGAAACTACCTTTAGTTGCATGAAAACAATGCTTGATGCAAGTTCACTTAGAAGAACAAATCCACACAGTGAATAGATGCCTAAAATGAATATAGCCTATTATTCCCTACATATACTGTACAGTTCAGGAACACCCCCATAAATCCTTTCACCTCAGTCGTGACATGGAGTAAACAGAACCCAACGCTTGCTTTAAAATGAAATCTTGCAGTTCTGCAACAAGAATCTGCACTTTGTCACATGTGGCCCGGCAGTCAGTGAATATAAGAGAAAAATCCGAGAAAATATCATGACAAGATCAGGCCATTATGACACACATATCGTTTTGCCTGTGGTCCACAGGACTGGAGACTACATCTTGCACTGCTTCAAGCCAGGTCTCAAAACACTAAAAGGTCTTTGCTTCCACTGTGAGTCAGAAAATCGTCAAAAATACAGTGTAAATTTTAATTCAATTATTTTCCACTTAAGCCCCTTCTTCGCCATTTGCTGACACTCAAGAGATCTAGTATCTTAAGCCTCCCCTTTTGACATGTCTGATACCCACATTTTAACCCATCTTCACTTTTTTTAGGAGCTTCTACATTGTTTTTTTATGGCGTGATACTGAGCAACTAACACAGTACTTTATGCACAAAACGTTTTGCTCTGCTCTGCTTTGTTGCTTTGGCCCAGTGACTAGATTCCGATGCTTTAGTCTACTATTACACCAAAGTAGTATCATATTGTGTCCTCTATTTTGGTATCACATCCAATTGAATAAACCTGCTATAAACTGTCAATGTCCAGATGTACAGTATTACATCTGGCAAAGTCAAATAAAATTTTTGTTGAGTCTACCCAATAATGAAACATTCTCATTTTTCTTGATCTATTTTCATTGAATTCAGCAACTTTAAAACTGAATATTTCACTGCTAATGGTCTAATCAACATCCCTTCAATAAATAAAAGACCATACTGTGAGTTCAAACATTGATTCCTGTTGAATGTTTACCCAGAACAGCTCATATTTTATACGAGCAAACAATGCTATAAGTCATGTTTCAGCATGTTTTGGTATGCTGCATTACCTAGTTCTAAATTGTGTTCCATTTGTTTTACTCTTCACACAACAGGGAAAGAATGCAGTGAGGAGATGTAGAAGTCTATGTAGTAGTAATATTGTCCGAACCCACTTAAATCTCAAGCACATGATGGAAATCATTGCACAGATGATCTCCAGGAAGCCTCAAACCTATTGTCTGTATGATTTTGGCCAATTTACCACAATTAGAATAGTTCAACAGTGCAAGTAAGGGCTGATGGATTTGGCAACCCATTATCGAATAGCAACTGGGAGTAAGTGATGGGGAACTATGGTAACTGACAGAATTTGATTTAATTATGTTGATACTTATACCTAAGTGAACGGCGTGCATCGAAGAAAGGGGGAATTTTATTATACCATATCTAGCCTTAGACAAAGCTCCCTAAATAATGTTGTAAAAAAACTATCTTTGTATCCTCTCAGTATTCAGAATGTGCTGGTTCCAGAGTGCAGTTTGTGACTTTTCCATGTTATTCCTCTGCTACTGGGAAAAAAGATCATTATTCCTTCATTATGAAAAAATGTGCCTTTATCCTTACAGGAATGAAGCAAAGTGAGTGGTGGATCTTTATGGATTTTATGAATATTAAAAATAAGAGTAGTTATATGCCATAGTTTTAAAGCATGGGTAATGAAAATGGAAAGTTACCATTCTATCATCCCTTTTCTAAATTGTATAAAATTATAGCATGCAGTGTCTTTAATCAGGTATTTGTATGTGTGTGGACTGAGCTGAATCTTCCATTATGCCATTGGTAATGTACAAATGATAAGAGGGAAAAGCATGCGTCTTTGTGTTCAGAGAAAATAAATGCTAAATTGTATTGTAATTATATGGTTGCAACTTGTTTAGTTACAAATGTGTATATGAATTTGGCAGATTTTTAAACTCTAAAATTAGAGTTTAATGAGGGTTATAACAGCAGACAGCCTGGGATACAGATGTGTTGACAGCAAAGTTGAGCTAGCCAACAGCTAACCAGCCCTTAAGGGACTAATGGCCTGACTGCTCTGTCTCACTTGATGACAGCTTGATTGACATGCAGACAGTCCAAAGCCAAGACTGGGACTTGCTGTAACCATTCTGAAGTCACCTTTGGTTTTTATGCTGATTTATGACAGCTTTTTCGGATCAGCAATGAACTATGACAAACAGGTCACTTGAATTCTGATCTGAGCAACTGCCTTAAGATAATTAAAACTGGCTGATTAGGGACTGGTATCTCACCTAGACTCGGACTGGACCTGTCAACTCCTGATCCTTAGAGGATATAATTTAACTAGGAGGAAACCATACACTCACATACATATTCTTTATTACATTTTAGTACATTTCAATATTTTTTATGTCAACACCCCTATGTGCAACAAATGTAAATCAAATAAAGCTCATAATCGAAAATGCAGACATATATCAGGTGAAATAAGTCAAAACACAACTGAATAATCCCCGCAATAATCATTCAAATGTTTGCAATATCCAGGTTCCAAAAACCCACCAGTCTCCTTATCTAATTTCATTCACTCCATATTTGTGATCCCCAATTGCAATACCTAGGCAGTGGGCTGCCATTCACTTTCTACTGGTTAATCTACGTTACCTAATTATACACCTGCTTTCAAATGCTTACTCAGGTTCATCCTTGGAATGTATTGTGAGATGGAATTATAGATGTGTCCAGAGCCAATATAAAGCAACAATGGCTTAACATTTGACAACAGATCTGCTTATTTTGCCTACTAAGACCTCTATGGGTTGGTCCAAAACAAATTGTTACCTGACCAACTCAGATGCACAATTGTGTTTGTAGTATTAGTAGAAGATGTAAGTCCCACTCAATCAACAAAAAGTTCACTGCAAAAAAAAAAAAAACAGAATGGCTACTGCATGTGTGTAAGAGCCCATTCAAATTTAAGCCACACCTGATTTGACAGTCTCTCCCACTGTCAGCAAATAAACCTGAACAGTATATTTGCATTATAGCTGTTCTTGGCAAAGAAACAGTTTGTCCGTTTCCATTTCCACAAACTCAACCTTATCACTCTCATGACATAAGGTATTCTCTAAGAAATGCATTTACAGTAAATACCAGATCACAACTTTTGGGGGGGGGGGGGGGGGGGTTAAACACCTAGAAACTGGGGGTGGGGTGGGAGAGAACAGAGAAAACTATATACAGATCACATACTGTAGCATGGTCCCATTGCACCATCCCCATTACCACCACCAGCAGGAAGCAATTAGCCCGATGTAGGTGTCACAGGGGAGTCTAGGAGCAGACGGATCACACTACTAATGGAGGGCAACTAGGGGGAATTAGTGGGTGCAGTTGCTCAATTAGGCAATAGCCCTACAAATATATGGCTTTCTTACAATGGTGTACCAACACAGAAACATAGCCACAACATAATGGGAACGCTGAGTTAGCCTGCAGACTGCCAACATAAAAACAATGAGGAAAACTTAGGCACAGCCTTATCACCTAGTCCACAAATCTTGATAACTGCTTTCTACCATTTGTGCATGGAGACTGACAGCGATCAAATAGAAAGGAGAGATGCTGAGACATAAACAAAGGTGATCTTTACACACAATTAGGCATGAAAATGCGCTGCAAAGATAAAATGACTCCATACCTTGGAAATCTGCGTGACTGTGGCCTACACAATATTGAACATCTTGCATATGCATAATGGAAAACATCTAAATGTTTCTATATGTAGCCGCTGAATGATGCGTTTGCATGCAACGACTGGGGCAGTGGTTTGTTGTAATTGCCACGGCAGCTGAAGGAGGCATGAGCGATGACAGAAAGGCAAGAGAAAAACTAGGCCGTGGGGTGCGTTTTTACTGCTGTGTGTAGCCATTTTCAAGATTAGTCTAACGCTACCATTTACATCAGTTGTTGACAGCCAGTTATATAAAAACATAGTACCTGTATCCTTTGTGATAGAAATAAACAGCAATTATGACCGCATTTTGTTTCTTAGGATTGAAAAGACATTTCTCGAATCGATAACGAGATGGCGTTTTGATAACTGCCGTGTGTTGTAAACAGGATGTACAGCGCGCCCATTTAAGTACCTTGCCTGCTAGCTAGCTTTAGCAATTTTGTTCGTCAAACAATGCCAGGTTGAAATAACCTGTGAAATAGACAGTGCTGTCCGGTAGTTAAACATAGTTAAACAGTTCTTGATAAATGCAGTTCATTAGCGATATTTTAATAAATAATCGTTCTGTAGCCATAGCTAGTCAACTTCCTAGCTATTAGGCACTGGCTACACAAGTATGGTTTTAAAAGAACCACTATTCTTTTTGTAGTGAACATAATTGTTACATTGTTAAAATAGGCTATGACTCTCACAAATCTACGGCTTCATCCGTTACAAAACTGTTCTCTAGATGCACGTACCCATAGTCTGCCTCAGTTGCATCAACTGAGTATCAATACGCAGCCCAGCATAGCAACATTTAAGTAATTATGTGTTATCCAGGAAAAATAATACAGTCGGCTACACAGTATCTAACAATCTTGACTGAAACATTGTAATGAACTTGCGCTTTAGGCTACCCATCTCGTTTAAATTGTTTTTTTTTTTTCTCACGTCAAGGCCTAGGCTACAGTGCATCGAGCCGGGGTTACGGTTTCTTTGGAAACATATAGCTAGCTACAGTAAAAATAGGTCCATAACGTACTACTGTTTATGCTCGTTCTCCTCTCGCTATTAAAGACAAATATGCCATACAGTGGTGTTAGCCGGTTAGGTGATCTAGTTAGTACTGATTTTATATAACCTCTCTATTTCAGATCACTAGCCAAAAATCTATCTGGTTTGAAACAAAACTGAAGGCCGGTTCCCCTCCATCAATTTTACTGAGCCCATAGTCTTCAAAAAAGAGATAAGGCCGCCGCTGATATAGTCAGAAAAATATTTACATCACAGAATAATTCATTATAATCTATAATGATTAACTTAAACAAGATACTGCACCATAAACAGTATTCCGAGCAACCGACAGCTACACATCACAACAAAGTCGTACGTTGCGTTGACAAAAACGCCCATCATGTCAAGATCTAATAAACATGATTAATACTCAATATTTTCCAAAGAAGAATGCTATGATATTTCGAGTTCCATTTACATTCACTGAATTGCCATTGGATTGAACATCGTGGTAGATAAAACTAGAATAACTATAATACGGGGAAAGCTATGCATTGCAGATTTTAAGAACAACAAACTACCTGACTGTTTCTTCTATTTCCCGATGACTCTGTTCTGATTGAGAACAGTAGCAACAGTTATTAATCTTCAAGTAGATATGACTTCTTTCGTCTTCTTAAAAATGCCAATATTTTGTTTCCCAGTAACAGCTTTAAATCTCGCCTCCTTGCCCTTTTTTTCATCAAACAAAAATAAGCACATATACGTTCTCGAAATAGCAGTTCAACAAATAATATTTTATGGGCCTCTTCAGAAGATGCAGTATTTGGCGTTGTTGTAGGCTATTGTTTTCCTCTTGAAATGCTTGTTACACTCCAACGACACCTAGGCATGCAAGGATATAGATTAAGCATCTACAATTTGAGGAATTTTCCCAAAATGAATCGTTAGCACCAAACAGTTGTCAAAGATCCTTGCAGATGTTACGTTAGGGTATCGGTCTTCGTCTTTCTGTTTGTATTATCGTGATCCCTCGTTTCCTTCCTCTCTTAGCTTGATAGCTCCTTCCTCCCTCTCTCCTTGCTCCGTTATGTTCGTCGTCTGCTTGTCCAAATATGAATTATAAGATAAATCGTGAAACACAAGAAAAGTGTAAAGCTCGGGCTTTTGATGGACAAATAAAAAAATAAGAAATAAAACCAAAAGCGACTTATCTTGCCGGAGGAGCAGAAAACGCGCCCATTGGTGCAAATATACAAATTTATACTTCACTAATTATCTATAATTACAAATAGCTACTATACGTATTTATATACATATACATATATATACAAGCAAGTGGATCTTAATTGTCCCTTAAATGCAATCATTCGTCCAGGGTTAATGCTGGATGGGAAGCTCTCGTAAGCACAATTCAACCACACCCATTCAGAGGGAGACTGTACCATTCTTCAACACCGTTAATAGTCTACAGGATTTAAGAGGGGCGATATGGAAATTTAAATGCTACTCCCTGGCTATACCCTCGTTTTCAGAACCATCTCTATAGCACGCGCAAGGCAGACTCCAGTCAGTAAATGATAGTTATCCCTGCACCAAACTACAGCAGAAGAATATAATGCTTCACAACTGAATAAACCATGTACACCCTACTTTCTTCCGTCACTCTAAATGTTCCTTTTTCGTAGGAAAGTGAGCGCGCCCAGAATGTCTGCAGCCAGACACTGGCTTGTCACGTGATTGGTAGATATTTGCAGCTACTACACTATTTTTTAAGGGTCTGCATAGGTATAGTCTATTGAAAGCACTGTAGAACAATTATATCTATAGTATTAGTAATATTGCAGAGAATGAATGTTGTAGAACAATATTATAAACTTTCAAATACAATTTTGCTGAACGTATCGATGGACACATTCATGTAGCAAACACAGCTGTAAAATTTAGATTAAACAATGCATAATACTGTTCTTATACACAGTACGTCTGGTAAAAACAAGCCCAGCCTCCTTTACTAAAATGTTTTTAAGATATTAACTACAGTTTTAATGTAATTGTTTTAACATGAAGTAATTAATATTCAACAGTAATTGCTCTACTCGGTGTCCCTGAAGACAGGCAAACTCACAGGGCTCAGTAATATAATTACACAGCTGTTATTTAATGGGCTTAGACTCACCTCTGGGAAACACTGCTACACTGAGTGAGACCTGTGCATATGACATATTCAGGGTTCCTAACGGCAATACTTATCACAATTGGCCTACTTGAAAACCCAATTAAATTGTGAGTTGGTTTTATATTGGATGTTTTGCTGGTATCTGAAGAATATTGGACTATTTATCACTTCTGCTCATTTTCCTTAACGTGCCATAATGTTAAATATATACTTTGAGTGCCTACATTGGACATCTGTCAATGTGTGGTCACTGCCCGTGAAATTGATAGCTAGTTGAACTGAACCTTATTCTGACATCTCTGGTGTCATTTAGGTTTATACAGCCAACATATGAACAACATAACTGCTTAACTTTTATAGCCCACTAAACAGCTGTGATCACAGCTCATCTCAAGCTGAGAATACCATTTCAACATGGTTTGGCATGGCAGTTAGGTGAATTACTCCATCGCCTTTAGTCCTTGGGGAGGGCTCCTGAAGGCAAATGTTGAAGATGACACATTGGTATCGGAAACACATTCCCTTGCGAATCTGGTCCCACAGTTGTGCATCTGTGCAACTGCAGTGCTTGTCTTCATCCTTGGCTTTAATGTTTAAGCATGTGAGTGTGAGGTAAACTTGTGTGCTTTATTTGTTTTTCCACTTTGAACATCAGTGTTCATGGCCCTCTGATAAGTGTCTCACTCCCATGATTACCTCTCTGAATGTCAAACACATCTGTTTGCATCCATGCTAGTATTTTAATCTTAAACATGAACAGAGAGAAATTATTTCCCCATGTTTGTGCTTGATAGGCTAAAACATGACACTGTGATACAAAGGAGACCTTCGTTTTGCCATGTACCGAACCCTCAATAGGCTGTTCTGCATAGAGGAACGACCCCCCCCCCCCCCCCCCTTTCCCCCCCCGCAACATAGACCAATAATGGTATGTCCCACCTGCCCCGTTCTCCACCAAGCCTCATTAGGGAGTGTAGTAACGGAGGATGGGTTGCCTAGCAACAGCCTTAGCAAAGGGTAGAGATGTACTCTTATTCACAATTTGAAACATAGTTAAAGGCTCACAAGCAGCCATGTACCCACACAGACTGGTACCTATACGTATAGCATGGGTAACACTAAAGAATATACATGCACGCATACATACATTAATACGCACATATAGCCTACATACAGTAAACGCACCTAGTGGCAGCAGTGCATGCTGAAAAACGGAAACCGATAGCTGTTTAAGTAGCTCCCCGCCCCTTGAGAAAAAAACTCCTGCACATTACGATGGTTGTTGGAAAGCCCAGTGTCTGCATGATCTAGCATACTATGTGTTAAGATCAGTTCATGAAACTACAATAAAATGTGCCGTTATTAATTTGTACTGCTGTCAAACAGTATGTATATTGTAGCTTCATAAAGGCGCCGTACATAATTACTACTAGCTACATTGATTTAGATCATTACGATCCATGTTAACTGGGTTTATCGCTCCAGTTTATTTACTTACTTATTTATTTATTTATTTCTAAGCTCTTCTCTCCAGAATTTCACTCGTTGCTTGTACCTCTCTACGCCTACCTCAAACATATGGCCGTGTGCCTACACTTCACTTGCTTTGTATTTGCATTCGATTTTTGGGTTTGACGATAAAATAAAATATTTAACAATAAAAAAATGCTAAATGAGTTTGTAAATCTTATAGGCTGCATCGATAATCATATCACACAAAAGACGACTGATTAGAGGCTAGAGTTAATCTGTTCTACCAAACATGCTGTAGTCACGCCTCGCCCCTTTCCATTCCAGAAGCGTTACAATTGTACAATTGTTGCGGAATTAGTAAAGTTCAGAAGATCAAGAAGTGGCTTTAAGGCGACTATGAAGTTAAATCTACTAGTCTTATATGTTACCAACCCCAGTATTGTGTTGCATTCAAACATTTAAAACAGCTGCCTAGAGTAAGGTTTAAATATGTAAAGCATAGGTGGTGCAAATGGTTTCGGACGCTTTTTTACTGCGTCGCTGGTTGGACCCTCATAATCAAACATTACTGAATACATTTTATGCATCAGTACAGCCTAAATTAAATAATAAATACTAAATAATTTAATCCAACGCAAATGTTGCCTATCTTGACAACATTTAGTGAGTAAATACAACCATATTTTATTATATTTTATAAATGGAAATTTGACTACTAAATGATCATACATTTTTGCAATATACTCTAAAATACATTGTGCATCACCTGAGGAGAGTTTGCAAGCAGGTCTATCCAAACCGTTGGGTAAGTTGCGGGGACCACAACCTTTAAGTCCCCATTCGCCTTGCCAGCCAATAGCAATATTCCCTGGTAGCCATCGCTCTCTTCTATTGGTCTATTGCAAAGAGAGACATCGGTAGAGAAAGGGAACTCGAAGGGGGTGCAGGAGCTTGAGGGGGAATTTTCGGTTGTCCGCCTCCGAATAATTCTATAGGCTACATGCATCACCTACTGCAAACCCAAAATCTTACACCCTCCACAACCTCTCTGAGCCTCAATTGACCCGATTATCACAATCATTTGACATTTCATTTTGTTTTTGTTTTTTCAAAATATTTATTTAGCTTTTTCCGCTAGCGAGATTGTCGATTTTTTATTTTGGGGAATCAGAATTATATTTAGATGACAATATGAGTGGCGGGGTTTATGGCGGAGGTAAGATCATTGTCGTTCTTGTTTGTATCTTCATATACAACGAAACAAACATGCTGTCGTTTCCGATTTTTAGAATACAACAAGCTATGCACATGCAAAAAAGGATGCAGTGAACGGAAAGCTAGCATGGATGAAATTAACGTCCAGGGTTTATGATTCCTGTGGCAAACACATGCGCACACACAGGAAGAAAAGGATAGTCATTGAAAAGAGAACAGGTTAAGAAATCAGTCTCTCAGGCCGACATATTAACTGATACGTGCATGAATGCCGCTATATGTACCTGGACGTGTGGATGTGAGTGCTTATTACACTCATTGTTTCTCACGTGCGTGCAAGTTTTGAGATTGGTCTACGACTTGCGTCATTTGGGGCGGGGTTCATTTAAATAGATATAATGCTCTGCCAATGTATATACAAGTCAGATGTCAAACTCATATATTGACAAGTTCAAATATTAATATTTAAATACACCCCCCCCCCCCTTTCTTAAACCACGGTGGCAGTTAAAGAAGATCAGGTTCGACGTATTTGCCCATTAGTTAGGAAATGGGAGGTCCTTGTCATCACAGTGGCATTTGTTTTGGTTAATTAGACTCCACCCTTCACCACTCTCTTTCCACAGATGAAGTAGGAGCCCTTGTGTTTGACATTGGCTCTTTCTCCACTAGAGCAGGATATGCTGGTGAGGACTGTCCCAAGGTGAGTTCCAGGAATGGGAAGGCACATCCTTTTCTTATGAACTTAGTGTAGGCTATAGCATAATTGAATGCCCCTCCGTCACAGCTATGAATGCTGCAGTATTGGCATATGTGGAACAATAGCTGAACTACTGGATCCAAGACACAAGGGCAGCTGTTCTGCAAGGTTCATATTTAAAGTGGTATGGTATTTTCATTTTTTGTTTTTTTACTTTAATGTTTTATTTGCATATAAACATCAAGCTGAAAAGAACTGAGCACATAACAGTAAAACATGCATTACACATTTCCTCGAGAACAGCAAGCCTAAGTCATATTCAAATTAATGCCTTAGAATGATCTTTGAAAGCATTAAAGGGGCTAAAAATAATCAGTAAGAAAGACATGAATGTGCTCCATACGGTAATACCATTCCTGTACTATCAAAGAGCTGGAACAGCTATTTTACATAGTATCAGAATTCATTTAAAATGATGGTACTCAGATACTTGGTGCTAGGTAGGATTGTCCATGATGTTGGACAAAAAATAAAAATACTAATTGCTGCATATTATTTTAAGTATATAAGGTAGCTACACTATATGACCAAAAGTATATGTAATAGATGCCTCTTGGTCTGGGGCTGTTATTCATGGTTTGGGCTAGGCCCCTTAGTTCCAGTGAAGGGAAATCTTAATGTAATAACATTGTAGATGATTACGTGTTTCCAACTTTGTGGCGACAGTTTGGGGAAGGTTCTTTCCTGTTTCAGCATGACAATGCTCCTGGGCACACAGCAAGGTCCATGTAGAAATGGTTTTGTCGAGATTAGTGTGTAAGAATTTTACTGGCCTGCACAGAGCCCTGACCTCCACCCCACCCAACACCTTTGGGATCAATTGGAAAGCCAACTGCGAGCCAGGCCTAAACGCCAAATCAGTGTGCGACCTCACTAATGCTCTTCTGGCTGAATGTAAATCTCTGCAGCATTGCTTCAACATCTAGTATAAAGCCTTCCCAGATGAGTGGATGTTGTAATAGCAGCACAGGATTGACTAACTCCACATTACTGCCCATAATTTTGGATGAGATGTTGGATGTTAAGTGTCCACATACTATTGGCCTTGTAGTGTATCTCTGCCACAAAATCTGAGGTCTCTGTATGTCAGCCTTAGCTGATATAGCCTTTTGGCCTCTTTCTCCCTCTTTTTTTGTGAGATCATGTTCCAGTTTCCTTGTGTGGGCAAATGCCTGCTTCCTCTCCCTCACCTTGTTTCTTCCCTTCCTCTATGTGCTCCTCATCCCATCACCTTCCCTTCTCAAACCTCTGTCCTTCGATCCTGTCTCCTTTCATTTCCCTCCATCCTCCTTACCCTCAGGCCGATTTCCCAACCTCCCTGGGGGTGCTGGTGGAGGAAGAGGGTGGAGGCGAGCTGGGGGCAGAGCAGGAGAAGGCAGCAGGGAGAACCTTTTACCTGGACACCAATGCGCTGCACGTGGCCCGGGCTGGGGTGGAGCTCTTCTCTCCCCTGAAGAATGGCATGAGTTGGGTGTCAACCACCTTGCCTCACTAAAAATCTCTCTCTGACCAAAATCTGCTCCACAGAATTGACTTCTGTTGTTCATATGTATCACTATACTTATTATGGCTTGGAATTATGTTATACATTTTAAAGGGAAGCCCAGGTATTGTTTCTGATTGGTGTCAATTCTGAATTTGATCGAGAATTGCTGAATTGACAATGGACGATATGTTGCTATAACGTTATTTTACATCTGACTTACCAGGTAGCATTAGTAAATGGTTAGCATTGTTTGCAGTGGTAAGTGGCAAATATTTTTGGAGGCTTGTGGAGATATATTTATCAAAATAAATGAATTCATAATTTAATAGAATTCATAATTTAATAGAATTGACCTAAACTCTGTTATGTTTATGTAGCAAGCATGGTGTTCCACAGTATATCTAGTAAATACATGGTTCAATCAACTGGGCAGTACCATATATGCTAATGGTAGTTCTAATTAACACCTACAGTGTGTCAAGCATTTGAAATGTGCTACTAAACACAGTGCAACATGATATGTCTTACAATCTTGTGTCTTGCTGACCTGTACAATGACGTGTGTGCCTGTGTGTGTTTGTGTGTGTGCACGTGCCTGTGTATCTGTGTGCATGTATGCGTGTTTGCATGCATGCACATGTGTGAATGTATGAGTGCATGTGTGTATATATGCATGTATATTTCAGTTGAGGACTGGGAAGCCTTCCAGGCCATACTGGACCACACCTACTGCAAGCACATCAAGTCAGAACCCAGCCTGCATCCAGTGCTGATGTCTGAAGCTCCAGTGAGTACATTATTCCTCATACGTCAGTCTGCACAAACAGCTTCAGGTGCTGATTCATTTCTGTGTTTGCATGTGTAACGCTACTCTGTGTGTTGCAGTGGAACACGCGGGCAAAGAGGGAGAAGCTCACAGAGCTGATGTTTGAACACTACAATATCCCAGCGTTCTTCCTCTGCAAGACAGCAGTGTTAACAGCGTATCCCCCAATCTAGCTCCCGCCCCCCCCGCCGTGGCTGTACGGCTCATGAAGGGTATGTGCTTTCTGCCTGCATTCAGTCTGTCAGTGTAGCAGATCAGCCTAGTCAGATTAGGTATTCAGTTGGTGTGCAAGTTAAGCGGTCAGTCAGTCTGTGTGCCAGTCTCAGTCCATACATGTGTGTCAGTAAGTTTCAGGATACAACTCAACCACTGTGAGGTACTGTTAAAGTAGACTGTGCTAATAGCTCTATGTTAGTGTGGAAGTGTTATGATCTGGTTATAACCTAGTCACACTGAACTGATCTGGTCACACTGAGAATGCTGTAGTGTGGATGTAAGCCATAATGGCACCAGCAGTTATTTTCTCAAAGGCACACCACACAGAATTTCTATTTGTTCAACATGACTCTTAATAATATGCTTTCAGGTATTTAATGCTATATTTCAATAAATCACATTGACAGGGATTCCCAGCAACTGCTATTATTATTGCTCAATATTTTTTTTTTTGCAAATTTGCAAATTAATGAGAATATCTGTTAGGCTGTCAGTCACATGTAGAGGTGTGTCCTTGACATGATCTCAGATTTGCTAATGGGAGGGCGACTGGTCTTGTGCTTGATAGTGGAGCCACACACACAACTGCCATCCCAGTGCATGATGGGTATGTCCTTCAGCAAGGTACGTATCAAACAGTCATTCATACCTGGTGTTCACTTAAACACATATATTGATTTGGGTTTAGCATAAAATGCTGTGTTGGGCTTATGTTGTTGCTTTATTGGACTATTTTTGATTGTCAGTTCTTTTTTTGGTATTGTTGGTTACATTTAAATGACTTAAAATTAACTTGAGAGCATGGACATACACATGTGAGTACACACACACACACACACACACACACACACATTGTGTCTTGGGGATACTGCCCTGATTTTGGGAAACCATCCAAATGACACCTCATGCCATATCCTGTGAGTAAGACTGATTTAAAATGAGCTGGAAATCTGTGTAAGAACTAATTATGTGACTCTTGAACAGGGCTATGAAAATTGATTATGCAATTCAAATATGTGATTGTGGGACGTAATACAAAAACTGTGTGAAATGATACAGTGTACATTTCCAATGTTTTCATATATGTTTGAAATTGTAGTTGCTCCTCCTGTAATGCAGCACCAATATGCAAGACCAAGGTGAACTGGCTGCATGGTGGTTTAGTCACAGTGTGTTCTTCTTTAGGAGGTGGTTTTAGTCACAGTGTGTTCTGCTCCAGAAGGTGGTTTAGTTACAGTATGTTCTCCTTCAGGAGGTGGATTTAGTCACAGTGTGCTCTGCTCCACAAGGTGGTTTAGTCACAGTGTGTTCTGCTCCAGGAGGTGGTTTAGTCACAGTGTGCTGTGCTCCACAAGGTGGTTTAGTCACAGTGTGTTCTTCTTTAGGAGGTGGTTTTAGTCACAGTGTGTTCTTCTTTAGGAGGTGGTTTTAGTCACAGTGTTTTCTACTCCAGAAGGTGGTTTAGTCACAGTGTGTTCTTCTTTAGGAGGTGGTTTTAGTCACAGTGTTTTCTACTCCAGAAGGTGGTTTAGTCACAGTGTGTTCTGCTTCAGGAGGTGGTTTTAGTCACAGCGTGTTCTCCTTCAGGAGGTGGTTTAGTCACAGTGTGTCCTGTTCCAAAAGGTGGTTTAGTCTCAGTGTGTTCTATTCCAGAAGGTGGTCGAGCATGTTCAGTCTGTTCTTCTACAGGCATTGTCAAATCTCCTCTGGCTGGGGACTTCATCACCATGCAGTGCAGGGAGCTGTTCCAGGAGATGAACATTGACATAACCCCTCCATACATGATCGCTGCCAAGGTGCTTTTCTCTGTCTCTGCTTGTCACCCAGTCTGTCTCTCCCACTGCCTGTTTGTTCATATCGTTCACTGTCTGTCTCATTATCTTTCTTACCACCTAGTCTCATTTATCATACTGTATGTCTGTCCTACTCAATGCCTCTGATCCTTCTCAGTATCTCTCTCTCTCTCTATTACTGATTGAGTATGCCTCATTCACTTTCTGACTACTTATTTGTCGCTGTATGATACAGCAGTAACAAGGCAGTCAGAGAGAATGAGTCAGGCATCTTTCAAATTTTGTCATCTGTATTTGTCTCACCCTCAAACTTCTGTCTCATTTCTTTATCTATTCCTCATTCCAGCTTTTGCAACTTCTTTTGTTTTATGTATCCTTTTATCAATTTCTCTTTCTCGTCTGCCCTCATGTCTTTCTTGCAGTTGGTTATTTGCTATTCATGCACTTCTCTCTTCCCTCATACACTCTCTCCTTCTACCTCTCCCCATAGGAGCCAGTGAGAGAGGGAGCACCCCCAAACTGGACAAAGAAAGACAAACTTCCACCTGTCACCAAGTCCTGGCACACTTACATGTGCAATGTAGGGAATCTGTACCATTTCTATATATTGCACTTACTCATAAGCCACTGCTACTTTGTGCTGCTATCGCTTTGGCTGCCACTGTTGAAATTAATTAAACAAATATCTCAACAAACTGTGGTGACATGCTGAACTCGTCACTTTATAAATGATCTAAGAATGTGAATAAATTGGGTTGAAGCACATCAAAAAAAAGTGGGCTGTGCATTATAATATGCCTGACATTAGTTGAAAACCTTAAAACTCTTTGTTACAGTATTTTAGATCAAGCTCTGGCTCTCTTTTTGTCCCTCTTTGCTGTCAGGAGGTGATTCAGGATTTCCAAGCGTCTGTACTGCAGGTATCCGACTCCCCCTACGATGAACAGTAAGTGGTGTGGTCCTTATCAGACTCTTTTTCCAGGGTTAATGGACTTCACAGGAACTCACAACACAAGCCCATGCACCAATACGTATAGACACAGAATAAGATCTACAAACAATATGCAAGCTGTTATCAGCCCTTATTTATATCTTTCATGAACTGATGTATTTATTTTTGGAAACGTTTTCACAGTTTTTGTTCTATTAATAACTGATGTGTGAAGATGTGCCAGTTTGTATTCTCATCTGTCCTTCCTGTTTGCCCTGTCCTCTAACTTGCTGTTAGAGTGGCTGCCCAGATGCCCACCGTGCACTATGAGATGCCTAGCGGCTACGCCACTGACTATGGCGCTGAGAGACTGCGTATCCCAGAGGGCCTCTTTGACCCCTCCAATGTCAAGGTCACCATGCTGTCTCAGTTGTACTGATGTGTAGCTTAATTTCAACACTTTTTCGGAATATATTTGAATACTGTATGTGGATTTTTATTTCACTACAGTGTATTGTTTATTTTGTTGAAAGGTTATATGCAAATGTAAAATGTTTCCATTTGACCTGGCAGAAAATTGACTGGCCAAAGGCAACTTAGTTCTCTTTCTCTCCTGTTCCTTCCTCTTCAACCCTCTCTCTTGTACCCTCCCCACATCTCCTCTCTCTCTCTCTCTCTCTCTCTCTCTCTCTCCATCAGGGTCTTTCTGGGAACACTATGTTGGGAGTAGGACATGTGGTCACAACCAGCATTGGCATGTGTGACATTGACATCCGGCCTGTAGGTGCCTCCACCATCATGTGAATGCATTAGATAGGGGCGTAACCAGGACCTAAAAAATACTGAGGCCAAGAGACTCAGCTGGGGTGGGGTTGGGGTGGAGGGTTAGGTGGGGGTATACTCTTTTTTCCCCTTTCGTTTAGCCATTTAATTGAGGGTTATTTTTAGGGTGTAAATGCTGTATTTATCCCTCTAGATTAGGCTTAAACTGGAGAAAATATTGAAGATCATTCATTCCTTTCCTACATGAGTTGCAACTGATGTTCTTACTAAAGAATTAAATTAAATATAGGCTTCGGAAATGGACATGAAAAAAATACTGAGCACATGACCTTGGTATCCTCAATGGTAGCTACGCCTTGGTGTTACAGTGTGTTTGCGTGCATGTGTGGTTGTGTGCAGGCACGTGTGTGTGTTCACGCTTGTGTGTGCATGTAATAACACCTGCGAATCTATGTGTGCAGGGTCTGTACGGGAGTGTCATCGTCACTGGAGGGAACACCTTGCTCCAGGGTTTCACAGAGAGGCTTAATAGGGAATTGTCCCAGAAGGCACCTCCGGTAGGCCTGCACCACTCTTACCCATAAATGGAGCCAGACTGACTATTTCTTTTGATTGCCAAATGGTGTTGTACGCCACAACCTTACAGTGTTGGGGGAGCACTGACAAGCAAACTCTGATGAAAAATCTTTTATTGCTGTCTATTCATCCATTCTTATTTTCATGTATCTGTGTTTCAAGGTACTGTATCTCTCTCTCAGGTTCTCATTCTCTTCATTATCCCTGTATTATTTCTCTTTGTCTTTCTTCAATCTGGTACCTGTATTTATATCCTCACTAAGAGGCATACTGCATATCCTGATGTAAATAGATTTTTTCATTTATACATTTTTCAGAAGCAGCATCCAAAGTGAATTCTCTCACTCTGAGATAACAGGTTATAAGTAGTTGAGCAGTGTGCTGGGATGCTGTTTTCTCTTAGCTTCTTTCTTTCAGAATTGGTTTTCCCCACTATATAGGTACCTGCAAGCTGGCTGTGGGTGACAGTCTGAATATGATATATGAAAGATGCTGTCCTGATTTGGCTGTGTAAAAATGAGATGGGGTTTTAAAACTAAAAAAGGTTTTCATTTTTCTCTCCTTGTACAGAGTATGAGGCTGAAGCTCATAGCGAGCAATAGCTCTATGGAGCGTCGGTTTAGCCCGTGGATTGGAGGTTCTATACTGGCCTCGCTGGTGAGAAAGGGCGGAAGGAGAAGGGGGGGGGTCACACAGAATAATAATAAAATAGGGTTAAGTGAGTTGTGGTGTCATTGCTACTAAAAACAGGAGCTCCATCAACTGGGTTTGTTTGTAAGAAGCAATAGAACAATTCCATAAACACCAACAGAGACTGGGGCATATTACTTCCTGCTAATATCTACAGTACTGAAAGTATGGCTAAAAAATCCACCAGTAGCTGTTGGTGTTCTGTTGGTTGTTAAGCACATACTGCATGATTGGTGGACCTCCTCTCTGCAGATAAGGTGACATCACAGTTGTATTTCTCTATTTTAATACGCCTGGTCACTGCCTGGTGCACACTGGTTTCACACTGTCTGTGCTTTGACACCGTGCACTTGAAAATCTGGTGACAGCTTGCTAAATATACTTTATTCCAATACTGACATTTGGATTTTTTTATTTTTTTTTTGGAGAGGTGACTGAAAAAATCAGTGGGATAGAAAGAGATATACTGACAAACTGTAAAAAAGGTGAAAGAACAGCCCTTTCGATTGTCTATTGTGAATATACACTGACTTTGAGTATGCGCATTGCAATAATGCAACATGCAAAGAGGTGACATATTTCCCAAATTAGTTTTATTAATTTATTCTCCCAAATTGTCCCTCTCTCAAATTAAAACTGGCTTAATTGGTATTGAAAAGGTTAGATTTATTTGTGTTCCAGACATTCCGGCATGGGAAGTTGAATGTACAGTGTTTTTAATTGGGAAAAGAAATCTTCTCTAATTTAAATGATATTTTCTCTGTATGTCTCAGGGTACCTTTCAGCAGATGTGGATCTCTAAGCAAGAGTATGAGGAAGGGGGCAAACAGAGCGTGGAGAGAAAATGCCCCTGAAAGACACCTCTTTATCTACATGCACAAACGATAGGGGCAAACGAAAGGCAAAAACTGACTGCCAGCTAACGAAGAACAAATGCCATCATCCAAGCCCATACTCTCTCCTGTTCTAAATACACGTCTGTTTTCTCTCAGTCTTTCCTTCCGTAAACTGCTCCTCTGGCTTTTCTGTCTGGCCGTTTCCTCTTCATCACTTTCTCCCTTGTTCTGCCCCTGGCCCTCTCTCTATCTGCAGCTGCGTCTATCACCAGCATTCTTGCATGTTTCCCTGTCGGTCTGTCTTTGCTCCACCCATATACCCCATTTTGCACCCATGAAACCCAAGGTGGTGGGACTGTTTAACCCAATGGCGGATTAGGCTGGGGCAGATCTCATTCATTGTGAGCCGGTGTGACTCGCGTAAGCTCAAGTCCATTCAGTCTGACCTTTGAAATTACATTCAGGCAAATAAACATGAACAAACAGAACCCATACTGATTGTCCTTGTTGAATTTATTGCACCTGATTCATGTTCCAGTTCTTACAAACATGCCATACAGAATAGAGCAAAGCATTAAGGTCTGTTTCTTATTTCACATATTTATAGAGATTTCCTCTTTAAAAGATTTTCTTTTATATTTAATATGTTTATATGTGGTGTCTTTGACACAGTTAAGATACTTGTGGTTCAGCGGTTATATCCAACTACCTCCCCTAGACACATTGGCTTGCCAAAAGTCCACCACTCTTGACCATTATTTTTAATGAAAAGTAGAGACAAAAATATGTTTTAAAGCATTGGGTAATACGTAGCTGGAGACTTAATACACAAACTGTCTTTGTCAGGACTATAAGCCACTAGACTAGTATTGAGACCTTGTATTATCAGCGCCTAAAGTAAATTTAACTCCTAACCACAGAGCTCACAGCAGATAATTAGCCGCTAGGAATGTTTGGTTCTCAGAACATGGCCCCCGAATGTCAGGAAAGTTTGGGTAAATGTACAGAGCCTCCTTATGGAAAATTCCAGTGGGATTCCCGTGAGAAATTTCCAATGGGATTCCCATAGGAAAGTTCTCATGAGAATATCATTGGATTCCCATTGTGAAACATGGGATTTTAATGGGAATCCAGTGGGTTTCTCGTCAGAAAAGTCATTTATTGGGCATTCTTTCATAATCCAGGTTGGATTTTGATGGATTATTTAATTGATGGTCATGGGATTGTCGTGGGGTTTCTCTCATGATGAAATTATAAAATGAGCGTAATTGGACATCTCGATTGCCACTCATGCTCATTTCATCATTTCATTATGAAAGAAACCTTGCAGCTACCTTTCTAATTATTTTTGCAGTTTGAATTTCAAAACGGAACATTCTAAGGTTGTTCCTTCAAAGTTCTTTCTGAGTTTAAGGTAAAGTTCAAGGCACATCCGAGAAACTGGACAAATGTATCCACTGGACAAATTTCCTCAGGAATGATAGCAATGTCAAAAAAACACTAATTTCAATACATTCACTCAGTGCATTCTTTAAGTCCCATTCTCAAGCCCCATACTTCAGGCATATCACAGAAAAACCACCACTTCAGTGAATATACAAATGGTCCCACAGTCCATTTAACGTTTCAGTCACCGAACTCTACATGTATGGATAGTGTTCCCCGTGACTATCACATAAAACAGTCGTGCTACTTTGGCGCCATCCACCGGCAACAACCCGATAGACTAGAATAAACCTGTTTGCAGGATAGGCTTGACCCACTCAATTATATTTCGCTTTCACAGTTGACATAATTTGGAGTTCTGTCTCTGAAAAAGAAGTTCGGTAAGCAACAATAATCAATTATGGGTGTCATCTTGTTGAATTATTTTGAAACTGATATTATTAAAAATATCGTTTAAAAAAACTTGTACTTACGATCGATGCAATTATAATTAGTTTATCCTAAAATATAATAGAGAATTTGTATATAACAGACATGAGCCCATGTCACGTGTTACGAAGGACGGGATTTCCTTGTCACCTTCAAGTAATGTGATGCCTGTGATCGGAGGAAGGCATGCGGTGTTCCTCGAGTGAAAATGACAGACAAGCATCCCATCGTTTTTACCATAAAGCAGACGTCAGTGGCTTCGCAGTCCTTGACTCTATGGACTCACATGACGTTACGACGATGTTGGAGTGTGCTGTTCCCGCTTCGGAGGTCGCCAGACAAAGAATGGGATCAGACACTGAAAACAGTTACGCACATACACGGGGAGAGATAAGTAGTACTTATATAGGCTGCTACCCAAATCGAGCTGGATTTCAGCGAAAGAGGACAGAGAAAGAAATATTTGGGTGAATATTGAGAGGTAAGACTATATGTATGACACCATATAAACAATGTTTGTTACACGGGAGAGCATATCTTACAGCGTGGACCTATAGGTTATATTCCCTTTTGGGTAATTTATAGGTAACTGGGAGATGTATCTTCTTAATTGGTTTATTGTATAAAGGGGTGACTGTTACAGCAACATACTAATCAATTGAAATATTGTGTGTCTGGGTATGTTGATATTTTAATGGTTTAAGCTTGTAGTGACATGAGAAGGATTTGATGTGCTATACAGTAACTGTGATTCATAGCATGGGAGGCCGTGTAATGTAGCCCAGTGTAATACTGCATTCATTTTTGCTGGCATCCAGGAGACATAATCAGATAGAGGAATAAGTGGACCACCGGTTGGATTCCTTGCTGCTGTGGGTTAGTGGATTAGTAAAGTGTGAGGTAAGTGCATGTTTAACAAAACTTTTACATTAAGCCAACAGTAAACATTACGGTGGTTGGATGTTCCATTCTGGCCATGTGCAGTAATTAAGTAACACATTCAATGTAGTGTCTATTTTACAAAAATTGCGCTGTGTAACAGTCATGGATTTCTCTTTTATATCCTCAGTACTCTGGAGGTCTCCATCCTTTTGCCTTGTGATTGAAAAGCGCTGAAATTGAGACAGCATCAGAGTGTGGCCTAGGCACTTTCAGAGTCTCAGTGAGCATCAGCACGTCAGTGTGGAATGGGCCTCACTCTTTGCCGGTGGCTGTGTCCTGACCGCACTTGGAGAAAAAGGGCCCCGCCCTCTTTGTCCTCCTCACCCTTCCACCCTCTGGCTGTGACCACACCGTTCCGACTGGCTGTCCTGTTGGACGGCCCGCCTGCCTGCTTCACTGGCCCCAAGTCCTCTTGGAGCCCCGTGCACCACTCCCCCAACTTCTCCCTCTCCCGGGACGGGACTGTGGCTCAGCGCACTCCTGCGGAGCAGAGCACGGACGGGGTGCGAGGGGCAGAGGGGGAGCAGGGTGGGCTGCACGTGTGGGCGGTAGACTGGGACCCAGCAGAGAGGGGGAGCCATGCCGTGCTGGGGGTGTCCACTCAACACTGCCCCCTGCAGGCGTCTGGGTACACAGCGCTGGTGGGAGGAGACGCTGAGTCTTGGGGCTGGGAGCTGGGCTCCAATGAGGTTTGGCACAACGGCGTGCCGTGCGGCCGCTACCCCAGGATGGGGACAGAGCTGGGGGAACAGGAGCGAGAGCAGCGCCCTCTGCTGGCCGTGCCAGGTCGTGTGCTGATGGTGCTGGACGGGGATGCTGGGACTCTGGGCTTTGTGGTGGACGGCTGCTTCCTGGGCATGGCTGTGTGGAATCTGCCTCTCGGGGTGCGGCTCTTTCCTGCAGTGAGCAGTGTGTGGGGGGGGTCCCGCATCACCCTGCGCTATCTCAATGGAGGACCCAGTGAGTATTGCTTACCAGGGCAATTCATCTAGCCAAGCATTACATTACATTACAGACATTTAGCAGAGGCTCTTATCCAGATATGTATCCCCAACCATTAAGGATATGTATTTGTCTAAGAATGAGAAGCTGTACAAGATCTTTTTATTGGTAATGCCATGTACTAAAAACTTTACAGCTAATTGAACGGTGTATGTCATTTGGACAGGGATATGGTGGCTAACCAATCACATACAAGGCAGGGTATTTGAGTTCACCAATGTGACAGCACAATTTTATGTTACTTGGGAACTTTATCGATTATGTTTGATCAAACGCTAGATTGGAATTTTCTTATCAGTTCTGGCCAATAACTCCTGCATGCCTTATGGTCCATGAAGAATCTGATCGGTGTGCCTCAACGTATCAAGTTGTACTGAATGTCTTGTGCTGAATGCACTGCTTTAGTGTCACTGTGCCTCTAGTGAAGGATTCATCATATTTTGGCTGAACACTTTGCTTTTGAGCTGTGAAAGATCTCTGACAACCTGCTTTCACTCCTCCTCTTGTCTCCTAGGAGAGCCCCCGTCACTCACATCTCTGTGCCGCCTCTCAGTCCGCTTGTCCCTGGGGAGGGACAGGGAGACACCCCCTGCCCTGGAGAGACTCCTCTGGCATGTCCCACCTGGTCTAAAGCCACTTCTCAGGAACAGCACTTGCTAGCACTGTAAGGACACACCCCCCTCTGTCCCCAAGACCCGTCTGCCCTCCAGTACATTATGCTCCTACAGACATTTGATATAATCAACTCTGATTGACTCATGTTTTAGAATAAGTATTTTATCATATGTGTTTATTTGTATTTTTTCCTAATTATTTATGGTTGTATCTTCAGATAGGAATTGGATAATTAATTTTAGGTGTGTTTTTGGATTCAGGGTGATTCTTTTCTTTCAGTAAATTGTTTGTTTTAATAGTAGCTCTTTTAATTACAAGATTGAGCTATCTATTCTTATGTAAGCCCATCATTTTATAAAATCAGGGGAGTCAAATATAGGATACAAAAGACAGGATCTATTTTAATCATTTTGATTTTGCAGACACAGATTAAGCCTAGTCATTGACTAAATTCAATTTTGAATGGAGATTCAATTTTATGTATAATGTATATAATATATTTAATTTATATATAATTTCTGCTTACTTGTACAATGATGATATTTGATGATATTTGTAATGTATAGTATGAAATAAACTATATCTAAATTTTTATGCTGCATGTCACTCATACATATATATATATATATATTACTATGTAATTTTGATATCAACATGTGTTTATTTATCCATTGCTTGAGATGTAGCTTGATTTTTTAAAATTTTGATTCAACAAGGAGTGTGAACATCAGTTACAGGTGCCTTTGTAAATATCTTTCCGTATGATCAGCTGAGACAGTGAGATCACTTCATATGAGACAAACACACAGTTGTAAGGCTATACAGGAAAGTAATCATTTCAGAGATAATCAATTTTTATATTTACCTTTGCTTGAAAGTGTTTTAAGTAAAGTGAAAGGTTATAAAAGCTGGTGACATATGTCAACCCTCTGGTAAGAACTATGCTGCTGTGTTTCAGAAAGGCTTGGCATGCTGTTTTTCCTGTCCTCACACACAGACACATAGTGCAGGTGTGTGAACTTCATTCCTGAACATGTATAGCTGGTTTGGTGGGTGTGTGTGCGGAAACTTTGGAAAATAAATCAAGAATAAGAATAAATGAAAAGTATATTTCCTCCAGCTAGTTTTAATTGCTGAAAGACAATCCAGAATAAGTTTTTCAAAACTGTTAGCTGCTGAACTAAGCTTGCATATGCTCAGTAGACTATGTCTGGGGCTTCCATCCCCAAATTCTTTCCTGGCAATCTTTCATAAAAAAACAAAAAACAAATGTTAATTTGATCTTAAATATTGAGCACTACTGTGAGCTCCAAATGTATTTCCACAAATGAAAATGGAATGGAATTTAAAAAAAAAAAGATATTATAAAGATAACTGTAGTGTTTCTTCCATCCTGTTATCAGTAATGGTGTCTGATTTACAAATAGTCTATATGGTCTGTAGACTTTACTTATTTTGGAAATGTCTTTTTTGATGAACTAATCAAATTTGTGAAAATGTAAGAGCTACCATCATTGGGTCGAAATACATTTCTTAAGGTAAAAAATTAAACAATGTAATAATTACTTTTGAAGTATTCGTTTTTAGGTGAAATGTTAAGACTTCAAAATTGTGAAATGAAATTAGATTCAACAGAACAAATTAAATTATTATCCTATTTCACAATAACCACTTGCATCTTACACAATATATGCGTGCCATAAATAAAGTTTAAAAGGAATTAACCCAGACAGACAATGCTATAACCGTAATTTATTTACAACAAAACACAGATAAGGAAAAAATGTCTACATTTACAGTCAAATCAATCAACTGAAATAACATGTTTCATTCCCCCATATTAAAAATATAAATTTCTACAAGCTTTGAGATATAAGTCATTTTTATATGTTGACTGATCTGAAAATGTCTCATTTCACAAATGCACCATTTGTTTTGTCCCACATTCAAGAAAGATTTGTATTTCAAGTTGAATTAAACATTGAAAAATACATTTTGTAATAAATACAAAAAGGATTTGCAGAACTGTCAGAATAGGTCAGTACATATGAAAATACGGAGAACTGATTCAGCTCACAGTAAGATATACCATGCTCATATATCCTACAATGCTGTCCATTGTATTGTTTTTATTCTATTCTGTAAAATGCCCAACATAGAGATATGTTGCCATGACATGAATCAGGTATGCTGGTTCCAATTCAGTCCACATGCTGTTAACAGAGAGATATAATTAATACTAATAAGACAGCTTTCCTTTATGTTAAACAGCCCATCAGGGTCTACAGCATGAATTGAGGATTTACTGTCCATTATGATTTTAATCTTGTGCTGCTCTTTATATGAGCATGCTAACTCCACTGCTGTCCAGAAGTTTGCCATCTGCCAATGTAATACCTTAATGCATGTACACGTTATATTTCTGTATCATATACAGCTATTTTTGGTGCGATCCCTGTTACATCAAGTACACACAGGGTCTACTAAAATTAAACAGATTTTCATCCTGTTTTTTTCTGTTCATAGGTTTTTCTCAGGGTGAATCTGCCTAGATACATTTCACATGGTTTTTTAAAAAGCCATCTTTAAATCTGAGGTCAAATTGAATACAATGACCACCAGTTTACAGAAACATAAACAAACAAAAACCATGGGAGGGAGTTCCTTTGTCCAGGGGTGCCTCCAGGGATTTTGGGCCCCATGAAAAGATCTCACATTAGGCCGCACCACCCCAGAAAATGCTATGTTCTAATACTTTTTGAGGGCCCCTGTCAGTCAGGGCCCTTGGAATCATCCTAAACTACCAACCCCCCTGCCCCTTACAGCACCCTTACAGCCTCTCACTGATTATACACAAAATTATATCAGTATCCCATTTGTTTCTGTCGTTCAAGGAACTTCTGTCTTCTGCCAGCAGGAATTTCATCCAGACTGATTCCATGACTACTGACCCTGTGCAAAGGGTTAGAAAGGAACAAGTTCATATAATATTATCTTCAGTGGGGTAAAAGCATCAGAGAAGTGTTCAGAAAGACAGGAAGACAATCGCGTATACACATCTGAAGATGGGACAGAAAAGGTTGGGTGGGGTCCACAACAGAAACAGACAGGCAGTCATGTCCTGGGGAAAGGGGTGTGACCAAGTTTCCATCACACATGCAAACACACAGGGAAGGACAGACATGTAGACTTACCCTGCGGATAAATCAGGGGGTATGGGTAGGGGTTTATTGAACCCGTTTCTCCCCACCAACCAGTATGTGTCTTCAACTCCTTTCCCCTGAAAATGGAGACCACCGTATGTGCGTTGAACATTGCAGTGGAACAACACTGAATTATGTATACATGTGATTACATCATATCAGTTCTGTGTGTGTGTGTGTGTGTGAGAGAGAGAGATTGTTTCTGTGTATCAGCATTATGTTATTGTTGGTCTGCAGAAATCAGCTAGAATGGGAGCAATTCCAGACCCTGAATCCCCAACAACATTTCTCAATATTGGGTGGGGCAGCAGGATTAGGATCCAAGCTATGTCAGGAAGGTTGTGCATGTGTGCGTTTGTGTGTGTGCGCGCGCGTGTGTGTGTGTGTGTGTGTGTATTGTACCTTGAGCTCTGTTCTGCCTCTGACCTCCATTTTGTAGCCCAGTTTTAAACTATGTAAGATATCCACAGTGCTCTGGTTAACGTGGATCCTGTAAGCTGGAGAACACAACACACTTCAGAACAAAGAGTAACATATTAAGCACACCCCCAATGCCTCTGTTTATACCATCCTCTGTGTGTGTGTGTGTGTGTGTGTGTGTGTAAATAGGGACAATGCTGTTATAAAGAGGAATAAGGTATCTCTATAAAAATTCAATATATCTTTGTAAATATTGGCAAACATACAAATGATTAACACTTCAAGATCTTGCAGTATCTTACACTGCTGTGAAATATTTCATCATTATATTTTCTAAAAGGTTCACGTATTTCAAATAATGTATATTGTTCTGTATGCAGTTTTCATAAGGGTGAATAATGGAGAAATTTATGGGACAATGATCCTGGTCTAATTTTTAAAAAATCTTAAATAGTTCTTTGTCTCGTACTTCTATCCACAGGTGAACAGAAATCACTTGGAAGATCGCCAATACTTTCCTCAAAGCTTCCCTCTAGGATTAAACGCATGGGACAGTGAGGGCTTCTCAGAGTTTATGATGATAGAGGAGGTCTAGTTGGTACGAGGAGCCTGTCATTAAGCCCTGAACATTCCTGCTAATTCTGCTGATAGTCTTAAAGGATTACAGAGCACTCTATAAATCCCCCTGAGCCACTCACTAACACAGTAACAAACACACACCCATCCAGATACAGATACATACACACTAGGATTGTAGACTTCACATTCACACGTGAACAGGTGGAAAAATATAATCTGACAATTAAACTGACAGACATATGTTGACATACATACATACATACATATTTAGTAGAAGGCACAAGCACTCAGATGTGTATATGCAACACAAACATATTCAAACACTGGCATATATACCTTCACATATAGCCACAGGAGAGGCACACAGGCATGTTACACTGTATTTAATAGGTGAATGCAAATATTTGTGTATCTTTTCTTCAAAACACACCACCACAATATTTTCTGTGATATGTCAGGTGTCTGTAGTTTGGTAGCTTGGGCTGATTGACCACAGTTCCTACCACATGACAAAAAACTGTACTGTCCAGGTTATGCTGAATGATGGATGAGAAAGTAAGGCTATATTAATGACTGTTCCTGTCACTTGGAAATTATCCCTTAATCTTCACTTGGGGGTGGGGCAAAGTAATTTTACTTCCTTAAACGAAGCTGATTGGTTTCAAATCCAGGTTATTATTACTACAAAAAGAGAGCCACTTTCCCCCTCCCACCTCATCCACTTCCCCTGACTGCCTTTTCTCCATCATCCCTCTATTTTTGGAACGCTAGTGTAAAAAAGTTCACGTCAGAGCTGCAGTCCTCTGACCCCTGTGGTTTCCCATTATGGAGCTGCAGTGTCACTGCATGTCTGGAACAGGCTGTAACTCCCTGGAGAAACTGCAGCCTTGTGACAAGTATGAGGGTTTGACAATATTTAACATTGTGCAGTTAAGCACAAACAGGAAAATACTGACTTTTGAAAGAAACAAAATTGAATGGTAATCAGCAGTGGAGTTTATATGTATTGACACAAATGACGGGCCATGGTGGCTAAGGCGTGTCCTGTTTGCAGTGAGTATTTCGGAAAAGTTTGGTGTCTAGTACTCACGCAACCCTGTGGACTCCATTCGGGAGGCTGTGTTGACTGTGTCTCCGAAGAGACAGTACCGAGGCATTGTGAGACCTACTACTCCTGCTACAACAGTACCTGCATGGAGAGAAAAGACATCAGGAAGCCAGGCAGGCAGATGAACAGCTGGAGAAACAGGTTGAGTGTATGTCTCTTTGTGTCAGAGATAAGCAGGACATACAGAGGGACCCAGTCAAAGCAAGATTTTACAAATGTTGAGCGGAAACATGTTCCCATCACGTCATCATTTATTTAAAAAATCTGTTTCCATTACCCTCTATCACATCTCTTTATTGCAACTTTTCCACCTCGGCCGAGCATAAAAACCTTTGTGCGATATTTCAGTTTTTTTCAAATTTGAGGTGTTTCCACTCAGCTTCACTCATGCACAAATTCAAATTTTGGATAAAAGCTGTTGGATGGAAACCTCCCTATTGACCGGGGAAACCTGGTCCCAGAACTGTGCTCCAGCTCTGAGGCGCTTTACGAATACGTGCCCAGGCCTAGGGAGAGACCAGGCCTCAGGGGACAGATGCAGCTCACCGGAGTGCAGGCCAATGCGGATCCTGATTTTGACGTCGGGCATGTGTCGCATCTTAAAGGCCCCAATGCAGTGCAGGATGTCAAGGGACATGTTGGCCACCTCGGCTGCATGCCGATTACCATTGCGGTTAGGGACACCCGAGGCCACCATGTAGGCATCTCCGATGGTCTCAACCTGACATGCACACACACACACACACACACACACAGGAAGTGAAATAAAAAAAATCTATTCACATGATACAAAGACACTGATTACAACGTAGATCTCCAACGGTCTCAAATCCCACACACACACACACACATACACATATATTGTGGCTCTCTCAGAAGATGGCTACCTTGTAGACATCATGCTCGCCGATGATAGCATCAAAGAGTGTGTAGAGGTCATTAAGCAGGTCCACCACCTCTATGGGCTCACTCAGGGCAGATATCGTGGTGAAGCCCACAATGTCACTGAAGTAGAGAGTGACATCAGGGAAGTGCTCTGGCTTAACAGGCTTCCCCGTCTTCAGGGCATGGGCCACTGACCTGGTTGGAGAAAAGCAGGAAGAGAGAAGAGACAGCAAAGGGAGAGAATGCAGAAAGCAGGGCAGGCATGTGGGATAGAAGGAGAATAATAGAAACAGATATGAAAGTGGGAAGGAGAGAGAGAGAGAAGAACAGGAAAAAGAGGGAAACGAGAGAGAGGAGGCATACGATTGTGCATATGGGGTAGACAGATGGAGGTGAAGAAGGGGAGGGTGAAAACAGGATCGATCACTTAAAGGACGTAAATGAAACAGTGACAGCATAGTGGAGACTGAGGAGAAGTCAGAGATGAGAACAGGAGCACACAGCTGACCTGGGAAGCATCTGAGCCAGCAGTTTGTCAGTCTTCTGTCTCTCTACTTCCAGCTCCTCGGTCCTCTCCCTGATCAGATCCTCCAGGTTACTGGAGTACTGCTCCAGCATACGCAGCATGGAGTCAATGATGTTAGTCTTCTTCCCTTTGTTCACGTTCTTAAACTGGGGTACGAAGGGGAGGTGATAAAATATTTTGCGGTCAGAATATTGAAAGTATTTCAAGCAAGCAAGCAAAACAGAAGTATTTCAAGCAAGCAAGCAAAACAGAATCACTGTGTTCTGATGTACAGCATCAGTGTTGTCATGACTTACAGAATGAGCAGTGAGTATTGACTGACTTAGGAAACCCTCAATGTGATCCACCACTATATATTTACATTTAAAATGACATTGGGGGTAAATACGTACATGGTAATGGTTATTGAAAATTACACGATTTCCCTTTTAAGTAAAAAGCTACGTTCACCAGTTGGGACCTATTTTCGTTTGAATGCAATGTTCAAGCATACACAAGCATACACATGTTGTCACTGAAACAACACAGGAGGCAGAGGAACAGCAATGATTTTCGAGCAGCCAGCTTGTGTTCCTGACCTGGCTGAAGATCTCCTCGAAGGTGGGTCTCCTGTCAGGCTCTTCGCTCCAGCACTGCTTCATGATCTGGATGCACTCGAGTGGAGCCTCGTCCACAGACACGCAGGGCCGACACAGCGGAGGTGGCGATCGCACCTTGTCGATGATTTCTGTCAAACGCAACACCTGTATTAACCGACCTGTCAATGCGCTCCCCTCCTCCAGCCTCTCTGCTCCTTCCTTTCTCTTTCCCACTCTACCCCAATGCCATCTTCCACCCATACTCCACTCTCTCTCCCTCCCTCTCTCTGCCTCCCTCCGTATCCCTCCCTCACCGCGTGCGGGCATGTCCAGCATACAGAAGGGCGAGCTGCGGGATATGATCTCCTGCATGATGATGGCGAAGCTGTACACGTCACCCTGGAAGGTTCCCTTCCGCTCCTTCCTGGGGTCCCGCAGGAGCTCCGGGGCTGTCCACAGCTGGTCTGGAAGGGGGGAGGAGTGGGGAGGGAGGAAGAGAAGGGAATGACGGAAAAGAGTAAGGGGAGGTAGAGAAGAAGAAGACATGGTAGAGAGGGAGGATTCCTCTCTGAACTGTGGCACTTGGGTCCTCTCTCGCTCTCTCCGTATGTGAGCACCCCGCTAACTCCACACTTGGGGGCTTTCTTACCCTGAGGTTTGTTCTCCTCTGTAACCATGTTCTGTGCGTCCATGATGCCGTTGAAGCCATATTCGGTCACCTTCAGCACAAAGCGCCCATCCACCACACAGTTACGAGACTTGAGGCGGGCATGGATGATGCTACGATTATGGAGATACTTCATTCCCTGTATATGGAAAGGAGAGGGGGGGGAGATAATTAAAGCAGGGCCTAGCAGGGCTATACCACATAAATATTGAATAACCTTTCATAAAAATTATTTATATATATATATATATATATATATGCAGCTGTATTCAAAAGCTTGGGTACCCCTGGCCAGAGTGTGGGTTACTATGAACAGAAGCTGACCTGAATGCCTTACATCTTCCCTGGATTGACCTTAAGGCGGTATATATATATATGCTGAGGGGTATGATGAGAACGGAGTCTCTCACCCGGATAAGGTCCATGAGGAGGGAAGACTTGAACATCCAGTCCAGGCGCATTTCGTCGTTGTTGAGGAGGTCCTCGAGGCTCCCGCGAGTGCAGTGTTCAGTAACGATGGCAAAGATGCCGGAGTCCAGGAACAGGCCCAGGTACAGGTTCAGGTTCTCATGGCGCATGTCCCGCAACTGGTGGCAAAGAGCATTGCTTCAAATCAAATCAGTCTAGTCCATCATGATACAGAATGCACTTTCATCAAGCACTATGAAGCTGCATGGTAGAACACTGCACTGAACACTAATGCCCAGTCCATAGTACTGTGTCTGTAGCATCCATTACAGTGTAATTCCATTTTATATCTTCAGCTTATTGCACCCTTACAGTTTAAGGGTTGGTTATGAAGCCTGGGAAGTAACTGGCTGTTGAATGAAGAGTAGACTATGTAATATGGGGTCTATCTGTGTAAAAGTCGTGAAATGGCTTTACTGTGTTTATGCTTAGGACAGTAATACAGGAAATCTACAATTCCACTAAGTTGTAAGTGTTGCATGATTGAGTTTACCGCAAACCCCACCTCCATATATTTCTCAGTTCCTGAAAATCCTTACCTTGTTGAAGGTATTCTTAGTGGCTTCAGTGATACTGGACACCGTTTCTCCATTTGGGCATTTCTTCAACCAGACCCAATCCCCCTGAGGAATACAGACACTGCTATATACCCTGAGGGACACAATCCCCAAGTTATATTACACTACCCCCATTCTATATGCCCATATGCTGCTTCAATATAGATATAAATATCCAAGGTTTTTTGTCTAGTCCAGTATTTGCCCAGTATTTTCCAAGATGGACTACAAGCTAACTACATGATGTGGACACTTCTCTATTAATTTACATTATAATTGGTGGATTATTTTATTTATCCCAATATCTTTGGTTTTACACTACATGTGTAAAAAAAACATTACGGAACATAATACTTGCCACACTCTATGAGGAACAAAATCCTTGTTAAACACTCTGGAAAACATAGCCGCTGTTACATATGTTGGCGAGCATAACCCCTCATACATGTTCTGAGGACCACAATCCCCTTTTCAGACTCCAAGTAAACATAAAACTTGTTACATGCTCTAAAGACAATAAATGTTACTGTGAGGAAGAGAATATCCATTATAAACCACACAGAAAGCAGCCATTGAGCCACAACCACCGCACTTGAGCTCACAAGTCTCTGTGAGAAAGACTACACCTCCCCTGCCTTCTCTCCTAGTGTTGTGAGAACAGTTTAATAAAAACACTGGTGTTCTTGCAGAAGTACTCCGGGTGTTTGTTTGTGTGTCCTACCTCATAGAGGGCGACGTTGGAGTTCTCAGGTGTTGTGTGGATGTAGCTACGACCTGACACAGAGCGGTAGGGAGTCTTCACATCCAGCATACTCTTCAGCACACTCTCTTCATTCAGTTTCTACGAGTAGGGAAGCATTAAGCCAATTTCCATTATTATCTAAGACCACATACAAGGCCATGTAAAATTAGGATCCATCCAAAACAGTGGTTTTTCACTAAGGTTCACAATAAGGCTCCACTGCAGAGCAATCCTTATCATTCTGTTCACCATTTTCACCTTTTTTCACAAACAGCCGACGTGGGACAGCATCTCCTCTTGGATGAATCATAGATACAGCTTGAGCTGAATCTTGTCACCAACAATTATAAGAACATTTTGTCATGTCCTTCTGGTAGAAAGAGATGCAAAATGATGGCTGCTCAATTTGTTGCTTCCTCCCAGGGCAAAAAAAAAATGCTGTTGATGTCTCCTGTTTGTATTTTTTTTCTTTGACATTATCATATATTTCTTGAAGTACACCTGACAAGCCTTTATTTGTACCAGGAACTCAGTTAAATTGAGGTTGTTGATTATAATTGAATGTATGCACCAAATCAAAGTAACACACACGCGCGCACGCACACACAAACATGCACAGGCTAGTTCCATACTGACCCTCCTGCTAACTTGTGTGTTGATAAAGATCAGGTCATCCAAAGTCAGTACCAATTTGGAGGGACCCCCTCCCACTCCAAGTAGTGGCACGACCTTGCTCAATTTCCTCCTGGACAGACCATCAGACAGACATCCATATGTACCATAAAACAGACAGACACACAGACACAAGCAGAAGTCAGCCGTTTGTACATGAGACTGCCATACAAATCTGAAATTCTACATTGTAAGAATACATTCAAGTACACTACTGAAGATATCAGCTCAACAACTTGTTTGTCTCTCTCAGCAATTGCCTTACCTGAAAATGAAGGCACCTCCCCCTGCCAGGATACAGGCTAAAATGAAGAATAAGAAGAGAGTGACCCCATCCATGCCTGAAGGGAAGAGACAGAGAGAGAAAGGGAGAGAAAGAGAGTGAGATGGAGAGAATATAATTTCACCGTTTCTGCAATTGCCTTGCATTTCCTATCCAGAATGACAGTAATTCCTGTATTCACATCACGCTGTTTTCACTTCACTTCACACTGAGGAGAATTAGCTGATTCTGATGATCTGCGACAGAGACATACAGCGACCCCAACACCCCCGGCTCTCACCCCCACTGCAGGCGACGTAGGGGTTGAACCAGCAGCTGGACTCGGTGCCGGGGGAGCTCCCGGGGAAGTGTATAGAGCGGCCCAGGTACTTGAGGCCCCCAAGGGAGCCGTACGTGTGCGGCGCCTCCAGCAGGTGCGTGGAGCGCAGCGTGGGGCGGCTCCCGTCCGTGTCCAGCACCACGTATCGGCCCTGCATCCCCTCCCCGTTCCGGCCGGCCGACAGGGGCTGGTTGAAGCCGGCAAACTCGAAGCCGCCCTCGCTTTTGGCCAGCACCTTCCCGGACACCCAGCGGCCTCCAGCCTGTCGGGCCTGCTCCACCGCCATGGCGATGTAGTACAGGCAGTTGTATATCGTTCCAAAGAATGGGGACACCTACAGGTGGAGAGCAAAAGACCGAAAGAGAAAGGAATGTATAAAAGTGTTTATTTCCAATGACTGGACAATCTTGCAATGTCTTTCAGATGCTCTGCTCAAGATGCTCTATATCAGTGGTTCCTAAACTCAGTCTAGGGGAACCCATTTTGCATGTAAATTTTCACTCCAAAGATAATGGCAACCTCTGAATCAATAACCACTCTGTTGACTTGTCTGTCCACCAACAGCTACCGAAGGACAGATTTTCAGCAGCAACCCCTCACCTGTTCAGGTGGAGAGCTGGTGCGGATCTCATAGTTGTTCTGGGCGTCCTTAAAGGCCTGGTAGAAGTTACGCTCCCCAGAATCCATGGTGACGGTCAGGACTGCATCATAGGCCCGGCGAAGCTTTGTGTCATTGGCCAGGATGTGGTACTCTGTTTCCTTGTAGGGAAGAGAGTATAACAGGGTGTCGTAGGGGAAGAAGACATAGCCGCGGCCAATCATTTGCATATCCATGGCTGTGCTCAGAAGCTGGCGCTGGGCCTCTCCACCAATCAGCACAGAGTGCATGCACATGATGATAGCTGCAGAGACAGAGAGGAAGGGGAGGGAATAAGAGAGAGATGGAAGGTATCTTTTAGAAGTTTAACTGTTACTAGTTTGAAGTTGAACTTCATTTAAAGTTTGTTTTATGAACAATAGAGTTTAGAAAGTGTTTATGGCAAAACATAAAAAAGAAATTTCATTACCTAAAACTTACTCCGAAGCAAAACAACCTATTCATGGCACCTAGTGAATGCTGATATTATTAGTATATGAGTAGTGTTACTCTTACAAAATATTGCTATAGAATATTTAAATCATGGAACTAGGTTGGTTGATAGGTTGAATTGCTCTTAACTTTAGGCACTCTGTGTTTGCTGAAATAGCTTCTTTTGTGTATTTGTATTTTAGCAGTTTGGCTGTTCCATATCTATGGTCAGGGTTGTACTGTTTATGCAATATGTATTTAATATAGGCAGATATAACAAAATTTTTCACTATAATCACAGATTCGCAAACATGGCAAATTTATTGCAGGTTCCAGCAGTTCTTCCAGAATGCGCAAAGTTTAATAGCCAGTTGCTTGCACCAGTTGAAAGCTATGATGTGGGGGTTGTTAGGAGCTGTTTGAAATACTGCAGGAACTGAGCTATAGTAATGAAAATAACACAACACACAGCAGGGACAGTAGAGCTGAAGGAACCGAATGCTTGGGAGCACCTGCGCCATTTCAGCACACCCACCTTGAACTTTGTCCGTCTCCCGAACAGCCTGCAGGGCCCTTTGGGCGCCGTCCCTGTTTGTCTCCATGGTGATCACGGTGCGTACAGGCAGGCCCAGGGCGCGCAGCGCCGAGGCGAGCTCCTGGCCGGTGGCCTCCCACAGGTCTCCCTCTGCGGTGATGATGGCCACGTGCGGCCAGCGGAAGAAGCGTAACACGGAGAAGAGCACGCGTGCAGAGAGAGGCAGCGGCCGCAGGAAGGTGGGGTATGTGTCCTCGTTCATGTTGGGGTCCAGACAGGACCAGGACAGTACGGCCTTGTTCCAGTTCTTTCCGAACAGGGCGGCCGAGGAGCAGTAGCCAGGGTTGGTGGGGCCCAGGAAGGCCGAGCCATGGCCTTCCAGCTCTGTGAATCGGGCGAGGGCGCGCGAGGTCTGGCAGTCCTCGTTGACCAGCGTGTAGTCGTACCAGTAGCCCTTGTTGATGTTGGGGTCTTTGTTGATGCGGTTGGTGGCCAGGCGGGCAGCCAGGTCGGGGAGGGCCTTGGAGAAGAGCGGATCGCACGCCCAGGGCCCCACGATGGCCACTTTGTAGGTGGAAGCCCAGGCTTCGCAGGGCATGTAGGCCACAATTAGCATGGCGAGCCACAGCCACCGGGCCCGCCAGCTGTGAAAGGGCAGCACCGGGGACAGAGTGGCCCTTCGTCCTGGCAAAATACCGGTCCTTCCGTCTGTCGAGTAAGACTGCCGACCCCTGGCTCTCTGGTGCAGCCCCAGCCACCAGGAGGGATGAGAGTGGCTATGGACGCCACCTGAGTCCGAATGTGCTGACATGGCTCCACTGTGCTAGGTTCTGAGGAAGCGAGGCAGGAGGCCGAGGAGGGACAGAGCAGTGGTCGATCTCACATGTAAAGGAGAGGTTTGTGCATGCAGGTGAGTTTGGGCATCGGTTTGGGGAGTGTTACTCCTCTCCTGCTCTCTGTTCTTGGCACAGAAGGGGCTCTAACAATAAAGGGAGAGAAAAAGGAAGAGTGATGAAGAGTGGGAGGGAAATGGAAAAAAAATCTATGCTATGCTTTCCACTTTGACTCAACACTGAGGTGAAACCTCTCATTAAAAGAAAAATTCTAGACCCCAAGGTGCAGCACTACGGGTAAATGCCATGCAAACACAAACACACACACACACACACACACACATACACACACGCACAAGCTAATAAGCTCAGCAGCTGCCCCTTTAATACCATACAAGCCTATTAAGATCTCAGTTCATGACCAATAAAGAGATAGCAAGAGCAAAAAAATAAATAAAGAAATAACAGAGAGCAAAGAGGAAAAGAAAGGAAAATGAGAGAGGAAAGAAGGAGGCACAGGTGAGATAACATCCACAAAAATTATTAGAGCTGTTGAGTGTGGGTAGGGGGAGATAATGGGGGAAGAGGTCAGTACAGAGGATGGGAGGAGTAGACAGAAAGAGAAATGGTCTTTTAATCCTCTCCTAGTCCACCTGTTTATTAGATTAGGCCTAAAGATAAGAAGTGACAGAAATGGAGGGGCCACTTAGAACAGAGCCTTGCAAATGCAAATTGTAAGACATATAATTTGGTGGAAGAACATGAAATTTTACAGCCAGTGTTGATTATTTGGAGTTTTGGCCTGCACAGCAGTGGATACTGCATGCCAGGACTCTGAACAAAGGTTTTAAGAACAGAGTCAACATTCTTCTGTCAACATTAATGTCACAGAGATTCTAGCTTAAAATAGTCAGTTGCGCTTTGACATAGCAAAAGTATGCAAAGGTATTCATTGATATTAGCACTCCAGTGAACAATTTACTGTCAATACTAACTGTGTTAATATATTTGAATTCTGTGACTGGAGTTCTTGTTCCGTTGTCTTAATATCAAAAATTAATTATTTTGTTTTTTTTTTAAGAACTAGTGAATTGTTGGTACACCATTTCATAAAACATCCTCTTCTCTATGAATTTAATGCCATCTGGGAAACATAGCAAAGTCAGAGGCAGGCTGTCTCCCTGTGGAGGAGCCCAATATGGTATTCTTAATACTTGACAATCCATGACAATACTTCCACCTCTATCTACCCACTTTACACTACTCTTTAGAACTCCACATGCAACCTCATCCTATGGACTACAGTTGAATTCAGCTGAATTAGGCATGTCCTGCTTGTCTTTTATAGTGGATGTACAGGCTAATTCAGTGGCCTCAATTAATGGTTTGGCCAGTTGCCCATCTACGTTGCCAATGGCACGTTGAGTCATTTACCAGTATCACCCATGAAAGTGGCAAGAAGCCCAGAGAGAGAGTGAAGATCTCAGTGTTACACCAGGTAATGAGGGTAAATTCCCAGAATTCCCCGAAGAGTAATCCTGTCTCACTGGTACACTTCCTAAATCACATCAGGCATTGAAGGATTAATTAAACCAACCCAGTTGGCACATAGTTCATTTGTCAGAACATGCCTTGGCAAAGACTCATAACAGTGACCACCATCAGCCAGATAAAGTACACTTGTTTTTGTCTATGCCCTGGATAGTATTCACTCTTCCTCATCAAGCTTGGGCCTACCTGAAGCATGTGTATGCCTTTAAGCAAACTATCTGGTACATCTGTCAACAAGACAAGCGTGACTGTAAATGGGGGGGGGGGGGGGGGGCTTACAAATGTATCTGGAATAATGTTTCTTTCTAAAAGTTTTGTTTATTCATTAACACTAAATATTTGACTGGAGAATGATCCTGTAGTGCACCAATGCACGTTTACAAAATGAGTGGAAATCTTAGACCTTGAAGTTATATTTATGTTGGAAATAAACTCGTTTACATGAACTGTGAAAGTTGTTCATACATTTTCACATTTTTTATGCCACTAACAACTAGTTTGGGATAGTCAGAGTTTTTTTTTCATTAGTGTGATACCAAAATTCACATTTTGCGGCATTTTAAGAAAAGAGTTGCATCCAATCAGTGCAAACCCATCATTTTCCTGTGGAATAATACGTTTCAGATGGTGTGTTGTAAAAGACTACAGTACTTTGACCAGCAGTGAAAATTTTACACATTTAATATATTAATAATTTTTATTGTACTGGGATGTGCCGTGTCATTTTAAAACAGCAACAAGACTGTTTATATTACATCCTCCCAACAAACAATACTGATACTATAATCGAACACCAGTACAAACACCAACTATGACGTCTTATATTTTTTTAATCTTAGCTGACTAGAGGTAAAAACTAGAGTTTAAATGCTTGCATACTAGCAAGCAGAGGCAGATTCAGATCCTTTTCCATGGAGTGAAACAGAATAATACCAACAGGCTACCAAAACAGTGGCACCAGTAAAATGTATCCTATGTATCCTGTCTTGTATCCTCTAGCACTTTCATGTTGCATTTACATCTTCATCCAGAACTTACATTGCACTTGTATTTGTTATTTTGTTTTTATTTTGATGTTGTAGGTCTATCATATCTTGTCGTCATGTCTCATTTATTTTGAATTGTCATAACTTTCTGACCGAGTCTACGCTTATTGGATGAACTGTACTTGATGTTCCTGGCCATGGATAACTGTTACATAATGAGTAGGTACCTTATCAGACCTGTGCTTTGTAGTTGTCCAATGACCTTCGATATGCACTTATTGTACGTTGCTTAGGATAAACGTGTCTGCCAAATAAATGCAATGTAAAACTTTCGAATCTGACTCCGGTGTATGCTGGTTTTCCATCCGACTGATCTCTGGATCAATTAATATTCTTGAAATAATTCATACAGGTTCCAAATTCTTGTTCTGAAGCAGATTTGAACAAAATGCAAGGGTGGTGCATAACATTGGTTCCATCCATGAGCTTTTTTCCACATATGGTGTAGTGTCCAGGGGACCAGGAGTCCACACTTTGAGCACTTAAGATCTTTGTGATTTCAGCCACAGGTCTATCAATTAAATATTTAACCTCTTTGAATGAATAATTTGCCATAGTACATTACAGAAAATGAAAGCATTAGTTGTCTTAGAACTAATTTGTCTGAATAAAAATCCTACATTGATATTCATTCTAAATAACAGATATTTGTAATATGAATATGTTTCTGACATAATCGGACACTAAGATGGTAAACAATTTATCCTATTTGCTCCACTTCAATAATCTTTGAAAAAGTAATTGCCACTAATTAAGCACATATGTTTATTGACAGTGATGTTTGAAGCAGTAGGAAATGTCCACATTTAAAATGAGAGCAGTTATGTAACATTTAACTTGCACAAAAAAGTTAAATAAACATATTAATTCATGATTCAATTAACTAATAATGGTCTTCAATCAAGACTTTAAGTAGAATCAGGTGTCTGAGCACTAGGCTAAAAAAAATAATAATCTGAAGACACATTGGCCCTTTTCAGATAAGATTGGGCACGCCTGCTTTAAATGGATGCATTTTTAATAGCTAACAGTTAACAGCTCTTTACACTTCAGAAATTCAAATAAAATTGGAATGAAGGCCATCATATGGGGTCTTCATGGCCAGGCTTTGAGAACCACTGCTGAGAACCACTGTTCCATTTGACATGCACAGAGCCTCTGCATTTTGGCCCTGGTTTTCTGGTTCTAAGCTGGTCTCTGCCCATTTCTGGAGCTAATTGCCACTGTATAAATGCAGATAGTTAATTATGAATTCATACTGCCGAATTCACCACCACCTCCCTCTCAGACCTCAATATTGCAGGCCTTCACCCTCACCTTTGTCTAACGAAAATGGTTTAAAACAGAATGCTACCATCAGCAATCTGGCCCGTAAGAGCCTGTTATCCCTCTTTGCACTAGCAAACTTGCAGCATGGGCACACAATCCAAAAATCTGGTTGGCTCTGGTCCAGCATGGATTTTCTCCTTCTCTGACATCACAGGAATAGTCAAATTGTTCACATCAGGATAGCCATTGGTTTAATTATGTCACGTGATTAACAGCTCATGAGGCACAAACACCTACTGAATAGCATCCTATTCCGGGACTAGGATTCAGTAGGCCTGCTGTAAAAGGACTCCATAATTACAGTAATCAGAGGACAAGCAGCAGGAAGAGTAGAATATAGGAGAGATTACAATTCACACATAATCAACTGCAATACAACAACAATTGTTTTGTGCTTTGTTTTCACATGAATCCAATGCATTATGGTCAAATATTCTTTAACCATCAGGCTAACATTGACAAATTTCCAGATAACATTACCTTTCATCAGTTCTGTCTGAAAAAGTATTACTTCTTATTTACAGCAGACCTTGTTTTGGAAATTTGCACATTTCCAATGTACAGCACCATTTTAATGCATCCAGTACTCACTGATTCAAAATTCATAACACTACTGCATTGTGAGAGTCCACCAGTTTCATTTTTAAATGACTCATAAGTGCAACTTCAAGAAGACTAAGAAGTCTTTGCATCATTAGATATGGGGTGACCCATCCCCTGTATAAAGGATATGAAATTGTCAATGCCTTATGAAAAACAAAGTTGTTGAAAAGCTAGTGAAATGTTGATAATGACTTGAGTGATTTGAGCATGCTTTGTGTGATTGCGTAAAAAAGTCAATAATTCTAGGGCCATCTGGGTAGTGCAGAGGTAAAAGCACTTGCCTACCACCGCAGAGACCCGGGTTCAATTCACTTCCGGCTTGGTCAGACGTTCCTAGGAACACAGTTGGCAGTGTTCACGGGTGGGAAGCCAGTGAGGGTATGAGCCCTGATTGTTGCATTAGCGTCTCCTACTGGTTGGTCGGGGCGACTGTTCAGCAGGGAGGGGATCTGGGGGAGATAGCGTGAATCTCCACATGCGTTACGCTCTCCCAGTGAAACTACTCGCTGTCAGGTGAAAAGAAGCGACTGGCTTCTCCACATGTATCGGAGGAGGCATGTGGTAGTCTACACCATCCCCAGACCAACAGAAGGATAGCGCATCGACGAGGACCACAGGGAATTGGTATAACGACTAAATTGGAGGGAAAATGGCCAAAAAAAGGTAAATAATTATAACAAATTAAGAGCACATGTATTAACACCAAAATCGAGTTCTTATAACACCCAAATGGCCACCATTAGACAACAAATTGGACACCAGCATCTAAAAATACCAATTTAAACAGACAGGGGGTTAAGCTGCTTTTAAACATCATGTTGGGGCTGGTAACAAGTGGAACAGAATCACTTCTAATCAGCATGTTAAGGAAGCTGCTGTCTCAAATGGAGCTGTTGGGTTCAGCCATATTGAGCACACACTCCTCATGGAATCATTAAAATGATGTGGACAAGAGCTAAAGGCTAAGATGGAGAATGCAAGTGCCTTGTTAAAATATCAGGTCACAAAATGACCAGGCCCTGGTTCCACCCCACATGTTTGCTACTGTCTCTGTTAAGAAGTTCTGCAGTTTGCAGAGAATATTTAATCCACAAGTACGCAATGTTTCAACCAGTATGGGTAAGAGCATTCAGAAATGCATATGTCCTCTGGTGTTGTACAACTGTTAGTGAATCCCCTGTAAATCTCTCACTCCTGCTGAGACTGGATTAAAGAATGAAGCTTCTGGATTGTCAGCTCAAGTCTCCAAAGGCCCCACAACAGCTTTCCCTGGATTTTCACTTGCTGCACCACAGATCTGTTAAACTGGCTTGTGCACCTAAAGACTCACATTCTATAACCACACCTGACCTACAGCCACACATACGTGTATTACTTCGGTATAAATACGCCTACCTTGTATAAGGTATAATCACTGTGTAGGTATAATGATTGTATAATCACTGAGATTCAGTACTTGTGGTCACATACTGTACACATTGACATGGCTACTGTATATGGGTTACAAACCAATCCAAGAAGGGGAAATAATTTACACATTATTTAATTCATAAAAATGTAGCAGGCGCACACACACACACACACACACACATAAATGACACATAAACAGCTGATCAAGCAGATTTCAGAGGCACCTTCTTCCACTATTAGGAAAGATAAGAACCTTTGGACCAAAGTGTCACACTCGATCAATCAGATTATCATAGGCTACTTGCACTTAAAATATCTTGTTTCTGATTCATCTCCAAATGAGATGAATCCACTAAACCTTCACAATGTTCCTGGATCCCTCTTTGCTCAGAATTTCAAGTTCTGTTCCTGCCTTTTTATCAGAGACAGGCTACAGATGAAACAATACTGGTAATATAAAAGATAAAAACCTACAAAACCGCCAGTCAATCTACACAAATGTACAAACTGCAGTACAGCAGCAATATGTTCATTCTATATACGTATTTGTAGAGAATATCTATAAAAGGACACAAAATCTTGTTACATACAACAAAAATATGGTGACAAAGGTTCCATATTCAGTCTTTAATAAGAGTTGATTTTTGACTTCTTATGAAACACCTGACTATCTTATATGACTACATATATTTGAAACTTCAAAATTCACAATAACAACAATCCATTATGGGAAATTACAGAAAAGCCATCTACTACTCTGAGACACAGAAAAAGGCATAGTGCGGTCTCACTGTTCTAAAATTCTAGCATTAGAATCTGTGCAGGATTAAGACAATAGGCTAGGTACGGAACTTGCTGATCTGACACAGACTACGAAGGCAGCTACAGTACAATACTGCTGTGGAACGCAATCCATTACGACAGAGCTGCCACTCATAGCTTCTGACGGACAGTCCAAAACATCAATTTCAAATGAGTTAGGAATGGCTCACTTGTAAATATTTGATACACAGTATAGAGTTGAATTATTTACTCAGTGCCCCTTTGCTATACTGTACACCATAAGCCCCGTATCTACCTAAAGGCATGTGTACTGTATGTGTACTGCAAGAGCCCAGTTCTGAGTGCACTGACAAGATACAATGACAGTTAAGTGGAATAAGGAACTCAACATTTAGACTGATAATGAGTCTATGATGGGATGCATTTAGAAAGTCACAGGTACTATGCCATGATTACAGCTTTATAGCTAACAGTTTAAAGGTATGCTCTAAAGATCAAAATTAAATACATCACATAAAATTAGAAGGATTCCTTAAAAACACTGATTAAAAGTGATTGCTTTACTGCTTCATATAACTGTCCAGGACTAAGAGAGATTACCAAGATTTATCTGTCTTGGCAAGGTTCAGAGAAAATGATACTCTAAAGCTGCACAGTATGCAGTCATGCAAAACCGTCTTGCCTTACTTTTACTATGCAGGTCATACAATTAATGTCACATCACGTCAGATAGTAATCTATATTACACTACATTATAGCTTTATAAACCTATCAATAGGAAGTAAAGTTTCAAAATTACAATGGAGCTAAATGGCAGGAAATGTCCCATACCATATGGAGTAGCCACTAATGACCACGAGCAGATAAGAAATATTCTGACCTGGTACAGCGGATCTACCGGATGAGAGACATCGCGCTGTCCTCCTCTCAACAGCACAGATCCTCTGGAGAATGTCAGCTTCAGCCGCAGAGGACAGAAAAGACTCCAGAACGCCTTCAGAGCCAAACTTCAGAAAACATTCCAAAAAAAACTGTAGTATTCCAAAATAGGTTGGACAAAGTATGGAGAAAAAAAAATACACCAGAGAAAGTATATTTCCTTACGTCCACTGGAATGAAATTAAATGTTGCGAAATTAATCACTTTTTTGTGGTCCTGCTTTCAAATCAAGAGGAATCCACCGTTACAGTTTAAAAAAAATAAAGTAGAGTATAATACACATTTAAAGAATGCTGAATGTAAAAACCGGATTAAAACAAAGAAATCAGAGATCAAGCAGTTGGTCCAGACGGAGGTATTGCTTCACAAACTCCTGATAGAATTTCTGGGGCCCAATAGAATAGGTGACATGACCTCCTTAATTGTCTTGCTGGTTTTTGCCCCGTTTTGGACTGGGACCTGCCCCAAACCTGAGAGCAAACTGTGGGAGCAGGGTCACCACCACTCAGGCGCTCACCTCCCTGCAGTAAGAGAGAGAGAGGGAGGGAGAAGGGGAGGGCAAGCAAGGGCAGTCTTCTCTAGCTTCTTTAGTCTTTAATCCACGTGAACAGCAAAGGTGATCAGTGTGCGCATGTGTCAGTGTGGTTCAGCATGATTGGATCTATAGTGTCGCCGTACTTCCAGAAAGTTCATGCTGAAGGGTACTGTACTGTACCCCAACACTTCCCCTGCCGTACATCAATGGTGAATTATCAGCTGGCTTACACTTGTCTGATAACCAATCATGACCCTGGACACATGATGAAATGGCTACTGGTGTCCTGAAAACTCTTCCTGGCAATCAAGGTTGCAAAAGAAAAAAAAAACAGAAAAGCCAATCTGTGAATAAATACTTAAAAGCACTTCACCGTTAAGGCTGTTTTCTACACGACTAAAAACATTGAGACACTTATTCAGAACATTAAGCTCTGTTGGGCCACAAAGTGGTTTCATGGAGCATGTGGTAGGAGGGTGATGTCCAGGCCTACTGAGAGGGAGAGAACAACAGAAATGTGGCTGGAAAACAGTGCAGCTGAAGGACAGCGAAGGAGTTGGATCTTGGCACAGAGGAGGGAGTTGGTGTCCTTTAATGTGGGGATAACTACAGCCGGCTCACTGTAACCTCTGCACAAAGAACCCTCTCACAGCACTGTAATCTTCTGGAACAGAACGTACACACAAACATACAGGCACAGGACACACACAAGCACAGGACCACTGCGCAGGTGCACATGCGCAGACGCAAATCCTCTTCCTTTAAATTCACCACTCATTCTATTCTCTGCTCCTGGTCATTATCACCCTGTGCAGGGATGTTAAAAACAATCTAACATAATCCCTGCCCTTTAGCCCTTTAGTCTCTCACAGAAACACTGGACACATGACAGAAAACCCCAGGTCTAGCAAAATTAGATGTCTTTAATAAACAGATCAGACAACTGTGTTATACAAATACTACATAAATAAATAAAAGAAATGACTTCATTTCCACACAAACTGTAGTAAAAAACCGTAGGTTCATAAAAAAGTCTCAACTGAGGGTCAGTCACACACTGGATTTGGTCCAAAATCTTATTTTGTGGATAGAATTACATACTGTAATTTAATCTGTCGTGTAATTTGTCATTATTTTTAGTGACCCTGTAGAGACATTGTTCATAGAGACAAATTTCCACACAGTAGAGAGATACGTTCATTTGGTCATGACACTGTGGAGCAGAACTGTGGAGAAGAGCTGCATCGATCAGTAAAAGCTACAGGCTAGCAGGCAGCGAGCAGAGCTGGAGGACGGCGATAGGCAGGTACACTTTCCAGATGATAAAAAGCGCTCTCTCCTGAGAGAGGGTGCCTTGCTGCCCTCATCATCTCCACACATTCGCCCGACCAGGGCCCCCCCGCTGGGCCTGGGGACCCGCCCTCTTGACCCTCAGAGCCTGGGTCTGAGTCCTGTCGCCTCCCGCAGGCTTGGAAGGCAGACTGCGACGGTCCGGAGCCGGCATGGCCGTCTGCTGCACGGAGACGGAGAAACGACATTGGCGCCATTTGGCTGGTCGCGGCCGTGTGCCACAAAATGCGATCATGTGACACTTCAGTGTGGTGGTTTAGTTCACAATTTTCAACTTAGAATCAAGTAGAATGTAGTGTCTAAGGGGGAAAAAATTTCTAAGATGGACATAAAGATAACCAGACAGTTACATTCAAAAACGGTTCAAGCACTTTAAAGTAGCCCTGTTAGCAGACATGTATAACTATATTTTTTCAAAATTGAATGATTGCCAAAGACCCTCAATGACTGTGGAAACCCTGGCAGATGGTAGTTATGCCTGGATAGGGTCTCCGCCCCTGGGGTCTGTACTGACAGGGACAGGCTGTGATGCTGCAGTCTCTGGTTCTCCTCACCTCTTTCTTGCTGGCCTGGCTCAGCTTCTGCTCCAGGTTTCTGTGGACAGGTCCATCTCCATGGCCATCTTCTGCCCCTTGAAGTGACCTTAACACAGGACAGCAGAATCCACAGTCAGGGCAGGCACTCAAGGACTCATCTCTCCAGAGAAAAATGACTTAAAAATATGTTTAGGCAAATTTTATTATGGGATGTATTTATACATTAATCGATCAGCCTTTTTTGGGCCCTCCTCTTGGTCTCAATGTATCCTAGGTATCATTTTCCAAATATTCAAACTTTTAAAAATAGTTTAACTTAAGGTTAATCGTAATAGTGGTCACAGTATTGATGTTACATCAAAGAACATCCACCGCAAAGCCATGCTTTTCTATTTCCCTTGGATCCCAGTCAAATTGAAGTATTTGTCTCTATGACCCAGCTCCAAAACACAACCACCTAGATTTATAGTTTCTAGTTTCCTTCAGTATCAATGTGCCCTATAACAGCTCAGGTACTGAATCTTAAGTCTGTCCTGAAAATCTTTTCCTCTGCAGCCAGAGCTATACACAGTTTATTTCTTTAGAAAATGTTACTTCGGAAGTTTCAAGGTGAAACCTCCGCCCACGCCTGCCCCAGCTGACCTGTTCGCTTGGCCGGAGAGCACGCAGGCAAGGAGCTCGTCCAGGGACGGCGCCGCCCTGTCAGGTTGGGAATGGTACTGGGACAGGAGGTACGAGAGCTGGCCCAGCATTTGGGGAGAGAGGGCTGCACATGCAGGGGAAAGAACACTGACCGTGACATACCTGAGCCAGCCACGTTCTGTGAGCACAGACATACAAAATACACTGTGCACTGCAATGGACGGGTAACAGATATCATGATATTCATCATCAATATATGCCAACATGAATCCTCAAAAAAAAGTAAATAATTCTGAACTGCTGAACTATGACTGTGTCTGAGACTGTCTGAGTAGGAAGGGGCCTGTGTTCTGGCTCCCCAGGGGAGATCTGGGTGGGGCAGCACCTGCTGGATGGAGTTTGGTCTTGGTGGCTGCTGAGGACGTTGGGAGGAGGGAAGAGGCCAACTTCCCTGCCGGGGCTTTGGTCTGCTCACTGTCCCAAGATGAACTGAGAACTGAGGTGAGAGGGGCAGGGTAACATGATGGTGGAGGGGGAAACAAAAACCAAGTGACATCACTTTCTGGTTCCAGTGGACACCCCTGAGCCAGCAGGATATGACCCACCGGACTCACCTGTCTTTGCACCTGAGGAGGAGCTCTGACCTGCCGGAGGCTGCTCGTCTTCCAGGGCTGAGGCCTCCACAGGATCCCCAGGGGAGCGGTCCAGCAACTGAGAGAGCACAGGGCACAGGCACCATCGTTTATAACAGCAACTTCACAAAATGCAAAGCAAGGATGACATGGCTGTACATGCTTCCAATTCGTTATTTTATATTTATTTTAATGCAGGCAGACTGGTAGAGAGAAATTGACATAAAATTGAGCCAGGAGACTGATATAAGGAGAGCATGAGCGTTTTAAACCGAGAAAGACACGGGAACATAGAGAGCGGCTCACCTTTGTGATGTAGTACTGCAGTTCGCTCTGTCTGTCCACCTCCTGGATGCCAGGGCTCTCTGCTTGAGTGGTGGGCCCCAGGGGCCTACGTGTGGTCCCTAAGTCGCCCTGGACATCTCCAGGCCTCCCCAGGCCCTGTGGGGCGGTAATGCGCTTTCCTACCCCACTCCCTTCAAACCCCCTGCTGAAGCCTGCCGTAGCCTGGCTCACTACAGTGCTGCTGTAGCTGGTGTCTCTAATCGACTCCGTGGCCGACACATTGAAGCTCTGAGCTGTCATTGGCCCACCAGCCCCCCTCTCTTGCACCCCCCACGAGTGGCCGCTTGAACCCATTCTCTCCCTCCCAAACCTGTACTCGTCACGCCCAACAGGAAACCCTCTCTCTCTGCCCATACCCGCCTGGTCCGCCCTCTGCCCGGCACTCCTGGTCAGAGACACAGAGACGCCGCCGTCTGTGCCGTACCTCCCGTCTTTCTCCCTGGCAGTGCCGTGCCCACTGACCCCCGCCCTGTGGCCCCTGTCCCCCCCTGTGCCGTACCCGCTGGGCCCCTCTCTCTCTGTGGAAGAAGAGTATCCGCTTTGCCCCATGCCGCCTCTGTGGACTCCGTACCCACAGTTCTCCTCTCTCTCAGAGCTGTGTCCCCTCTCTGCTCGCTCTCTGTCTGAGCTGTAGCCTCTCTCCCTGTCGTGCTGCTTCAGCTGCAGCCCTCTTTCTACGGCGTACCCCCTCTCCTCTCCTCCGGTTAGGGCCTTAGCAGACAGTTCCTCCATCTCACAGCTGCCCAGAACTGTAAGAGAACATACCACAAAAACACCGCTATTCAGACTCAGTTTCATCAGTCTCACGCTTGCCCGTGAACCCTGCTTCAAAAGACCACACCCAAGCACCATTTCAAGGTAAATAAAACAAATATTCACCAAGGAAATTCAAAGCTTTTCTGCCATTTCCTTTCCATTGAGAAGTGCTTGATGGCACGCTGACTGAAATGCCGTGAATGCACGCATAAGTTCATTCTTTTTTGTTTTGACCTCTGATTAAATCATTAGTTTTGTTGTTCTTCTGACGGGTATGGTGTTTGGTTTTGGGGGTGTGTGTTAATATGGGAAATGTCAGATATATTTGAAAATAAGCAATGAGAACTTCACCATAGATGTCCGATTGCTTATTTCCAGTTGTGGTCTTCACCACTTGCAAGTACTAATTCTTCAAGAACAGCTGTGCTACTAAGGCTTCACACTATAACTGACATATCCAGAAAATAAATACTAAAGTCAGGCAAAGGAAAAATACAGAAAATAAAGCAAAGTAAATAAAAATAAAGTAAATAAACCATGGCTATGTTCTGAGCTATTCACATTCCCGTTACTCCTGCCAATATGCAATACACAGCCTTTTAATGTCGGTGCCCTCCGCTTAATACTCTCCTGACCTCCCCTGACAGCATGGGCGGTCAGCAGTGGATATATATAGCTGGTTGCAGGTCCTGCATAAGCCAATTACACCGCATGCAAAGTCACAGCTAGCAATACGCTCTGACTGACAATCCATTTGATGTCCCTCATTCCCAGGTAACAAGTAACCGTCTTTAATTCACAAAGAATAACCTAGAAATACACTGCTAAATTACATAAACTTAGATGGTGAAATAAAGTGGGGACAAAAAGTCACTACCAAGGAACTATCAAGAGCCTATACAATTCAGATACTCTGTTTATACTACATATTCAAGAATAAATTATTTTTATAATACAGCTTTAAAAAAAAAGTGTGTACCTATTTCACGGTCACGATATGTAAAGGGCACATGCCAGTCATCAGGGAAGGCCTTCCAGCACAATGAGAGCGCGAGGCACATCTACCTGAGCACTACACGGGTTCCAAGGTGCACAGGCCCTATGAGGCTGAGGATGGGAGTACTGCAGAAGAGCAGGTGGCTAAGTATTGGCAGCAGGATAATCCTTTAGAGGGACTGATTCCTTGCAGCTGACCTGCTACCGTAAGGCAGGCAAGCCGATTGGATTATGAAGGTTTTATGAAATAAAAAGGCAAAAGAGGTTAGCAAGCATAACCGCATAACCAAAGAGCAGCGGGCGGAAAAGCAGGTTACCCAGGCTGCCCCACATAACGATGGCTTCCCATTAAAGCACCCACAATTTACTCCATATGCTGTAATTCCCTGACATGATCAGTTAAGCTGTGGCACTTTCAAACGGGTGATTCAGCAGACAATTATGATGTCAAGTGAGAAATAAAGAAGCAGTGATGGTTAAGTGAGCTTTCAGACACAAGATATATACAGCCAAAAACTTGCTGTTCATGGGGCAACAGCTACTCAAAAAATGAAGATATAAATGGAAGAAAGTAGAGGGTGGCCTTGTCTTCTCAGTTCTGTTATTCTGTTATCAGGGGATCGCTGCGGTTGACTTCAGAGAGGGGCAGTGACCTGGTTAAGGGGTGTGACCCCTGACCTGTATCATCCAGCAGAGGCTCCAGGGGTCTGAAGGTGTGGCTGTGATTCAGCAGGATGCTGACGTCATGCTCGGGGGCTCGGAGTTGGGCGAGGGGGCCGCGGGGGCTGCTGTCCTGGGACGAGGGGTCCCCCCCCGCCTCCCCCCTTTCCCGGGACAGCTGGAGACCAAACGCTTGGGGGACGTCTGCAAGGAAATGTGGGAATGTGAGGGACTGAAAAAAGCTCTTCACTGTCAGAAACCTCCAGTGTCCTCTAGTATCCCCACCCCCCACATCTGATGGTGTGTGTGCGTACCTCCTTTTAATAAAATGTTTCTTCCCTATTTTTCCCAGAAATTAATGAATTGAAGGTCCTCTGAGGGATGCAAGCGTGGTTTGGTTAGAACGAGAGGGAACCCGTCTGTCCATTATGAGGACCAGTGCCAGTACCTGACGCGGGCCTGGATTCTGGGCTGGCCTCAGCCGAGCGCCCGTTCAGCCTCAGCGGGAGCTCCCAGCCTCGGCCTCCGCTGTCCCCATCGGAGGCCCTCTCGCACAGGGAGGACGGGGAGGCGGCTTCGTCCATCTGGGAGAGAGACGGGAGGAGGTGTTCACATGAGGCCAAGGACAGGTTTTCCACTTGGGCACAATGACTCAAACGAATGCTCTCCATCTGGTCTGTCCCTATCTCATTACATAAGGGGTGGTTACACCAACATAAAAGTGTGCAAATAATTGCGAGGCCTACCATTCACTTCCATTCAAAACCACGCAAAGAGCAAATAAATGGCATCTTTTCCAGTTGCAAAGCAAATTTGCCCTTCGCCTTCAGCAAATTTTAGTTATCAGATAACAGAAATGTCAAGACCTCAGACACTCAACTCCAGAGTGATGAACAGTAGTAGAGAACATCGGCGTTACTCCCAACAATACAAAAATGCGGTATCACCTCAAAGGTACAGAGGCCATTTATAATCACAAAGTCTAATATTTACCCAAAAAAACACCATTTCCATTGTAACCAAAAAAGTTTTGGTTATGATTAATATAATCTCAGACAGTTATACCTATACCATAACCCAAGGAAAGAAAGAGAAAAAAGGATATCTAAACAGGGTCAGGGGATCCATGGTGCAAAGATTTGAGACGTGAGTCTTCAGTCTGTGTCAGAAGATGGGCAGGGTAGGGTATACTTCTGTCACTTTGGCTTTCATGTAACTCATGCTAATCTCTGTGGGGTTTTGCTGGGTTATGGTTCACCAGCTTGAACTCTTCATCACTATAATTCCCACAGCAGTGTGAGACCAGGTCACACTCCTCCCTCCCATCCCATTCGCACCTGGCCCTGCAGGGCAAGCAGCCTCAGGGCCTCGGCCCAATGGGAGCGCATCAGCTGCTGCAGCCGGGTCACCAGCTCCGTCCTCTGGGCCTCCAGCTTCCTTCGGCTGGCCTCCAGGAGCACCACCTCCTCCTGCTTCACGGACACCCTGCAACACCAGGGCAGGGTTCCCGCTCTTTTCAACACACCATTTTACATTTTCAACAACCTGGTGTAGCTGTTCGACTGGCCTACTCAAGCAAACGCCAAGGTTTCCTCAATCTTCTAACTTTAAGTATCTACTGTAGAAACATTAATTCAGCATTTAGCATCGCTCATAGAATAGTGGAAAATTCAGTAGCCTCAGGAAATTAACTGAAATTCTATTAATTTATTGTAAATTCCTTATAGAATATTGTCGCCATTCCAATTCATGAATTTAATTTCAATTCATTTCCTGAAGTGGCTGAATTGAAATAGAATGGACCACGTCCCAGGACCACGGCATGCGCCAGTGATGTAACACACGCACTTTCTCTCGTATTCCTCCGTGAGTTCGCGCAGTCGTTCCTCGCGCTCCTGCAGCTCGGTCTTGAACTGCGCCAGCTGCGCAGACAGCTCTCTTTCGTGACGGGCGCTCAGATCCAACAGCTGCTTCCTGGGACAGAACGCACAGGCAGGGTCAGAGGTCACAGGACGGGGCACATTTGTGAGGGGAAAGGGCAGAGCGAGCCGGCGCCTGAGTGATACTGTGCCTGTGCTGTTCTCTTAGCGAAGCGCTGGTCTTAGCGTTGGCCTCCTGAAGAGCAGCCAGTCTCTCAGTCACCTGCTGCTCCACGGACAGCTTGTACTCCACCTCCAACTGAGAGCACTGGGACTCAAAACGAGCCTGAAAATCACGCACACAAACACACACACACACACACACACACACACACACACACACTACATGAGTTCTGCTCTTCCATGTGGAAATACAGCATGTCTGTTTACTCATGCCCTACAGTTCACTCCGATCTGCATAGACACATCACAAGTTTATCTAGTCTATTTAGTTTCAGGGAGTTACCTGATCCAGGGCCCTGTCCATGCGCACCCCGTCCCTCTCCCTCCGGACCTCCTCCAGCTCCCTCTCCAGCTGCTGCAGCCTCCCCTGCACCTCCTGTAGCTCCTGCTGGGCGTCCTGCAGCTGCTGGGCCTCCCGCTCGCGGTTACTCTGGGGCACAGGGGGAACCGCTGACATCACCATTTGAACCCAGGAATCTGAGGCCCTGAACTGGGCTGAACTGAAAACCTTATTACAGATGATGTGCATATTTGAGATGCAGCTATACATGCTGAAAAGCCTTAGTGTTATCAGCATTATTCTATGAGCACCAATAAGCGGCTTTAAGCGTCAGTGCTGTTGCAGAGTGAGTCAGAGCTGGCATTGAGCCCAGGACCTGGTACACACCCTCCCCTCCCCTCCTCTCACCTTCTCACGGTCCAGCTGAGTCCCCTGCAGTGCCACACGCTCCTGCAGCTCCTGCTCCCTGCTGGCCCAGGCCTCTCTGTGCTGGGCCAGGCTGGCCTGGGCCTCCTGGGCCTGGAGCTGGAGCTGCTCCACCTCACCCTGCGCCTCCTCCCTCTGCCGTGTCTGCTCCTGCTGCTGCTCTCTCAGCTCAGCCAGCTGCTGCTCCTGCACATGCACATGCGCACACACAAACACCAACGTGCACGCGCATGCACACATACACATGTGCACACACATACACAACAACACATGTAACCACACACACACACACATGCAACCACACATACACAAACAGTCACCACAGCTCTATGGACTATGTGTGTGTCAGTGTGCAAGAGCAACTCAATTCAGAAGTGGCTGAGCAACGGCAGCTGTGAGAGTGCATTTATCAGTATGTGTGTGCATACGTGTGTTTGTTCATGCACTGCTTTCATGCGTGTATGTGTATTCCTTTATGTGTGTGTGTCTGCATGTCCGTTTCTGGACGCATGGGCGTCTGTATGTGTATATATTTGTGTGGCAGCGGCTCACCAGCTGTCTTTTAGCCATGCGCAGCTCCTCCGCGCGTTTCTGCTCTCTGTCCAAAGTCTCGGCCGCCTGGGAGAGGGACTGCTCGAACCGCACCAGCACCTGAGACACACGGAGCGTCACTCCACGCCCCCCGCGCGTACGCACGCGCTCAGACCGCGCCACGCTCCGCAGGGGACGGGCCGCGCGCGCTCACCTCCTGCTGCTTGGCCTGGGCCCGCTCCGCCGCCTCCTTCTGCTCCTGCAGCCGCCGCACGCCCGCGCTCTTCTCCTCCTCCTGCCGTCGCCAGCCCTCCACCACCTTGGCCAGAGTCTGCGCGGAAAAAAACACCGCCTGAAACGAAACCGTCTCTCCTCGAGCAAACGAGACAAACCGAGGGAGTGAGGGACAGAGAGGGTGAGAGAAAGGAAACGTGAGGGGGTGGGAGAGGGTATTCAGACCGCATGAAGCGTGGACAGCGGCCTCAAACCCGGCTCCTCACCCACCTTGTCCAGCTGCTCGATCATGATGTCCTTCTTCCTGTCAGCTGACACGGCGAGGGCCAATTGCTGCTGCAGCTGCAGAGCCTTGTTCTGCAGAACCTGGATCTGTCTCTCATGGTGCTGACAGACACAGAGAAGAACACAGTGAAGAAAGATTACCCGGGTGTGAAATCTAACACCTGCCACCAGTAAAACTGTGATTGTGACTGGTAATTCTACTCTAGCAGCCACTTTGGCAGTTAACTGACCAGATTGTGTTGTATTGTAAAAGGTAATGTGGCTGGTAAAATTTTGAAAATGGCTGGTGATTTTTAGAATCCACAAGGCATTGTGGCCAGAAGGTGAAAAAGTTACTTTCATGACCTAAAGACTATACAGTACAGTACTATACAGTGCAGCTGTACACACCAGAGTCAAATACAGCTTCAGTTTCTATGCTGACATTTGAAAACTCAAAAATTAAAAAATGGCAAAGAATATTCAGTAAAAATGTAATGTTTGTATTTAATTCTTCCAAATAAAAGGCTGAAAAGGAACTACGTTGCCTAGATGCTTATGATTTAATACTTCTTTGAGTGCGGGCTCCCGTTTTTCTATTTTGTAATCACTTTGAGACGCACCGTGTAGTTGAATTTATTTAGCGAGTTTCCTGAGTGCAAGCTGGTCACTTTCATTCTGACTTCAAGACATGCCATGGAATTTTTTTTCATGAAATCTGCCAGTGACCTCAAAGCCACAACAGCCCTTGTCAAAATAGACATTTCAACAGTGAAGATTAGACTCTCAAAATAGCACAAAGGTAGTAAAAATGTGGTTATAGGTTTGAAGGCTTAGAAGATTGTGCTCCAGGTGCGATAATGCGTAAACACCTCTGGGGTTTAGGGGGGTGAGGCCGACCTTTTGAACTGCTGGGGTGGAGAGGGCAAAGAGTGCAGCGTATGAAGCGCTGTGTGAGAAGTGTGGGAGAGCAGATGCACAGTTAACAGTCTCTGAAGGAGAAGTGGCTGCTGGGAAACAAGCTGACCAAAAGAGCAGGTGACAGGGAAGAAGACCTGGGCAGGGTGATGGGGAGTAGGACGGATATCGGCCTTAGAGACAGGATTAAGGGTCAAGACAAGTGTAAGAGGTCAGGGTGTTGGGGTGAGGGGCCAGGGTCAGTCCGTTGGGAAGACATTGGAAGGGAAAACAGGAAAATAGTGCCTCGCCAACAAGGTGTTTCAGGGACACATGGGTAAATGACAGCACTGGTGTTTTTCTGCGCATAAGAGAGCAGGGAGCAGAGCACACAGCTGCATGCGCTTGTGTGTGTGAATACAGCGGTGTGTGCTCTCTCCACTCAGCCTAAGCAGATTAGACGGCTAAATGGAGCGACTCTGCAGATGCTCTCACAGGCCCGCAAGCTGATTAGCACCGTGCGAGACCGGCGGCCAGTCCCTGTGCGCGCAGCAAGGTCAGGAGACCTGAGGGAGGGGAGGGAGGAAACACGGGCGCAGAGGGCAGGCTCCGAAGAGGAGGATGGCAGAAAGAGAGAGAGAGTGAGAAGCAGATAGTGTGTGGAGTCCAAGAGCAGGAAGGGTTGTAAGGGTAGAGGAAGACAGATCATCACCAGGGCCGTTTCCAGTGGCCATGTAGTCTCTATCGTCCTGGGTTTGACGATGAAGACAAAGCTCATGTTCTCAGGCCATATTTTGGGATCTCAACAGGTCAAAGCCTTGTGGCAGCTTGATAAGGCCATGCCAGATTACACACAAAGAGACCGAGGAGGCGTGATTAAAGCAAACAGGGCAAGAGCATATTCAGCAAAACTGACTTTACGGTCTTCACAGCATTACCAGCTTTGTGTGCAGCTTAACTACAAAAGTAGACAGGATAAGTCTGACAATAGGAGTGAAGTGAGCCACGCACAGCAGAGAGAAAGAGAAAGAGACAGTCAGAGAGACAGATATAGAGTGAGGTATGACAGTGAGTGTGACACAACGTTCACCTGGCACTCATCCTGCCAGTCTCTCTCTCTCCCTACCAGCCACTCTCTCTCTCTCTCTCCCAGCCCGTCCGTCTCTCTCTCTCTCTCTCTCCCTACCTGCCTGCCTCTCTCTATCTCTCCCAGCCCATCTCTCTCTCTCTCACCCAGCCCGTCTCTCTCTCTCTATCTCTCCCAGCCCGTCTCTCTCTCTCTCTCTCTCCCTACCTGCCTCTCTCTCTCTATCTCTCCCAGCCCGTCTCTCTCTCTCTCTCTCTCTCTCCCTACCTGCCTCTCTCTCTCTATCTCTCCCAGCCCGTCTCTCTCTCTCTCTCTATCTCTCCCAGCCCGTCTCTCTCTCTCCTTACCTGCCTCTCTCTCTCTATCTCTCCCAGCCGGTCTCTCTCTCTCTCTCTCTCCCTAACCGTCTCCCTCCCAGCTGGCCTGCCCTGATGAGCTCAGAGCCAAAACGTATTACACTGAGTGGCAGCCGCTCAGCGGGGCCGTAGGCGGAGCACCAAAGCGGATTTAACTGAGCCCACCGCCCGCTCCCGAGGTGACTGCAATAAAGATATTACAGTCACTCGGGCTAATTAGAGCGGCATGCTAATCCTGGCTGTGGTGGACAGCAGTAGACAACGAGCTGAATGCACAAATCAATGAGGACACACTGTCCCATTTTATAATAAGGGCTTTTCCAACGGTGAAATGATAGGAAAGCCATGTAAAAGTTTAACAAATCTTAAACCTGATAAGACCCCATTGCTTAAAAGGAATAAATACTGACTATCAACCAGATCTCTGAAATTATGCGGACCGAATAATGAATGTTTTCCGATTTCTAAAAGGATCACCTGCAATGAAAACCCGTCTTTGGCCAGAAATCTTGGTGTCAGCTTCATGTCTGTGGATGTGGGTGTGGAAGATGAGGGGGTTGAAGATGAGGAGGTAGAACATAACGGGTTTGAAGATGAAGAGGTGAAAGAAGAAGGGACAGAATATGAGGAGGTGTACGATGAGGGGGGCGGAATATGAGGAGGTGGAAGATGAGGAGGAGAAGGAGCATCAGGGAGATGAGCAGGTGGAAGACAAGGAAGTGGAAGATGAAATGGCAGAAGATGAGAAGGAGGTGCAGGAGCAGGAGCAGGAGGAAGAGGAGACAGATTAAAGTCAGCTGTACCTTGCGCCGTGCCCGCTCCCTCTCCAGGCTGTCCCGCAGGACCTGCGTTTCCGCGGAGAGGGGAGCGCTGTCGGGCCGCAGGCGGGAGTAGCGGGGGAAGAGCTCCTCCAGGCCGCTCAGCGACGAGGGCGGAGACACGTCAGCCAGGATGGGGGCACTGACACACAGCACAGAGGGGAGAGCAGTAACCTCAACACCTGCCACCTGTCCATCAGTCAGAATACATCAGGGCCTTTAAATGACTCCTGAGACCTACAATATTGAAATTTATGCTTCCTATTTACGCTGCCAGTGACCTGCGATGCCCGGTGCCAGTCCACAGACTCAGGGTTTTGTGGGTAGTTCAATAAATCATTTGAGGTATGATTAAATGTAACACATTGTTCAAATGCAGAGAAGCTGCATGATAAAAACCTGTTCTGTGGGACTGAGATCACTGGAAAAGGCATCCAGCTCCAGCCTCATGTCCAGTCCACAGGTGATTGTGATGCCATGCAGCTTGTCTATCGATATTATGAGCTTAATGCCCTTTGCAATGAAAGTAAGTCAGCCCCTTTTAATTCATAATTCTCCTCACATTACCCTCACCCAGGCAGATAAATCAATAAATAAATCCACACAGAGTCCTATTAATCACAGGAAATGAGGATGAAATTATGACAAAGAAAAACAATTGAGGTATAATTCCACGTAGAATCCACCAATCTCAATGGCAGTGTGTCAACTAGACTAATATCAGTGTCAGAGGAGGGTGGGACTTGGTATGCAACCTGATCAAGTGTGCAGTGCTGTCACTCTCAAATGACTCATTGTCCTGACGTAGTCTCTCAGGCAAGGTATAACTGCTCAATACACTGGTCCCCACTGGAGGAGAAAAAAGGAAACGTGGGTAAGAAACAGCTACATTGTGCTTTCAGTTTACTCAAAACCTCAATTACCAAAGCACAGAGTATGGACAGGCCTAACACTGATCTATGACGATCAGAATTGCAGGGACCAAGAAGGGTGCCTGGATTTGTATATCATTTTCACAGAGACTGCATTGAAGCTCCTGACCTCTAGTGGTTATCACAGAGTACTTCATACAATCCTCCAAAAAAAAAAAAAAACGAAGAATGAACGAGTGGAAAGACAAAGTGGAAGCTTAAAATGAATGAGAGAGATGAAAACAAGTGTACTGTCTCAACAGACATCCTTTTTGGTTCAAAATGTTATCCTGACAGTTATTTTATCCTGGGCAGAAAATATGAATTAGAAATGCCAAATAACAGAGGAGCTACTGCTGTTAATATTTGTACTAAATAAACAGAAATGATCAGAGACAAAGGATATTTCAAGTCCAAAAAGAGCACGACAGCTGTAAAGAAAGTATATGACGAGCAAGATTGCATGTGTGAGAGAGAAGGACACTGCATGTGTGAGAGAGAAGGACACTGCATGTGTGAGAGAGAAGGACACTGCATGTGAGAGAGAGAAGGACACTGCATGTGTGAGAGAGAAGGACACTGCATGTTTGAGAGAGAAGGACACTGCATGTTTGAGAGAGAAGGACACTGCATGTGTGAGAGAGAAGGACACTGCATGTGTGTGAGAGAAGAACACTGCATGTGAGAGAGAGAGAAGGACACTGCATGTGAGAGAGAGAAGGACACTGCAGAAAGACACTCACACTCAGGCTCGGTGGGGTCTTTAGTGGCTCTCAGCATGGTCTGTAAGTGACTGCGCACATTCTCCATATCCAGGATGTGCCTTCTGCCATTCTAAAGAACAAACAGGCACACGCATACACCTGTTACCACCATCATTCACACAAGAATCTCCATGCTTCTTATATATACCCTATACTACACACTACAATCAAACAGCATACACTGAACAAAATTAATAAGATTACTTCCTCAGCAATAAAACTATAATTATAATTGAAACATTGCTGGCAAAAATTAACACGATTATTTAGGTATGACTTCTTCATTAGATAGGCCAAAGGGGGAACACAGTTAGGTTTTCTTTCAACTGCTCTCTCATGTACTTTTCAGTGTCACAGAAATCATTTAATGAACACAACACACAACATTGTGATATATACCTCAGTTAAATAAGAAATACAGAGGCTTTATCTTTCTATATCAGTCCATCTACTTACCTTCTACAATCTACTATAATTTGAGATCAAGCACATTTTTGAGACAGCGGTCTTGTGGAATACAATTTACCGGCACTGTGGCACAGGTGCTGTCAACCCTGGTCTGCAGGTTGAAACTCATCTCTTCCGCCAGCTGCCCCAGCTCCAGGCCCCGACCTCCCTCCTCACCCTCCATGGGCCTACCCAAAGCTGGGTTACCCGGGCTGGGGGACAGGCAGGCAGGGGGGGAGGCTGGTGAGCTGGAGGCAGCCTCCTTGCACTCTTCCAGCTGCTTGGAGAAGGACAAAGGCAGTGGCGGAGGCAGGTGAAGAGGCGTCACTCTCTCATCAATGCGCAAGTCAGGAGACAAGAGGTTGAAAGTGACCTGCCTGGTAGGAGGAAAAAAAGAGAAAAACTCTCAAAGCGATATTGACAGTACTGGTTTGCCAGTGTGAACGCTGTTTCAAATGTGTGAGTGATCAGAGACACTGCGAGAGAGACGTACCAGGACAACAGAAGGCATACCTGGGTCGATCAAAGTTCTCAAATAAGGAGCCAGACTCTGATAAACCTTTGACCTCCAGCTCTCTGCTCTTGTGCAGGGAGGCATAGAGCCTGGCAGTGACCTGGCTGGAAGAGGCCAGGGCAGGGAGTGGCGAGGACGGCCAAGAATGGGCCAGGGAGGTAGGGCAGTGGGAAGAGGAGGGGAGGGGCCAGTTTGACTGGGATGGGGTAAAGAGAGAAGCACTGGCAGAGTGAGGGGGCGAGGCAGGTGCAGAGCCAGGCAAAGGTTCCACATCACTCAGCAGGTCTTCATTCTTCAGCGAGGACATCACTGCACATTTAGAATGAGACTTTTAGCCTTTTCAGTTTGACAAAAACACAGTCACTTTGTGTGTAATACGATAAAATAAACTAAACACATTTTGTATACATTCAACATAGGCATATTCCCTGCTACCATAACACACAAACTTCCACTTTCATTCACACAACAAATGCTAGGTAGTGGAATCTAACATATTCGATGTGTTGCTGAGTTAGATAAGTAGTCACCGAAGAACAACTGAAAATGATCAATGAAAAAAAAAAACAGCCAGATATAGCTAGCTTGTTTTATCCTGCACAATGACAGGTGACAGTTATGCAGCAACTTCAGCAACGTATCCACGTTGCTACTATCGATCTCCAGCAGTCTAGGTAGTTAGCTCACTGCAGTTAGTAAGTTAGCGAGTTAATTAGTTGAATACCAACAGCATGCTAATAGCAAAATAATTAGTTAATCATCTAAAGCAAATTGATTGGGGAAAGAAAACGTTAGTTAGCAAGCTAGCTCAATTTAGGTAACGTTACCTGTGTAACAAGAGGTAACGTTAGAGTTAATATGCCTGCCAACAGATAACCCTAGAAGCCAGCTAAGTTACAGAACTTACAGCTAGCTAACCTTAGAGAAGCATAGCTTATTTAGCCTACTCTGGATAGATACCAATCGGAGTGACCGCATTGCTTAACGACAAATATCTGTTGAGAAACTAGTATACTCACCGGGAGTACCTGGGAAACTCTCCAGATGATCACCCTCAATTCCCCTCCGTAACAAATAAAATGCTCTGAAAAAATTCGGTTAGAAACCAGTACGGGCAAGAAAACTCCCGGTTTCGAACGCGCCATAGCAACTGCGCGTCACTGAACTACCAGTGACGTCATCAAAATGGGCCAGGCAGGCTCTTCGCACCTAAGCTTCTTACAAGCCTCTGGTACAAGCATAGAGGCTAGAGAGGTAGGTGTGCATTGCATCGGTGCTTTGTGAACTTACCTGTTGGTCAACGTATATATATTGAATTTGACTAGATTACATAATACCAGCATTTCGTTCTAGAAGGTGTGGTTACTGTAGCTTCATCTGTTAAAAAAAAATGTATCCACCAAAAAGGAGTTCACCATCGGTTTTTCCATCAGTTTCTGATGAAGCAAGAAGTACTTTCAACACAACCATTCCAAATGCTTTTAGCTGTGTTCAAACCATAGACTGTATAAAAATAGGTTCAAACAGGAATCCCACCGCCACACTTGACCCTGCTGCTGTCAAGAACTTTTCCTAGAATTGGTTAACCGCTCTTCAACAATGCGGACAGTGTTGGCACCTGCCAGTGTCTTCACAAGAGTCTTATGTTCAAACATTTTCCATGTGTCATCCAGTCATTATTATTATTATTATTATAAACATTTATCATCTATGCATAAGCAATACAATTTTGCTGAAAATGATGTAATACTACCATACAGTAATACTACAATAAATACTTTGTAGTCAACTAGAAGACAATAAAGATATAATCCTGCAATTCCTTCAAGTTGACACAATAAGCATGTTGACAATCTGAAATTCTGCCATTAAAAGTGGTACTCTATGCATAAAATACATTTTTTGTAAAGTGTATTTTATGAATCACCTTGGAGGAACAGGAACTCATCAGACCCTGGTTGCAGCCCATGAATGGTTGATATGCATCTGCCCTTCTCTGAATGCAAACCATCTGATTAGGAAAAACAACTATCCTGTATTGCTTGTTTTCCAGCAGCAGGTATGTCGACTAGAGTACTAACAACAAGATAACACATGTAGCCTACGGGGCTTGCAAAGGCTGCAGCGGACATGCTAACTCAAAGGGCTCCTATTACCCCCTTGCTCTCCCTGAGACTCCATATTAAATTTCTAACAAATATAAAAGTATAGGGTGGTTTACAGAAGTGTGACCCTTATCAGACCCACAAAGGAAAACAGGCTGTGTTTACTGAGCTGACCAGGAGTCAGCAGGGTTTGATAAAAAGATGATGCCAGTTGCTGAATATTCTACTGGATCAGCATTATGAAAACGTTAAGCTGGTGTCTTTGATGGATTGCTCAGCTACAAAGGTTAACCCGGTGTGATAGGCCTACAGAGATGGACAAGCAGGATCAATAATGTTACCATTTTGTTACAAACTGCAATTTAGTGACATATAGCAAACCTCAAGTACAGTATATGAATTATGTAAAAACTTGTTTATTAGCTTTACAGTGCAAGGAACATATTATTGACAAGTGAAAATTAAAACAAATGCAAGAAAGTAGATATAAATAAGTATTTTTGAATCGGCAGGCTTTTTAATGGGGATAATTGGGAAACAGACAGCAGGACTATATGGATACACTGGTGTAGTTGGATCAGAGCGTTAATTAAAAAAAAAAAAAACAGTATCATTTTTTCTTTGACTTACAGACTTACATTTGCTTTTATGGTGCACGTTCAATGCTGGAGTCTGATATTGTACAGATAAGCACATCATAAGAAAGTTACTAACATAAAAGCAGAATATGACATTCAAATGAAAATAAACCCTTAGCATTATTTTCAGATTTCAGTTTTCCTTACCACTCTGAGCCCTTAGAGCCCTAAAGCTAAAGAGATGCACTGTTATCTACCATAGTGCAGGCACGACATGGCGTTCTCTTCAGGCAGCGGTAGCAGAATGCAGTACGGCAATGTGGGCACACAATGTTTCGACAGCCCTGACCAGTGTGAGTCAGAAGGGCTTTGCAGCTCGGACAGGCCCGAAAGAAGGGACATCCGTGGACAGAGCTCCGATCGGCAGTGATGGTCTCGTTGGAGAGGAGAGCAGCTCGGATTGCGCACCCTGGAAGAGTGCAGGAGCTGCCCCCAGTCACCCCCTGGGGCCAGTCTCGCCTGCAGGCCCAGCAGAACTGGTACACACGCCGTAGTGTCGTGGAGCAGAGGGGACACGTTGACCGGTGACCATCAATTTTCTTACCACTCCTCTGCTGGCAACGGGGACACTATGGAGGAGAGAGGGTGGCAAAAAGATACAGATTCATAAGCACAGCTACATTTACAGTCCAAAAAAAAAGAATAGATATTAAGTAGGCAAATTATGTAGTACATTTTTTAAAGAACTCCTGACTGAATTATGACCTACACATATTTCCTCTACTATTGTCTATCAATATCTTTACTGTTTTACAGACATACTGTAAAACAATGTCAGAGCAATCTGCATAAGAGTGGCTAGAATTTAAAGATATATCCCATGCCCAATTTGAGATAGTCATGACAATGCATGCATCTCCTGATGCCATGGAGGATATTAACTTTTGGTGAATATCTGACATGAGGAACTGGCAGAGGTATGCACTCTACTTGAGTGCCATCTTATAGTTTCAGTTAAGTAATACAACAATCTTCAAAAAGGTGCAGTATCCAGTTAGGTTCTTAGAAAATGGATTTGTTGCTTAAAAGACTGTCTGAAAAATGTATGAATAGCTACTTCAATTAGTACAACACATCCGATGACCTTGTGTAGCCACATACAATACCTCACCCAGTCCTGCTTGTCTAACTCCACAGATCCTAAAGGTTCTCAATTCTGTGTTGGCGTAACAAGAATGGCATTGAGGTGGTTACCTGTACCACAAGCTCACTCATAATCCCAGAAGTGGCTGAGCAGTTATCCAGGTAATCTATTGTTAGCTCAAGAAAAAAAGGATTGCTGAGTTACTGAAGGGAAAAGTAGTGGTTTAATAAGATAATTATATTGCTTAGAGGCAACACAAAACACTCCTTGATAACTTGTTGATCTCATAATTTACAATCATGCTCTAAATTTTAAGATTTGGCATAGTCTAACATAACTAGGCTAAAGTAAGCACGCACCTTATATTGACCTGTGGACGTATGTGTAAGCAAAAATACCATGCATTTTGCTCCCTCAAAATCAAAGCATGTCCATTTCAACAAAACATAATCAAAATCAATACTGGACAAGAAACGTGCTAGGTAGGATACAGTCTATGAGTAACAGCCTGTCTTACCGAGTCATAAAAGACAGGAATCAACCAAGGTAAATTGAAAGGAAGCAGCATTAGCTTCAATGAACAGGTGGCTTTTGACTACCAGTGGTGGACAAAGTACACAACTCCATTACCTGAGTCAAAGTATAGATACCCCTGGTCAAATATTACTCCACTACAAGTGAAAGTTGTTCAGTCAAATTTTTACTTGAGTACTGGAGTACTTGCTTTTAAAAATACTGAAGTATTCAAAAGTACATTTTATTTTTAATACCAACGCACTGTTGTATTGTTTCTACGATGCATTTACAGAAGCTCATTTACAGATGCATTTTTACTGTTATTAGATAGCAACACATGATTGACAGGGGTTAAATTGGGATTTGGGAGGTGGGTGGACCCTGAAATCCGGTGGCAGGTGGGTGAAAAAAGGTACAAACCAATGAATGTCTCAGCTCAAAATAATTGTATCTTTAATGTATTGTGCACATAATTGTAATTAAGGAAAACAATGTTTTAAAAAGAATGTATACTATTGATGCATAATATGCATAATTTACATAATATATTTCAAGTTTATTGAGTGTCATTAATGCTGAGAATTTTTTTTACTTTTTCCTCCTTTATCCATGTTTCTTAAACTGGTAAGGCGCAAAACTTTTCTTTAAACTAATCATTGATCTCAAACTGTTTTAATTTTCAGTGGTTAACAAGCTTGCAAACATCTGACTAATCTAATGGAAAGGGACACAGCTTCTTTGCATTGTGTTAGGGAGATTAAATGATAAATGCGATTTAGAAAAATCCGTTTTAATCGCTAAGCAGTAGCGGAATCTTCCCCTGATTTTCCTTGAGTATCAATACAATTAATCCACAAAATAGCCTACTCAATACTATCATATATAGCCAGCTCTCCCCAAATAGGCAGTTTTCGCGAGTAGCCTAGGCCGTATAGCCTACATTTATTTTCATTTGCAGTACGAAATTGTGCACCTTTTTAATCAACAATATTTGCGGATACACTTCTTTCTCCGCACTCGTATTCATGGCAAGTATCTGCAATGCGTAGGCTAGATTGTAAACACAATTGAAGTGCAGGTTTTGTTTGTGCTGGTTATTCTGAGAGCTAACATAGTAGATAACAGACTGGTGTATCTTATTTGTTAAGTGTAGACTACTTGGTGATTAAAACGGATTTTTAACGGATAAATTGAATTTATGATTTAATCCCCCTAACACGGTATGAAGACGCTGTGTTAGGCTAATTGTCATTTGGTTAATCCGATCGTTGGCACGCTTGATTATAAAGGAAAATTACTAATGAAAACAGGTTGAGATCAATGATTAGTTTAAAGTAAAGTTTTAGGCCCCACCAATTTTAAGCTCACCAGTCGCCGTTGAATAAAACGTTATGTATGTGGGAAAGATTCAATCCTAGCTTAGCTGCTGACCAGCAACCTGCTGATTTTGCTTAAGCAATCAAAGTTGCCGTTAATAATAGCCGGCGTTCGTGGGGGCTGTTTATCCACCTCTAAAATGCTGCATAGATTAAATTGCATGTTAATGAAACTACCTACCGCGTCCGCTCGACACATGATTGACAGGAGTTAAATTGGGATTTGGGAGATGGGTGGGCCGGGATCCGGTGGGAGGTGGGTTAAAAAAGGCCTCGACATGCTTTTTCAGGTTGGACGGCGAGTTTTTGCATGCAGCAATGTATTTCGTGCGCGGTAAGCAGAGCAAACATTTAAAGCAATATGAATCTTTTTGAATTTCACAAATCTCAAACATGGACTTGAGATATGGCCATGGGTGCTCTGGTGGCGAAGAATCATCTTTACCTTCTGCCGTCGACATAATTACCGCCGCCAAGTTCAAATTGAACTGTTCAACCACTGGTGCAACAAGAAAGCACTTCGAACTTGACCGACAGGGTATTAGGAGTAGGGTACTGTGATTGCTTTTTCTCCTGTGAGGAACACAGCGTGTGGCCAATCGCATTTTAGAAAATAAAAAAATATTAAACTGTTGACTTCAAAGCTATGCTTCAAAGTAACGAGCAACGACAACCTTCATAGAAATGCAGTGGAGTCAAAAGTACAATATTTAAAAGTACAATATCTTTCAAATGTAGTGGAGTAAAAGTCATTTTTCCAAAAAAATAAATACTCAAGTAAAGTACAGATACTCGAAAAATGTATTTAAGTACTGTACTCAAGTAAATGTACTTCGTTACTGTCCACCCCTGCTGACTACCAACTTTAACTGCTTTTTGCACTGTTGTTGATTTAAATGTGCCCATAAACATGCCAAATAACTAACGATAGCAGTTTCTCTGTTATCAGGCCTACACAAATATGTACATTGTTTTTGTTTCATTATTACATTGCCTCAAAAACATCGGAACTGCTTTCCGATTAACCCAAAACACACAAGTTACAAAAGGGGGTGTGTAGTTAAAATCTTAGCTTTAGAACTTGATTTATCTTTAGAAAGATTGATATGACATACCTTATTTTCGCCTCTTGCTAACAAGTGAACAGTTGACAGCTTTCTGCTACGCTCCCTCAATGCAAAAGTAAAAGTTTTCTCAGCCACTTTACTTTCACTTTCTCTTAACTAACCTTTTAGTCCTATAAATTGAATCCTTCCCTGATTGAGTGCTGCTGGCCATACATTTGAATATTTAAGAAAGTATTTTTTTCCATTTCCGCTTTTAAAAAAGAAAAAAAAACCTTAGGTAGAGAAGAATTCAGTTAATATATATATTCAATTATATATACATATACACATATATACACACAGACATACATATATGTACACACATATATATATATATATATATACACATATACATACACACACTTATGAACACATTGCATATATATATATACATATATATATATATATATATATAGAATATAAAATGTACACATACAACGGTAATATTTTATTTCATTAGGAGTACTCGTTTTGACAGTTTCACTGTGCAAGCAGGCACACATGCAAAAACACACATGCATGCACACACACACACACACAGTTGAAGCAAAGTATTGGCACATGTCTTTAAAAGCAATGTGTACAGCTAGACCAACTGACTTGACAAATAGCAGAAGGGTCTAGATTATTTTGAATATTGGACAGAATTATGAGGGAAATACAGAAAAGGCCACTAATTTTTTAAACGAAATCCCACTGCTTCCTACAGCACCTCACTCGAAGTAAACATCATCCACTGGAAAAAATGAAAACTGGCATACTCAATGGCATTCTCAGACACAATGCTGAAAGAAAAACATATCTGTGTTTATCAAATTATTTACTTTTTAACAAGGTTAACCCAGGTTAAATCCATGCCAGACAAACACTGCAGGAAATGGACGATTTATGCCTCAAAGAGATATACGACCCTGTAAAAAAACAAATAATAAACTTGGAAATAAACCGTAACAGCTTCAACAATAACATTTTACCTTTAGCATACAGAGGCACACACATAAGACGGTACAATAGACAAAAAGGAACCAAACATTCTTTGTGGATCCTCCAAAGGTTTGTGCTGCTGTATTGCATATTGCTGGAATCGCAGTCCCTCAATGTGGTCCCTTGGTAAAAGCTTTACCAGCCAATGGTTTTTTTCCTTTACATTCACTCATCCATTGTCTCATTTGTTTTGGTCTTTGATTTGCTTATTTTAAAGATGCCGAAGTCCATCAATGCAGGGGTGAAATGTAGAGCTGCATTCATGCATCCATCCATTATTTATCACCCATTTATTTATCAATTCTCCCTTCACAAAGTGGTTTTCACAATGTGATCTTCGTATTGCGGAAACTGGAGTTGTCCCTGTGGGAAAACAGACATGATGGCTGTTTAGACAAACAGGAATCAACAACCAAGAACAATCAGTGAGAAGATGTTATTCTTTAGAGTGGAGCATGATGGATTTGAGATTTTCAGGTAAATCAACTGCTGTGTGGATGTGTGCATTCCTGAATGTGTTTACTGTGAGATGTGCAGTGCAGTACGGGCGTCTCAGGAAGAGTGCATTCTATGTGATGTGTGTGTGTGTGTGTGTGTGTGTGGACATACTTGAGGCTGTCGTTGTGAGTCTTGTATTCCATGATGGTGTTGGGGGGCAGGTTGAGGACCCGGCGCAGTGTGTCTCGGATGCGGGAGGTGGTCACTTGGTCATTGGCTGTCTTGTTCCAGATAGACAGGATGTCCTCCTGCATCAGCACCATCACACAAATCCACACACCTCAGTATTTCTGTACTCAAAATCTTCAGAGGCACTGATTTCTCATTACACTACAATCACGTAGCAGACTGGCTTCTTAGCACCGATTTCTCTTCATTCTCAGTGACTACTAATATCTGACCAAGAAGAACACTTGCTATTAATATGATCTCAAAGAAACTGGATTAACACTTAATGAGATACTGTCTCTGACTGAGCCAATGGAGATTCAATGGAGCTTGTCAGACCAGTATAGATGTATAAACTTTAAAATATTTATTAAAGAAGTAGTTCCTGAAAAAAACATTTTTTCCCCAGTCAGTGTTGTAAAAATCGTAGTCCACCATAATTTTTTTCCATTTCAGTCATTTTTTTCTTTTTTGGTTAACCAATAATTCACTTCCCTGTTACCCTCTCAGGCTTAATTTGACCCTGTATTGGATCTGGCATTACTCTCAGCCCATCTGTATCCAGCCTGGCAGTACTCCCTTATTCTTCCTTTTCTCTTCAGAGACTGACCTGGAAACGGATGGACACCACAACTCCGCAGATCTCCTCCCCAACCATGAACTGCTCCCCCAGCATGGCCAGGATTATGTTCTCCCAGAAGCGTGAGGCCAGCCCCTTCCGCAACCGAATGATCCACTTCCCACCATTCTTGTTAGCCTCATCCTGACGGCACACACACACATAAAAACTGCACTTCCCCAGTACTTTCACTTTGTCATAGGTTGCTAAGAGGGGATCAAGAGCAATTAATATAAAACATTAGAACAAATTTAGATACAGTTTCAAATGGACATGCCCAACTCTCATTGGCATAGAGGGGCATAAAGCCACTATGCACTCATTCACTTTGGCTATTCATACATCTGCTTTCCCCCTTTGAATATACTAACAGGTCAACGTCTGCCACATACTCACCTCCCACATGGGCTTGATGCCCTCCTTGAAGAGATGAAAATCACTATGCCCTGTCAGGTCTCCAGGCCGGACCAGGTGACTGTAAAACTTCCAGAACTGTTCCACCTGAGAATTGGTTAGAGGGCCATGAGACAGAACAGCACATTTCCCCAAATCTCAACCCTGGGTCAGGTAATCCACTCTTGATTAGGCTGGTAAACGACTTCCTAAAGACTAAAAAATCAGTTCATAACACTCCTAACAAAACTTTATGCTTTGTGCTATTCTGTGGCCAGTGCGGTCTTTATAACAGATGTTCCCCAAAACCCAGCGTCCCAAATCCCTTGTCAAGGCATGAACTAAAGAGTTGGTTTACAATACACCATATAAGTCAGAGCAATCATTGTTGATTGTACTTTATTTCCTACCAATGAATCAAAACAACAAACATAAACCAAGCTGAATATCCAGCCCACTTGGATGTGTGATATGGTTCCTTTTACTTTGTATCAGCGCGATAACCCCAACCAGCCCGTCCCATCCCTTTGCCCTCCTGGACTTACCGATGCCACGGTTCCGATTTGCCGAATGTTCTGCTCGTAGCTCTGGGTGTTGGCTGGTCGACTGGGTGTGCGCCGCGAGTACCAGAAAGTGTAGTTGTACTGCAGCGGATGCTCCCCCACCCCTGGGGAAACAGTCTGAGAAAGAGAATATGGACTGAGCGCCAAGTTCCTGTGTATTTGTAAAAATCCTCTCACTACAATTTTACTGGCAAGTGTAAGAATGTGTGTGGTATGTGGGAAGGTTGACGTATATTGAAACTGAATGGCAGTGGTGACACGAACAATCAGATGAGATGCGCGTGGCCACAAATATACACTAACGTCCAGTACCACAGGTAAATTATAGTCAGAAGAAAACTGCAACAGTGAACTGTCCACAGCAAGTACAAATACGAAGTACCTTTCGCCGCCCGTTGTTGTTATTGTTGTTCACTGAGCTGTTGTCTGTATCACTCTTCTCCTCTCGGTTCATGACTGGGTCCTCATGATCTCCGCTGTCATCGTCCTTCAAACTGGCGAGACAGTGGATATTGCAATTAGGTTCATTTTTCCTAAATTTAGTTGGCGAAGCACTCCAAGCATGTAAACTAAGCAGTAAACATCATTCAGCATAAATGTCCAGATTTAACAGCCTATCTGAACTAGCCGACGGACTGGTAAAGATGACGCAAATTTTAGCAGTTTAAATTAACATTAGAAATATATTAAAGTGAGTTAGTTTCCAAACTTCCGGTTAACTGCCCAATTTAGCTAGCTATCCAGCTGCTAGCTAGCTACCTATTAACGCGTGGGCATACACGGCGGATATGCCACATTCTCATTGCATGTGATTTCGCAGACACCAATACATTAAGTAAGCGAGCTTGTTACCATCTGTACATTAATACAAATTATTATACAACGCTGCCAGCTGGCTAGTAGAAAATACAAGTCAGCATGGTGTATTTATACAACTTACTGATCAAACTGATTCATTGTCAAATTGGAAGGCGTCTTCTTCGCTAGAAGCTTCCCTTCAATATAGAGGTATCTCGTAATTTTTTAGAAAGCAACTTATTAAAGTAATATAGCTAACAACGTAATTACTTGATTTAAGTGAATACGTTAAAACGTTATATACAGAATAAATAAACTTGTTTGGGTTTACATTACTCGCGTGTAGTCGCTCAATAAAACACTCAAGAACCTACGCGCAGACGCAGTATAGAAACAAGCATGCAAACGGAAAGGATATAGGACAAAAAGAGCGACGAGGGAAAATGCGTTACTCGAAACATTGACCAGGTTTACTGCTTCGCGTGAGTGACACCCCCTCGTGGACAATGGATAACTGGACTCCGTGCGGCATTTCACTACATAAAAAAAGCCTAAAAACATATATTTTGTGCACAAATTGTTCTTGTGCGAAATAAGTATTATTTTCGAAAGTTTTTTTCATTATTATTTTTTGTGTGAAAAATAAGCCTGGTAACTAACTGTTTTGCTAGGTAGTCTGGTAAACCTGGTCTTCATGTTGACAAACATGAACATTTATAAATACACACAAACATATATAAATATGACAAACATATATAAACACACACACACACACACACTAAAATGGTTCAGATTGTCTCTCTGCCTCACAGGCTGCTTTAAAGGGATGGATTGGGAGTACATTGGAACTTGGACGATGGGCCTGTTTAGAGAGAATATCTGCTTGTAGAAACTGAATGACTGAAGCCTTGAAGAATGATTGTTAATGTGGTAATCACAACGGAGAACACATTCCTGAAAGAAATAATTTCATCTCCCATAATTTAGAACATCAGATAATGTTTTGTGAGATATTATAGATATTTAGATAGATAGATAGATAGATAGTGGATAGAGAGTAGATAGATGGATATGCCCTTATTGAAACATTGGACATGGCTTTCCTTTATCAGTGTCGTCGGGTCATTTTAACTAAGCAGGACACTTTTGGTCCCTGATTTTGTTTTTCCAGACACAATGTGCTTCTTCAGCTCTGTTGTGCTATTGAGAGAGGGATAAGAAGAGGCAAGGAGTGAGGGGGAGGAGAAGGAGGCATTGTCTCTAAGGAGAGTCTGAGTGTGGGAGAGAGGGGATTTGAAAGAGGTATGCTGTCGGTCAAACTTGAATTTAATCTCCCAGTTTCCATTTTTCTCAACAATTACATTTTAAATTTCTATTCCTGTCACTGATCCCTTCTTCCATGGGTCCATTTCCTTCTTTTAATTTTCAATTATTTTGGTCCACATCTAGCTTATCAGGGATACTTTCTGGCAATATATTTTTTGTCCTTGTACATTCCCTCTATGTTTCTCTGTCAGTAACACAAATGCTCTCTCCCCCACCTCTCTCTCTCTCTCTCTCTCTCTCTCTCTCTCTCTCACACACACACACACACAACACACTCAGCCTCTTAAATTCACACACTCAAATGCACTCACACACAAGCCCTCCAGCTGAAGAGGTTCCACACTTGCCCTCTTGAGTTCTTGAGAAATAAAAGGACAGAAGAAAAGCAGGATGAGGACAGGCTCTGTCAAATGGATGAAAAAAGACGCTTCTCTCGTGCCCCCTCTCCATCCTCCATCCCCCAGAAAAGAGGGAGGGGGCAATGGAAACAATATTCTGTCTATCTCTCTTTTTCTTCTCCCCTCCATCCTCCTTTTCAGGCTATCCTTCTTTCAGTTCGTTGATCCCACGCTATCTCTAATCTCCTTTCTTCAGTTAAGTCTCATCAGCCTCTTTCAGGCAGAGAAGGGACCTGTTGGATATGGCGAGAAATAAATTTAGGCATTTCATTGCGTTATGGCTAAACACAATAAAACTATTTGGACTATAGTTTCTATCTACTATAATGTGTGTGTTGGGACAAGTATCTGTATTTTGTGTTAAATATGACTTAGATGTCACATATAGTATGTCAAATATAACAATTACCTATATGTGTGCTATATATGTTAAATTTCATTAAATTGTCATAAATTCACAGAACACAACATTGTGTGTGTCAAATGTATCAATAGAAATACTTTTCCTGAAGCCATTGTTCAATTACTGTTGCACTGTACTCTAGGTCCAAGTGGACATGCTTTAAGGTCCATTTTAAAAGACAAAATAAGACAGATTTTTAATATAACAAGAAGGTTACATTACATCAAGAGTTTTTTCAACTGGTCTTAAGGCTAAGTAAGAAGAGTGAACTGCTTGTTCAGAGTTGGAACAAAAAACAAACCCTAAGACAGTTTAAAAAAAACCCCCTGCATTATGCAATACAAAATGGTTTCTTTAATTTCCTTTTGCCAAAAAAGTAACAAAGAATGAATTCAAGGCTAACATCTACAAATTCTAAACCATACCTTTAAAATCCAAATGACTCATTAAAGCAACTGACTCTCCTTGATGACAACTTGGTTTATGTGTTCAATATTTTGTCTTTCAATAGTCATCACTGTATGCATGTGTGCGCAAGAAGAAGTGTGTCTGTGTGTGGACTGGCATGTGTGCATGTCAAAATTAGGCCATTTAAGGCCTTAAATCTAAGGCTGAAATTATTGTTTGGACAGAGAGTCTCCTGTCTTTGTGTTATAGCTAGATAGTCTGAGTTGAAACTTCACAAGCAGGCCCATGCGTGTCCATGTATGAGACAACAAGTGTAGTACAAGTGCACATCAGTATGAGCATGAGCATGCTGGACTAATCGACCCTGATCTCCACATGAATGCACTGGAAGACAAACCCATGCAAAGGGGTGTGCCATGCCCCACCCTCCCCATAATACCCCTCTAATCCAGCACCCAGCACATCATGTCAGACATCCCTCTCTTTCACAGTCTCCCTCCTTCTTGCTGTTCCTTTTACCTTTTCGGAGGTGCACATGCACATGTATACGTCGTACTTTTTCTTTTGACTTCACATGGATATGCTGTTGTTAAGACATGCATTTAATCAACAGATGTGTTTTAGTTAACAGATATGTATATTATATTAACAGATTGATAGTTGATATTTTCTCTGCCAATGAACTAACAATGTTACTACAGTGTTGAAAATAAGATGTAATAAGGGTTTACTTGGATAGTGTGGCAAACTCAAAAGTGATCAGGAGGCAGGGGGGTTGTTTGTCCTTTTTGCCTCCAGCTCAGTTCTCTGCTGTCATTTCCATTTTTATCTGGTTTTCTCTCCCTCCATAATTGCCTTCCCTCTAGATACTGCTTAATTTCAAACCATATAGTTCCATATTAGATTATAAAGCTCCCAGTGGCAATTCACTTGGAAAGAGTAGGCAATGATATCAAAAGAGTCTTACTATAAATACTGAAGTACCACAGTGGTCTATTCTTGCACCTAATCTTTGTTATTTTTTTAAGTATGTAAATGACCTGTGATAAAATCTTAATGCTGCTAGAGCACATTTTTAAGCAGAAGACACAATTATTTTTTATAATTGTGTATCACAAATCACACTAGAGATTTGTGATACACAAATTTAAAGCTTTTATTGTGATCCAGAATAATCTTTTGAAACTAAAGCTTGTGCTGAATGCACATAAAACAAAATCAATGGCCTTTTCCAGATCAAGTTCAAAATCACTTGTTTTAACTCAGCTAATCAAATTACAAGTACAGCCCATAGAGTTGGTGTCATCATATAAGTATTTAGGATTGTATCTTGATGAATCCCTGTCTTTTAAATTACACATAGACTATTTATCAGAAAGACCTAAAATGAAACTAGGTTTTTATCATTGAAATAAGGCTTGCTTTTTTTCTTTTCATGCTAGAAAGAAACTGCTGGTGGAGGCCATATCTCTGTCTTTATTACATTATGGTGATACATTATACTTAAATAGTCCAGCTTCTCCGTTCTCTCGACACATTATACCATGCTGCCTTAAGATTTGTCACTGACCCTGGTTTCCGCATTCATCATTACACATTATACCAGTTTATAGAATGGCCCTCTTTGGCAATGAGGCAGCAAATGCACTGGGTCATATTTTTATACAAGGTTATCATAGGTCAGATGCTAACCTACATGAGTATGTTGCTTACCCCACACACTAATGGACATTATAGTTTAAGATCAGAAAATAGGATTTTGTTTAAGGTTCCTGCAAATAGAACAGCGTTTGGTAAGTTTGCCTTTAGTTATGCTGCACATTTTACATGGAATATCTTACATGGAAACTTGACTACTTTGTTGATGTTGATCATTTAAAAAGTGAGCCCAAAAATCACTTGGGCTCACTTGTAAAATAAATGTAAATGTCAATGTGACCTCCCTGATAAAATAAAGGATACATTTTAAAAATAAAATATTTTATTTTCTCCCATTGCACATCATCCTCCCAACATTTCTGCCCTTTTCACAAACAAATCAGGAGATTATTCAGGTCAAGTTTTTCAAGTTTCACCAGTACTTACATCCATGGATCAAGAGCACTGAGCAGAGAACAACCTCCACTCCTTCACCTGTTGTTCAACTGACATATTTTCCAGTTCTTTCACAGCTAAAAGAAAATGTACAACAAACCTGGACATCTGTCTCAGCTTCCCAATCTCTGCCCTCCCCCTCCCTTTCTCTTCTCCTCTCCCTCTGTCTCAATTTCCCTGGGGCTGGACGGGGATTAAGTCCATGTCAGAGCCAAAAAGGACAAGTGTCGTGCTTTTCTGTGTTGGTTTCAGGGACAAGGGGAGAGACAGAAAGAAAGGAGGGTGGGAGAATGTGAGCAGAAAGAGAGAGAAAAGAGCGAGAGAATGGAATTAAAAGTAACAGATGCATGGTTCATGTTCCTTTTCTGTAAGGAAAAACAGATTTTCCTACCCTCGATTCTTGTTCGCTTTTGAAAAAAAAAAAACGCCCCCAAAATTCGTGTGTGGCCCACATAGTTTTGTCCCTGCCTTTTTGGTCATTCTTCCCATCACCCATCTCTCTGAGAGCAATGCGAATATACAGTACAGCCAAAGGCCCGCTGAGACATCTTTACTTGAAAGAGAGCTGGTAAAACTGTCCACTGAAGTATAGGTCAGGATTAGGTAGCAATTTCATATTCTGTTCATAGTTTCATATATCATCGATCATATCTCATAGATCAACTCTTATCCATTGAGAGTTGACTTGTATGAACTGAGAGTCAATGGTGGCATCCTTAGCATGGGAAGGTATCACCCTACAATATTTAAAATGACTGTATTGGGCATAAGTATTTACAGATTTACTGAAGTCTCGTCAAATATTATGGGAGTCTTTGTGGTTTTCATGACTATTTTCCTTTTCAAGAGCTATTATTTTAGCCCCAAATGATCATCCCATCCCAGGTGGCTGTATTTCCACAGCTAAAAAACCTTTGGAATTCTCAAAATTGCCGACTTTGTGTCTCATCTAGTACTTCAATTTCAGAAATTTGGTTTTTAATTAATGGATTTTAGAAAAGAGGCATCATTGTCATTTCTTCTTTCTTCGCTCCTCATGCTCTCTTTTACCCGTACTTCTTCATTCTTTTAACTTACATTTTTAAATTATCTGTCTGTTCAAATACTGAGTATATTCACCTGTTCCATTTCCCCTTAGCCCCCTGTTTTTGCTTTCTTTGTTGTGTTGCCTCTTTTCTGTCAGCTATATTGTTCTTCTTCATCAGCCTATCTCTTTCCCTTTATGCAGAGGAGCTCATCCTGTGGTGTCCATGTGAGTGATGTTTGTCTGTGTGCAAAAGTCTGTATTGGTGTGTATATTGAGGCATGAGGGTAATTTGATTAAAGTCCAGTACAGGCTGTTGATTGGGTGTTGGAGGGAGGATACCTAGAGTGTGAATGTCATCCAATTGAAGGGAGGGTGTGCAGGAAGAAAATAAGCAATCATGCATAAGAGATACAGGACGCCTTTGGGAAAGTACATTGAAGGCATGCACTCGGCACCATCCTCCATCTGTTACCCTGTATTCATAACAAACAAAATGAACTTCCACACATTTCTCTGTTTAACCTGATAACTCCATCCCCTTGGTTAAAAAAACACAGCCTTTGAGACAGAGGAATTGATTCACAGAAGTTGTCAGATACAGCCTAATGTTGAAAGAAAAGTCTCTTTCAACACATACAATATATAGAGAAAGGTGTTATTTATTTGCTCTGTAAACAAAACACTATTACCCATGCGTGTTATTAAAAACAAACATTTTCTTATTCAAACATATTTTTGAATTTGATTGTCAGAATATAAATACACATATCCTGCAGGAGAACATGTGTATTTGTAATAACGTTTAAAAACAATTTTATTCCAATCAAAAATATTTTGAGTGGATGATCATTCATGTTTAATTGCATTTTTGTTTAGGTTTCTCAAATAATAACTGGTATTGTAACTTAAAAGTCACAGGTTCGATTCCCAGGGAGGGCACCGCTGTTGTATCCTTGAGCAAGGTACTTAACCTGCGTTGCTTTAGTATATATCCAGCTGTATAAATGGATGCAATTTAAATGCTATGTAAAAGTTGTGTAAGTTGCACTGTAATGTAATGATTACTGATTATTATTTGTGTATGCTCTTCTTTAAAATTATTTATTTCTGTTGATAACTGTGGCCTAATGTTTATTGGACTGTGACTTTTTTTTTTTCTTCTTTTTTTTTGAAACCTCTTTTATTTCAGTTGAAAGACAGAGGAAGAGAAATAAGAGACACAAAGACTGATTGTCTCACTTTTACCCCCTGCTACTTACCTGTCCTTTCCATCACTGGCTGAGTGATTTGTCAGTTGTGATGGACAAGCAAGCACCAAAAAGTAGACAGGCAGAAAGGAAGTGAGGGTGGGAGGAGAGACATAACGAAAGTGAAAGGTCTGAAAAAGGAAGTCATGGCAGAAATAGAAAGCACTGGAAAGAGAGTAGACAGGAGAAAGGGAGGAGTAAAGACATGGACAGTGTTAAGGGGGCAGGTCATGTGGGGGGGGGGGGGGGGGGGTGGTGTTGGCATTGACTGTGTTTGACATGTCTTTAGGGCTCACTAATTGGCACCCTGCGGTCTCTTGTTCTTCCTCTGCTCTCCTCTCTGGCTTAGGTTAAGTGCCCCTGAAGTATAAACCTTTGTGACCTACAGACATTCCAAACTGTAGATATAGAACACACCCATGTGAAAACGGCAAAAGCCTTAAAATGTGTTTAAATTACTTAATTTATATAATATCACTCACATGTTAGCCACAATACAGACTGAATGAATACCCAGAATGATCACTAGACAAAATGCATAAATGTTTTTAAAAACTCCTTTCTTACATGTGATCTCTGCTGGATCCTAGAAGCTTGTTAGCAGTGAAACAAGATGTGATATAACCAGCAATAAGCCCTACTGACAACATGAGTTATGAACAAACTTATTGGAACAAGGCTTAATAATGAGTTTTAAAAATATCAGTGTATATCACAAGGGAAATGTCCTTTACTATCTGTATGTGTCTTCTGAAGGGTTGTTCAAGGGAAGAGTATACAGACTTAAAAGCTGAATTAAAAACAAACTTCTGTCCCTTTCCTCCTTCATGTGTCAATCAGCACTGAGTGACAGCTAGCTGGTCTTTTGGCAAGATCCCTAATCCTTGAATGGGGCAAGGGGGGTGTGGGGGTTAAGTGACACTTCAAACTTATGAATTAAACAGCACTCCCCCGAACCCCCACCCCCACCCTCACTACCACTAACACAACCCCCCTTCTTCCTACACAACCCCACTAACTGCGCATTATAGGCCAATGAGACTACCACCCACAGACCAATTGGTGAAACCCTTACATTACTACTTACAACAACACTTTGTTATAATTTCCTTCTCTCCTTTCTGCTTCTTTTAACCCCCCGTGTGACTGTATTGTGTTGCACTTACACCCAACCCCGCCCACCCGTTGCCCCAAGTCTATCCAGCCCATATATACGGGCTGACCCCAGCTTTTCCGACTCTCTAAGTTTTCCACACAAGGGTACTGATACGGCAAAATCTTCCAAATGATTTTAGTGCGCTTTAAAGAAAAGGAAGTTTAAGATAAAGTTCGGTTTTTTCAGAACTGTACTGTTAACGGCAAGCAAATGCTGACAAGTTATTTTTAAAATTTATCTTAGAATAGTCTTTAAAACGGAATTGAAAAACATATTTGTCTTGGATAATGTGCTATTCATTTTAGTTTATTGACGGCTTGGAAAGATTAATAGTAGTATAATATAATATAAAACAAATAGGCCTTTATAAATCAAGGACATAGCTGCTCATACATGTTTTGAGGGGAAAACACGTTTGCCTAAGGCAAGCCATTCTTAGAGGAAACTCATTAAATGACCTATTAAATTAATCACAAATAGTTATTCATAGAACTGTTAATTAATTATTGAGTCAGCAAAACTGGTTAATTGGCTAGTTTAGCCGAAATATTTGATTTCCTGTTGGAAAGTGGCTACACTTTGACAACGCTCTCGGTCAGTTGATTAACATGAAACAATCTAGTACCCTGAAAACACGCACGACCGAAAAGACACATCGGCAGGTATGTATAAAATATCATATCGTCTTTGTGCGTTTTCGTGTGTGGCTGTGTGTACGCGCACATAGCTTCAGTAGCCTGGTTTTAATAAATTCTCTGTGCGCAGGTGTCAAAGCCTTTGATGGAGCGGCGACGGAGAGCACGCATCAATGGATGCCTTGGAGAACTCAGAACTTTGCTCCTGCAATCGCACATAGCCCAGGTAATTCATGTCAATAGGTTAGACGTATCTATTCATATTAAATATGACCAATGGTTTTCTTCTCGTATACGATTTTGCACGTATCGTCCGTCTGTCATGTATATTTTATTTGGGTAGCCAACATACCAGGTAGCCTACAGAAACATACAGGCTTTTGCAGTAAGGACAATAGCCTGCGTTGACATTGAACTCCAAAATGTTAAAAATGGCTTTATTCACAGTAACAATTGGGCATATGTGCTGAATATTAGGCTACAGCGACAATTTTACTTGATTTTCCAGTTTAATTTATTTCGTTCCTTTTTTGATTTGGTTCACAGTCCTGCCGCCGCTCGAAACTGGAAAAAGCGGATATTCTCGAATTGACAGTTAGACATCTGAAGGCACTCACACAGAGTAATGGATCGGGTGAGTGACACGCACACGCATTCATATCTATCTATACTTACAAACACTAGATATGAATATTTTAAAACACTAATGTTTGCCGACTACTATAAAACATGAAGGATTGGCTCACATTTGAATTGTTCTTTGCTCCGCACACGATTGTGCAATAAGTCTCCAAAATATATGCTTCGTATTGTATCTGTATTGATTGTGCATTGGCTAATTAGAACATAAACGATATTTAGACACAAAGAACGAAGTTGCACTTTAGTTTTATATCATTTGGAGGTTTAATAGGCTACAACAATATTGTTCTTTCTCCTACAGGAAGTTTTGCAGAAGTTGCGATGAGTAGGTTTTACGCTGGGTACAGCGACTGCGCCAGGGAGGTGAGCCGCTTTCTCAGCACAAGCGACGTGATAAACAATACGGTGAGGGGGTCTTTACTTCACCGGCTTTCTGATCGGGCCACGGCTTTGGCCAGCGGTGCGGCGCTGCCCAACCATCTACCAGACACTCCCGTCCATCGGTTCTCTTTTGAACGTCTTCCTGCATTTTCCAGCGCAGGTTCTTCGGTGACTGAATCCCATTTGTTGACACCTCTGCAGTCCGTAGTCGTTAGTCAGCCTGCAACTCTTCCAGTTGCGAATTCGGCTTTTTCATTCCCGCTACAGATACGTCACGAATCCCCCTTGGGTCCAGGGGTCAGCACGCGACTCGTACATGTAAAGACTGTTCTGGACAGCAAAGTGCATACTGAGAACTCCTGCACGTCTGAAACAGTCTGGAGACCTTGGTGACTCTCAACAACGCAGAAAATACTTACTATAACAAGCGGAGGGTGGAAATAGCTTAGCGGCACCATACAAAATACTATAAAGTGTCTTAGGCCATTGTTTCCTTTGCATGTTTCTACGGTATATATTAGTTGTATGATTAGAATAAAGGTTGCACAGTATTTTCAATAGTCCAATATTAGGGCATTTGTAAGTTGTAAGGTGACAAAATGTTAATGTAACAAATATTATAGGAATGCAGACAAGGTGAAGGAACAACGAGCCATTAGTTTCACATTGGAGGAAGGAGACAAATTTGAGAAAATGCATTTTTGAAGATGTACTTCTGAAATGATTTACTTGTCTTATCATGCACTTATAATGAATAAAGAACTATTTAAAACTTCTTTTTTACTCTTTTGCTCTTTATTGCTAACACATGTTGATTAACTCGTATGCATGTATACTGAAGCCAGACTTTGGACATGTTAATATTGGATAGAAACTGGAATTTTGATCAAGGTTAATAAATAAGCACATGAAAGGATATTTTGAAAATATAAACCAAGCTAGTACATCTAGTTTGTGAGGTTCTGCTTTTTATCAAGGAAAGATAAAACTGCAAGGTAGCTATGTTATAATGCGTTACCTTTACATTGTTTACATTAATAGTGTGAACACTCCAAACAAATCAAAGAGATTTAAATTTTTCTGGGATACAAATATCTTTCAAAATAAATACTTCATAGATTGTCTCACATCATTTGTCCCTTTTTGATATTAATTTCTAGCAATATTCAGAAAATTGTGCTGAATTAAGTAACTGACATCTTGGAAGTATTAAAAATGCGAGTGAAAGAACAGTTACAAATAATTGTTAAACATTTGAACAAGTTTGCCATTACAGTCATTCCAAAATTCAGTTTTCATCTACAGAAGAAGGAACCATTTTTTAATATATCAGGAATGGTCAATATTTTCATAGCAAGTGCAAGTGTAAATAGACTTGCCATCAGAATGTGACAGAATGCATTATCCTACAAGGTAGATGAATTTCTGTCACACAAATACACACCATCAGCATCCCAACTCTAATGTGCTGCTGCATTATTTATTTCTGCCTCATAAACTGATTAATTTAAATAGCATATTAATATGCTTGTTTAATAAAAAATATGACAAAATGTTATAAAGAATTCAGTGCTCTGGACCAACCTGGACAGACTAAACAATGTTCTATGGAGGTGTAACCATTTTCCTGGTGTCACGACTGGACAGGAAGTAATAAATGGTGTAACACCAGCCTCCGGGAGTTCAGAATTCTACACTCCAGCCATCATGCCTCTTTTTCCTTTCACCAAATATGCCTGTCAGGTTCACCCTTCAAGAAAAAAATCATCCAAAAACGAACAATCGGCAGACAATAATACAAACGGAAGTTTAACTCTTCTTAAAGTTAGACAAATTAATCCTGATGCCATAATTCAGAGGAACTGTATTTTTGTTTAAGGCTAAACGTATATGTACACTGACATTCATTCTCTCAGAATGATTCATTCTCTCAAAGGATGACTGCACTTGATTGACACTGAAGGGTACACTAGATTAAGACAAATTTGGTATCTGGTGAAAATATAGGCACATCTGCAAAAGCATTATTTAAAAAAAAACATTTTCAAGTAATTATGCTTATGCTATGCTTTGTCACTAATACAAAAAAGTGAAACAGTAAGAACCATTTGGTTTTGTGCTAGATCTCACTAATTACAGACCTATATCCCCATTATTTGCAATGTTAAAAACAAACCATTCTTATTCTGAAATGGAACACTACAACCAATTTTTACTATATATTACTTCATCAAAATCCAAGACAGCCATTTCATTCTAACTAGCTCTTTGCAAAACTTTCCATTTGATCAGATGAACTGTGACAATTATAAAGGGTGAGTAAATGAGACAGGTACACAGACAGTATCAGATGAACTAGAAGATAAATCAGAGAAACACAAGAAGCCAAAAATAAAGGCTTAGTGACAAAAATGACAAGCCAGCAGACGAAACAGCCAGAAGCAAACAGACACACATACCCAAACAGATTAAGAGACATATGCTGTGCTGAGAAAGACACAAATTAAATAGTTTGTTGGGACAAAAGCTAACCAAAAGAAACAGAAAGACAATACATATCACACATGCTTACACACAGCTCTCAGAGATCGGTGCATGTAACAGGGGTAAGGCCGTGGATCAGGAGGGTGGGGCCCAGGTCACGCGTGATTGCCTCCAGCTGAGCCAGGTATCGCTGTGATTGGCTGGAGCCAGCAGGGGGCCGGGGCAAGTACAGGAATCGAACCGCTGCTAGGGCACTGTGCTCCATCACCAGACTATTGACGGCAGCCAGGAAGTCTTCAGAGACGCCGGGAGGTGACCTGGCCCACCCACCCAGGTCTCCCTCCCCGACATCACCGCCTCCGGGGGTGGCGGCCCGCCGCTCTTTGCCCCCGGTGTAGAGTTTCACCACGGCGTCCCAGGCCACAATCTTAATGGAGGCCCGGATGCGCAGCTTCCCCAGCAGATCGCGTAGCGTCTCCTCCTTCGCCATCCAGCCCTGGTCGCCGGATTCGGCTTCCACGCACAGGAAGATCCGGAGCCTGGCGTTTCGCCACCGGTTAGCCATGTTCAGCACGCACGCCATCTGCAGGAGGAAGAGGCTGCACACGTCCACATAGCCACTGTTCTCCGGCCGCAGCAGATTGAGAGGCCACACGTCGATGGTCCTTTCTTCCCCAGTCTGGGATGCGCTGCTCATTTCGCCTTGCAGCTGGAAAAAGTAGCGGCCCAGGCACACGTTCTTGCCCATCTTAATGGCATCGGAGATCATGCCAACATACTCATCAGGAGAAAGCCAGCGGGGGGACTCCATATTACGGACTGGGGGGAAGTGGGCTTGTAAGGAGGGCAAGTCCACGCCAAAATTGTCCCCCCCACCACCGTTACGCCCACAAACCTCCTCGCAGAAAGCTGGATCCTGCAGGAAGTAGTCTTCAGGGACACAGTTGTCATAGAAGCCCAAGACCAGGGTGTTTGGCTTCATGCCCCCTAAGGAACAAAAAAAAGAACAAGAACATGGATTTTAGCCAAAGACGAAAGGGGAAAACAGTGTGTGGTAGTTACATAAGCAAATCAAAAGCATATGAAAGATGTGGTCTGCACTCTTCATTAATCCCTTATTACACTGACAAGAACAAGGAGAACAGAACATTGCCACGGTGTGGCAGGGCTCAGTTTGCAGGAGGAATTCAGGGCAACAAGAGGACCACGCCTACTGGTTAAGTACGCACACACCTGGATGATGTTACGAATCAGTCCAGGATTTAAAAGTGTGCTTCTTTCCACAGTAGGTGTCTGAGAACGGGGATCCCCCACGACGGCAAGAGAGAGCACGTACCACGGGAGAGGCTGAAAAGCGACCATTTAATTTATTTTGTCTTTGTTGCTCTATTTTATTGTTTTTGCCCAGATCCCTTGAGAGTGACGGGCAAAGCTTTTTTTTTTGTGTTCACTATGCTCTCTCTCGCTACTCCCAATAAAACTTATAAAAAGACTTATCTGGAATTTACACATCTCCCTGTGTCCAGATCTTCTGTCCCTACCAGGATAGTCACAGTGTGTGACACATGGATTGTAGAATGTCAGTGACAACCACACATTTTAATTTTTGAAAAAAACTGTCATCAAATTGAAAGCATAATGAAAAGTAGAAAAGCCTCACCTAGGCCAGTGATTCTGAGAAGGTGCTGTGTGCCCTGTCTGACAGATGATGATAGTGTCAGGTCCACAAAAGCCTTCACTCCCAGCTTGTCCACCAGACTCAGCCAGAAGTTATATTGAGGCTGGATAGGATCTGATGGTAATGTGTCTGGGAGAGAGACAGAGAGGCAGGATTACAACATAAAGCCCTTGAGTTACTACCATCAAATACAAGAAAAGTTTAATGACCTCCAATACAACACTGGAGAAAATTAAGTGCCTTCATAACACAAGCTAGGTTGTACTATTACGTTTTCCTAGCCAACCAAACATCAATAAATACAGAATTGTTATTTGTACTGGATACCATTATTCAGTGTTCCAGAAAGGCACCTGAACACTACTGCCCCTGCACTCCCACCTTGCTCCCCTGCTCTGTCCCTGCCTCCTGCTTGTTTTCCCTTACCCAAGTCCCCCAGCTGCACGTGTCCCAGCACAAACAGCCCGCCTTTCTTCAGCTGGTTGACGAAGGTGATGAGCTGGCAGGAGGAGCGGGGGTTGGACACCATCAGCAACACCTGCGGCCGCCAGAACTTCACGTGCTCCTTCCGCACGTCCAGCATCAGCAGGTATTTTCGCACCTGGAAAGAGGAGAGAGAGAGGAAGAGAGGGGGAAGGGAGGGGAAAGCGAGAGAGGAAAAAAGGCAGCAACTGAACTTAATTGAACTTCAAATTCAGTACTCAAAGATACAGAAAAAAGGGCATCACAAAGATTGGATGGATCTGATATAATTTGTGTGTATAACTGGTTTACGAGTGCACAGGTAGTTGATGGGGTCCCAGCTGCTAACTGGGGATGAAGTGCATGGACAGGTGTTTCTGTACAGCTGGCTCCGTGTATGGGTGTGTTCACCAGGAGTAAGATGGTGCATGTATAGGCGTTTCTGTATAGCTATCTGCAGGGTCGGCCCTAGGATTTTGGTGGTCCAAGTCTGTCAAGTAGAGGGGGGGGGGGGGTTTACTTGATAAAATCCTTCCTACATTACATTGTTATGAACTGTTCTGTTGCCGTTCTATTTTCAATTTATACCACTAGTTCCGCGATAGGGGATGAATAACGTAATTACTAAAATAACGTTATTTACCTTAGATAAACATTTGATTGTGTGGCCCCCCCTTGTGGCCGTGTGGCCCTCCCCTAGCGGTTGTGGCCCTAAACAACCACATAGAGCATTTATGCCATGGGCCGGACCTGGCTATCTGTGAATATGTATATGTACCTGGTGGAAAATGAGTGCCTGGCTGATGTAGCCCCAGCTGCTGGTTGGGGCTCTATAGTGGATAAAGAGCAGAAGCAACAGTAGGAGGGCGATGCTGGCAGAGGAGTAGACCGGGTTGATCACGAACATCATTACAACACAGCCCATTATGCCCAGCAGGCAGGAGTGCCATGAGAAGAACTGGAAAGTAGGCCTGAAAAAGGAGATGGACGAGAAGAACAGTGGGGAAGAGAAAGAGAGGGAGAAAGAGAGGGAAAGTAAGAGAAGCTCCTTATATCACACAGCAAGGCTTACACTTACAAAGCAAGAAGGAAAATAAGAGATGCTAAGCACAAATGTAGACATTGACAACACAATGCGAAACTGAACCCAAGAAACGAGGTTGCTGGTGGACATAGACAGGCATGGCAGTATATGAGTTAAACATCACCCGCTCACCCCCAACTTCATGAAGAGGCAAAGCAGACAAAACGGGAACATATGATAAGTACCTAAAGTTTGGAGCAGAAGCCCACTCAAGGGCCAGGCAGGCCAGATCCACGGCAGCATAGGCCAGAAGATAGAAGACAGTGACCAGACTGGTGATGGAGTTGAGCTGCCCAGCGAACACCACACACTGCAAACATAAGAAACTAGAACTACCCACTGCACTGTGCAGCCACCTCTGCATTTCTCACATTTAACCACATGCCACAGATCTGCACAGGTGTGTGCGTCTATATATAAATACACACGCAATAAGAAAAGCAATAGTTCACTACATTTTTCATTTGGTTGCTAAGTACTGCTTGTGTTTAAAAATATTAGTTACAAAAGCATTCATCACTGTACAATTACACTGGGACATTTGAGCAACAAAAATGCACCAAAACAATCTCTCTCATTCATTCTTCAACAGTCATTCTTTGTGCGGAATGAATGGAACAAAAACGTACTTCATTCCTCGTCAGAATTTATCGCTGGGTTTCTGCTTTAGATAATAAACACAAACTCCTGTCTATAAGGGTTATTATATAAAATCTGACTAATTTAGAGATATTCTGACTTAATTATATGGTTAATCACTCTTAGTATAGTATATTAGGACCAAGATGTCACATCTACAAAAGACAAGACAAGAATTCACACAAACACACTCAGTTAAACTTGCAACTACACAGACACTAGGATGTAATCATATTCCACAAGCTGTGAATAACAGCAAATCCTGCTCAGGTATCTCAAACTCCAGGCCTGGAGGATTGCATGGTCTGCAGGTTATTGCGAGTTTCTGTCCATCAGTAGCCAATTTGCTGCTCAGAACAAGGTGTCCACAAACATAAATTAAGCACTTAAGTGCTGACACACACACACCTTCAACCAGTAGGTCTGTAGCCCTCCAGAAGTGCAGTTTGAGAACCTTACTCTGAATGTTCATAGAACACCTTAACAGAGTGGTCCTGTGAAAAAGGGACGCTTACAACAGATTACCATCAGACAATTAATGATACTGAGGTAACTGCAAAAAAAGAGAAATAACAGGCATTATAGGCTACTGAACCACAAACGTGCGCAATTTAAGAGGGGTTTCAATCTAAGCAAAGGGCAAAAGCTGCACTGATGTTTGGAATCATTCCAGCGATACAAATATGGGCATCCCAATGAGGAGCTCACCTGCACTAGAGCCCAGGTGTAAAGGACCGACACCCACGGGTTTCCTGAACTGGAGGTAATGGTGGCTGGAGCAAGTGGCCGCCCTGCCACAGAACACAAAAAAGCAACAAAAAAAGCACATCAACAGAAAGAATCGGAAGTTCTCATCCCCTCACTCTCCCTGCTCCAGTACTAGTCATCATCCCTCACCGAAAAGCTGGTCCAGGGAGAGGGCATGCAGGATCCGAGATGCCCCAATCAGGGAGCTCATAGCAGCTGACAGGGAGGTGCAGTACACACCAATGATGACAAAAGGTGGCCACACATTAATGCGCCGGAAGAACCCATAGTCTTGGATCAACAAAACCCTATCAAGAGAGAAAGATGAGATAGATACTGCTTGTATTTGATAACAGGATTAAAACAATGGCCAAACACGAAAGTCCATACATGAACAGTTATTCAAGTAGCCTACTTCAATGCTTGATGTAGGTGCAAACTACTGATCTTCAATATCTCCCACTTTTTATATCAGTTTTTCCAGACCTAACTATCCAGTCCTACAATGTATAAGCTAGACACACAAAGTAGACATTCGTCACATTTAGAAATATGCTGGTGGATCTCTAAGGACTTCCTGTATTCAGAAGCTACTTAATATTTATCCAAACCTTTCACAGGTGGAGCTGACAAGGAGGAAGAGGAACAGGTAGACAAAGAAGGTATACACCACAGCTATTATGGTTCCTTTGGGAATTGACACACTGGGATTCTTCAGTTCTCCTACAGAGTGAAAGTAGAGGAGAGCATAGATGGATAGTAAATACTGTCATACACAGTAAAAACAATGCTCATAGATTCCCACAATCATAATGCATGTGTACGTCCTCAGAAAAATGATAATAACAGCGAGATCCTCACCAGACATGTTGGCTCCGGCCATGATCCCAGTGCAACCGTTGAACATGACGGCAAACACAGTAGCGAATGTCATGACGCTGTTGGTACTGTAATCCAGCGAGTATCCCGCTGTGGAGAATGGATGGGGTGTGGATGTTGTATGGACAGAGAAGACCTTTACTTCAGTTACATGTTAGCTCCGAAGTGACATCACTTATTACATACCCCTAATTTCCTGGCTGGTTCTCCCCATTGCTTGCCTCTAATCCAAACCTCCCTCCTTCTCCTTAATCATCACCTCATCAATAAAATTTCCTCCATTTTCCCTATGGCTCAGCCTCGGTGCAGTTATCATCCTCCTCCTCCACTGTATCCTTCCCCTCAAACCCACACTGAAATTAGGTTCCTGTCACTCACGGCCCAGGTTGTTCCTCAGTGTGGTGCGGTTGAAGCCCGTATAGCTGGTGTTGTAGACAATGGTGCTGTTGGCGATGCCACCTTGGTGGCTGATGGTGAAGTCACGGGGGCCCAGGGCAAGGGGGCTGATGTAGATTGACAGTAGGGAGACCGTCACCACCAACAAGATGAGGAAGGAGGCACGGGAGTATATCTGGGCACCCACCAGGCAGACCAGCAAACAGACCAGCAGCACGACAGAAGAATACAGGACCCCATACCAGTAGCCCTGGGGCAGCACCCGCACACCCTCTGACACAGAGGAGCCTGGGGAGGCATGGAAATGTGACAGGATATAGGAATATATTGGGAAGGTAAGAGAGGGAATGATAATGGGTAGATTGAGAAAAAGGAAAAAGTAGCACAAGAACAGTGGGGGGAGGGGTGTGAAGAGAAAATGGGTAGATAATGAAAGATCCAAATGTTCAGAAAGCAATCAAGTCAGTGATCATCTCAAACAAATCTGACCCTACTGTACTTTACTTGGTTTGAACAGACTTCAAATCAACAGATATCGCCATCAATTTCACTGTATGACAGAAGCAGCGTTAGAAGGCAGACTCGATTATAGCTTAATTAATCCCATTATGTTGAATGTAATCGTAGTTTTATCATTGGAACTTCAAATAAAAACATTTCAGACCCTCAGACAGGAAAGATCAATTCCAAGTTTAACTCCAGTTCTTGAATGAGCCCTGCCAGCTTGTCTTTTTGCTTTGCTGTATCTGGACTTCTTTGCTAGCTAGCTCTACAGCCACACCCACCCCTCCCCACACAGAAAAGGCAGTCACACACAGAAATGTCCCAAACACATTTTAGAATAAAAAATACAGGTAAAGGCGAACAAATTCAGCAAAAGTGCACAAAAACTGAGACTGCCAGTGCAACTATGAGTCACCACTGTACTATGAGTATGGCAGCTTTTCAATAGTGCTTTTATCACTATTTGAGCAAGTTGGTCTTCTGTCCCATAATCAATTCATTCACTCTAGCTCCCCACCATATTTAGTAGTGCAAAGTTAAAGTACAGCCTTTTGCAGAAACACAAAAATCCTTGGTAATGATAATGTCGCTGCAATCAAAAACAGACCTGGGTCTTGTCCAAAAATGTCAAGAATGGCTTCGACCAGACCCAAAATGTACACGCCACAAGCGCACACATTGGCCAAGTAGAACATGAGTCCTATGCTGCCTCCAAACTCTGGCCCCAAAGATCGGCTTATCATGACTGGGAATACATGAAGTCAAGGATCTTCACATCATTGCTTTACACATCTTTGCTTGCTCATTATTTTTGTCAATTGAGGAAACAAAGCACAAGACCATCAGTTTTATGTGCAGCTATGCAGTGTGCCAAAGTTATTTGGACTTCCATTGTTGCTATTGATGCCACCGACCAATCATGGCTGAAATGAGAAACTTAACAAGATGGCAGACAGCCTGAAAACTAAAGTGCATTTTTTTCAGAAAACATCTCCTTTCAGCTTTATTATAAATATAGAAATGATCTTTGATTTATTAGTTCAAATATATGCTCATGTATCAGAATCAAGAAACAGTAGTTAGCTCTAAGTCCATCTGTGAGGCTTTCTGGGTGACAATAAAGACTGGCTACCTTCTGAGTAACAACATGCTTTAAACTTCTCCTTGAGGAAAGCGGAGTGGCTTTTTGTACTTCCTATATGAACCAGCATGAGGGTGAGTCATTATCTTGGCAGTCAGCAAAATAAAGGATTCAGAAGGATACAATAAGCACCGCCCCCCTGGACAGCTCCATTGGTGGAAATGGCGCAGATGGAGAGAACTGTCAGGGAAATGATGACATAGGCCACACCCAACATGATGAGGGACTGGAGCAGTCCAGCGTGACCTACCACAAATCCTGCAGAGATGTCATCATCATCATCATCATCATCATCATCATTTGCTCATTTAGTATTTCTCATTTTGCTGCATAACATACTTAATATTGCAGTTAACATTGTACATTATGTACAGTACAAACTCAAGGGTTCTCAAACTCAGTCCAAGGTGTCCTTTGCATGTTGGTTTTTTCAACCACGATTTTAACTCCTGAATTGTAATAAGCAGTTAATTTGATTGACAGACACGTGAAATGTCTATTGATGAATGACTACATTATTTCAGAAACATTAATTCCATGATGAATAAATATTTACAACCCAGGCCTTATAATCAGTCTACTACTTTAATTATATGTATTACAAGCTTTTCAATTATTACATTATAAACTGAAAAGGACTGAAATTAGTGGGGTCCAAATTGCGGAATGCATAGACACCCATGTGTATGGTGTGCTACTTAATCATTTTAAGGTGTAAAAATCATGAATCATCAACACAGAGTTGGAAAGCCCCTATACTAACATGGTAAGCCACTGTTATCATACATACCATCCCAAACTACAATAGCAACTACAGTACAAAGTGTCATTGGTACACTTTGTTTAGTACTTCAAAGTTTAAGTCTGGTGTTTGACTGCTGCTAACATTCTAAGTATTTTTCCTCCATACATACTGCATTCCTACTTACCTGTCCTGAGAAAGAGCACAATGCTGAACATGGAGAGCACAGTGGGCACAATCACGCCAAAGAACGTGTTCAGGCTACGGGGTGAGGAAGGAGGGTTGCCAGGAGTGGCAGTGCCCACGCCTTGCTGCCCCGACACAGACCCTGACCCAGAGGGGTCCCCCACCACACTGAACAGCCCATAAGTGAGGAGGGGTGAGTGCTCATTTGACATTCCTGCAAGACAGGCACCAAGACAGGCATGATGACAATTTAAGATTTAAAAAAAAAATCTGTTTATGTGTTATCTTTGAAAGCTTTTTACATAGGTACTTGATATTCCTTGCTTGAACTTCCTCTTGTATTTTCTAAGGATTATCAAGTAAATTCAATCAATCAATGAAACACATTTTCCCACATTGTTGCTAAATGATACAGTTAATGTGCCACAGAACCATATTTAGGATATAGCCTACTCCGATTGAATCTTTCACAGAAAATCACTGTAGCCGACTAAATCCTGAACACAGTCTTTTCAAAAACAATGGGGAGAAAACAATTAACGTCATTCAAGTGCAAACTCAGCCAGGTCCGATTCTATCAAAGGACACCACAATATTTACCTAAATTAGCCTACACAATAATTAGAAAGCGGTAGGAGGCTACATGAATTCTTAACTATTTCTAGCTTATTCATCATTTTTATTCTTCCGTCACTTATCATACACCATAACGTACCCAAATCGTATATCTTTGTTTTGATTTTAAAAGGTAGCTTATGAGCTAATATACTAACTGCGGAAGTGAAACTGCTGCAAATATACAGATAACACATGAGCTCTTCCAAGGTTCATCGGAGAGATGATGCGATTCACAAATGCCAGCTCTTATAGGCTAATATTCCAAATCGTATTAACAGCACAAAATACATAGTCTAACCGATATTTGCAGACCAGCAACGAATATTGATATTTTTTACTTAGAAATGCAGTGCTAGCTTAATTTCTGCCTCCATCACATTCTCGGCTGCACCTGTTTGTTTACATTTTCAATGCAAATTGAAATGAAACGACAAACGCCAGTTAGTCTATAAGTCGTTCCTACTGTCGCTCGTACGCGTGCACACGATTAGATGCAGTATTTATAACTTACCTGCCAGATTTGGAATGTCGAGAGCCTAGATAGCTTTTCGAATTCTCGCTAGCTTGTTAGCTGGATAGCTACTTCCGTCGGTCGGATAAATGGCTCGCCCAAGGACTAAAGAGCGAACTCCTCTTACCAATATAATTAATCTGGGTTGATAGTGTAGGCTGTCTGGCAGACAAATTTCAGGCAACGAGAGTCAACACCACCACAAGCGTATTGGGAGATAGGGACGAATTGGCATCATAAATTACAAAACATCATTAGATCTAGGCAGTATTATTTTCGTGGTTGTCTAGTAGCAAAATAAAACCGAGTGAACTTGGTTTCTTTGCATACGCTTACTGGCTAAATTATTTCCGACTGAGTCTGAAAACCGTTATATTTTCCAGCCATTTTGTAGCAATAAAATTATGTAAATTTAAAAACGCCGTTGTCTTTGTATCCACAATGTCAGATTCACTCTTCCAGTTTCACAAGTCATGGGACAGTCGTTCATTGTGACGATGTAGCAAAAGGGCTCGAAAGAAGGGAGGGGATGAGGGGAGGGTAGATGAACTGACAATGCCTGGCGAGGTGAAAAGACGGGACTGGGAGCCGTTAAAGGCTATTTAAGGTCAGACAGCTGTGTCAAAATACAGATGTAGGCTACACTTGGAACAGATTCGTTTTAGTTAACTACTCTAGTTTTTTTGGAGGCATTCTGTACTTAACGTAGTAGAAGGCCACTAATTCTCAAGGAAGATAACAGGTCACAGTTTTGACTATGAAATCTCGCTCGCTGACAATAAACCAATCTATTTAGTCATCCTTACCAAGTCTTTCCGGAATTATAACACTATTGCACAAAGCAGTATTTTATCCATATATTCAGAATTGACGTCTCTTAACAGTGTCAGCAACGTAAGCAATTTGATGGTTGATTGTATTTATGTTGATCCATTTTATCATTTATTACAATTCTTTCCCTGCCTCTTTCTATTTCCTGACAAAGATGCTACAGGTGTAGCTTACTGGAAGGTTTCTACATCATGAAGCTCTTAACTCCATCCTCACTCTTTCACATTACTTACTGTCATTCCATTTGTGTTTCTTGTTTCACATAAAACCGGAGGACATTATTGTTATGATTGTAAGAAAGCAATATTTTTATCATTTTTTTTGATGTTGCCAAACAGTACAGCAACTGTATCTGTGAACTAGGTGACTTGAAACAATAGCTTATCATCATTAGCTTTACATCCAATGTCTGTTTGTATAAATATTTGCCGTTAATGCATTTTGTGAGATCCAGTCAATGTGACTTGTGTCAAATTCATGTTGACTGAATAACCTGGAAACATTTTAATTTGTGTGATTATCAATTTCCAGACTTCAAGTAGCATAAAAGATCAATCATAAACAGAGATCCGTAAAAAAAAAAAAAAAAAAAGATCCACGTGGCCTATGGTGGGTACAAAAGGATCAAAGAAAGAATTTTTGGCTGTTGTCAATACAGAGAAGTATAACTGATCAATAGATTAGTGTAGTGTGAAAATCTAGAGATACAGCTCAAAAATTTAAACCATGTAAACACTTGGGTTCCCTTTGCCACGTTCACTTTGGATCATTAACACTTACCCTTTCAATGACCAATGTTGTTTTGCCAACATAATTAAAACAATGATCGCTTGACAGACATTCTCTACTTTATTTTTAAACACATACCATGGGTTTTCCATGAAAAAGATTAATGAAAGATATTCCACAAAAAAACTGAAATAAAAGCACATTTTCTCCTTCCTCTTCAGCTAGCATGCCTGCCATGTTTTATGAACTGTCCTCAAACGTCCCACGTATGAGGAATTATTCTGCCATTCTTCACAGATGGCCTTAGACGAGGCACTTGGACAAAATTAAATATTCTCTATACTTGTACATTTAGAGCATACAGAAGTATACTGCAGCATTACACAAACCACAACAATGATGCTAAAATCAAGGTAGATTTAATGTCCAGCAGCCCTGGTCTCCTGTACCAGTGATGCTTCCAACTGCACTGACAGCAAAGGTTTTATTAACAAAGGTATGATTTAACTTCAAGTGCAAGGTTCTACCCATCATCTAGCACATATAAAGGGCATTGCCAATGACAACGCATCCCTCAGTGTAGAAAGCTACTGTAATCCAGTGGCCAGTGACCTCTGGGCTAACCACTTTGAAAATGAATGGGAACAATGTATAATGGGTGGGGAGTGGGGACTGAGGACACACGGAACAAGGAGAGTTCCACACCATTATGTTTAAAAGCAGTGCGCAGAGCGCAGATACCATTGAGGCCCTGTAGTAGAATGCTATGATACCATTTGGCATTACTTACTGGTCTTGTTAAATAAAAAACACTGCATTCTTTAAAATATGCCCAATTGATATTTAAAATGCACGACAGGTGCTCTAGTGCTCCAGGGTTTGTGTTCACTTTCGTCCAAAAAAACATTTTTGCCTCCACCAGGTGGCCTGCTTAAATGCCTGTTTAAACAAATTTACCCTTTGCAAGTCAACTGAGAGCATTTGCTTTTGAATACTTAATGCACAATTCCAAGTAAGCTGAATTATTTCTGCTGTGTCCCAGAGCCAATCATTTTGCCAACTTTCATCCAAAATAATTAATTACTTTTTCAGTTGTCTGATTTATGGACAAATATAAAGGGGCAATAAGAGGAGATCATACAATATTAAACATACTTCAGGTATATGTTTGGTGGCAATGAAACAACAAACCATGTTTATTCATATCCAATCCCTCTATACGGTTTAAGTGGTGTCAAGGGACTGCGAGGCAAGGTGGGGCCAGGTGTATGTGCTGGTTGTGGGGAGAGTCGGGAGTGAGGGGAGGGACCCAGTGGGAGCGGGCGAGTGAGTCAACCGGTGCTTCTTGAGATGTCCGAGCTCACGAAAGCAGCAGCCACACTGGGCGCAGCGGTAGGGTCTCTCCCCCGTGTGAATGCGCTGGTGCTTCTGGAGGCTATCGAGGTGACGGAAGCGCTTCTCGCAGAACATGCAGGGGTAAGGCCGCTCTCCTGTGTGGATGCGCTGGTGGGTCTTCAGACTGTAGAAGCGGCGGAACCCGCGGCCGCACACATTGCAGCGGTGAACCTTATCGGGGCTCTGGGGTTGCTGGTGATGAAGCTCCATCTGCTCTGACGCCAGCTCCTGGTTCTCCCCCGAGGATTGCGGGAAGACAGCGCTGAGGCTGGCGCTGCTGGTACCAGCAACAGGTGGGGAGGTCTGCTGCTGGACTGTGGGTAATGATTCAGATACAGGTTCCAGTGCAGGGTCTGAATCCTCCTCGATTTTGATGGCCCCATCTTTGACATCCTCCCCATCCTCTAGCACACGGATCACACCGAGCTCATTCACATGGTCTGCTGGTGGGGACCCCATCTCAAACTCAAACTGAGTGATGTCAGTCTCTTCATCCTCACGAGCCGCTACTGCCTCCTCTTGATACCTCCCAGCACCTTCCTCTCCTTCTACTGTCCCTGTGTATTCTGCATAAGGTATAGCTTATTAAGGGAATACATACTTACATCATAGGTTTTCATACAAGTTAAATATACTGTGTATGATTGCCATGTACCTGTTATATCTTTATAAGGATAGTTCCTTTAAGATAAGTAGAGCACCAAATCAAGATTAATAAAAAGCTGTCTGAAATGTGCTGGGCTATCCTTACCTGCAAAATATCACACAACAATACATTTATATTAGAGCAGTAAGGAAAAATGATACACATACCTTTTTCAGAATCGCCTTCTGCTGTGATGTAGAACTGATTTCCTGCGTCTTCCATTGTCCTCAACAGCTCAGGCTCTGTGCGTAACTCGTTTGCGGAATGGGTGGTTTGGCGTTGGCTTGGCAGCAAGGATGGGTTTAAGGACGATCGTATCTTTCTACGGTTGAAGCCACTTCTGACCCATTCTGTCTGAACTGTAGGTAAACAGAGGCCAACACTGGGGAAGGACTTGGACAACTGAGCCCGCGCAGAGCTTCGAAAAGACTTAACTGACCTACGAGAGGAGCCTCCGGTGCTCAGCGAGGCAGGCAGAACTTCAGAGGAGACAGGGGGTAACAGAAAGAGAGGATCTTCAGTTCGTGGATGCTCTGCGTTTATTGCGTGAGATAGCGGTTGATTATGATTGAGAAGCAAGCACTGTTTGATGTTCTTCTCGGCCGCCGTCATGTAGTATCGCACAGCCTTCAGTTCACTCTCCTTCATCTCAAGTCTCTCTCTCAAATTCTTGTTCTCTCGATGAGATTCGGCAGCAGCAGTGTGAGCTGCGGTTAGTTTTGTGTCCACCACTCTGGCAGTTTCCCTCAAGACTGTCTCTACGGCACATCTCACTGCTTGTTCAATGGTGGCGGCCAGCTCGTATTTTAGAAAAGAGATACTGGTATCCATATTTCTCTCCTTTCTTTTTAGTGTGTGGGATGTACTGACGGGTTCTAGAAATAAATGGAATGATAGCTAAACTAACTTGCAAGCACAGTGTTTTTAGCCAAATGCAAAACACTGTAGAATCGGAGCAAATCAGTCTTTTGTATACCTCCCACTCTTCACTACTAGCTGAAGCACAACTTATGACAAGTAACCAACAACATCTGTTTGGTAGCTAACTTTATATTCTCAAATGGTTACACATGAAAATTTAATTCACGTAAGATGTAGCTAACGTTAGATTAAGCGTCTCCTTTAGCTAACTAGCTAACGTTAGCATAGTAGTAGTTTCCCATTCATTCAGTTAGTAGGTAGGTAGCTCGCTAGCAGGCTTGCTGAAAATTTTGCGTTTCAGAACAACCTTGGAAGTGCACTCGCCAGACAATAAAACGTTGTACACGTGCAACCTTTCGTTATCTTTCTCAAAATTCAGTACAGTCCTGTTTGAAAAGACATAAATCACGCGAAGACAACCCGAGACATTGCTCTAACATTTCGCTGACCACTTGCAACTGCGTTCGTCGCTAAGTAATGACGTAATGGCAGCTTGATTGTGGCCCAGCAAGAGTACAATAATAAAGTTTGCCGTGGTCTTGAATTTATTCTGGAATTGTATGAACTCGCATTATGCTGGTACATATGACGCTTTGTTGACAGTACTTGTAACATCTTTTTTTTTTGTAAAATACCTACAGTTTGGATTCACAGAAAATAGACTAAATTAAATAAAATCAATACACAACAGACGCTCTTATGCTGAAATGTAAATGGATTTTATTTCATTTGGTCTATGTAATTATATATTACAATTATTTGATTAATTATAATATATAATTAGCGGGGGAAAACGTAACATACACAAATGTTAGTTCCACAATAAAAACAACAATGCATACTGAAGACAAAAATACACTCACCGGCCACTTCATTAGCTGATAGGAGTGGCACCCGGTGGTCTTCTGCTGCTGTAGCCCATCTGCTTCAAGGTTTGACGTGGTGTGCGTTCAGAGATGCTCTTCTGCATACCTCGGTTGTAACGAGTGGTTATTTGAGTTACTGCTGCCTTTCTATCAGCTCAAACCAGTCTGGCCATTCTCCTCTGACCTCCGCCATCAACAAGGCATTTTCGCCCAGATAACGGCCGCTCACTGGATATTTTCTCTTTTTCAGACCATTCTATGTAAACCCTAGAGATGGTTGTGCGTGAAAATTCCAGTAGATCAGCTCTTTTTCAGACTATTCTATGTAAACCCTAGAGATGGTTGTGCGTGAAAATTCCAGTAGATCAGCAGTTTCTGAAATACTCAAACGAGCCCGTCTGGCACCAACAACCATGCCACGTTCAAAGTCACTTAAATCACCTTTCTTCCCCATTCTGATGCTTGGTTTGAACTTCAGCAGATCGTCTTGACCATGTCTACATACCTAAATGCATTGAGTTGCTGCCACGTGACTGGCTGATTAGATATTTGCGTTAACGGGTGCAGTTTGCAGTTTAACAGGTGTACTTAATGAAGTGGCCGGTGAGTGTATATTTAAACAATGGTTACTTCAAAAAAGAAAAGCTACTGTACATCTAGCATGTTTCTTCTATAGCAATAATAATAGTATAGTGGCAACAGCTAACTTAAATTCAAAGCCAGTTAGAATGCTAAGAAGAACATAGAACCTGCCTTGACTCATATGCAAATATTCAATAATAATAATAATAATAATCGTCATCATCATTATATTATTTAATTATTTGCTTTATTATGTGTATTAACGAGTAGCCTTTGCTGTAGAGAGGAGCAGGATTTTGCAAGCATTGTAAAATATGAATGAATGGCTTCCAGACAACATGTAACCAATGCTTATTTTTCAAATAAAATGCATGTTATTCTAGTATGTACAAAGTTGCTTTCTGTACTTTAAATGTTCACAACAGGTGCATAAATAATTTTTGTCCTTATCATGGAAAGGTCGAAGCATGCTGAGTTTTAGAAATGACTACTCTTGTTACAACTAAATCTACTGAGTATGTGCAGTAAAATGGAAAATAAGGCAGTGCCAACATATTTTTTCACTGGTTTATTTATACAGTCTACGGTTTGTTCACACTTTTGGGTATATAATAAGAGGTATTTCATTTTGTTTTGAGGTACATCATTTCCACACAAGCCTAATCCATTGCTTTCCTAAACTGGCTTCGTTATAATAACAGTTAGCTATCCATTGTTGCCATACAATGTGTACTGTCATATATTTTTAAAGTTCCCCCTTTTCTATACATGGACTTCCAACTATATTCCACTGTAAAATAATATATAAGGAGTCGTACATAATTTTATTAGAGGCCAGTATATTGTACACTCTGCATATACCACATTTCATCTGCCTCCTTTCCAAGCAGAAGTTACTAGTCATAATGATCTGGCAGAAGTGAAACTTAGGTCACAAGTCTTGAAAAACTGTGTAAGTATGTACCTTATTTTACTGCATAGAATGGAATATTGCTGGAAATGCCCAAATGTGTCTGCTCGATTGCCTTTTGTTAAATGCATTGTTTCATTGTCATTTTTCAAGGGAGCAGTGCAGGCCACTGAACATTTAAATCAGTGTTTGTCAGGGATCATTTCTACTGACAAAGTATTGTGGCAGGTTATGCTATTTTTATATTTGTAATCAAACAAATCACATGTGGATAAAGTGCACATTCTCAGCTTTTATTTAAGAGTAGTGTTGTACAATTTGATTTCACAGTGTAAAAATTATAGCACTTTTTATACATAGCCCCCCATTTCAGTGCACCAAAATGTTTAGAACTTATTAATGTTATGTAAATGAAAGTAGTCTTTTATCTTCAGCATATGAAATGTATGTTCAATTTGTTTAAGATCGAGTGACTGACTGGCCAGTTTGAACTTGAGCAGATAAGATGTTTCTGTATACTTCAGAATTAATTCTGCTGTTCCTATCGGCAGTTATGACACATCACCAATGAAGACAAATGAGCCAGTGGATATACTTATATACTTTGCTCTTGCCATCACAGTCTTCAGGAGCGGTGGAGATGGAGTCCTCAAAAACAAACTGGCAAAATTATGTACTGAAACTGAAAACATGCAAGGCACTCTCCAATGGGAAATGAGAGTAAGCCCACATGAAATTCTCATGGGACGACCACTGAGGTTACTGTTCACACTGCCAGTGGGCATATTGTAGGGCAGCTCACAGAAATCTGCCGCTTATCAAACCCCAAAAGAAAACAGGCTGTTTACTGTGCTGACAGGGAGTCACCAAGTGTGGTTAAGAGACAGTGCTCAGTTGCAAAACATCTGATTGGATCAGCATTATGTAAAACTTAGGTTACATTACCATTACATTACATTTATTTGGCAGACACTTTTATCCAAAGCGACGTACGGAAAGTGCATTTCATGGTCATAGACAACTGCTAAACACAGGTTCAGTAAGGTACAATACTTATTTTGTACAGCTATTTCTAGCCAAGAACACAGTTTAGTTCACACAGTGAACACTATTCAGACCTAACCTCTGCAAAGCCAACTAGGCACTTAGGTTCTCCATAATACAGTGTGATCATGTTTCGTAATTTTGGAAAGTCGTTGTCATAGGGAACAAGTTGGTATCTCTTCTAAAAAGTATTATCCATTTGGTGATAATGGCTCTCATTGTGGTTTGGTGGAGTCCCAGAGCCTTAGAAATGGCTTAGTAACCCTTTCCAGACTAATATGCTTCAGCAACTTTTTTCTAATTTATTATGGAATTTACTTTGATCGCGGCATAGTGTTCTTGTAGAAACTTTGTTGTGAGTACTTCCCTCTGATCATAAGGTTCAATTTGAGTAAGGTTTAGATTCAACAGGGAAGGTTACAATGAAGCCTGGCTGTGTTCAACCCATTGAATCTAAATATCAATTAAATTTGGTTAATTTGTTGATTGAGTAACTAAGGGGGGAATTATTTTCCATGTGGGTGATATGGGTGTTTGATCATTTTGTTTTCATTAAATAAATCAAATATGTAAAAAAAAAAAAAAAAAAGTGTTTTGTGTTTACTCAGTTTCTCTTTGTCCAGTATTACATTTTGTCTGAACATCTGGAACTATTCAGTGTGACAAATATCTGATAATAGAATAAATCAGGAAGGGGGCAAATATAGTGAAAATTTTCACTATAATTAATTATGTTAACCAATGTGACATATCAACTATTGTAAGTGACAACAGAAAAGAGCAACAAAAATATTTACCAATACACACAATACACAAGAAATATCCATGGCTCCTACAAGTGCTTTTCCTATTTTGTCACGCGAATTTATTGTGGCTTGTTCACATCAGAGTCCTGAAAAAAACATATTGTCATTGTGGATCCTTTGTTAATCCAGCAGTTTACCCGTACGTGCATTTTTTTATTTAATTAAAATATTATGCCCAACATGTCCAATTCCCGCCCTAATTTGGAATGTCCAACTATTTGCAACTGCAGTCAAGTTTACCCCACTGCTGGTTCAGCAGAGTGTAGCCGATCTGTTCCTCTGAAGAAATTGGTCATGCCCACCTGCTTTTTTTCACAGCCCAGAGGAAGAAAGACCTTTCAGGCACGTGATCGACCAGTGGGGGATGCTATAGAGCAATGAAACGGAGACGCCTTCGACTTAACCTTCCCATACCGTGGGTGATGCAATCTGAAATTGCACTCTACGGAGCTACCGGCCATAGTCGGCACTGTCATGGTCTGGATTTGAGAGCATGGGACTCATGATTTACACCATATAATGTTGCCGTAACCAATTGAGCCACTCAGCAGCGCTGCTTAAATTCACTTAAATCCCCCTCTTTCATAAACCTCCTGTGCCACGCATATTACATTTGTAGCTTGTAATGCCCCCTAGGTCAGAGTAATGTTCACTGTGTGAACTGGACTTTATGTGTTCTTGGCTATGAATAACTGTACAAAATGAGTATTGTACCTTATCAGACCTGTGTTTTGTAGTTCCAAATAATGACCTTTGGAATGTACTTCGGTACGTTGCTTTGGATAAAAGCGTCTGCCAAATAAATGTAATGTAATGCTTGTGCCAGATTTTCATGAAATGTACATCTCTGATGCAATGATTGTCCAGGGGAAAGAAGTGGTGACCTTGGAGGACAATACATGCTTGACTTTGCTGTGACAAAGGTTATTCCAATTTTGACTTGAAAGACAGAAATAGTGTTAAAAATCTGTATTTTAAAAAGACAATGGGAGGCCACCCTCTTCACATTTTTTGCTTAATTTAGCCGGATAGAAAGCAGAGAGGGGATCACAGCTGAGAAGGTGCCATGGCTAAGGAACAAACCCCCTCCCTTATGGGGAGACTCATATATGGCTTGAGAACCAGCTGCCCTATGGACAGCACCACCTAAACAGTTTTATGTCACCTAGAACCGTTGGGGGTACATGTCAATGATGTATTTGAAATAAGTCCCGTCCTTACTGAGTTACATATTATACTTTTAAACATATTATACTATATTAAACATTTTCTTTGTTCATTTCTCTTTCAAAATTAAACAAAATAAATATCCCTTTTGCTGATTCTTCAAGTCAGTGAAATCAAAAGAGGCGTTATATTTCAATCAGGAAATCACAGACTGTTTGTTCTTTGAGAAGTTATGTAAATGCGCCCCAAACCAGACCACAATGTATCAAATTATTTTTAAAATATTGCACAGGCTTTTTTGGTTTTGGAAAAAATTACAATGTTCCTATATCATATTAATAGTGGGGAAAGTGTGTGTATACTCCAATTTATTAAAAATGAAGGATTGAAGGATTATGCAAATCCTAAAAGCAGTTCCAGCTCAGGATATTGGAGTTAGCTCAGTCTATTTGTGCTAAGCAGGAAGGTGTAGATTGCTGTGAAAAGCTGTTGAGGACACATTGAGATCCGATCACTCAGGCGTCAGTTGACTAGGCGGTCCTTCAATGTAGCCCAGGACGCATTCGTGTTCACACTGCTAAAAGAATGCGGCTATATGCGACCCAGACCACTTACAAATGTGGTCTGAGTGATCGGATCTCAATGCGTCTTGGGTGCGTTCACACCTGTAGTTAGCGTTGTCCACTTGTGATCGGATCACCCAAGATGCATTTTAATGCCAGGTGTGAACAGGACCTATGACCCACTATACATGTCAATAAATGTATAGCTATCTCTATCTCTCTCCTAGATACAGTAGCCAGTCTTACATTTATTTAGTGTCTTGGCATGACCAGATCTGGATTTAATTTCCTGAATGGTTTGCAAAGATTTGTTTGTATGAAGACCTGATTGACCTGATCTAGAGTGACTTGGTAATGTCACTTTGTAGCTAAATTGTTTGTGGTCTAGTTAATTTTAATAACATGAAAATAACCTGACTCATTTGAAAAAAGTTTAAAAATCCAAATGTAAAAATATTCTTAAATACAGCACCTGACATTTGAAGTCTGCAGTTTGAAGTCTACTATTGATTAGATTATCAATAGTAAAACGCTTACACTTGCTCGATTCAAATGTAATGCTTTTAAAAACACACTTTAGTAATTTTTGTTCCTCTACAGATTTTCTAAAACATGTTCACGTCGGTTTTGATATAAGCGGGGCGTTTGAGCAATTCTGTTCGTGCTCGAGTTCAACTTCCTTGTGCGTTAAGTTTCGCTTTACTGTGTTTAAACGTGGACGCAGCTGCCAAAAAAAAACAGATACCTTGCGCTCAAGTCACTTGTCTGCTTGACGGAGAGGGGAAGAGTCGCGCAGTTTTCGAAGAACTCAAACAACCAAAATCACAATGAAAAACGGATTTATGTTGTTTATGGCTTGCGCCATAACTATGGGTATGCTATTTAATGCATTTCATTTTATGAATCGGCTTTTATTTAACTATAATTAAGTACGCCACGTGTGCCTTCAGTTTCAGAATATTAGGATCGGATGGCTGTTGTTGGCGTTTTACGGTTCAAACTAATACTAAAGTATATTTGTGTGTTTCTGCGAATCAACTGTCTATCCTACAATTCGGTACAATGGAATCTAATTGCAGGTGCCTATTGTTCCCATAGTGGCAAGTGGCGTTTTTTCAGTCGCATCAAATCAGAGGTGTATTGTCCGTTTCGCTTGCCTTGCTCATTTTTTCTTCTAGTCGCACGTAAAACGTATTGTTTTGTACATATAATTATCTTTGAGAGATTTACTTTTACTTGGTATAATATAGCCGCATTGAATAGGTCCTGGATTTAAAGACGACAGTGAAAGAGTCGCTGTTTATACTTGTTGTTGCCATTAAGCAATGTCGGCTTATTTTCACATGAAACCGTGAAGTTGCAAGATATTTTATACAGAACTATTGGTTTTGGGTAATGAAATGATGTACTTCAATAAACCCATAAGGCATGTGCTTCTTTAAAAGGGAGTGTCGAGGTAGATCACGGGAGTGTTTGCTAGTTTCGATTTCCAGTTTCTGGCGAAGAAAAGCTGTACAAAGTTTCTGATACAAATTATCTTGCAACAACAACCCGAACTAGCCAGTTACAAAGTGTTAAGCGCGAAGATTGACTGCTTTGATCTTACTTTTTTTTTTTAAAACTGCTATCGCTGTGGTAGTTTCCTCTTAAGTGTAACCCAGACCCTGGTCTGTTTTTGCGCCAGTTTGCAAGTGCGTAAAAAATTTACGGAAGTGTGAACAACTTGTTCTTGTTATGTATCCACATAAATGGACATGCCATTGTATGTTTTTATTATCATTATAGTATCTATACGCATGTTTCGTACTTTAGGAACTTAATGTAATTATAACTGTGTCGAGATCCTCTTTTGGCTTACATACCAAGAGATATTTAATTGGGTATAGCCTTGGCGCTGCCAGCGTCGGCCACCCTTTCACGTAGTTTCACTGACTTATTATGTTATTAAAGGTTTATATTATACCAAATTGACTACATTTGTTACGTAGATCCATAATACAATTACATAATGATGTATACGTGCTATTTTGTAGCCTGTTGTAGATTATTAATTGGTGGTTGCAGTTTTTAATACCCCCCCTCCTAAAAAGACATTAGCTTTCACTGACAATATGCTAAGCGTTGGCATTTAAGTAGAGTTCATTCACATATGAAGCAAGAGAGAAGTTGTTGCATTTTTGTCATTTCTGTGCGGTTTCCAAAGTCACCTGGACAGCCAGCCTTATTGCAGAAATACAAGACAAAGCTGCTTTATAATGCTATCCTTTACCACGATAGCCATTGGTCTCTTTCAGCAACAACAATCTATAATCAGTACTGAGCGAGGATGCAAATGTGAACAGCTATTCCCTGCCACCCCCATTTCTTTATCCTGAAGTATGGGGAAGTTTGGGTACATTTGCGACACTATTTTTCATTAACATTTTGTTTAAACCATTAAGTGCAATTTGTCTATTATGAAGGCAGCTTTTGAGCAAAGGTATAAGGTATTTAAATGAGTTCCAACTTTTGTTCCAGATCTTGTTCTATGAAACATTTTACTTAGAATTTTAACTAACAGAATTAAAAATACTTCTGAATTATCAGACAATCTTTTTTTCGCTTTTGCACTGGAATTTTTCCATCTTACTTTTGTGAAGCTGAATGCTTGGACTCAGTTCCTCATTCTCAACATTGATGATGCATGATTAATTGTCATCAACAAGCAGGAACTTTGTGGCTCTTAACATGTGACCTGACATGCACTGTATACAGTCATATGTCAAACTGCTGATTCTGCAGCAGACACATGACATTGTACTGTCCCCCAGTTAATAAGCCATTATGCAACAGGTATGTGACATTATACTGTCCCCCAGTTTATATGCCGTTATTATGAATTTTTTTATAACTATTTAAATTTTACTGTTCTGGCCTTTGTAAGGTTTGCAAAGCAAGAATCCTGTGTTATTTATTCATTGTCTGTCATTCAGTGAATATTTTATTTAGCCAGAATGTCGTGCACTTCTTCTTATAAATTCCCTGATCCATAGTGGGAAATTGCAGTGTGTCAGAATGGCTTGGGGTAGTTTAATTGGGCCATTAGCACTGGCCTAATTAAAGTTCTCTCTGTATGTGTATGTGTGTGTGTGTGTGTGTGTGTGTGTGAGAGAGAGAGAGAGAGTTGAAGCGGACAATAAAAAAAGGCAACGCATTTTGACCAACAGGTCAGACCTGTTGATTGAAAATGCATTGGCGTTTTTTTATTGTTTCTTTGGATATGCCAATTAAAAAGGCGTCATTTTTCCCTTTCCTCCTTTATTACTTACTATATAGAGTGCCTTGGATATTTTTGGAAGTAAGCTCTGTTTTTCATCTTGCACTATTTTCTGATATTTTGAAGAGCTTTACTACTTCCTTTTTCAATGTTTGATCTTTAGTTCCCATTTCCAAAGTGCACCGTCATATACTGTAATTTTTTGTTCTTTGGTTATTTATCCACTAGAGAACCCAGGGCCATCTTATGTCTAAGAAAGAATGTTTAACTTGAATCAGTACACACATACATTCACACATACAGACAAGTTCAATTTAAACATAATTTAAGTATTCATTTGGAAATGAATGTCAGTTTGGAGGGTGACATGGTTAGGGTGACACTGTGCCATCTTGTTGACAGACAGGTTTTTCAGGTCTTCACAGCAGTTGCCTGCAGCCTTTTTTTTTTTTTGAAGGAGTTATAGATGCTGTGTTTTTCTAAGGATGATTGTCTATTATTTTTCTAAAGCTGTTGCAGTTTCTCAAGATAATGGGAAGGAATTCAACCCATCTGCCACTTTTTCTCCTCCTCGGCAATTTGATGCCTCCTCAACGACCGGCCCTCCTCACAATACGACCACCCCTCATCACAATACGACCACCCCTCATCCCAATACGACCACCCCACATCCCAATACGACCACACCACATCCCAATACGACCACCCCACATCCCAATACGACCACACCACATCCCAATACGACCACCCCTCATCCCAATACAACTACACCTCATCCCAATACGACCACCCCTCATCCCAATACGACCACCCCTCTTCCCAAGACGACCACCCCTCATCCCAATACGACCACACCTCATCCCAATACGACCACACCAGCTCCTCAGCCTACGCCCAAGACCAACCTGACAGCTGGAAACTATACTCTGAAGAGTGGCAATGATGCGTGTGCATTGGCCAATATGGCACTGGAGGTCAGAGTGGAGTATGGCACCAAAAACAAGGTCAGCTTCAGAAATGCTTGCATTATTATTTGGGGGCTGTGTCCATGGCTAATAGGAGGGAGGGCTGGGTATTTGTTAATACAAGATGACCGTTATTGTAGTTGTTTTTAATACCGTTGTTGTAGTTTCTTTTAATACAGTCCACAGGGAATATCTATTTTGTGTCGGTAAATGTACTTAGAAAAATAAATCAGCTTCACTCCACTGATTAATTATACACTAACAAACAGAGTTGGCTGATGAACATTTAAAAAAATTAACTTTTAATTGGTGGGTTCTAAAACACTTAGCCTTTAACCTTTAATAGCTTATTTTGCTATACTGTCAGCTTTTTCATTGTGAGTTATGTCAAATTGTGCCGAATGACACTGTAAATCTGATGAATTGAATGCCCAGTTGAATGATCTTTGGAAGTGATGCCCAAGTTCAACAGTTGGAGTAGATGGTGTATGAAGAAGGACCACCTAGTGTTAAACTCTTTTCTTGAATGTTTCAGTCTGAAGGGGCCTACATTGTCCAACCAGGGAAGACATCTGTTTCTGGGACCTGCGACAAGTTAAGTGTGAAGTTCACCCTCACCTTCAAAGAGGGGTCTATTGACTTCCAGTTTCAGAAGGTAAGTGTTAGGAGATTTTAAATATATGGTTTTGCATGATGTATTTTATTCCTGGCGTCTTCTCCAGCCTCTTGGCTGTGTGTAAAGATTTTGACAATTCTCCTTAGGAAAATATGGTCAATTGTTCCTCTAATCAATGTGGTATTTGGCTTAAGATTTGGATACTGTGTGAGACTATAATAGATTTGTTTCCTGTATATATAAAATGCTGTGGACTGCTGTAAATGTGGTACAAGTAAAATGTCATTGAGAAACAGATTAGCTTACTACAAATAACCACACTCAAAATATTGACATGATATACCTATAATAACATAGACTGTGGTGTTAGTAGGTCAACATGATAATGGTGCCTGTTCTGTTGATCAGGCTGAGGTTGAAACAGGTTAAAAAAGGAACCTGGCAATTAAAGGGGAAGTTGTAACTCAAAAAGCCTATTTTTATAAACTGCAGAGAAAAAACTCTGGAGCTTAAAATGACAAGATGGGCCAGCTGAGGTAGTCCAGGTGTTCATGAATAATGGGCATTGAATCATTGTCTACAAATTCTCCATATTCTTAAGAATGTTGGGGCATCATTGTACTTGAGTGTTCTGCTAAAGGTTTGAAAATTTAGTTTAGATGCAAGTTATTTGCAAAGATGAGGGGATGCACAGTCAACTTATTGTTCCAACTATCAGTACCACACACACACACACACACACGCACATACTTGGTAATAATCCTGTGATTCCTCATCTCTTTCAGAATGTCTCTGAGAAACTGGTCTATGTTAGCTCGGTTGCTGTGGAACTGACCTACCCCTTTGACCATGCAGGTACATATAAGCAAACTTTGAAAGTTTTAGACAACAAACCATTAAAGTATCATTACTGTAATATAACCAAGAAGATCTCCTAGCTTTTGATAACTTTGTGCACCTTGCAAACACCTGAGTGAACTCATGATCTTGCTCCTCCTCGAATGAAAGAATTCATTTTACAGTTTTCAGATATGCCTAGGAAAACTAGAACACCCACCAGAGGTGATTGTGTAATCCATCACAGAACAACTGAACTTGGTTGATCAGCAGTTTCAATCAAAGCAGTAAATATTGGGATGCAACACTTACCAGTGTAATAAAATGTATGAGTTTTAAAAGTTTTCAATCACAGTTGAAATCATGGTTGAATTCAAATCAATCATGTGATCATTAATCAAATATGAAATATAGTAAGTACTGTTTCTTCTATTATTTTTAGTAATAATGGTGATACATTTGTCTTTTAACATTGACATTCTGTGTACACCGTCTTTCTTTTACTGGTACCTATTCAGTGACAACAAATGAAATTTAGTCTGATGGCTAATTCGGGGACAGCCAAGTGGCTACCCACTGTCCCTGTCAAAGAAAATAAAATAAATAGTAAGCATGTAAGTAAATTGTAGGTTAGCAAGGTCTTGTAAAGAGAAATCTATCCACTATATGACAAAATAATATTTCAAACCATGCACAATGGTTGAATTAACTGCACAGTTGCTTGTAGTGTGTTTAAGGTAATGACTGGAACAGTGCTTTCTGTATACTGTACAATTTTATTTGGCCTTATGGGGACATTCGGTAGGCTTTTGTGCACACAGAGACAATGTGTACAGTCATGTCAAGGTACTAATAGTGTCTCCCCAACAACTTCAACAACAATCACAACTGCACATCCTCCTAAACCAACCGCACAGCCTCCCAAACCCACAGAACAATTCCTGAGTATTAGACGCTGTAAAAATATCAGATATGAAGCATTGTAAAATGATGAAACTAGTCAATGGGTCAGTAGATCTAATTGTAATTAAGGATATCTTCATAGTTATGGTGAATAAATATATTTATGTCAGTAGACTAGCAGAGTTGACTATATTTTTTTTGTTTTGATTTACAGATCCTAAAACCAAGTACGCAGCCAGCAACAATTCGGTGAAGCTCTTCCCTGCAGCGATTGGTCACTCGTACTCCTGCCGGAACCAGTCGGTGTACTTAGGAAAAGGCATCCATTTGGATATGACCCAAGTCAGGATGCAGGCCCTTAACATCACCAACACCAACTTTGGCCTCCGTATGTATCTGCCTAATACATTGTAATGTATCCATCCATTGAAATGCTCTTTCAAAATGTTGTTTTTAAGAATGATAACTTGTTGCCAAAACTGGCAAGAAAACATTTGTAGAGGTAAAAAAAAAAAAAGTTTGTTAAAGTTTTCCAAATCTACTGTTTAAACCCTACTGATGTTAACTGTGAACCAATACACAGAAAGTGTCAAGTGTTTTTGAATAATTGGTTCTAAAATATTTGTGCTAAATTTTTTGTTTGCTAATTTATGTGGTTTGGGATTTGTAGGTGTTAGGATTCAATTGATTCTGATTCTGACACTAGGCAGCACCAGCTGTATTCACCGCCTCAGATTTTGCATCTCTGACAATGTCATCTCTCCAAACAGCTGACCCATGCCCTGCTGACCAGCCGGACTATCGTGTGGCTATAGCTGTGGGAATCGTCCTACTTATTCTCATTATCATCGTCATTGTGGCCTACCTCATTGGCAGAAGGAGGAGAATTGATGGCTACCAGTCTCTCTAAAATCCCAAATCCACCAGAGCCAAATGAGATTTAAGAGGGAGGTATACCTGCTATAATACCTGCTATGTAAATAAAGTGACCAAGGATATTTAATCTCTTTCTCCCCTAATATCCTCTTGCACTCAGTTTCAGTTCTGCAGGTCTGGCACGTTTTGTGCCGCAGATTGTAGAGAGGGGACACCATTTTGATTTAAAGTTTACTTATACGTGCGAAAGACCTAGGTGAGTGGGTTGCAGTTCTGTTAAAAGCCTGAAGGGAACAAAATTTCAAGGGACCATGCAGCCCTCAAGAACACGTCTAGCCTGGCTGCCTCAAGAATACATGCTTTACCACTACACCAGTAATTCTGTTACTTTGAAACCAACGTATGTACCAAACAGCATTTGCATACAGTTCCATTTATTCTCTTTCCGCAGCCCACATTTGTAATCAATGAGCATCCGCAACCACTAACTGGTCTCCACAATACTTCCATCACTGATTTATTGTATGTTTTTGTTTGTGAACTTAATGGGAGAAATTTGTCTGTTTCCTGTTGTGCTTGGAATCATATGCAATATTTGACTAAGCTAATGGATGCAGTACAAAGACTTTAATGATTTATCACTGAATACAGTTCTTACAAACTGGATACAACTAATTAGAAACAAACAAAATTCCATGAGTACAGCTGATTTTATACAATGGCATTTCTGACAACTTGATTTGAATTTCAGAGATACGTCAAAATGATTGATCTGTGTTTTTTTTAAAAAACCATCTTCTGTCAGCTTGACTGAGAGAGCATGTAAAGGTAAAGGCCTTGTGCAATGTTCTGTTACACTGAAATTCTTTCATTGCCAGATTTATTTATGCTTAACTCCTCATTTGAAGTGGCTTTTACCATAGGATACATAATGCCTGGTGGAGGCTGGAAAATGAGAAAGAATAGGCTTACTTCAAGATTGTTTCCAGTGACATAAATGGATTAAAATTTGCATGCATATATTGAGATTTATCCTTGGGTGATGATTAATTGTCCTTTCTAGCACCCTAGTGATATCCTGTTTTCATAATCCATGGTTTTAGCTTTCATTTCTGTAATATCAACTTATTTAAATGCAGTACCTTGGGAGCCTTGGCCCTCTGATCATGTTTAGCAAAATGCCTGAGTGATGGGGATTTTCTTGGAAAAATAGCATAAACCCTAATTATTATACTGAATGAAGCATTTGAAGGAATGCCACACATTCTCCCTGCTTTCTGTTGTACAGGCCTGTGTCTGTGTATGTCAACTTGATGAATGGAATATAAATTCTAGACAATTGGATTTAAAGGATTGTGAAAGGGAAGCAGCAGAATCTTCACCTCAATGGATCTGTACAAGGGATTTCATTAGCTAGCTGTATTCAGCTATTTCAGCTGTATATCAGGTGTTTTGATATCTTTGGGTTCAGATGGGCCATATTTATGGAATATATGTGAGTTTCCAGTGGGATTGGTTTCCGGTTAATACCAATTTGTGTTTTAAATTTCTGCTTACAATTAAAAGATTTTCTTTGTTCAGTTATTCAGTGTTTTTTATTTGGTGGCAATATAAAAAACTTGGCTGTTATATTGTGGGCTTATAAAATGTGGGCTTGTTCTGTGGGAGAACGTAATGTGAACAACTTAATGAAGATAACTGTGAAGAAAGAATGTCATCATGGCTGTTTTTTTTGGCCATGTCTTTTGGCACCTGGTTATACCTGAAGTCATATTTACTCTGAATGGAATGTCCTTCCAGAACAGAAAAAAGGAGGGCAAGCAGGATTTCCATTCAAAAACAATTTTAATACTGAGGCAGAACCACATTACATTGCATGGGGTAGGCAGTTGCAAAAATAGAAAAAAATGCCAGCTTTTACTTCACAAGAGCCAAAGGCACACCCTTGCCTTGTGACAAACTACAAAATGCATACCATGAAATCCAGTGTCACCTCGTAAATTTTAAGGCACTGTTCTAGTTCATGGGAAGGGCCTTGTGGTTGGGAATGTAATGTAGAATGGTATTCAAATATTTTTACCATCAGTACAGTGAGATCATGCTGCTGTACCCTGAAAGCAACTCTAGGCCATTTTGGTGCAAGATTTAAGCTTGAAGTACAGAATGTTTGGTTTTAAAACTATCTTGAATAGAAGTGGGTGCTGTGTGTGTTCTAAGTGAGTACAAGCATCTGGTGAGATGCCCAACTATCCTTAGCTAATGGATTTAAGTACACGTGACGCCCTCTCATTTCAAATCCAAGTCACTTTTAAGATGAATCTGTGTGAACACTTTACATTTTTATCATGTTAGAGGTTTGTTTATACTTCTACAATCCTCATGTCAAACATGAGACCCAGCAAACTAGTATCGACTAAATGAAATTAACATTTTCAGTGACACGCAGTGGGGTTCAAGGAATGAAGTAGAGCTTGATTCATGCATGTTTTATTAGCCTTGCCAGTAGCGTGTCAATATATGCATCCGCTTCATCTTCTGTACAGTACAACAGCAGTGCAGGCCAATCCCACAGTGTCCTCCACACATACTATCCATACAACCTAAGTGGTTGAGGCAAGAATGAGAAGGAAGAAATTGGTACAAGTGAGGATTAATGTTTTCAAATTGGTTCTTTGATTACCTGAATGGTTGGAGTGTTGCGTTTTCTGGACACTTCATCACCGTCTCCATCATAGGGTTGTCCCTCTGGGCAAAGACTACAACTAAAGAGTCACCCTCCCATTCTTCTGCTGCCATCGCATGGATTTGATTAGACCCCATTACAGCTATAGAAAACATTTGGCACTGCAAGCTAGTGTGCCAGTCTTACCCTGTTCCCAGGTGGCTGGGCCACTCATCTTCCCATTACAACTGGATTCAACCCCCATCCACAGACTTCCACCTACAGAAAGAACAGGAAGTGCAATCCCCCAGATCGCACTTCTCTTCTGCCGCACCCCAAATCACCTTTTACCCTCTGTGAAACAGATTTACTGGACAGAGTCCATATTCTGAGAGGCTGCGGTTGCCTTCAGGTGACAAATAATGTTGATCTATGGAAGGGATTATTTGTTTAATGAAGAGATGGTCAACAAAACAGCAGTTATGACAGCAGTGATTATGTGAAAGCCCTAGAATTGACACACTGAGCTCTTTTCTTTGTGGAATCTGAAGGATTCTAGCTGCAGCAGAAGCTCGTCATCCTGGGCTTCATTCAGGAAGCAGCATTTTGATCCTGTTATCCTAGAATCATTAAGGCACCTGCAAAGAAGTCAAGGCCAGAATAGTATGACCAGAATACTGAGGCTATAAGGAGATCTCCAAAAGAGGGGGATGGGAGAGAGAGAAGCCACTAACCCGTGATTGTCAATGAAGGCATATCTAGGGACTATGGTGATGTCAGGCACTAAGGTAGCCACACAGCTGTCCACAAGCACAACGTTTATCAGGATGGCAGAGGATTCAATGATAATGATATCTCCCAGGATGTACAAATTGGAGGCTCTCAGCATGCCAGTCATCTGCAAATTTAAAGTACACCATCTGAGCACAGCACTACACAAAGTAGTGGGGTTAACATTTTACCTACTAGTCATGAACCTAAGGGAGAACTCAATCTCTTCAGTAGACATGGTGGAAGTAAAGGGGATCCGGGTCAGCTTAAGGACATTGCCACTCACAGTGGGCATCCTTTCTTAGATATATCAGAAGGCATTTCAAGATCAGAATTTTCAGAATTATACAAAGACCACAAAGGCCAATACCCAGTTATACTGATCTCATGTAGTGGCACTGAATACAAATTTCCACTGCATTGGCTCTCACAGTGGAGGTTCCACCAATGGCTGATGGTTTGTAGTGGTGTGAAACTATAGACAAGGTAATCCTCAACAACCTGATGCAAGGAAAAGCGATGTCATAACATCCATTTGTCAGGGTAGCCAAGTAAGTTGGAGGTTCAGTGTACATGTAGCGTGTCTTGACATTCTTGTAGCAATGACTCCAGAAAACAGGTATGGCAAGTTGTCCTGCTGACTAAAAAACAACTTCCCAGGCTGAGATCAGATGGCTTGATTCGTTGGCCTGGAACAAGAAAGTCCTGCTTGACTACTACCTAGTTTGAAGTCTCTCTGCACTGTGACTGCACAGCCTGGAGCACCAGCTCTATCTATTGGAGAGGGACAGAATGGTGCTTGATTGACAGTGTCGCTTGTGGTTGGCCTGGCACCATTGAAAAACACCATTAAGAAAATTTTTTAATAAAAAGCAAACATTAATAAATGTCGAACTCATGTTTCCACCCACACCTTTTTCTCTGAAAGGCAAAACCATTAGCAAGGGTAGTGTAAGAGCTTGGCAGCTTATATCAGCATAAGTCATCAAGGTAAATTGATTTATATGTATGCATATGCATGACGGTTTTGTTATGGCCTCTCCTGATCAATATTTCCTTGACACAATTCAGTTTTAGGTGCCATTTTCTTTGTCTTAAACGCATTCATTGTCCATAATTAGTTAGTGTGAAACACCAGGTTTCAGCAATTAGAACCTCATCTGATTTTACATGAGTCTATAATTGAATCAGTTAAAATATTTGACATCATTTAAAAATAATCACTGGGCATATTGCTCATTATTAGTCATGAAAGCAGTAATTAAGACCTCAAGAATACATAATCACAAGAACAGGTCATTCAGACCCTCTAGGCTCACCATTAATCATTAGCTATAGTTGATCAACTAATTGAAAGTCCTGGGATCTGAATATGGGACATTTATTCTTTGTGGCAATAATTTCTGACATAATGTGTAAACATGACCTAATAAAGTATTTAAGTGTCTAATAAAGTTAAATTAGCAGCTCACGACAATTCAGGAGTACCATTTGTGGTTGAAAGGAAAACAAGTGTACAAAGGGGTGCCCTAGGACTGAGTTTGGGCAATGTTTGATATATGTTATTATGTAATTATTATTGTGAGGATGTGCTTAACTATTACAGGTGTTGCATTTAAAGCCCCTGAGCATTGTGCAATCATTTTAAATAGTATTCAGTGTTCATTACATTACATTAGTAGACACTTTTATCCAAAGGGCTGAATGGCCTGTTCGCATCAGTATGTTATGTTATGTTAAGTTCTCTCCTTCCTGACAAACTTTTTTTGATTTATCATTGCATATATTGATATAGCGTTTATGCTATTGGATGCCTATAGCATGTTAATGCCTCAATGTCACCTGTATTTTAATCCAGCCAGTATTTTAATGGTAAAAGCCAGTTCCTGTAGTTCCCAGCACATAAAGGCTTCAGGTGTGTTGAAACATTACATTAACAATATAAAGGGCTGCTTTTCAAAGCGAAGACGTACTAAACTAATGTGAAACAATGGCAGTCGGACGTTATCACAATAACAAAGTTGACGTTTCCTGCTGTAAACCATTGGGGCTACAGCTATCCGAGGACGAGATATGGTGGGGAGTTTCAAGTGCTTCGCTTTGAAATTATCATGTCATGAGCGATTTTTAAAGGCGCAGAACGTCTGCTTTAACTTAAAACTGACATCGACTGAAAGCACGTGTAGTACCACTACCACTAGCCTACTTTGTGAATAACTACTTTGTTGGTAAACCCTCTTTTTTGAAAATGTAGTTCGCCAAAAATTGGGGAACAAAACCCGTCGCGTACCAAAGTTGTGTGTGTCCTGGCAGTCACGTTCCTATTGTGAAAGCGAAGGATTGGCTGAGAGGCGCAGTGCAGAACGGAGCAGTACTGGCGAAGGAAACAACGGGGCGTTGGTAATAAGAAGTAACTGTCCCGCACGAAAAGTTCAGTTTTGTGTTACATTCGAAACGAAAATCGTGAGATTTGTGTTTTTGTTACGTTTATGATAACAAATGTGTTTTGGAGAGATCGAAATACGGGGTTGGCATCAATAATTAGTAAGTTTTCGGTTATTGCGTAAGTGCAATCGATTCTGTTTACAATTCTGAATATGCTGCACAATAGATTGAAATCAAAAGTTAGTCATTTAGTGATGTATTGCATAGGCCTAACTTAATTTACATGCACTACGGACTTCTGAGTGAGCTAAAAGCTTTGCAATTCTTTAAGTCAGTAAATACGTATTGTCGGTGTCTCATACTAGTAAAGACAGTTAATATATAAAGATATCTCTGATTTTGTGAAGTAGCATACGGTTCGCAAGTCTAGTTCTGCCACAAAATCAAGTAGCCTTTGCCCGAATAGGTGATTTACGTATGGAAAACGTGTATGTGGGTTTTTTAGCGTTGAAATGTAAATCGTACAACATTTCTAATGTAACATTTAATACTTTTTCAATATTCACCTTCACTATCATTCAGAAAGAAATGGAATCTGTAGCCGTTATCGACCAACATTCCACCAACACCCCTGGAAACGAGGATGGTCCGCTTGTTGCAGTAACTTTTCAAAAGAATCCTCACCAAACACAGAAGTACCTTGAGGCAGAACCCAAGGCCCTTGGGGTGCGTAGCTTGTCTTTATATGCCTTTATGTGTCATATATTGTAATGTTTTAAATGTGTCAGTCAAAAACGTTATTTATCCCAAGAGCACATTTGAAAGAAGAATAGTAAAATAATTTTCAGGTATGGCTACCCTTGACAGTCCCAAAATGTAGAATTTAATTTATGATTTAACAACTGTTTTCCACAATGTTTCAGTACAACAAATGTGAATGCATGGTGACATAGGGATGTCAGTTGAAGGAATACCAGTTTGTTACACTTGTTTGACTCTTTTTCATCTCTCCCAATAGCTGACTCAGATCACACTCAGTGTATTTCAGATCAGCATGGTCTTTGGTGCTTTCTTGTCTATTGGTGATACACATTTCGTTGAGGTCTTCCAGGTCATTGGGTCTCTGTTTGTAAGTATCCATTATACACACACCTGCACATGTTCATGGCATTATTGGTGAATTATACCTGTCTGTATTTTCCAGTATCATCAGTCCCTGTTGCCTCCTCTCTCTGGGAAATTATGTTGTTTAAATATCATCTTTGCCCTTGTGATGTAATCTGTGTCTTTGGGTCACAATAATTACAATCAGTAATCATTACAGGTCAGATAATTTATGGATAATTTATTAACGAGATGTTTAGTACAAATTGAACTGAACCTCGGCTGATGTTGTGTCCATGTTTTTACTTATGTGGTAATATTGAAACAACTTGAAGTATGTTTTATATTAAGAGACTGTGAAACATTGTTACTGTTGTTGTGGGTACACTAACTTGTTTTTTATTGCTATTATTATAACTCTTTGCATTACAGGCAATTATTGCTGGGAGTATTGCAATAGCGGCTCAGAATCTCCACCTGCCCACTGTAAGCAATTTTTTTGAAGGGTTTGGGGGAAGGTTTGGATATGTTTGGTTTTAGGATGGGTCTGGTATTTGCTAGGTTAGGTTGAGGATTTGTTATAAAAAGGTATGATTTCTCAGTTGGATAAACAGTAAACCCAAGCAGTAGTTGTAGTTGTAAAGACAATGATGAACAAGGCAGCAGCATGAAGTAATGATGGGATTGCTAAATTGTGTAAGATGCACTCTTTGTACCCATGAGCCAACTGATGCATCTTAAGAGTTCCAATACAAAGTAAGAAAATTTCAGGTTAACCTGGGGAAGGGATCTGTTAGTAAAAATGGATGAATACAAATACTGTTTCATACTTCTTTCTCTGTATATCTGTGTTCCCAACAGCTAAGGGCCTGCCTTGGCATGCAGTTGGTGGCATGTCTGGCTTCAGTACTCAATGTAATACTCAGCACCGGGGCATTTTTTCCTGGTTTCGATTATTGCTGGCACTCCATGTTTAATGTCACAGAGGTCACAAAAGTATGCCAAAAGCTTATGGTGAGTCAAGACATCCATTTGACTGTCAATCCTACATACTCTTCAGTGTACTATAATGATTTAGTCAGGTTTTCAGTTTAATCTGTACATTTGTTTGAAGAAAATAATTTCGTATCTGATAAAAACACCTTATAGAAGGTGACAGTCGTGTCAGAATCAGTGGATCAGAGTTTTTGTTAAAGCGGTATGAAGTAAATTAGCAGCAAGCAATTGGCTACACACATTTTGGGGGATCATGTTCCCAAATTATCAAAGAAAAAATTGTGATGGTACAGGCATAGTTACAATTGGGCATTCCAAACTAAGGTACGAAGGAATGAATACATAGAACTTAACAAGTTTGGGTATCACAGAACTAGTGTTAGTTCTGTGATACCCTATATGGGAATAGAAGAGGATGGGGAGTAATACAGAGCCATGAAAAAGTATTTGCCACCTTCCTGATATCCTCTATTACTGAATATTTGTCACACTGAATGGTTTCAGATCTTTAGACAAAATGTAATATTATACAAAAGGAACCTGAGTAAACACAAAACACATTTTAACTGTTAATTAAAAATTATTTCATTAAAAAAGTTATCAAACACCCATATGTAAATGTAAGTCTAATATTATGTATGGTTATTTGTAAATGGACTGCATTTATATAGTGCTTTTATCCAAAGCGCTTTACAATTGATGCCTCTCATTCACCAGAGCAGTTAGGGGTTAGGTGTCTTGCTCAGGGACACTTCGACACGCCCAGGGTGGGGATCGAACCGGCAACCCTCCGACTGCCAGACATCCGCTCTTACCTCCTGAGCTATGTCGCCCCATATTTCTCTTTTATATTACATAAATTCAGGTTATCAAAGTTCCTTGAACATTCTTAGAAACCTGACCAGCACATTCAGTGCACAAAGCATTACCCAACACTACCATGTAATTGCTCTCATTGTGCTTCCATCTCTTTCCCTCTGCTCATGAAAGGATGGGGTTAAGCATTACAATGCTGAGCTACTCCTGATCAACATTGCCGTCCTTGCCATTTGTGCCACCCTGACCACCTACTGCTGCAAGGTCATCAACTGCTGCACCCCCAGGGCCAATATGGTGAGGACAAAGGGAGGGATGGAATAAGGCAGAAAGAACTAGAGAGATGAATAAATTCAGACAACATGAATTTTGAGCAATGAAGAGAGCTAGAGACAGTGGTGTGAAATATTTGTATGATGTACAGTGTCAAGCATGCAGTAACAGGTGGGCCACCTTCAGTGACCACCCTTCCTTAGGCATCATGATTTACATTAAGTGAAATGTTTTGACTCATTTATTCTTTTTGTGGGTTGTTTGTCCTTTTTCTTCTTCCTTTTAGCCGGTGATCACCATAAGTGCTCCCCCAGCACAACAATGAATGGAAAAAGAGGTGACATTTAGGGGCTGAAAGAAATCTGGGAGAGGGGTCAACGTATTTGGAACCCTAAACTCTACTTAATCTGAAATGCGCACCACAAAAGGTTTTTTTTAGTTATTTTTTAAATTTAGTTTTACTCTTGACACCTTCAGGGATCATCAAATCACGGTCCTTGAGGGCCGAGAATTGCTGGTTTTCCACCCTCCCTTTACCTGGGAGTCAGGTGCGAAGACAGTCTGGCCAATTAGTACCACCAATTGTTCAGTTAATTACCTGGGAGGAAAGAAATCCTGGGCTGGATTTTGATTTGAGGACCAGATTTGATGATCCCTGTACATGTACTCTATATACACCGAATAGAGATAGACATATTTTATTTTATTGATATGGTACGTAAAGTATATTTCAAGTACAATTATGTGAATGTATATTTCCCTCACCTCTACTAAATTTGAATCTATACCCAAACAGCCCTTATTTAGTCATTTAATTATATGGATAAAGTCTAAAATCTGATTATTACATGGTTCTGTGACCAAATACACATCAGTCAACCCATTTTGTAATTTCTCTGTTGATTGAACAACTTCACGAAGCATGCTGCCAGCTGGATATACTGTATATGTGTTTGTGTGTATGTATATCCAGCTGGCGGCATGCTTATATATATATATATATATCCATAATGTTTGGGGCAAATGATTCTTGATTTGGCTCTGTACTCCACAATTTTAGATTTGCAATGAAGCAATTTGCATGTGGTTTAAGTGCAGATTTTCAGTTTTTATTAAACAATTTTTTAAAAATCCATTTTGGTTTCACCATGTAGAAATAGCATTTTTTGTACATAGTCCTCAAATTTCAGGGCCTTAACTGGTTTCAAGCAGCCATGTAAACATTTTTGATTAATTTTTCAGAAATTGAAAACTTCTTGCAATTAATCTGAAATTGAAGGTGTAGTTCACTTTGTTTTTATTATTACAGTTTTAATGTTTTTAAATAACTTGGATGGTTTAACCAGTTTTACCACTGTTATTTTACCCAAACAAGACATTATAATAATACATTACATTATTATTCCAATAAATTTGCTCGCACCGTTCATATTTATTCATTGAAGCCATTCAATTGAAATGAAAAAGAACCTGGTGTCCATTTCATATATTGTACCGGCAAGACCTTGCATCTTTTCTGTTTTTGTTTAAAGTTACTGTTCTGTGGGTTGGACCCACAGAACTGGGCCTCAGCTACAGCATGGCACTGGGAAGTTTCTTGGGTGCACTGTTTCTAACATAACAGAACAATATTCATTGTGTTTACTGCATTATTTAGAATTTTTTAAAAATGGCTACTGAGAGAACAAGCTTAAAAATCCCTTATGTGTAACTAGCCAGTCTGTCCAACATTTGTCCAATTTACGAAGTCTACAGCAACTTTGAAACAACAGATTTCACGTTGGACTTGTCTCAGAAGATTCCCAAATCACAGCATGTGGACTTTCCTTCCGTGTACCAGTGCATCCAACAGCTGGCGATACCTCTGATAGTCAGCTCGCTGTCAGGCACCCCTCAAGCAAGGGGCCCCCATTGTTATTAGGTTTGGCGACAAATACGGTAATTAGCAATACTGGAACAGCGAACTACCATTGATACAAAATGGTACTGTATAAACCACCAACCACAGTTGGACAATGGTAATCCGAAAAGGACAAAAGGATACTGAATACATACAATGAACAGTCCTGACTTATGGACTTCATGCGTAAGGCTATAATTAAAACTGAATTATTTTGGATGTAATCACGTTCTTTTTATTCTTTTTAAAAAATACAATCCATTTTTTTTTTACAGTGGTACTGGTAATATCATCGTAGCTGCCTCGTTTTTAAAAAGTAATCTCTTACACTTGTTAAAAAGGTATGTGCATTAAAAAATGTTATTAAAATAAAAATATTGAGTCTCACAACCTAATTTCCTTTATGAAAAGACATGTCTCAGTTTTCCATTTCATCTTTCAGTGTTATAAACACATTTCTGACAAATGCCTTGTCCAATTTACCCACACCATTCTCATGCACTATGCGCACAATCTGTACAATGTGAGGGTCATCATCAAATCTGTCTAGCATGGAATAAATTCTTGCTTTTAAAAGAGTACCCTTATTGTCCATGCTGATGATCTGTGGTGCATTTTGTTGGCACCATTTGTGCCAGAACAGGCTCTCTTCAGATCTGCAGTTCATCTGTCCAATGGCTCTGTAGAACACATTCATGAATCAGTGTTAGTCTGATCCTCTGATCCGAGACTGGGACTGCACTCAATAAATGCACTGTCGGGCACCACACTTTTTCAGGTTGTACTACAAGAGTCATATGACTCCAAGAAATGGATTTTATTTGACTTTGTCTCGCTTTAGTACACTTGCTACAAGCTGCAACAGCATAAAAAGTTCATATGATGCTGGAGCTATGAATCTGTACATCCATTCTGCATCTATGGATTTGAGTTCGCATGATAGCAAAACATAGCACGGCGCTACTCAACAGCGCTAACCCAGGAATATAACAATCCTGTAAATCAGAATGGTAAAACAGATTACTATGTACACATAGTCAGATCAATTATTTCACCCTCATAATTAATAGTATCACAAGATTAATTATTTTAACCCATTTTAATCCTGATTTGGATATGACTAAATGCAAAGCATCGCTGGCACTCTATGATGAGCGTTGCTGTTTTGCACAATTACTACAATATTACAATATTGCAAAAATCCCTTGATGCAGGAATGCAAACAAGTGAAAGAGCAAACTTGCTTACCTGGGATGATGATGATCCTGTAATTTCTTCCAAGTCGCCATAGCAGCCTTTCTTCTGACGAATCAGACTACCCCATAGCACAGAATGGTGACAGCCAGGGCATTCCCCTTCCACAGGAAGTAGATGGGTGGGCTCAGACTTGAGAAAGTGCTTGGCTAAGCAAATCATGTGACTAGTCATTTGACAGAAGTGATGTAAACAGGACAACCTGTCTACAGTCTGCAATGAGAAAAAAGAATTTTCACCAGGTTAGGTTTCTGTCCTATGCCTGCAATGAGCACTTTACAGTACATGACAAACTAACTTCATCCCATCCTTGGGGTGTTTCACACTGAGTTTCTCCTTCTCTGGTTTAATCTTGTCATGCTGGTTTTAAACATGTCTCCCTTACCGAGCAAACGAAATGGGTCTCTCCATCAAAACTCAACCAGGACTTAGCCGTTTAATGGGCTTTTTCCAGTTTTCCTCATACTTCCTTCAGGCAGTCAAATGAATAAAATAGAATTTTAAACATAGTATCACACATAGTTTAACAGATATAAAGGGGTCTAAAAATGCTCAAAAATGGTCCTGATTGTGGACCATATCTTCATACAATACACTCTTTGGACCCAGTCAAGGGGGGGGGGGGGCAACATTTCATGACTACAAGTCATAGGAAATACAATATTTCACATTGAGGTTTTGTTCTATCCCCAAAACAACTATAACAATTTCTCAAGAACTACTTGGTACCTTGAGCTCTAGCTTCAGTTTTAGTCTTTACAGATAGGTAAGGAATATGCATATTGAAAATTAAGGGATTCTTATGAACAGGCCCGACAGCCTAGTCCATTTCCCACGGAATGCCTCAAATGCTCTGTATGACTCACCTAAGAAACCTCAATTGTACTTCTCAAGGTTCAACCCTCGCAGGGCACCCGGCACACAACATTGACCATGAATGGGTAATTAGTTGAATCAGTTGTAGTAGTATTAGGCAAAAACAAAACCCTGAACCCACACTGGCCCTTCACAGATAAGATTGGCTAGCCTAGATATAAAAACTGTTGAATCAGCACAGCATAAAAAAAGGATCCTAGTCTATGCCTTATGCAGCTCACGTGTACAGTCTCCCGACACAGCAGGCAGGTCTCCAGTCTTTGTTCCTCCAGCTGCTCCTCTCCAGGGGCTTCCTGTAACTGCTTCTTGGCTCGCACGCTACCGAAGGCCACAGGGATGTGCAGAGGGGGATGGAGGCCGGGGTCGAAGTCTAGCTGGTACTCCTGTCTCAGCCAGCGAGCAGTGAGTGGTAGGCGGTTCCACGGCGCCGCCCGTAACATGTGAGACAACACGCGCCAGTGGAACTGGAGGCTGGACTCACGGCGCGTCCGTCGAGCCACGTGGGCCAAGCGGCGGGAGGAGTGGGGGTGCTGCCATGCCCACTCAAACTGCAGAAAGGGCACAGGTCAGGGGGGCAAAGGGTTGGTGGCATATAAAAGCTTGAGATGTCTGGGCAGCATCCGGGACAGATTAAGTGAAATGACCCATGCAGCAAGCAGTTGTGTAACTAACACTTAATGTTTGCGGTCCTAACAAGCTGAACTATATAATCAGAGATAAACATGTAACTAAGAAAAGTCAACAGGGAGTACAGATGAGGGAGAAATGGAAGGGGAATTTTGTAAGTGATGTGAAGTACTATTCTATCCATGTGCCAGTCAAGCCATTAGCTCACATAATTCATATACATTGAGTCAAGAATTGCATTCTTCAGGGAAAATTGAATCCTGAATAAATTTGTATGTCTTACAAGTGACTTATTAGGTTACTGACGCTGTTATTGTTTACGCAACTTACGCAGCTGACAGAGAAAAGAGTGCTAGGCAGTGTGTGCACATACCCAATTCTCAATAAAGACTTACCCTCAAAGCTGCAATGTCCGATGGAAAGCCATGAATGATGAGAACCATTTCCCTGTTACACAAGGACGAAACATGGCTAATAAATATATTGGCTCACAAAAGTATCTTGAGTGTGACCAAAGCGAACAATTATTTCTTCATTACAACATAGTAGCTTGCTGCAATTGACAGAGCCATGTCAAAGACCTTTACAAAGCTGTTCAATTGGCTTCATAACATCTCGCGAAAACATTATTCATCATGAAAAGTCTATTTAATATTACAAAGATTATGTCACAGAATAAATTGTCCCCACAATATCACCCTAAATCCAAAAAGACTTTCCATTCCTCACCATGGCCCTCTTCCACTGGTCCTTTTAGCTCCACCCCTGTGTCGCCCGGCGTTATGCTGCCCTATCCGGCGTTCTGGATTCACCGTGAAGCCAATGTAAATGCGACCCTTGAATTTGGGATTAGTGCAGTACAACATGTACACACCGAAGAAGTTCTCCACCTCCACTACCATCTTAAATTACTGAAAACGAAGAACACATGTGAGATTTATCCTGCCACGCAGTAATTTACACAATATCTGAAAAAGAAAAGAACAGAATTTCATAACGCATTAGCTTGAAAAAGTTAAACCGCGAGCTAGTCTTCGTGCGATGTGAGGGATCCGCGAGATCTACGTGTCGAACTAGCCAACTAAACAAATCGAAGTTACACAAGTCAGTGGCATCAGCCAACGGTCAACAGCAAACATGTCTGAATGCCCATTGTCATCGCTGCAGAAGAATGTTACCTTATCAGACGGCTAAACAGCAAAAAGATTGCACTAGATTGCTTGTTATTAAAGTTCATTTTTCGAAATTCGCCGTACAGAGAACAGACCATTAGCTTGTTAGTTAATCGTTATTACAGGAATTGCTACATCGTGGTAACAAATAATTCATATGATCTGTGGGCCAGAGACTGTAAAAAATAGCTGTGGACTAGCAGCTACAATCAGTCAAATGTATCAGGACCTAATATTATCGCCGGATATTTCTCAATACATTTTTCAAAAGGGAAATTCAATATATTTTTCTTAGTTATGCGTTTTTGTGTGTATGTGTACTAAAAGAGAATTAAACGTGTGAACGCCCGACAAAATATAAAATAATAGTATCAATTTAAACTTTTAGAGTAGGCAAATAGCATAGACACACAGTTTACCCCCGCCCCGCCCCCCCCCCCAAAAAAAAGAAAAATTGACACGGCCAGTCCTTGACTGATTTAATTGGTTACTACTAAACGTGGGGGTTGTACTCTTGTGTAGGATTTGAGTTACAATTGGCCAATACATTTAATTTTGTTGGTGGACCTGCCTCTATACGAGGAGCAGGTTGAGCATTTTTAGCGGAAAATACATTAGCTACGGCAGGTTCCAGTGATTTATGGTTTCATATCTGTGAAACAAAATAACTAAACGTGGCGAAAGCATCTGGCAGTAGCTTGTGCTTTATTTAACACATCATGGAAATAACAATTGATCACATTCGCAATAAACTGACAACGGAAATTGGAGCCGTACATGTGGTATGTAGCTAGCTAGCTTGCAAATTTTATTGAACGGCTGCTCATTTGCTTATAGCTATCGTAAAAATCAGTTTTTGGTTAGCTATTCTGCTGACTGGTTGTTTATGCGTCAGTTTCTATTGTTTTAATACTTGTATGCTACATGGAATTTAAATGACTTAAAATGACTTAATTTGTGTTGGTGGCAGGAAGTGGAAGATACATCTCCCAACAGATGTGCGGCTAGTTTCAAGGTGCTAGTGGTGTCACCACAGTTTGAAGGCAAACCACTGCTACACAGACACAGGTATTTTCTGACGGGGACGCAGAATAAATTGGGGAAGCCACGGGTGTTAAGAAGTGTGGTCTGGGAGAGTGCATGGCTGTCAAACTCAATTCCCGGGGTACCACACTATAGAATTCTCACTATCCACACGTTGTTGTACTTGGTCGTTTATAATGCCTGTCCATTGCAGTCACTCGGCCGATTCAGTTTATTTCTTTATTCTTGTTCTTTCTGGAACAATCTTCCGACATCATTAACTTCGTTCAGGTCACGTTGATGCGTTAACGTCACTTGCCTGGAGGCTAGATTGGAAATCTGCGCCAATACAAACTTCCACAAATTGGTGCTGTTGGCATGGTCATTAGTGCAGAATCACAATTTCCCCCTCATAGCCATTTTATTTGGAGCAATTTCCGTTTTCTATACAATAACAAATCCTTTTTACCACTGGTTTCATAGCATTTTATCGGTGAGTCAGTTGGTCAAAAAGAATGGTGTGTTATACAGCGACTGAACATTAATAAGAACAAAATAAGACTAGATACAATCAAAGAATTTGCAGTTGTGATACAGTGCCCTCTGGAGGATTAATGTTATTAAAGACTGCTTCTACTTTAAACCCACTGCCTTCATTTTGCTTACTGTTGCTGACTCTTCAGTTGGGATGATTAGCTAGTACACCTGGCAGAAATGTTAGGATACTGCATTCTTTATTTCAAGGGGATGTATCCTTTAAGTTGAACCACAAATTATACCATGACAAAAATATTTTCAAAGATGAAAAAAAAGACTCAGTTGTAATTTATGATGTTCATTAAGAACCTGTGCTCCATTAATTTTTATATTGCACTTATACTTGTGCATTTTGACAATATCCAATTAATTTGCACTGTGGGTATAGTAACTATTCTACAATTTCTAAAGGTAACTATAAGATTTTATCAAGATTATTTGATCCTGTAAACCAGATGACATTAATTGCAACTGATGTTTAGAGTAATGTTTTACTTGAACCCTTTGACATAAGGCCAACATAACACTATCATACACATGACATAACTGTCACAAGATGGCATAACACTTGATGTCAGTTTGTCAAATATCATCAAGTAAGATCTGTCATAACATTTACTGATGAAAGTATGACAGTGTTATGTAATTTGACATAAATTGACATCATCTATTATTCCATCTTGTGACACAGCTGTTATGTCATGGACTGCATTTATATAGCGCTTTTATCCAAAGCGCTTTACAATTGATGCCTCTCATTCGCCGGAGCAGTTAGGGGTTAGGTGTCTTGCTCAAGAACACTTCAATACGCCCAGGGCGGGGTTTGAACCGGCAACCCTCCGACTGCCAGACAATCGGTCTTACCTCCTGAGCTATGTCGCCCCCGTCATGTGTATGGCAGTGTTGTCAGCCTTATGTTGAAGGGTTCTAGTAGTGTTACCATATTTTCTATGCATTTATGTCATGTTCTGTCTTCTTTAAGCCATTTCTGGTAATTCCTGTGGCACCTATTCATGGGAGGGGTTTAAAAACTGAAACATTTGACACCACTAAATTTTCTTCTTTTTTTACCAAAAAGCTAGTGCATTTCAAAAGATGGTTCTAGTGAAGCATTTCTTGAATAAAAGTCTTAGGTACTGTGTTAAACTCTAGTTTAATATTTTTGAAGAGAAGTTCAAACTGATATAAAGATCAGTTTAAACATAAAAGGTGCTAGTAAGGTGGCGGACACATCTGGCTCTAGTGCCTGCACTGTGCAATAGCCTAAATGAAGGGAGAGGGTTTTTGACCTCGGAGACTCACTGGTCCCAATGTCTCTTTCTCAGGATGGTGAACTCCTGCTTGGCGAAGGAGCTGGAGGTGATTCATGCCTTTGAGCAGAAGACGCTTACACCAGAGCAGTGGGAGAAACTGAAAGCACAGTGACCTCTCGTATACGCATGCACCCACACAAACAGTGTTTTCCTTCATTTTCATGGGTTGAAGTGAGGGAGAGGAGGGTTTTCTGGAATTCACAAGGCTTCCTGAACACATCTGCATCCTGAAACTATTAATCAGATTTATGCAGTTAGCCAATGTTCTGACTGACAGATCAAGTGTATCATAGTGTTGGAAATTTTATTTGCTATTTCATTTTTTATTTTTGCGCCTGTGATTCATAAAGCAAAAACTGGCTCCAATAAAATCAAATAGAACTCCTTGCGATTGTTGGTCTTTACTGGCGTTAAATGAACATGCCAAATCAAACAGATACCATTGTATGGATCAATTCAATAACCTGTTGTACCACCTCAATGACTTATGGAGCACCAAGACCATTAACAAACTTTACTTTCGGTTTGACCGCATAATTTTACTTTCAGTTTTGACGTAATTCTTTTACAAGAAACTGATCGGAGGCTTACAGTTTTCAAGAGATGAAAGGTGCTATACTAGCTCTAATCGCAAAATGAAGGCACTAAAAAGCGGTGGTGAACAATATCGTATGAGATCGAGAAGACTGCGCGGACAGAAAGCGAGTGCGAAAGAATGGGTAAGTGGATAAAAAGATAAAACAAAACCGAGGTACTATTGAATATTGCGTTGGTTCGGTACTATATCCACATTTACTGGAGACGACATAGGCTGTCCCATTAAATCAAACCGAAAGCAATTATGTCGTTAAACGTCTGCTTAGTTTTATTTGTGAAGAAGAGAAATATTAGTCCAAGTGGTTGCTGAAACCCCTGAGGTGTTTGGATAACCATCTCAAATTTAACGCAAGAGAAGAGGTCAGCCGCTCAATTATAATGATCAGAGTTCAGTACATCTCTGAGCATAAATGTACAGTGAATGTATTCTTTGAAAACAGAACCTCACGTGTTAAAAAATAAATCTTTAAAGAAGAAAATGGGGTTGGAATGTCTGATAAAGAGAACCAGTCACTTTCACTTTCCACAGCATTATTTTGATGGATTATGATGGAAAATAATGCAGTTCGTCAACTGTATGGTCAAACTGGTTGTTTTATGGTAATTCATATGATTAACTAAACTTTAAGGGGGGAGATGGTAGACTCATTGTACAATTGCAAGCAAAAAGTTTCATTTTCTGTTTTTATGAAAATCTACTTGTCAGAGTAATTTTTTGCAACTATCAAACAATCCACTTGAGGGCGATAAAACATTACAACATATTATTTAAATAGTCTTCAGTGAGTCCTCCTACAATAGTGGTCACATAGCTTAGTGGTGCACAATTGTAGGTTCACAGGCTGCATTTCTCTTTAGGATAGCTTGGCTGTAGTTTAGCTACTTTCAGTGTGAAGTAATTGGTAGTATGGGTAACTATGCTTTTAGAGTGATGAAAAGCATGAAAAGAGTACAACCCTGCCAAAAATGGTCTGTCCCTTTTGACACCCCTTGACATTCCAGCATAAATAGACAGACATTAGCTGCCTAATAGTTTTTGTGTGTTTTGCCACCATGTTGCATGCCATTGTTCAAAGGATAGCACTACTTTAAAGTCAAACAAGAACTCAGCATGAAGTGACATACTGTATGTCATGAATTATTTTGGAATTTTCAAAAATGTTATGGACATCTACTGTATGTGCCCATTCCCTCTATTATCTCCTCTTCCTGTTTGATCAGCTCTTTCTCACCTGTCCAATCATCCCGTCTTTTCCAACTCTGTTTTCTTGCCATTCATCCCTTCATTGTGAAGTTATGTAATCATTTATCACCCCCCTTTACCACTTGACCCCTCTTCACAGGCAACAGCATCCAGCCAGCCCCCTGTGGACACCAAGTCAGCCCTTCTGATGTCAACAGCATGGTGAACACCTGCTTGGACAAAGTCAGATAGCACACTCCTAATATTAACCTGCAATAGTTACTGAATCAGAATACAGACAATCCTATGACAATACCTATCCTGATAATAGTCTAGCAGAACACATTATGCCTCATATATATTTGTTCAGGGTGACTTCACTGTACAGTATGAGTATTTCACTGGTAGTCTTGTCTGCGCTCTTTCTACACATCCAAATGTTTAAAACTTTAAGTTGTAAGTGGATTTTAAGTGATACACGTCTTTGCATTTCTGTTATTTTCTTTGGTTGTGATAGAAAATCTGTTAGCTTTTATAACCAATGTAATATTTTTATTATTGTACATATTCAATAATACATTATTCTGCCCTATATGAGATTGAAACTAGAATCATTTTAATATTTTTTGGCCTTTATCTTAAACTAATGCATGGTATGTAGTGTGAGTTGTTTTTTTAAGTTGCAGTAATGGCCTGATTTAATAAGACTTTTAGCACATGTAAAACCAATAACACGACCAATGATTGGTCATAATATTTGTTTTGCACCAATCATTGGTTGTGTTATTTGTTTTAAGTGTGCTGAAAGGTTTTGCACACGCTAAAGGTCTTAGTAAATCAAGTGCTTTTGGCCATACTCGTCCTATTTTTTAATCACTCATGAAATGTATTCTGATCTGGGAAAATGCTATTTCTTTCCTTTTAAATTCTATGGTTTGTACGACATACAGCATTAGATGTTGGAATTTGATCTCTTGTAAAAATTATTTGATAACTTACTCTAGGATGCGTTGCAAAAAAGAAGCATCCAGATATTCATAAATAGACACGGAACTTAAAACGAAAACTATGACATATTTTGTGCAATTATACCTAGCCCTCAAATGCAAGACACTAAGAAATAAACATTTGTTATAATCCTCCTTGAATTTGTTCCCCCTTTCTCTGTTCACCTACAGAAATCTCTGGAATTTAGCTGCCCAATCTGTGGGGAGGTTTGGGAATGGAAACAGGTACAAGAGCTCATGCAGCTGTCCCCTGAGCAGAAGGCACTTCAGCAGAACAGCGTTGACGAAATTGTGGAAGGCCATCCAGACATGTACAAGAAGGTGGGTATATGTGCTCATCCAGGAATAATGGACCCAACACAGAACATCATGGTGTAGCAACAGTATGTGTCATTTTAATAGGCTAGTTGGCGAAGTTTTTTTAAGTTACATATTTGTATATAGGCTATACGGGTTAAGATGTACATACAATTTAACAGCGCTTCCATGCACTTCGTAGGAAGTAGAAGCAATTGTTGCAGTCCCTAATACAAGAGACTGAATGTTTTGCATTATAAGTAAGAACTGCTGTTTCTCCCTGTGACATGGAACGGCTAGAACATTACAAAGGCTGTGGTGCTCCGGCACCAGAGTGGGTGGGCCGCCTGTAAATCCTGTTTATACTGTCCTGTGCTATATCAGTTCACACCATTCAGAATATTCTCCACGCCTACCCAGTGCCTGTGCCCCCTCCCGTGCAGTGTCCTTCCTGCTGCTGTGTCCTGAAGCGGCCCCTGGACAGCACCGACCAGCCCTGTCAGTTTGTCCAGTGCTCCCAGTGTGTCCCGCCTCAGCACTTCTGCTGGTCCTGCCTTGCCCCTTGGCTCTTCTCGCACGAGGCCAGCGCTGGGCACTGCAGCAACAAGTCCTGTGGGGTGGTAGCCATGCTGCTCAACTGTGACATGGTGCTCGACAGCAGTAGTGAGGTCTTTGGCTGCCCCCTCTTCCGTGCCTGTCCGAAGTGCCACTCACTGATCATGCACACAGCAGGATGCCAGTATGTCAAGTGCAGCCAGTGTAAACATCGTTTTTGCTTCATCTGTCTGGAGAGAAAAAAAACTTGTATGCTGAATGGCGGTACATACCTTTCTTTAATCTGTGCAAAAAAGAGAGCAGGCAGGCAGAGGTTTGTAACTTAACTGTAGTAAGGATCTGGATTTCCCTAGGAAAATGTGCCCTATTTTTTATTTTTAATCATTTCGCTACCCTTTTCTTTTTTTCCCCTCTTCAGAATTTTGTGCTCTGTGACCTTTGCAAGAACCATAGCAGCTGAAGCGTGTGCACTCTTTTGATACATTTGCCTGTAAGCCAGAGGCAGTTTTACACCTGTACTCCCACACAGTACTACAGGTGAATTTCTGCTAAGGAGAGGCATATCTCTGCCACAGCTGGTGCCCTGCCTGGCCCTGGCATGCAGTTGGGTGGATCTAGTCCACATGGAAGTCTAACTGACTTAATCCCTACCAACCCCTGGCAAGATGAGACCACTTGTGTTCTGCCTGTGCAGTCATAGTAGGTTCATAGCCAAAGGTGAAACTTGGGACAATAGGTGTAAGCCTGGCCTCAAAGCCAAAGAAAGTTGGAAGTCTATGGCAAAAGTAGAAGGCTTTAGCATCTTCACTTGTAATTCAACGGATGATATGCTACTGGTGATCAGTGAAGGTATGGAAGTGGCTGGGTGTTGTCACATAGTTTTCCCCTATGTGAACATCCAAAAAAGTGTTGGATAGGTATTGAAGCAGCCCTGAAATTATTTTCAACAGAAAGGCTATGTTTTTGTGTGTTGGACAGGTAGACTGAAATGAGAGAAAATGATGGAGGAGATGGATGAGGTAACTGACCGGAGGAGAAATTCAGTCAGATGTAGGCTGATGGTGGGAGTAAATGGGGGGCACAGCACTGATGGAAACTGCTAGAGTGCTACTGAGTGGTACTAATGAAGATAGCTTTTGGCCAGGTTTGATTCATCTCAGCGGGGGCCTGATGGAAGGTTAATACAGAGAGAGAGAGGGAGAGAGGGAGAGAGCCCGTCTGCACAGGAAAGACGTGGGCGAGACCCTTGCCAATACTGAGTATGAGGATTACTTCCAGCACTTGACCACTATTAGGATCATTCCACCATGCAGAAAAAGTGTGTGTGTGTGTGTGTGTGTGAAAGAGAGAGAGAGAAAGAAAGGGATGAAGGGATAGAGAGAGATATGGTTAGATAGATGGTCATGACATATTTGTTTCACTGATTCCACTTTCGAAGAAGAGAGCTTCAGTCGTGAATGTGGGACACCAATGGTGTTTTAAATCTCACCACCGAGTGCAATTATCAAATCAATCCAATCCAAATATACACCACAGAAAGCCTTGTTTCAGTCTGGTTATTTTTAAAACTATTGGTTATTTGACGTATAATAGATGTGGTTGAACTAAGAAATTTGATTTATTTTGAAAATACATACTTATAAATTGCACTGCCTTTTGCAAATATATCATGGCAGCTCGTCTTCATTCACTGTGGTAATTCACAACTTTTATGTATTTCTAAGATGGTAGTCTCCTGGGCTGAATTCTATGCCGATAACCATTTAAGAGCCATTTTTGTCCTTTTAAAAAATATTTACCCCAAAAAAGACATAGAACAAGAAAAAATATACATGTGAAATTGTATTCCATGTCCATCAGTCCAGTTTTTGGGGCAATGAGTCTGTAATGAAACATGAGTAAATTGATGCACTGCAACTGATCTCTGTATTAGGATTAGCAGGTTAAATCTGTGTAATGTATTGTAGCATAATGTATTTAGAATTCACTAATATTGTACCTGTGTTATATCCTCCTGAGACCCAACAAAAAAGGTTTACATTTTTGACAAAATACAAGTGTTTTAAATGACAAAAACATGTTGCAGTGAAAATATGTTTGTTAAATATTATTTAATTTTATTGAATGTCCCTTGTTGTGTAGTTTTCGGAGTAGCAGAATATATGGATTTTGAGATTAAGACCAGAGACTCATGTCCCCTAGAGGGGACAAAAACAAATTACCAAATTACCATAGAAGGATATGCTATGGGAGCTTATGGGAGAAGAATGAACTTGAATATTGTTTTGTTAAAGGTTATACTTGGAGGAACCAAGGGAGAAAAAAAAACCCAGTCTTTTTTTCTGGCTATTTTTAAAAGAAGGGCAGGTTTTGAGAATCAAAGCATTACATAAATTGAAAGTGTGCTTTTTATGAATGTAGTCTTCCAGTGGAGTGGAGGCTTCAGGTACATTTGTCTGCAGTGGAACGCATTGGGGGGTCTTGATGGTTGAAAGAACAGCAGCAAGCATACCAATTCATCCATGAAAGGGTTGTATCCAGTAACACACTTTATATTCTTTTTTATATTTACAAGTTTTTTCTGTAAACTATTTTATTTAGCATAGTGTCTGTTTTCAGTGGGGCCACAATAGCTTGAACTGCAACTGGTTTCAGTAAATGCCTGTAAATAAATTGTTGATAACTGGATTTCTCAACTCATTGGTGCTTATTACTCTTCAACCGTCAACATTCTAAGGGATGGGTTGTGTTGTCAGGGTGATGTTAATTAGGATAGTGATTGTTGGTATAATCCATTTCAGCATGCATTCATTTCCAGCTCACTCTCCAAGGGATTTAAGCCCCCAGTACACATAAAATGGTATTTCTTTTGGCCTTGATTGCATTGTGTAAGCTGCGTAAAAAATTGGATTGTGAGCAGGAGACCGCCTGTCAATTAGGTTCCATTAACACTGTTTCCACCTGCTGTTCTACCAAGCCATACCGCTCTCTCTGTTTCAGCATCACACCCACTCATGTAGTGGTGGTAACTCAATCTCACACGCACACACGCACACGCGCACACGCACACACAGACACACACACCTATGTTTGCTTTTCTGTTTGATTAATTGAAGCATAACTAATTTGGTAACCAGATAAAAACACATCACAGCATAATATGAAACATTTAAGACTCCAAACCAGTTTGGTCTAATAAAATGGTATTGATGGCAGTTGTAAAAAGTAAACAGGTTATTGTCTCAAATTCCAGTTGTATAACACTGATAGCAAGTAGGTCATATGCTAGGCAAGGCAGCTGTCATGCTCAGAGTGTCTGAGAGCAGCATGCCACGTCCCAGTATTAACTTTTCAAGTAAAGTGATCAGACTGTAGGACATCATCAGTAGCACAGAAGCAGCAGAGAACCTGAAGTGCCCAAAGCCTCAGCCCAAATAATATGGAAACCTAAAGATTCTGGCCTGTTACAACCTTTATCAGTCACAGGACCCCTAAGGAATTGGTAGTCATGCATTTGTGATACACAATTTAGTAAAATACCGACTACAATAGCATCAGATAAGTAACTGTGCTACACCTTTTGCCGTGTGTAATCATTTCCAGGGTTAAAAAGAGGCAGGTGACCAAATATTTTTGGATTCTAAGCCATTGGTTAGAGGCTGGATTTCTTTGAGTGTGGTTGGTATGAATCTATTGGTTTGGATTTCTCTGCAGGAATATGAAACCACTCTTCTGCATTAAGACAACAAAGTCAATAAACTCAAACGTAGTTGATGGAAATGGAAAATACTGCCTCAAGCATCCTTCCAGAGTATCCCATATATACTAACTTATAAATGCAGCTTAGGTATTGTTGCTTGTGAATCAGAAAGTTCAATTGTCCTGATCACTCAAGTTCCCACCATTTGCTGCAAAAATGTGACGTACTTCTAGCCATGCAAGCCATAATAACAGGCAACCCGGCCTGTGCATTGCTATTATGCATTACTCAATTGCTTAATTAACAGACGAGCAAAAACTGTGAGGTATTCTGCTTTGCATACACAGCAATTGTCCCTCATTTCCAAATGTGTTCCCTTGATTGTATGTTCACATTGAAATCTATAGAAAATTTGTTCAATAAGTTCATGACAAAGGAACATTGTGAAGCAACAAAATATATCTTGGACAAAAAGACGTGCAAAAAATAAAAATCAACCATTTTTATTAGCAAAAATGAGTGTGTGAATCATGGAGTCTCCATGGTTGTGTCCACTGTGGATTGTTACACACAGTAAGAACTTTACAGTAATGTTGTGAGAACATGTTAGCTGGATTTAGGGATCCAGATTAGACTGGAGACGACCAGCTGACCACTGAAGGCATTGGGGCGTTGCTTGTGGATGCTGAATGTTGATGTTAAAGTAGCACGATGGTCCTCCTTCTGGAAACCCTTCTGTAGCTTCATTCCTCACCGTCTTTGGGCAAGATGTCAAGCACAGTGTGCAGCTCCCTAGGGTCACATCCCAGTAGGCCTTGTAGGTTGCAGACAAAGCGGTAGACGTAGCGCTTGCCAGCGGTCTTGTGGATGATGTTCTTGTCATAGTAGTAGCGGAGGCCGCGGCTCAGCTTCTCATAGTTCATGTTGGGCTTGTTCTTCCGACGGCCCCACAGTCGTGCAACCTGAGCATTAGGAAGACGGGACAGGAGGAAATGCAAGTGTGCAAACAGCCCAAGTCACGGAGAGAGAAAGTAAGAGACAGAAAGAGAAACAGGCACAGTGAGGGAAAGGGGCTTGTGCAGCTGTGGATAAGAGCAACAGAAGGAAATAAAAGAAAAGGGGGAAAATAGAGGAGAGGAAAAAACATAAAGAGGGGGTGGGAGTGGAGGAAAGGCACACAGTGAACTTTTTGTTTAAGAATGACGCTGTCGTTCTGGTATATTATGTATTACCACAGATCAAATATTTGTTGCTCAATATTGATTTAATGAGATTGCTTTTCCATCATTACACCTACACAGACCAAATCTTTTAAAAGACTGGGATATGCGGCTCAAGTAATACACAGACAATGATGAATGGCTCAGCCATGTATTAACATCTTCCCCTGATTGTACTTGTCAAGCTGTTTCTCACATAAGAAACTCTGATCCTTTTACCCACACGGGCTCAAACTCCACCTCATCATTGTACTCCTCTTACCTCATTAGGGTCTGTCAGTTTGAATTCCCAACCATCCCCAGTCCAGCTGATGAATGACTGACAGCTGCGATCAGAGAGAAGCTCCAATAGGAACTGCCATAGCTGGATGGGCCCACTTCCTATTAAAATAAATGACCAGACAAATGATGATAGTGGCCATATCTAATGCATAAGCCCAAAATTACAGATCTGCTTGTTAATCAGTCAATACTATCAAACACTATCACAGATATCAATATACATAGAAAAGTCCCCCCTTCCCATTTCAGGGCACCATAATATTTGGGACAAATTAATTCACATTCGCATTTCTGATTAGTCAGGTGTGTGCAATTGCTTCCAAAGTGCCAATATAATAGAGCTTTTAGTATCTAATCTTGATTATAGGCTTTTGATTGCCTTTGAAGTTGCCTTTGGCATTTGTCAACCTGAAGACCAGAGTTGTGCCAATGAAAAGTCAAGGATGCCATTTTGAGACTGAGAAATAATAATTTAAAAAAACTGTCCGAGACGTAGGCCAAACCTTAGGTTTACCAAAATCACCTGTTGGAACTTCATTAAGATCAGAGTACTGGTGCGCTCATTAATTGGAGCCTGGGTGACCAAGGAAGACCTTTACAGTTGATGACCGAAGAATTCTCTCTGAAAATTCTAAACCCTCACAAACCTGTCTGACAGATCAGAAACACTCTTCAGGAGGCATGTGTCTGTGACTACTCTCCACAGAAGACTTTGTGAACTTTACACACAGAACTATGTCAGCTACACTGCAAGATGCAAACCACTAATCAGCCACAAAAACAGGAAGTCCAGCTTAAAGTTTCCTAAGAGACATACCTAAAAGAGCCCACAGAGTTCTGCAAAAAGGTCTCATGGACAGATGAGACAAAGATTCACTTATAACAGAGTAATGACAAGATCAAAATGTGGAGGCCAAAATGGCCGAAGATCAAAAGCAACCCCCCTTATCTGAGAAACATGGTGGTGGAGGTGTTATGATTTGGACATGTATGGCTGCCACAGGTTCATTTGTCTTCACTGATGATGTAACTGTGTAAATAGCAGCAGCAGAATGAATTCTGAAGTGTACAGAAGCATATTATCTAATTACCCAATCTGAATCTAAATGAACATGTGTTTCAAATACTGAAGAGAAAATGTAAGGTTACTAGGCCCCAAAACAAGCAGGAGCTGAAGATGGCTGCAGCACAGTCCTGGCAGAGCATCACCTGAGAAGATACTCAGCACCTAGTGATGTCTAGGGGTAACAGACTTCAAGCAGTCATTGCATGCAAATAATGTGACACAGCACTAAACACGATTAATTTACATAATATTAACATGTCCCAAACATTATGGTGCCCTGAAATGGGGGGCTATGTATATAAATGCTGTAATTTCTACATGGTGTAACCAAAGTGTATGAAAATACCCTCATGTAAAAGCTGAGAATGTGCCCTTTAACCACATGCATATAAATATAACAGTTAGTCATTTCCTTACGTAATTTGTCAAATACAGTTATAATAATTTTAGTCAACAAATGGTAATTACCAGTGTAGCTTGCAAGAATTGCTGCTGAGACCACTGCTCTAGCAGAGTCATTGAGATCCTCCTTCTCTCCAGCAAAATCTTTGAAATTCCCAACTGGGTGCAGTAGCGAAAATGTCTCATTGGACATGGACACATCCTTCACTTGCTGTTCCACTTCCTGCTGCTGACCAACCCAGGACAGGGAGGTGGTTATTTCTGTGATATTATAGCACAATGGCTCCATCTCAACCCCACAATCTACAAGGAAAAGACAGAAAGGTAAATATCACCGGGAGAACTAATAGGTATTGTAATCATACAGTCAGAGAGGGAGGAGAGATAGCAAGTGAGCGAGGGAAAGAAAGAGACAGACAGACATAGAGAGAGAGAGAGAGATGAGCTGGTTATTTGTGAATATCCAGCTCATGACACATTAAAAGTGAAATTTCTGTCAATCCATGGAACGTTGTGAAATAAACATGATATTTTTCAAAAGAATGAAAGTTTTAAGGAAATAGAAGTTACATCCTTGCCTGTACTGAGGAGCTGAGTTTGAGGCCTAGCAGCTTCCTGCTTCTTTGCCAGCCCCTCTTGCTTTACCTGGTGTCCTGGGGTCATAGGGTCAAGGGAGAGTACCTGCAGGGGTTCGGGCAGGTAACCATCAGCTAGCTGAGGGTAACTGGGCTCATCTTGGTACTGGGAATGCTCAGAAAGGTAATCTATGGAAAATACAGAGGCCAGTGTCACTATAAGGGAAGATCCCTGAGTGCCCCAGAAGTAATGAACGATTCACTTCCATAAATTACACATGGCAGTGAGGGGAAAGGAAATTACTGTGAAACACTTACAGTCGGTATTTTTTTTAAAATAAAAAAAAACTAATAGGAAGCTGAGCAATGAAATGCAAAAAATGCAGACCTATATAAGAGATACGTCAATGGAAGGTCATACCATAAGTTATCAATGAATAATTCCATTATTTAGGCTAATGATCTGCACTGGTTTCATAAGCATTTGGATATACTGCATATACTTGTATATTCCAAATGAACTTGGCTAGAAGACTGACTGCAAGTCCACAGGACATCTATGTTAGGAGAGTGACAGGACTGTAAAGCTCTTACCTGAGCCTAGTTCTGCTTGACTATAGAGGGAAGATGTGCAGGAGAGAAGCGTGAAGCCGCAGTCCATTCGACACTCTGAAACACACACACGTTCTTATTTAACTGATTATTAAATTGTTATTTCTTTTAGACTGAAGAATTTCATTTGACTAATGCCGCATGGACGGCATTAGTAGTTATGGTCCTTTGTCTTCAGATGTTAAATAGTAAATCTAAGTAGCTTTAAATACATTAGGCTTCAGACAAGTTGCATTTAGCATTTAGTGTGTTTGTATAAGACATTTACTTTCCTATACTCAGACTCAAAAGTTCCAAAAGATCAGCAGCATGATTGGTTTGGGGTTTGACATTTCAAAAGTGTCAACCACAGGTCTGCGCGTTCTGGAAAAGTTGACCAGTGTCTGACTACCATTGCCAATAAATGACTGTCCACCATTTAAAAAAAAATTTTAATTTTTTTTTTTAAGTAGGTTATTCAGAGACTTTATATCTCCTGTGCCATAGTGCACTGGGTAGAAGCTTATCTATATTAACATGTTCTGCTTCCATAAAGCAGTTCAGATGCACAAATATATTGTTGTTTTTATGTTTGTGTACATACAGGAGCTGTAAATTGCATTCAACTAAGTAGGTAACTATTTTATAAAGTGCTTGTGAATATTTTTCAAGATCCATAATTTGTACTGGCACACATTTCTCAGCACAAAACATTTAACGGTCTAACTTGGTAGATTACTTTCGTAGATTTAGCATTAGATTTTTTTTTGAATATGTTTAGAATATGTAGTCTTGCTGTAACAGTTAGTCATATGTTCAGTATACCCAAGCATGGGCAATTGAAACAGTGTTTGTTTAGAATATTAAAATGTCTTCATTTAGTCAAATTTGGCCTCTGGAGTGTTTTTGAAAATGTCTGAAATCTGAAACAGGCCATCCTCTGCTATTTCTTTGATATATATTTTTTTTACTTCAAATTTTAAAAAACAAACATTTTATTGGTCCTATTGCTGCAACATCCTACAACATACAACATGCAAACATGTGTCGCCTAAAATGTGCAGCCTTTTCAGCGATTTATTTAATTTAGCAGTTGAGCGGCTCATCTGCACTGCCATTGCACAGGTAGCCTGTGCTTTGTGCATGGTGCGGCAGGGATTGCTTGTGGACTAAAACCCTCCCTCCCTGGGTGACATTAGGGGCAATTACCACACCGAGGAACTGAGGAGATGGGGTTGTGCTAGCCGTAACAATCACTTATGAGAGGCTCACATTTCTTTGACTGTGGCTGAATGATAACTTTAAAGGTTTGTTTTCTCCATCACCGTTGCGCATGGTTTCCAGGTGTTCCCACAGAATTTCCCCAGCGGTGCAGTCAGAGGTCAGGGCCAGGAACCCATCTCTGTCCAGGGTACAAAGCTCACTCCCAGGAAGCCCCCGCAAATCTGGGCCCAAGTCGTGCAAACTGAACTCTGCCTGGCACCAGTCTAACCAGTGGCTTACCTCCCATTCTGACCACAGTTTAGGGTCTGAGAGGAAGAGAGAGAGAGGTGGGAGGGAGAGGGAGAGAAAGAGATAGAGAGAGACCGACAGAGAGAGAGAACGAGAGATTCGTCAAATGAGTGAAGCCAAACAATCACAAAATTTCAAACAAATGACACCTTCCCAGTCCTCCAAATCAATGCTGTGAAGCAGAGCTTTTGTCTTAACACAAACTTTTCAACACATAGCTCATTCAATACTGTGACACTGAATGTAAGACCATATTCATCTTAGCAAACACAAACATTGCACATCAGAGCCAAGCAATACACAAAAGTGCAGTCATATTTCCATGGCACTTTGTACCATTGGTGGGTAAGGACCAACTTACCCAGGTATTACGTCATTTTCAGCCTTTCGGTGATGTTATAGCACACAACTTGAGACTAACCTGGTTAAATAAAGTTTTAAAAAAATAAAAAATAAATAAAATAAAAAACTTTAATTCTCACAATGTCCCAGGAATGACAATAGCAGCTCTGAGCTGTCCTACCTGGGGGGAAGCGTAGACGGATTCGTTCCTGTGTGAAGCCAGCGAAGGTGGCCCTCACAGCCTGGCTGAGAACATCCTTACTAGTGGGAGTGAGAGGGGGGACCACCAGGGGGTCAAGCTCTGAAACACAGAGCAGCACCATTACACAAAGGAGAGAGGAGACAGATGGATGCCTTGATGAATCATCTGCACTGACACTGTACATTGAAAGAACACAGACTTATAGCAATATTTATAAAAGGTTGAGGGAAAGATATGAACTTAAAAACATGTACAGTAACAGATAGAGAAAGGAAAACAACACAAAAAGTATGTGTTGAGAAACAATTATTTGCAGTGATACAATTGATGCCATTTTTATTTATATTGTGATTATATCTTTTCATCACCCAATTTAAAATTCCCAATCCTAGTAGTAGTTCTGTTCATTTGATGCAAATCCTGTCAATTTGATGAGTGACACCCAAAAGTCTATCATTTTAAAACTACTAACAGTTAAAATTCAAACAAAACAATGACATTATTTTTACAATACATCAGTGTAAAAATAATTATGATCTTCTAAAGCATTCAGATTACATACTGTAATTCAATTCTTATGAACAAATATTACAAGTCCAGTGCATATATTGCAGATAATGCTCAATGAAAATAATCAAATATGTTTACAAACTGAAAATACGAAAACACAACGCACAAGACCTTTTCCATAAAACACAAATGGACCAGTACAAAATGAGCCAAGTCTACAGACAACACAGGAAGGAAGGCATTACACCAAATGGAAGATGGGAAGAGTGAGCGGGACGGTACCGTAAGCGCTCCAGTCCATCCTGCCGTTTGGAAAGCAAGTGGTGACGAGGGACTCAATGTGAAAAGACACAGAGGCAGGTGGGGACAGGGAGAGGGGCTTTAATATGACACGGCCAAGAAGGGAGGAGGTGACGGATGTGTGTCAATCACACATACAGGCACTAAGAGAGGGATGCAACTGGAGGGAACAGAATCCATGAACAATGAGGGAGACATGAGGAGCTGGGGACGGAGTGAGCGAGAGATTAACTGGCGAGAAGTGAGAGAGATGGGTTTTGGGGTTTAGCACCTAGCTGTTAGTGAGGTTGGAAAACAAATAGAGGCAGAATGGAAACATTACAGACACGAGAAACCACAGTCAAACCTCTAGCAGCAGTCTGTGTTCTGCAGGACGAATCCAAGGTTCATGCAGTCGCAGACGCTTAACCTCCCTCTACGTGACAAGAGCTGGCTTAGAGACTACTGGAGTTATGAATTGAATGTGAAGATTGATCACAAATTAGGTTAACGATGAATCAATCTGCTGAATAAACACATAAGGAAACATTACCCAAGCGCAAAGAGTTCCTATAAACTTGAGAAAAACATTCAAAGAAAAATCTTCAGAGCCTTGAATAAAATTTTTTGCTATTTACAGTTAGTCTTACAATATACACTTAATGTGTTCAGTTTGTGGTATAATCTTATATGTTTGCGTGTGTGATGGGATGCAGAACAGTATGTGAATAGACCCATGCTTTTATTGTAGAAAACAACTATTCATCAGCTTGCTTGAATCTGAACTATAGTGAGCATGATAGCTAAAGCTAACATAAGCATCACCAAGGCCTTTTTTTAAACATACTCTAGCAACCAAATCATCAGATGGTAAAGCATTTTGCTTAATTAAAGTTTTGTTCAGTCTGTGTAGAATTGAGGAGCAGCACAAAATTACCAAATATATATACATAGCATCATTGTTTCTTGTGATTTAAATTGTCAGGAAGATGTGCACACCGCCTTGTGATGTAAATTCATTTTATACAAATAAATATAGAAAGCGTTAACTTCTTTGCTGTAGAGGGAGCATCTGGCTTGGGGCTGGGGCGGGGGCCCCATTACTAGACATTAGAGTAAGGTTCCTATGTGTGGATTTGTGCACAGGGGCATTCTTAAAACAGATATGTGGGGGATTATATCAGCCAGTGTTGTGTGAGCAGAAATTTGAGCGTGTGCAAATGTGTGTTAGAGAGAGAGAGCTCCGCTTAATTTGCATCTGCACAGGGGGGTTGACGCTGCTTTCTAATCCCCCACTGGTCCAGAACTTCACCACAGCAGGATTCTCAGGTGGTGACTTCGGACCTGTGCTTGGATGCCGTGGGTCTTTGTCATTCTTAAAGTCACCTCTCACATCCTGGTGGAAGCTACAAGATTCTGAAACAGTATGCAATCTTGTCATTCAAATTCTAATGACTTTTACTTTGAAAATGTCAGTGCAATTAATGAATTTCAATATTGAAGGGTGCCTTTAAATATTTTTTTCCACTAATTCTATTAATGAGGTCAACAGGATGTGTAATGGGAAGTGGTGGGTAGCTCAAGTACACCGCAGTTTTATTTTTTGGTGGGGGTGGGGGTGGGTTGAAGTGTTTCTACTTAAACCTGTTCAGAGCAAAGGTAGTCTCAGGTAACAAGACGCGCCTTGACCCTAGAACAAGACTCAACATTGTGGATGAGCATTACCGGTGGTAAGTGGCCTCAGTTTATTTATTTGATTTTTATTTTTAGCTGCTCCAATATAAGCACACGTTTGATTGCTAGAAACAATATTGATTCAAAACCTTATTAAGATGTATTGTATACCATTTTAAAATTGCATATTCTCATATAGGCATCCATATCCAATAACATTCATGTTTATTGGAACTGTCATTGCTACTTATATACTGCCTATGTAATTCATTCTTTTTCATAAATGCATCGTAAAAGTACTGGCACTGCAACCAGTACCAGTTGATATTGCAACAATGAAAACCCACAGACGATAATTATTATTTAACCAGTGAAAAATGTTGAAGGAATGTTGAATCATAGTAAAGCATAGTAAAAATGTGTTCATTAGATACATTGACTCATTGTCTAGAAGAAAACGACAACAAAAATATATGAATGAAAAAGATGCATTTCAGCTGATACGCATAAACCCCACTAACATATTGTGAATGAACACAAGCAGGATCACTGACCAGGATGAAAGCAATCAGGATGATAGCGATGAGGACGGCCCTCGTGCTCTCCTGCCTGTTCCTGGCTGGCCGCAGCGCTACTTCAATAGGGAGCCAGTCTGCCCCACGCCCCTGTGTGGTCCTGCGGACGGACCTGGCCCGGGGAGTGCAGCCTCCTGAGGGGAGATTGGGAAGCGGCGGAGGGTGGGAGTGGGAGCCTGCCGGAGCCCCAGGCTCCATCGCCGTGACTCAGGGCTGCACGCTGACGGTGTGGACAGAAGAGGGAGGGCACCAGACCTTCCCCAGTGGGACTCAAGTCCACCTCAAGGGGTGGGAATGGATCTCGCAGACCCTCGCGTTCCACTGCAGCTGTGAGAAGGAAGGTGTCCAGGGCCTGGTGAGAAGCCCAATAAAACTGCATATTTTTATTTGTGTGTAAAAACTGCCAAACCTTATACGTGTGTCCTGTCCTCTTACCAAACAGGGTGACCAGTGGGAAACATTTAAGGAACAACACATAGATCCGACGGTGGATCGTGGCAACAATGCATATTGCAATAAGAAGATGGTCCGGGTGAATTGGAATGGAAAATGCAAGCTGAAAAACACCTTAATTCACGCCACAAAAGAAAACGTGATTCAGGTGTGTAGGACCAGAAGGATTGGTATATTTCATTTTAGCACACAACCATTCAACCTGACTGAGTGCAAACACGACAACACGATGAAACCTTGCAAGTACATAGCCAAGAATGTCACAAAAAGAATCGTAATTGTCTGCCAGGGTGGAAAACCTGTCCACTTTAATGGCACCAGGAATGAATCCATTTAAAAGTATGATTGAAAGGGTTCATTTCCTGAAAATACCAGAAATCAGGTATCCTTTTCAGGTTATCTTATATCTCCGTGTTGCACAAAAACCTCTTAGCAGTTTTTAGTATTGCTGAGGTTTTTTGTATTGCTGGCATTTTTAGATGATGCAGATGTCCCCAAATGTACTTGAGTGACACACAAATGATAATCTTGTCCATGGTATAAAATGAGAGCACTTGTTTTGAGATGTTAAATGTAAATGTGTCTTTGGCTTTGCTGCAGCTTGTTGCTATGATGTGTAATTCCAGCAAGTGAACATTTATAACAATAAATAAAATATATATATTTTTTTTTATATTGTTCACTTACATTTCACCAGGTACTGGATATGTAAGCAATCAAATAAAGTGAGACGCGGGTGATACTAACACACCAAATGATTGTTTTCTGTTACCCATTCCATCAAACTCAATGAATAAAATCATTTGTAGAGAAACAAAGTGAAATGGAACTGGGTCCCTTTCCGGTCCTGCGACAGGCGCTGACATTGAGCGCTGCCTCAACCACCACACGACTGAGACCACACTAAGGACAAACCACCTCTCTCACCACACGAATGAGATCAAGCTGAAGATGAAAAAGAATCCATTAATAGTCACACTTCTTTCTTCAAAGTAAAGCGTATATGCATATATGAACATTAGAGGTGTAATGGTACATGTATTCGTACATAACCTTTCACTACAGGACAAAAAAATTCGTTTTGTTTTGACACTGTTCAACTTTTTAACGTGCAGATAAATGCCAAACTGTGAGTTCTCCTGATGACTTAATGTCCCATTAGTACACGTCCCCTGCCAGTTAGCCAGTTTACATTTTCAAAATAGATGAAAAGCTATTTTATATTTTGCATTTAATTTCTTTCCTGCTGTATCATATCACATAGCCTGTAAGTGAAATCCTGCACAAAAATGTCTCTCAAAGTATTTAACTACAATGCTTTGGTCATTTTGACCTTCATCGTGCATCTAACAAACAATGGGATAACTTGTAAATAGCAAGTTCTCTCCCATTGTTGTTTGTACTGCTGTACTGAAAATGTACCAAACCATGAGGCCAAAACTGAGGTACGTACCAAACCTTTTTGTGTACCGTTACACTCCTATATGTTGAGGAGGATATATAGTTCACCTCAACATAGGTGAATATATTTAGGTGAATATTTTTCTTGATTGGGCTCTGCACTCCACAATTTTAGAATTCACATGTGGTTGAAGTGCAGATTATCAGCTTTTATTAAAGGGTATTTCATACATTTTGGTTTCTAGACATAGAATTTACAGCAGTATTTTTACACATAGCCACCCGACATTTTAGGGTACCACAATGTTTGGGACAAATGGCTTCACAGGTGTTTGTGATTAGTCAGGTGTGTTCAATTTCTTCCTTCAAGCAGGTATAGGACAACTTTCAGTATCTAGTCTTGATTCTAGGATTCTGATTGCCTTCGGGGGCTGTTATTGGCATTTGTCAAAATTAGGCCCACAGTTGTGCCAATGAAAGTCAAGGAAGCCAGTGAAATAAGAAATCAGAAATATAGGCCAAACCACCATAGGCTTATCAAAAGCAACTGTTTGGAACATTATTAAGAATAAAGAAAGCACTGGTGAGCTCACTAATCACAAAGGGCCTGGCAGGCCATGGAAGACCTCTGTGATTGACGACCAGCAATTGAAACCCTAATGAAGGAAAACCCCCAAACACCTGTCCGACAAATCAGGAACACTCACCAGGAGGCAGACATGGATGTGTCAGTGACTGTTGTCCACAGAAGATGTCACAAACAGAACTACAGAGGCTACACTGCAAGATGCAAATCAGCATACTCTGCATCTGGTGATGTCTACGGGTCACAGAATTCAAACAGTCATTGCATGCAAAGGATATGCAATAGTACTAAACATGACTACTTTCATTTACATATGCCCCAAACATTATGGTGTCCTGAAATGGGGGGGCTATGTATACAAAGTGTTGTAATTTCTACATGGAGACACCAAAACGCATTAAAAATTAATATAAATAAATAAAAAAAGATGAGAACCTGCACTTTAATCTCATGTGAATTGTTAGATTACAAATCTAGGAAAAGAGAATGCTAACACATTGCAACAAAATGCATCGGTCTGACCCATAAAGGCACATTTAACCAACTGATAATTTGACAATTGGCCTCATGATAATGCAATTACTTCCAATTAACTTGTCTCCTATCAGCAATTGCTACACTATTATTCAATCTGTGTAAATTGCTTAATGTCTACTTTGACGATGACTGTCTTCCAGCTTATGGCGGCACACCCAATTGACTCCTTTAAGTGCTTGTGACTGCTGCAGTTCTCGGCACTGATGAAGGTCTGACAGAGACCAAAGCATTTGTTCTTTTGTCATTATATTTTGAGTTTTCATTTGGCACTTTAGCACTTTTTCTCACAGTATGTTTAATAAATCAGTATGTTTATGAGTCAGATGCATTGTTTTTTTTTGCAGTTTGTGGTTAGCATTCTATTATTTCTTATACTGTTCAACTCTACACACTGGCAGTACAACTCAGTTCAGCGTGTTGGATGAGCACAACAACACTTTCTTGTTTTTAGATTAAAAATCTAAGATTATGGAGTGCACAGTCAACTCAAGAAAAAATGTCTTTGCCCCAAGCATTCTGTAGCTCATGGTATTAGCCAAACTACTGTATGATGCTATGTAGTAGCCAGGTAGCGAAATGGCAACCAGACTGATAGGAAACATATGCCAGAAAGTGTGCTTCAGTATAATCTCTGGTGCCTCTGCAAAATAAAGCCAAAACATATGCGCAGTGCTTCTCAAGTTTAATACATTTTAGTATTCAAACTTTTAAAAAAACAAATATTAAAAAGGGGGTAGGGGCAGAACTATTGTCAAACAGCAAACCTGTGCAACTCTATAGAGTGCAAATTCATCTTCAAACTCAGAACTTTCAGTGATGTCATTCTTTTCAGCCATGAACTCATGCATGTCTTATCCACTCCTAGCACTCAAATACATTATCTTACCACATGACCACAAATCAGTGAGGTTACATCAAAGCCAAATTCTTTGTGACTGAATACTACGAGTCAATGCTCAGATCTGGCACAATTCATCTAGTGTGGCATGAAATTGTAACATCTATCAACCTTGTAGAACAAGTCTGCATAGGGCCATTCTTCTTCTTCACCAAGGGCCCCAGTCAGCGATACTCTGCATACAGGTTAAAGTTTCCACAGTAAAACATCCTTTTCCTGACTCCTGCCTCAGTCCCCCATGCCCTGGCCTTCCCTGGTGTGCGAGCGCTGGTGGAAGCGGAGCCCCCCGCAGTTGCGGAAGGTCTTGCCACACTGACTGCAGGCGTAGGGCTTTTCGCCAGTGTGGATACGGAAGTGCCTCGTGAGCGCCCCCGAGTGGCGGAAGCGAACGCCGCACACAGAGCAGGTATAGGGTCGCTCCCCTGTGTGGATGCGCAGGTGGGTCTTCAGGTTCTCCATGCGGTTGAAGTCACGGCCGCACTGGGTGCAGTGGTAAGGGCTGCGTCCTGGGGGAAAGATCTGCCGTTTGGGGTTCCTGGGTTTGGGGTTGTGCCGCTGGCTGTGGTGCCGGCGCAGCTCCCCTGGCAGGTGGAATGCTTCACCGCAGACCTTGCAGACGTGTATTCTGGGAGGCACGATGGAGGCAGAGTTTGCGCTGCCAATTTGGCCGGCATACGGCAGCTGAGAAGTGGACAGTCCCACCGTCTCTGCAGGCTGGTAGGAGTTTGAGAAGTTAGAGGGGAAGATGGAAGGGCCACTGGCGGCTGGTTCAAGGGTGTTCTGTTCAGGAACATCTGGGGCAAAGATGGGAGGGTCAGCTAAGAATGCAAGAAAAATAAAATGTGAGAAAGAACAAGTGAGTAGACATGTATTACAATAAGAAATGGCACAATGTAGCAGCTAAAAAATAGTTACAACATCTACAATAATCTACATAAAACTTCACAGCTTAGAGTCAAAGAGCATATAATGCAGTAGAACTCATCTCCTCCCAATCACTACTTCCACATCAGGCTTAAACTTACACACTGAGAGACTGGTGCAGGGAACAAGAGGGTTGGCGTTGCAGCTCTGAAGCTGCAGTGGCTCGGGCCTCCAGTCTTCAAGCAGTTTGGACTGAGCCAGAGAGAGGTTATCCGGGTTGAAATTATCCTCTTCAGCAATGCTGGCACTGGAGCCAGAACCAGAGTCAGAACCATGGTCTGGCTCAGACTTTTCTTCCTTTACCTTGACCTGCTCCACTTCAGGACTTCCTGAGCCAATGCATAGGGATGAGGTGCTGCCAGTTCCTGGGGCAGCCTCCAGATTAAAATTCACCAGGTTCTCAGTGTACACTTTAGGTGAATTCCCCTTAACAGCTGTACAAGGAGATGTAGGGAGAGGTGAACATTAAACAGTACCATTATCATGCCAATACATAAGTCTATAGAGTGATGGCACCTTCCAAAAAAGAAGCAATTTTCACCTAATTTACTCATTACAGGGGAGCACAACTAATAACTCCAAACACCACACAGAACATACAATACCTGTAACAAATTCCTGGCTAGGGATTGGTTCTCCTAAATTAGGGTCCAGTTCTTGGGAACATACTCGGCCGTCCTCCCGGATTTCGCTAAATGACCCGTTGTGTCTTGTACTCGTCTCAGCAGGTGCTGCCAAAAACCCATAACTTTCTTCAACTGCAACATTCGATGAGGCGCTCATTTGGAATTTAGCTTTTGGTTTGTCGTATTTCTGTATTTTCTCTTTCCCTGCTTTCAATTTGCTGTTCAGTTGAGGGCTTGGTGACTTCAGAGTTTGTTGTATTTGAGCAGTTGAGCTGACGTTACCCACAGTTACCACAAGCTGCGCCTGACTCTCGTCTCCTACGTTGCATGTACCACGGGCACTGAGTTCTAGCTCAGCTGCTTGCAAACGTTGCTTCAGGGACTTGTTCTCCCGTAATGTTTCATGCATCTGGTCACGAACATCTCCCAAGGCCTGACCGACCAGTTTAGTGATCTCCAGCACTGCAATTTCCACCGCCACTTCAAATGCACCATGTATCGTTGCCGCCAGTTCATCTTGGAAAGAAAGCGACACCTCAGTACCTAAAACTGAATTTGCTGTTGTACGGGCATGTGTCGACATTGCCGAAGTATTATTCTCCCTTTTCTTGTTAGCAATTTTGAGTTTATTGTGAATTTCCATGTCGCGGCATGACTCAGATGGCTTCAAAATAATTATTTCACGAGTTGCAAATGTTATCTAACAAAATGTAATTCCCGAGCATGCGCCGAAACACCATAATAGAATACAAGATCAGGATACAACAAAGGCGTTCCAGCGTGTAAGTTAGACTAGCTCAATTGCTAACATTGGAGAACTTGTTAGCTATCTACCAAAATGTGGGTAGCTAGCCAGATTGTTGTTTATGTTGCAACCGATAGTAATTATTAGCTGGAAAGATAACTATTTAGTCACAAACCAAACCTATGTAGCTAGGTAACTAACGTAAATTAACGTTAGTTAGCTAGCTGGTAAGGGAATGTATTTAAAAGCAAGCGTTAACTCGACTCGCAATTAATAAGCTACCCAGCACGCTAGCTGTCGTTTGAACAGTACCGTAACAAATGGTTCGTACATTTTAAAACACGTGTAGCCACGCCAATTTAAAAATAGCGTTTAAAATAGTGATTAAAAAATATATATACAATCTACTCTGCTAGCTCAGGTCCATCTTTGTTCAAACGCTCAAGCAGACGGCTTCCCGTTTCCTGTTTACAAAAATGTGGGCCGATTAGTTCAGTTTCCTTGGAATCCATATATCAATGAGCTTCCTGATAATAAATAAAATATTTTGTAAGCATTTCGTTCAGAAAATAAAGTAACGTCTTTCGATTTGAGAGCCTAATGGTGTAAAATAATTGCATGTCTATTAAAATACATTATTATGTCTAGAATGTGGGATATATCATAGTTCAACCAATAATGTGTGTGGTTTCATCGTGAGTATTCATCCAAACAGCCTAATAGTGCCACCTACTGTCTTGGAGTGCAAACAAGGACACTGGAGCAAAATATTCTCAAACCGTGTTGCCTAGGTTCTGCCTATGCGATCCACTATGTATGCTGTCAGCTAAGGTCTCAAATAATTCCTAATTACTTCCCCGTCCCTGTTTTCAAGCGTGGGAAGGCACAGTTGTGGTAGACCGCTACAGTCCTATAACTGTCGTCACATTTAACATGTATAAATTATAGGAAAAAATCATGTGGCCAAGCTGTTCTTTATTTAGGTAAAAGATTGTCTGGTGGAAACCAGAGTGGCTTTTGTAAGGGCTAGTGCAGGCAAACATTGCCACTGACCATGTGGGAGGTAGTACTTCCGGTCTTTTAAATCTAAAGATTATATGTTAATAGAAAGAAGTTCAAGTGATTCTGTTGGACAACCTGGGAGTGGAGAATTGAATGCTTAGGTTCGTGTTAAGCTGGACAATAAAAGTTATGGTTGGGTAAGTCGTGTCTGAAACCATTACAGCTGAAATGGCACCCCTCAAGAAAGTGTGAGTAGCCAAGTACTTTTTAAAATTATGAATCTGCATTCAAGGAGAGGTCTTCCTCAAGCAGGGTCCAAGAGAAAAGAGCTTGAGGAGAGACCTTATTTTCACAGACTTAATTTACTGACCATAGGGGCTCATCCTGCACCTTCTCCAGTGATCCCAGCTGAGTCATTGTGCTATGTCATGGCTTGGTCATTCAGATGGTTCTGCTTCCAGCCACTCCCCTCCTCTCTAGAACTTTGGCATCTACTAGTGTAAACACAAAAATGAATGGCCATACTTTTGTGCTGAGTGCGACAAGAGCCTGCCTTGCTCTGCAAGTACAAGTGCCTCTTATGACCTTCTACGACTTGGGCTATCTAATTTGCCTCCACTGCAGTGGGATGCCATACACCTGTGAACAACGTGGGAAGAGGTTCTGGAAGTGGTGTTCACTATGGGTGCATAGCTGCTAGCACACAGGGGAGGTACCTGGGCATGCCTGCTCCCACAAATGCTTCTCCTGTCTCACAGGGCCTGCCACGGAGGACAAGAATACAGCTAAGAAGAGGAAGGGATGAAGAGAAAGAAAGGGGAAAGGAAAAGAGAGCAAAAACACAGAAACTACCTAAGCATGCAGAGAAGGAAACAGGAAATGCAGAGTCACAGAGTCACAGAGTAACAGAGTCACTAGAAAAGAACAGGTCTTGGTGACTTATTTTTTTACTGTATAATGCACAATTTTCAGTGTATGGAACTATTTTAGACCGCTACATTTTTCAGTGAGTAATACTGTAATAAATGGTACAATCTACTCGTTGTGTGAATCAAATTAAAAATATTACGGGTATCAAGATAATTTTCTGATTGTATAGAATAGTGAAACAGAATGAGACGGCTCAAAATATGTTTTGGGCTCAATTAATGTCAGTTTGATCATTTTCTTTTTTGACGGGCGGGGGACTTGTACAAGCCGTCTGTTGCAGGTGGGTGAGGAAATAGGAGCAAGGACCCCACGTGTCATGGCCATATTTATCTGCCCAGTATGGTGTCCGCGGTACTGACAACCCCAGATCTGGTGAAAAGGTTAATGAGTGCCAGAGGCGATGTGAGTAATCAGAAACAAGCACCTCATTGCCCCATGGGAGGGGAGAGACAGGGCAGAAGGAAAGGTCATTTTGCCACTCCTGCACATGCCCAGGCCCCATTTTAAGGGCTGTTGCTGATACTTCACCCAGTCCACCTAAAAGAATCCAAGTAAACTAGTAGGAGGCCTGCAATGAGCAGTGGCCACCAACTCACTTTTTAAGGCACAATATGGTTTTAAGGCACAATATCATCTAAATATTATACTGCTCTGCTCTGCTCTGTTCAGTATATCACTATCTAGGACAATTCATCACCTCCATGAAATGCTCCTTGACCTGGTGGCTAGAAATGAGAACTCATGACGCCATTTTCCAGGCCGTGGAAAAATAACTCCCAGGGGCCCTATAAGATATTTAGTGCTTCTCTTGCAAAGGGGATCCTTGCTTGCATGTGAAAAAGGAACATTAACGCATTCAGGTGGGGTGGGAAATTAAGGAAACAGTATTTCTTATTTTTGTTGGAAGAATTGTAAATGAAGGTCTGTGAAAAACCAACCACTAACTACCCTACACTGTAATCACTACTGGATATCATTGCCAGAAGTGCCGCCATTTTGGCACCTGGAATGGAATATACTATGTATTAAGTTCAGATGGGGAAACCCAACAAGTATGGATGTTAAAATATCGACATTTAAATTGACTTCTTTGCAAGTGTTGCTGCCCTTTTTCAGATAGACAGTGATGTGTGCAGAAGAGAGGTGACTATGGGCAGTGGGCAGGCACAGTAATTAACATTTGAGTCACTTGTCATTAACAGCTTACAACAGCAAGGACCCCACAGAGAGAGATACATGCAGGCCTGCTACAATTAATCACACCGATGCACGAATGGCCTTAATTGAATCAGACATGGACATCCTGACTCGTCATCCCTTACAGTCTCAAAGGGCATCTTTATTTTAAAAGTCTTGGACATATCCTGATCAAGAGATTAATTACCCCTACCACTGTGGTTATGTGGGATATGCCACTTTCAGTACAAAATAGTGAGAGCCTGTAGTTGTGTGGTTCTATTTAGTCACAGCAATATTCAATGGAACACATAGTACTGCACAATCTAAGATTAAAAGTTTAACATACTGGTTTTTACTGATGTTAAAACTCTTTTTTCGCCATCTGCCATTTTTCAGCATAAATTCCTCAATATCAAAATGAAATAACATCCTAAATAAAGTCATGACCAGTTGTTTTTTCTTTGACATGTGTACACCCCCGCCTCATATGCCCAACCCTTTCCCCATCCTGCTCCTCAACTCAACCTGCACCCTACTGCTAGCCAATCCTATCTTTCTATTGGACAGAGAGCTGGGATGAGGGGCAATATATAGCCAGGGTGCAGCTTTTTCCAAGATCACTTCAATAGTGAAGAGATCTGTGGACGTTCTGACCTCTTTAGACTGCCCACAGGTGCCCAGATTACATCAGAAAGAGGATGTTGTGCTCCCAGCTGCAGGTCTTACTAGTGGCCCTCTCTGCATCAGTGCTGCTTGCCCAAGTCAACGGAGCACCCCAGAGGGACATGCTGGCCGAACTCCTGCGTACGGATGTTACAGAGGGTAACGAGGTAAGGGCCGTGTGCACGTCTCCCTTGTTTCATAGACTTACAGAAATATGTAAAAATCCTTTTAAAGCATGCTCATGTCAGCCGTGGCCAAAATGTCAATCTGTGTCATGAGTCTGAGAAAATCAGTAAATCCTAGTACAGGGTGTCGATTCAAGAACTCAACTAAAGCGTGTTTAACCTACATTAGCGTGTAAGAGAGGTTGACAAGTCTGTGCTGTTTCTTTACACAGTGCAACTAATTTATGCGAGAGAAAGCTTCCAGGTTGCCATAGTTTACAAAGAAATTATCATATATTAACTGCTACAGCTTTTGTGTAGTAGGGGAACACAAATCTATTAGCTTTGAGGCTTACATAGATGTTTGTTGATGTATGGTTCAGGCAAGACATTAGCGACGAGTTCATAGAAAAACCCTTCATCTAGAAGGAAATTGTGAGTGTAGGTCTCATTTATAATAACCAGCATGAGTACTGTTACTAGAAATAGCTGTGATTAAACTGTAGTGATTAAATTGTAGATTAAATCTGCAGTATAAATACATGTCTTCGGCTGGGAATTCATGGCCTTTAGATTTGCTTGAAGGTTGTAGCTTCTCTCTCTTCGGCTATGTCCCAGGACCTCTCCCGCATGCTGTTTCTGAAGATCGTGTCTGACCTGATGATGACGGGGGACAACAAGGTCCTGCCTGATCCACGTCCACGGTCCACGGAGGAGCTGAGAATTCACCAGGATGTGGCTCGCCAGCTGCCCCTCTCCCAGCGCGAGCGCAAAGCTGGCTGTCGGAACTTTTTCTGGAAGACCTTCACCTCATGTTAGCACGTAGCACAATGTAGTCCCTTGCATCAATATCAGACCAGTTATCTTCTTTTTTTTTTGCACTTACTTGAAATATGTTGTAATCGTGTCTGTATGAATGCAGAAAGTATTGACTAACTAGTCCTGTCTTGGAGACCAACTGTTCCACCATTATCTGCAGCAATGGGATCCACTTTGGTCTTTGACATTTAGATCAATATTATCCAGATATCAAGTGAGTTTGCTCTTTAGAAGTTGAAATGAATTAGTGTGGAACAGATCTCCAAGACTTGCACTGGTTACCATCTCCCTGCTGACACAAAGCACCAGAGGAATGTAAAGTTAAAAAAATGTCAGGGAGGGGGCTTCTCCCTGCAAATTCCACTCATAGACTCCCATTAAAGCCCCAGAGGCATCACTTTTCTTCCTCAGGCTGTATCCTATTGTCTATTGCTTAACATCTTAGCTGGTCTAGATCTTCATAAAACTATGAGCCAGTACATTAAAAAAAAACACAGAAAAAAAAAACAAACAAAAACGGTTGCTGAAAAAAATGGATGGATTTATTAACAGAGCAGATTCCTACATTCTGCACTGGGAGTTAGCGCACACACACACACACATCCCTTTTCCTAACATTCAGCCAAAATAACACTGCATCTACAATCAAAATCCTTCATACAGAACAGCTTGGTAGCACATAGGACTCTGATCATCCGATTTTTCTGGATCATTGCATTCCAACATCCACACTGTTTCACTGATAGCCGATGCCCTGGATTATAAACTGAAACGAAGAGGCAAAATACTGGCCACAATGCTGGATTTCTGAATGCAATTTTAGTTCTTCACATCTGGCTGAACCTGGTGGACAGTCCTATATTGTACTTAACTATACAATATAAAATAATAATCCCACAGAGACCACTTCCCATTCTATGACGAACGACCAAGAGGTCTTTCATGTGGTACACTGCAATTTACTTTATAATAAACAAGAGAAAACTACCAGAAACTCCTAACAGTGAGATTCAAAACTCAAAAATATTAAGTAAATTAAAAACAAAAAAAAATCCAACAAGCAAGGACAATGTTGAACAGAAATGCAATAAATAAGGAAAACACACAGCTCCAAAAATTGAATTAATTCATTTTTTGGGAGCTGGATAATAATGGAACCCTGCCATTTTAATGCAGTCTGAGTCACTGACACGTCCTTCAATAAATGGCAACTTTATAAAGCCTGATACATTGGCTTTATAAACATTACATTGCCAGATAGGGCCTGGACCATGTCGTATGCCATTCAAAGCCTGTGTGATCCAGTCATTATCATCTCTTTCAGTCAGTCAGTGATACAGACTGTTGTGAATGGCTGACAGGAACTGTGAAATTGTTACTCTTCTTACTCATTTTGCTACGTACTCACATGATCTGTGTGTTGTAAGGTGTTAACAGACTGGCTTTCCTCAGGAAATGATTCCCTGCTCTTGTCTACTGGGACAGATCATTAATTTCATTGCAGTATGCTCTGCAGTCTCCAGGCACAGAAACATCTCCTCCTCTGCTGTGCTATGCAACTTCCATTTTTCTCCTTCATAATTTGATTTGCATTTTTGAAAAGCACAACAATACATGGCGGACAAACACTGACATGACTACAGAAATCTTCTATGACAAAATCACCAAAAGAAATAATGAGTACAATAAAGTATGGGCATTTCACAACCAACAAGGTGACTGTGCAATTTAATCTTGATCAGAGCAAATCAGGGTCTGTGAAATACTCAAGTGGGTAGTTAAGACATGGAACAAATATGCTTCTTCATTGCACTTTTATCAGTAACAGTCAAGTCACAACACAAAAAAAGAAAAACAGAAAATAACATCCTATGAGGTTTCTCCAACACTGTGCCAACATTATCACATCTCAACAGCAGGGTCAGATAGCCAGCAAATGGGATGTTTTCCCTTTCATTCCCTTCATCCCTCAATTGCCTTCCTGTCTAAACACTTAACATCCTCCTCACTGTTCATCAACTACCTGCTGAACCTACAGAACCATCCTCAATCAAACTTGTTCCTTGTCCTGAAACACATTGGTAAAGGAACATTTGTGCATTTAAAAAGGGTATAACTTCACAAAATCCAACAATGTACAAATTACTGTTCCTTCATGTATAACATTCGGTAGTGCCATTCGTTAAAATTATCCGTGATCGTTACAACCAAAGCAAAAACAATCAAAAAAAAAATTCTATTAGGTTCTGTGGTCTTGTGATTAGCAAACCCATGAAGCAATCATCTTAAATTTACATGAGTTTGCAATGTGAACTTCCTGGAGCAACAGAAAAATATCCAGCAATGGGAAATATATTTATGTTCTCATGACCATAAGTATCATTATTATTACCATTATTACTATTATTATTATTATGTATTAAGGTTGTTACACCTCTTCCCACTGCCTCCAGCATAGTACTATGTGAAAGCCGCTCAGGTGCAGTATGGATCATTGGAGGGACTAAATTCTGCTCCTGCTGCCTGCAGTACAGGAGCACAGTACAGTACTGACTTTGCACCCAGATTTTACGGTGCCTTATTTTCAACTTGACTGACAAAGGTCTTGAGATGGAGGTTAAAGTTCATCTTCCCAGTGCACACCTTGCTTCCAGCCTATATCACATCAATTGCTGGCAACATATTATTTGTGGGAGGGATGTATTGTATACTATCTGCTCAAAGGCAGTTCTCCACACATCTCTGAGATAAAATTTAGATTTCTGCAACTGAGGAATCAGTCCGTCTATGCAAACCGAGTCCAGATATTATGATATTGCGGATCTTTTTGAGAATCATGAATTGAAGCACTGACTGGTTTTGGGGTGTGCAGCAGGGGAGCAGGGCATTGACCCTGCTAGCAATCGGTGGAAATTTTGGCAGAAAGGTCTTGAATGCGTCGGGCGCTGCAGCTCTTGCACAAAATGTGGCCATCCAGGGGGTAACAGCCACGCCCCTCTCCTTCAGAAGACAACAGCAGCCCACACTCCTACAGGATAAAGATGGAAAGCATGTTCGCCAACACCGATATTCACAAACATGTTCTAACCCCTTGTTGTCAACATCTGATTTCAACAGCTGGCTCAGTGAGCAAGAATGTGATAAAGTGATTGTAAAAGCCGCAAGAGTGGTGCAACAACTGATGTACTAATGAAGGACTTCTTTATAAGTTATCAAATATCCCACATTAATACACATGACTAATTGTGATGGCTATTACCCCCTCTGATGTAAGAAGAATTACCAGAGCTCAACCAGTTGGGGACTTGTCAGCGGACCAACGGGAAACTTATATCGTCACAACCGCAGTTATTCAGAAGTTAATTCAGAGGAGTATAAATTTGATTCCGAGAATTACCTCGGAATTCCAGGCAACCTGATAACGGATTATTTCTACATTTACTCTTTGTACTGAAATGTCTGAAGTGTGGTTTTTGCAACAAAAGTAACATGTAATGATGTGGGGTGAAAACAATATATTTAACTACGGGTTATTTGGTACAACAAAGGCCCTGAGGTAATATTTCTGCAAACCTGTTAGAAGGTTATTGGCTAGCTTGGATTATATTCCTTTTGAAAATCACCAATCACCAAATCACCATCTCTCCAACAGCAGTCGTTGCTCACCTCACACACGTAGCAGTTGACGTGAAAGCTCCGATCCAGAGCCACAATCCTGACCGTCTCTTCTTGTCCCGGTTCAGGCATGATGGCTTGGCCACACACAGAGCACCGTGGGGCAAACTTCCTGTAAACAGAGGGGATAAGAGCATTCACACTAACCAGTGGGCAAAACTTTGGTTTCATTACTGAACCGCAATTAGGAACTTGGTATCTGCAATATATAGCAGCTGAAATCTAACAAACTCAGTTAATTATTTGGCAAGAACTACATGTAAACCTGTCTACCGGTGTCCTGTAAACTTGATTCATTTGAGTGCTTGGATCACCATGGCAATGGTAATCCAAACACTCAAGTTTTGGAAGAATCAGGCATGTTCACATACAGTAATGTAGAGACATTTGAAGAGTTGTGGTGTACACATGGAGTTGGTCAGATATGCTCTCAGGTACAGTACATGTAGATGGGCTTTCATGGGTGTAAGCCAGTAAGCATGGCCATTTAGGCTCTGTCCTTTAGAAATAAGCAGTGCCAGGCAGGACTGAGGCCTGACCTGTGGAAGTCTTCAATGCAGTGGATCTGGGAGGTGGCGTCCACAGTGAACGGCACGCCATCCAGGCAGCAGCCGCACACCACGCAGGTGAAGCAGCGCGGGTGGTAGGCCTTGCCCATGGCACGCAGGATGCGGTCCAAGATGGGGTGGGAGCACTTGGAACAACGCTCCAGGGTGCTCTTCAGAGAGGGGCAGGAGAAAAGGCCACATCAGGCATGGAAGATGGCATAAAGCATTAGATTTGGAGAATACTGAAATACAAGCCCTGGACAGCCCCGGGTCTACTATACTTTCACCCTAAAAGACCAATGGAATACTGGAATGGAGAAATCACAGGGTCATCGTCAAAAACACCCGTGTGACTGCAGAACAGAGGGCACCACTCACAATGTAACAGTTCTCGCAGTAGCTCTTCTTGTCCAGGGCGTAGAAGGGCTGCCCGCGCAGACGGGCGTGGCAGGTAATGCAGGTGAAGCAGTCCACGTGAAACACCTGCTCCATGGCGATGCAGCCGCTGCCATCCCCCAGAACGTTGTCCCCACAGCGTGCACAGCGACCTGCAGGGCCAGCGATAGAAGACCACCAGGGAGAAAGGGAAATGAGAGGAACACAGGGGTGAATGTGAACATGAAGGTGATAACAAAAGCAAAGTATTTATACCAAACGCCAAAACAAACCAAAAACACACACTGTTTAGTAAACTGCCCTGACACTCTTTAAAAGCACAGTTACAGTAAATATAGATGCAATTTGTCAAATATTTCACAACCAATCAACCGCTATTCTCTCAACCAAGCCCCACCGGCCCCCCCCCCATCCCGGAAAAAAGGTACCAACATACCAAAATATTCCTCAGTTGGGGGGTGATTCATGTCATACACCAATTTCTTAGTAAGGCGATCCAACTCCTCTTCTGGCCTTGGCAAAGCCCCCTAGTGGACACGCAAAAAATGCATCCATAACAGTGGACAAAAGCAATGAATGAGAATGAGGTTTCATGAGCCCCATAAAGGGGAGGGAACTATGAGCTGTCAATCACTGTCTTGTTTAAACCAATACTCCACAAAAAAATAAGGTATGTGCAGCTCAACAGAGGAACTAGCAGGCACCTGATTGACCAGCAAAGGTCATTGGATGCAACAAAATTCTGCCATCCTGGCTCTCCAATCCCTGGGCGACACTAGAGCCAATTGTCCATGACCCTGCAGAGGGTGCCAGACACCCAATACTAAGCCACACCATGCCCCACAGGCCCTTACCTTATTCTGAGCATATGCAGGGCTGTGAGAGGATGAGGGCAGAGTATCAGGACTCCTCTTTGGCAGGGGAGCTTGGCTGGTTCTGGGTCCTGGGACAACAGCACCTCCCTTGTAGACAGGTCCAGCCTCATGGTCCTGGACAGGAGGTTGAGAAGGGTACCAAGCTTGTTGTCCAGAAGCCATTTCAGGGTAGGGCTGTGAGCGGTCCTGCTGAGCCAGTTGAGAGGTCTGTTGACGGGGAGGAGGGGGCGTGTACGCTTGTTCGGCCTGCCTCCCTGTTTGGGAGTAGGTGACAGGCTGGGCTGTTTTGACCTGGACACTGAATCGGGGGCCTGTGGGGGTGGAGGCAGTGGTGTAGGAGGCTGGGACAGGCTGGGGATAAGGTTTGAGGGGTGATGGGTAGGGGTAGTCCTGCTGGGAGCCAGAGACTGGAGGCTCGTTGGGATACTGGTGGGCCGGATGGTACTGGGTCTGGTAATGGGCAGGGTACCCTGTGGAGGACCTGCCCTGGGACAGTGCACCTGGTTGAGCAATAGGTTTATATCGCTCCCCTGAGATGGGTTTGTTATAAGGCACATTGTCGTAGATCTGTTAGGAACAGAAAAACAATGAGTTAAAAAAACATGATTTTCAGGAAAAGTAAATATGTGACATTTGGCATTGCAATAATGATCATTTTTCTTGCACAGGTAAAAAATTGTTTTTGGTGACAATTTTTGCTTTTCATGACACGATTCCTTTTTTTCCTCCTTGTTCTCCAACACTGCTTTCCCGTGGGTCCCCTGCCATGGTAGTTCCTAAACTCTTCCAAACCTGCTCCTTCTCCTCTCCCATTATCACCATTCTCTCCTTCCCCTTTTATAATCTTTACCTGTGACCTTGAGTTTTGTGGGTGGCTATCCAGATCAGCCAGCATGCAGGTGAGGGAGTCTATCTCAGCATCGATATTGGTGAGAAGTGTGCCGGACTTCTCTGGCCCACGATTCTGCTGGAAAGAGCAAAGAAAATTCAATCTTAATCACTCAATTCCTTATGAGCTTATATTTTCATTTCTCTAGAATCTTTGAAAAATCAAATATCGCTGACCATCTCTCTGTGACATCACACACTGTATTGTACCATGTAAAAACAGATTCTGTTGATCTAAAGCTCCGATTTCTTCCATGCAATAAGCTACCTACCTGAAGGTCATAACTGGGCATATGTGGATTCCAGGAACAGCGGTCATCTTTGGAGGAGTGAGAAGATGGATAATAGTGGTCACCAGACTTAGGTGACAGTGGGCGAAAAGCTGTTAACCCAGAATCCTCTTGGTGTGACATGACCCCACCTATTAAAAGAGAAAGAAGGGTGGAAGAATAAATAAACAAATATATTTCTTTTTACATCATACAAAAAATCTTTGCTAGTTTTGCATGTCATTTCCAGCAACATTTTATAAGAATGTCAAATTATCACCGCTGAGTATGGGCTTCTTTTTATCTGATGGATCATAATTAGCATTTGATATGCCATCAAAAATAATGTGAACCATGCTACAGGTTTAGTCTTTGACAAATCTTATCTAATATAAAGTCCAACCCTATGCAAAATCTTACCTGTGGGTCCTGTGGCCATGTACCTGGTTGCCATTACATTTCCACCTGCACCGTTTTGAGGGTATGATCCATATTTGGGCCGGGTTTCCACAGAAACCTTCTTAGGCGGTCTGTAGAAAGCAGGGCCACATGGAGCAATTTGGGGTGCAGGTCTCTCTGGGCTTCCCAGAGTCCTAGGAGGCAGCCAAGTGGGGCCAGACATCTCTGAATTCTGTGGGTGGAAACACTTGGTATTACTGTTGGCTGATGTTCAGGAGAGGCTCTCGTCTCATCCACTTCAAGTATGTCCCAAAACGCTTATGGACACACTGGCAATACTGCACCAGCTTCAGATATACTTTTTGCAACTGGACAACCAAAAAAAGCTCACTGTGATAGTCGTGAGTCTTAATGGGAGTTGTCTCTCAATACCTCTGAAGTTTTTCACCATCACCACAGACCTCAGTTTTTTTTGCCCTAACTTCTGGCACATGAGTAGCTAACTGACCATTTTTCCTCAAGAGAAACAGAAAAACTGGTCAGAGAAAGTGTGATTCATTTGCAGACAGGGATGTGCTACCATCTCCTGGTGATCTTCTCCTGTGGAGAACCCGAGGAGAGACCCATCTTAAATTACATGAACAAGATTAATTAAGGAGCACCGTCCTATCATTCCCAAACCCAGGCTACCGCCAAAAAAGAGGAAGCCAGTGCTACTGTATCTTTAACAGGTTACCAGGGGAAACTCAGCTACTATATTTTTGGTTTCCTATGGCAACCCCTGGTAGTAGCAAACAATAGGCTTGTTTTTAAAAAGCAGGAAAAGGTACCCATTCTGGTCAAGGGGAATTCCAGTAGTTAGGACAATCCCCTTCCACCTCACCACACAGACAGACATAAAGACACAAATACACACACACACACTCACAGGTGCTGCTAGTGTGAGCCTTGCAGCTTGTTTTTCAATAACCCAATGTTAAGCATGCTCCTCCGTGTACAATTGCCATTGTCTTTTTGTGTTTGCCCCCAAAATCACGAACAGAAACAAGACAGGATGTGTTGTGCTCTCTTGACTCTGTAAGCACCTGGCTGATTATTCCAATAACCATTCCACAATGCCAAAGCAGCATTTTTCGTCAAAAACCTCCTTATAAAAACTAAAACCGTATATCCTCTGCACTCAGCTAATACAGACACACCGCTCAGTTGTGTAGTTGGTGCTAATCAGAAAACTGCATTGAGTTGGATCGCATAGTCAATCTGAATGCTAAATATACACTGAGAAGATTCACTATCTAACTTACATGAAAGCTCGGAGTAGAAGCGACACTCCTTTAGGCTACAAAGGTAGCCTAGCTCATTTCTAGCCTAGTCAATCAACGTATTTTCTCTATTTAATAAAGGATGTCACAATTAATGTTATTTCATAGCTTAATTACTGTCATATCAACATTTAATGTTTTATTTATTTAAACACAATCTTGGCTTGTAACATGTAGCAACCACAAACAACCCCCATACGACACCCAGCGATAAGCTACACTACCGCACCTTCTGAGTTAAGACTAAATAGTCGGCTAAGTCGATATACTTGAATCCGAGGATCGGAGGGCCCAGCTATAATCACAGTACGACTGAGCCTGACAGAATAAAACACTCCACTTGCACACTGCAAGTCGTTTCAGTATTTCTGCAGAACCGATAACCGTAACCAAAAACTACAAGCATACAACAATCGATTGGCAACAACGTGCCGAATTGTAACTGCGGTGTGCATTGCCCTTGCACGTCGCTTACAGAAACATAGCTTAGCAGTTTAAATCAGCTTGGAAGTGTCACAAAACTTCACAGCAACACTAGCAAGACTGGAACACGGCACAAAACTACATTCGAGTGAGGTGTACAACGCCGATAATGCATTAAGGACCATAACGAAATCGTAGCTAGTGGAATACTGTTTCCGTACCTCTTAAAATGCCGAAATCTCCTTTACCGCCTGTCTCCCTGCCTTCAACCTATTCATCTGCAAAAGAAACAAAAGATTCTTGTAGCCAAATTTAGTAAGGCCGAGTGTGCAACATGTTTCCATCCAAAACGTGTCACACGGGAGCGTACTGCCAACGACCACGACTTGTTGAAATGCAAATATGACATAAATTAAACACTTATTTCACGTTGTTATCCTGCTGAATTTGGACTTTTACGAAACAATCAACAAATAAATTATCAATGAACAGCGAAATATATTTCTTGCTAAAAGAAAACATTATCAATTTATTGTCAATTAAATATGTTTGTTTACTTAGTTGTTTAGTTGCACTTCGCCAGCACGCTAAAACTGAAGTATCAGCATCACAAACCCCCCAACACTGCACTGTAATCGACCAGCGAATTCGCTTATTTTGTACATTTTCCTTTCGGTTAATACTCCCATCATTTACTATGAAAACAAATTTAAAAGGACTTTGATTTAGTAGATTTGTTCCCGTAACCTACTTTTTCCTAGGATCCTCATAGGCCTACAAATTCGTCATAGAATTCCAAACGTATGACGTAGTATCTGTGAATTTAAGGAGGGAGATTTTAGACGGCTTGTGCGCCTGTCGTACGGGCATATGACATATGGTGGGCACTTCAACACCGGGAATGGTAAATACCCAGGACGTATTTAAATCCCAGGTTCACATTGTGCTTATTGAGAGCAGTTACATAAAAAGAAGTAACAAAATAAAAAAAAATATTGAAAAAATAAAACTAAAGAGAGAGGTGAATCAATTAGTGTGGACACATGGTCACAAAAACTAACCATTTGGTAGATAGACCTAATGAAGAATTTGAAGACCAAGCAAATGATAACAAGAAAAACCTAAGTTCAAGGGTAAGAAACTTAAATAAACAACCTAAACAGCCTATTCATTCACATCAGTCTTTAATTCAGTCAAAAAAATTAGTTACCTCCTTTTTTCCTCATCCATCCATCTGGGATGAGGATGAGGATGGAAGCACAATGCGAACATGGGATTTTTATTCTTCATGGCATGCATTGCTATTTCTGACGTAATGCGGTTCAAATGTGTAATTCCTCTAAATTGGAAAAGTGCCAAATTAAGAAAAATGTATATTTTTTTAAAGTCATTGTAAAGGTAATTCCGTGAATAGCGTCAGACTGCATTAGGGTTATTATGGTATGCATTAAGTATCAGCAACAGTACGATAAATCAATTGCATTGCAATATAGATATATATCAGTGTAAACATTTCCATCTATTTTTATGTGGGATTAAATGGGTGGTTTGCAATTTATTATCATGCTCTGAGCGCTTGTATGGAGGTATTTCTGTAGCAAAAGTCACAAATCTATAGAGTGGATTCACACATCTGCAAATGGGTTTCACAAATCGGTAGAATGGGTTCACACATCTGTATATGGTGTCCCAAATCTGTAGAATGGATTCACGAATCTGTAAATTAATGTGAGAGTATACATTTACATAAATGATATAAATAATATAAATTGATTTGAGAGGTAGTAATTACAACCTCTCAAATCAACCTCTTACCACCTCTCAATTTGTGCACCAAATCTGCAGTGTAGCCGGTTTGAGCAAAATATCTGATAACTTGTAAAATGAGATTCGTAGTTATGCTAATGAAAATCTTAAATGCAAATATTCTGGTGAAAAGGGTCAATGCCTGTTCTTCCAACCAATCAGACGAGCGGATTCGGGATTACGTTATACTGTCTTTACTTTTAAGAGGTGAACCTGTCATTTTTAGCCAAATCCTGAAATAAAAAACACGAAATAGGCAAGGAACTAGCCTGCGGAGAATCACCGTGTTGTGTCATATTTCTACTTGGGGTAATATAACGGATAACTAAATTAGAGTGGCAATGGAATCTAGGACAGGGCATTCCATCTAAATCAGCTTTGATTTAAGAATCGAGTTTGCTAACATTCACGACATAATTAGCAAAATGGATTAACGTTAGCTAGATAAGCATAAACAACCCTGTCCTAGATTCCAAATTGTTGCTACAGCTAACGCTACGTAGTCTTGTTAAATTATTTAAATGCAACATAAATTAGAATCGTTCTATATTGGCCGTTGCATGTATTGGGCACTCTCATGTAGGTATTTGTTGTTTCCTGTAGAAATATGACACTATTCTGTCATATTTCTGTAATGAACAATAGCCTACATAATAGACGAGTCAGCATTTGAGTGTCTTGAATGACAAAAGCATGTTGTAGTGACAATATTTTCAAAAAGATTATTTATTTTATATTATTTGAATGTCCCTTGTAATGGTATTTAAGATTAGAAAAATTAACTCATGTGCCCTACAGGGGACAAAATGAATAGCTTTGTCTTAGGGGGATATAAATGTAATTCACAACAACAATAATAATAGTCATCATCATCATCGTTTTATTATTTCTGTGACGCACCTGGAGCCCCTGGTCCTCCATTCCATTCAACATATACTAACTATTTTTCCCTCTATATTTTCTTCAGCTTAGAGGACAAAATATGCCTCTTTGTTTTCCTAACTATTGAAGTATTATCCAGAGAAATCAATTGCAAACAAGCACTTTTGTACTCCCAAGAAGGGACCAACCCATTAAATAAAAAACACTACCTCTTTTTCCTGATATGGACATTTGGAAGGACAATGTTCCTGAACAATGACTTCCCCTCTCATTTTCTTAAACACACAGGCACACGCACACACACACACGTGCATAGACATAGACCGGACACTGCTTCCAGGGAAGGTTTTGTTTTTGTATATTGTTTTCTTTTTTGTCTTTTTTTTGTATTTCCACCTCCGCCTCCTGCCTTCCGAAGTAACAAAACAATCTCTCCCCCTCTTAGGATATCCTACGGATCAGACCTTATATGTACAAAACTTTTTGTGTAGACAGTTAAGGGGAGGGGTATTTATTGAGGAAATTGCCATTTGTATATGCCTCCATTTCCTGGAGTGTTTTGTTAGCTATTGCTTCAGTAGCCTTGATCCACATTCTCTTCAGTAACTGAATACAATGGCCAAAGCATCATTGAGAGTTGGTCTCTTGAGAAAAACAAAGGTAAGTTCCTGACCAAAAAAGGGTTCATTGGGAAACTGTGATCCTTTAGTTCAGGAAGTTTTGTAGAATGCACACACAAGTGCTGATGTTTTGCATTGTCAAAGTAGGTGGGCTGGCTCCTCCTCCCTGGACTAAATAAGAATGATTATTTATTTATTTATACAAGATGAACAATCTGCTATATTCAACATTTTATGTTAATTTATATTTACATTATTTAGCAATTTAGTTAAATATTATTTGGTAAAATTATTTCATTTTATACCCAGCATGGTGATGTGTGTGGGCGGTGCTGTGGGTTGCTTTCGCCTCACAGCAAGAAGGTACTAGGTACTTGGTTCAAATCCCAGCCTAGCCTTTCTGTGTGAATTTTGGATGTTTTCCCTGTGCCTGTGTTTCCTCCCAGTCCAAACAAATGCAGGTGAGTCTAATCGCCCCTGGGTATGAGTCCATCCATCCATCCATTATCTATACTCGCTTATCCTAGGCAGGGTCGCATGGGGTACTGCAGCCTAACCCAGCGTGCATTGAGCGAGAGGCAGGATTTAACCCTGGACAGGTTGCCAATTTATCACAGGGCACACACACTATTCAATCACATATGGGCAATTTAGAGTCCGATGTGGAAAGCATGCTGGAAGTGGAATTGTGCCCCTCCCCCCTCGCAACCCACCCTCCCCCTGATAATGGGTTGTTAATACAGCATGTGTGTTTAGTTGCATAATTAATCAGTTGATTTTTATTGAAGAACCTATCTCACACATCTGAAGAAGGTGTACAACAGCAGTGTTTCACCCTGCTATATGAAACCACAGGCATCAAATCACCTGCCCGTCGTCATGTGTGTTTGGGTGACTAAGGGGATGTCAGTGTAGTATTAGTCGAGTGGTGTAAGTGAGACTGGACAAACTGTAAAACAGACTGAAATGGTTTCCGTTCACTGGTAAACCTGTTTAGTAATATTCTCACTTTTCCTCCTAATGTCCACTCTTATCCTCCCCATGTTCCGCTACTCCACAATGCCTGGAAGTTGCCTAGACCTCTCTCTCTCTCTCTCTCTCTCCCTCTCTCTCTCTCTCTCTCTCTCTCTCTCTCTCTCTCTCACTCTCTCTCTCTCCTTCCTGTCTGTATCCCTTTGTTTTTATTTAGTTTGGAAACAGACTTGATGCAGCCCCATTTAAGCAAATAAAAGTGCATGGACACACATGCGTTCAGCACTCCATGAACACACAACACATCCGTCGCACGCACAGTGTGATGCCAATCGTTCTGGCTTGACTGAGTAAAAATGCACCCAAAAACATGCTTGATGTACTGCAGAATTTAAAGCATCTGCAGGCATATTTTACACACTAGGACACTAGTGTCATAAAATTTAATGTCATAAAATCTTCCTCAGTTTTCTCTGTCATGGTAAGATGTTTTTAGAGACAATTGCTGCTGTTGTTCACGCCATCACTCAAAATGTAAAATATAGTAGTAAATGTTTATGCTCAACTCAACACGAGTCATCACGCTGTGCAACACCGCACCTATAGAGCTTTCTGAAGTTCACAGTATCTTCACAACTCTACTTCCTCAATTCTACAAAGTCTCTGAGTCAACCCAACTCTTTACTTTTCCTAAATATTACACAGAAATCAAGAATGTCGGGTAAGCAAGATACGTGGATATGTGTAGTTAACCCAATGTACGGAACCTCTTAGTGAACTGTCTCTACAAAAGATGAGGTAAGTTTCCGCTTGTTTTCAGTGACAGGAGACCTCTGGACCCGCCCGCCCTCCCCATATTGTGGCGGATGTCCTGCGCGGGTGTGTTTTATCCCCATCGCCGAGTGTCTCGCAGGATGTGTTGAGGGGTCCCGTAGTTCCTGCACATCTGTCCAGTGCATTGCTCTCGGTTTGGGAGAGTTGTTTTTCAGTCATGAGAGGGTATATCCCGTGTTATTTTTCCACTCTCAGCTTCCTTCCCCAATTACCCACCTCACCCGGGACAAGGCTGTCTGAGCACCATAGAAGGCAGTCGGCCGGAAGCTTTGGCAGAATATCTGAATTGCAGGGCAGAATAAAACGTGGAAATATGAGGGTAAAGGGTATGGAAGGGAAGTTGGGGTCCGCCTTATCTCTATTCCCTATTCATCATTGCAAGCCAAAAACACTTCAACAGACCTAGCAACATTGCTCCAGCTCATTAATTAACATTTTAAGAAAACTGGAATCCATCACTGCATTCATGTTCATGTTGTTGGACATTGACACTGACTGGGGGGCATGCAAACTATTTGAATCCTTCCTGTTCAGTTCTCTACTGTGGTCTCTTGTTTTAGAGAAAGCATTGTCACCCATTCTCCTGAGCTGGGAAATAGTGATCAATTCAACAGTGTTCCTCAGTTCAGCTCAAGAGTATTAATATTACTGAGCTGAGTGTGTGTGCTTACCAAGACTGTTGACTCAAGTGCATGCATTTTTTAAAAGCTTCCCTTCAGTCCATTTTCTTTGTCCTGGAGAAGGGTTAGAAGAGTTGGGAGTGGCTGGGAGAGATTTGCTAAGGTAAGGTTAAGCCCTGGAAGGCCCTTTCTGCTTTTCCTGCTCCCTGAGGATACACATATACTTTTTGTATGAAAGAAAAACACGGGCCATTTTCCTGCCATTACTGTACAGAGGGGAAAAAAATGAATACTTAACTAAAAATACCCAATGCTCTGGGCCTGGATCTTTCCTGCAAGGCTTCCTGGCTGCGCGTGGGCTGACGGAGAAAGAGGAAACAAGCACCCCTGAGCGAATGGGGTTTCCTGCGCTATGTTATAAAGAGTCCCCCACGTTCATTATCAGCATTCTTACACGGTCATAGTGAAGGCACTAGGACGGCCTAGCCTTCCTCTGTTCAAGAAATCGTCGTAGTGTGGGGGTTTCAGGGTTAGGATTATCCACCTTTGTTCTCGTCCCTGCTGGCCGGGGTGAGTGATTCATAATCATTGGTTGAATAATTTTATGCAAGCATTTTGTCATTGTTTAACGGACATTACTTCTAGTAAGTCTGTTCTTTGTCATTTCTTTGCCCTGTTTTTTCATAGAATGTTAAAAAATTATTGTGTATCTTGCACGCTGTGAAAATCATGCACAGTTTTGACTGAAGGATGACTTGGAGAACTTGATTTGGTGAACCCTATTTTGCTTTAAAAATCATAACAGTTTCTTTGAAATTATAACTTTTGTATGAAAATAACAGTCCATACTTTTTTGAAGGATTTAAAAGATATAAAAAATTATTGGCTCACTTATCAGGCTTTTCCAAGATAACCATCTGAGATAACAGAAATGTTTGTTTAAGATGGCAGACTGCAGGAAGATTGACAATGTGTTTGTTATTCTGGTATGTAGTCTAAAACTACAATAGATATAGGCTAAGAGCTGATTTAATAAAGAAGTGTGGAGTAGGCTTGCATACTTATTCCAAAACATATAATTTTTCTTCTTGAGGAAATAATAGTGAATGTTTCACATTTTTAAAACATGCATTTATTTGTAAACTGCAAATTATAAACTCCTCAGCAGCATATTTATAATGTCTTTAGTTGCGTGGTAATTTTGCTTTTAGGAGGAAATAACTTTTGTGTTTCTGGTGGAAATCTTTCTGTTATAGTTGTTGTTTTGCAAACCAAATATATACTTAGTGAAAACGCATTTACAAATTGTGAGGGCAACATGGTGAGATTGTGTGTGCCATGACTGTGACAGATAGGCTGTGATCCAAATGCAATTGTCCTTTATGTAAATGTGTGAGGGTGTGATTTATGTGATGTTTTTTACTGCCTCTCAACTGTAGCATTATTGCAATATCTGGTTGAAGTGACACCCAGACAGTGATATATCTTTTATATATATCGTTTTGCCACAGAAGATGCAGTTGAATAAATGAAATTGTGAAAGGTGCAAACTTTCATACAGTATTAGTTGACCTGGATCACGATGTCTTAAAAATGAAAAACTGATATTATTAAATCCATTATTGTGGTTTCAATACAAACAGGACTGTCCCACTCTTTGCTTATACTTGTGCGTCTCTCATCATGCAGGTACGAGTAGGGAGCTGGTCTCACCTGTCAGATGCTGGCAACCTACTGGCCCTTGCATTGCCCAATTAAACGTTACACTGAGGTGCGTCTCTGGTCTTTTACTATCTTTCCAGAAATCTTTGACTCAATAATAGCAGATATATTCTTGTGTGTTCCATGTGTATTCCAACTGTTGTATTCGTCTCTCCCTTTCCCCACAGAGGAGCCGAGCAGGATGCAGATGGTGGAGCGATACAGCGCAGACGCAGGGCACGAGGAGGACGGCGGAGTGCCGGGGGGATACGTGAAGGAGTTCACGCGCCACTCCAGCGATGTCCTGCGGAACCTGAACGAGCTGAGGCGTCGTGACATCCTGACCGATGCCACTCTGGTGGTGGGCACTGCCAGCCTGCAGGCACACTGTGCTGTGCTCATTGCTTGCAGGTGCGTGTCTCAGTCTGTCACTGTCTGCCTGCCTGCCTCTATTTGTCTCTGTTATAGTTTTTTTTATTCATTCTCTTTCTCTCTCTCTCTCTCTCTCTCTCTCTCTCTCTCTCTCTCTCTCTCCCTTCCTCTGTCTCTCTCTCCTTCAGTGGATATTTTTACTCTTTGTTCTCACGGCTTACTCTCGGGGCAAGAGAGCGGTCGGTCTCTCTGTCCCTCCCGGAGTCGCTGGATGCAGGCAGCGTGTCCCTGCTGCTGGACTTCATGTACACCTCTCGTCTGCCCCTGTCCGCCCGTACTGTCCCTGGAGTGCTCGCTGCTGCCACCTACATGCAGATGGAGCACGTGGTGGACACCTGCCGTGCTTTCATGCTGAAGAGGTGAGTGCACAGGGTCTGTGTGTGTGAGAGTGTGGGAGTGGACCCAAAGCAAGTACATGAAGGGGTTGTGGATTTTTGTGACTCAAGAGTCCATTTCAAATTCAAAGAAGAGAGGGAAAATGATGGGACAACAACCATTATATATAAAGGATGTAGCTTGTATGAATTTGGTTCCCATAGTTAACTTGCACGAGTGAATTTGTGATATTGAATCTTTACTCTTACTGGTCTTTGAATGTTGTTATCCAGGTCAGCTATAATAGCTCAAATTATTTGCTATTTTTATGTAAACCCATTTCCCTTCTTGTATTTCATGTATCTTATGCCTATAGTCATATTTGTGCGCAATTCAGCAATGTTTTTTACACTTGATTGTCAAACAGAATATACACTGCAGATACCCGACAGTTACTTGTGTTCTTTAGTGAGGAAATAACAGGCACCCCCAAAAAAGAGCTGGACTCTCCCTCACCTGCTGGTTCTCTTGCACCCCCTGGAGGAGCGCTTCCTAACAACCCACCAAATGGGCATCCATCCCTACATCACACTGCCTCCTATCTGGCTGGAGGAGCTGCTGCCAACCTGTGCCGTGACTCAGCAAGGTAAGGCTTACCGTATATGGAAAGATGTCTATAACGTGAATGACTGAGGCTGTCAGCGCCTTGTCACTTGTTCCTCAGATTTTGGCATGAAGGTTGGATGACTGTGTGTGCATTCCTCCCTCAGGGTTCCCAGAGAGAGCTGGGCCTTGAAGGACCCAAGTACTTGCCCAACCCATGAGCCCAGGTCAGATAGGATAAAGCTGGAGTCGCCAACCTTGGAATCGCCCACGGCATCCCCAAGCAGCCCCTCCCAGTCTGGCTGTCAGCCTAATTCCCCTACTGAATCCAGCGGGTGTAACCAGGCACTCCAACAAGTGGTGAGTTGTTCCACCAGCATGCACTTACCATTCCTTTAAGATGCATATCATTTTGAGACTTTAAATATAACCCAGTTGAGTATTTCATAAACAATAGTGGTGAGGAGGGACGTCTGTCAATTATCGAATTTTGTTTTCTTATCTACAGTTATGTGTTTCCTTTGCGTTGTCTATGCTTTTTAGATGCACAATGGGACCAAATACCTTCCTGATCCAAAGGCATGCAACTGGAAAAAGTACAAGTTCATCGTTCTCAACTCCCTCTGTAGTGCTACTGTGAAGGAGGAGGAGTCATCTGAGGGGAAGGGACTACAAAACTGTGGCCACTCTCCCAATGAGACAGACAAGCTTGCTGCTACATCAAAGCCTCCCCTGGAGGTGTGGCCAGTGGATGGTCCTTGCCACAACAACAGGTACTGCATATAGAATATATACAGTGTAGCTTTCCAGGGGCAATTGCATTTTTTGTTCAAAACATTGCAGCTCATTCAATCTGAATTTAGAATTGGACTTGTAGTGAGCCACTACTCAAGTATAATGACAACAAAAATGTGACATTCCAGCATATTAGAAAACAAATGGAAATGTTTGGCTCTGCACTTTTGGGAGATTACTGGGATACAGTATCTGACCCATGTGGGTCTATAGAGACCCCTTGTAGGGCAGACTCTTTGTCTGTGGTTTTGGTTTAGACAAGGACATGACAGATTGATTATATTTATTCTCTCTTTCAGGCCAGCACAGGGCTTTCACTGTGACATCTCCAAATACAGTCTGCTCCAAGGGGCTTTCCATGGGCTGGTACCCCGCCCTACAGATGAACTACCAAACCTCCCCACCCCCCTGCCCCAGGACAGCTCAGGTAAGCTACATTCAGGCATAACATTGTTACCTCATCCCTTCACAATCCAAAACAATTTTGGTTTAGGTTAATTGTGCTAATTTCTCCACAATACTGTCATGCATATCATGAGAGAACTGGTCAAAGATTTGAACTGACTGCTCAGAGAAATACAGAAAGACATTGCATTGCATTGCATTCCAAAATTATACATGCAGGAATAGATGTATGAATTTTGTCCAGAATTTTACTCTCTCTGTTTTTCTCTCAGCCCCCTGTGGCTCTCTTTGTCAGCACCCTTGCTCCAATGAACCACAGGCCACCCATCACAGTGGACACCTGTTCTGCCTTGGTAACAGCCCAAAGAGTCATTCAATCAAGAATGAGAACTGCTGCTCAGAATTTCATGTCAGTGGAACCATGGGAGGGGCCAAACCTCTCAGTACAGGTAGAGTGATTAACAGAAACATGATCAAATGTGATAAATCTAATAAGCTAAATTATAATAACACCATTGAATCAGTAAAGTATTGTGCATAAGCCACTTTCAAATAAACAAAACTGAAATATTACTCCTGAAATATAATCTGCTTTTTTGATACACTGGCTGACAGTTTCATTATGACAATGGCACAAATAGATATGAAATCACAGACAGATACTCAAGCATAGTGTGTAGGGAATACAGTATACCTGACTTCCATTCTCCTGTCACCTATCGCAGGAGACAAGCCATATCGCTGCGGTGTGTGTGGTGCACAGTTCAACCGCCCAGCTAACCTGAAGACACACTCCCGCATCCACTCTGGAGAGAAGCCCTATCGCTGTGACACCTGTGGAGCCAGATTTGTCCAGGTAAATGTGCTATACCCTTTTGTTTCAACATGTAGAAATTTGAGCACTTCTCTGGTGGTGATCTGCCTGGCCTGTACTGCAGACATCTTCAGCTCCTGATTGTTCTGGGGGCTAATTGCCTTAAGTTTTCTCTTCAGCGTAAGAAGTTTCTTTTGGAAACTATTGCTATAGGACACAAAATAGGTCACACCATTGACCTGCATACATTCAAGTAGGTCACCTAGATATAGGTTTGTTTGTGTTGACAGATGTTGCTCACTTGCATACCCATGCATATGCATTCAGGTAGCTCACCTGTATTTGCATTTAAGTGTATTTAATGGTAGCTCACTTTTGTGTGTTGGTGTTTTTTTGTGTGCTTTGGTGTTTATGGTGTTTGTGTGTTTTGTATTTGCAGGTAGCTCACCTGCGTGCCCACGTCCTTATCCACACTGGGGAGAAGCCGTACCCCTGCCACACCTGTGGCACCCGCTTCCGTCACCTGCAAACCCTGAAAAGCCACTTGCGTATTCACACTGGAGAGAAGCCCTACACCGTGAGTAAATGCAAGTGTAGAGTACAGTCACAACACAGTCATACAGAAAGGAAACACATGCACCAGTATTTATTAAAAACCAAGCCACATGATGATCACTCTTTGCCTCCCTCCCTCCCTCCATCCCTCCCTCTCTCTCTCTCTCTCTCTATCTCTCCTTCCCTCCCTCTCCCCTTCACTCTGCCAGTGTGAGAAGTGTGACTTGCACTTCCGTCATAAGAGCCAACTGCGTCTCCACCTGCGCCAGAAGCATGGAGCTGTCACCAACACCAAAATCCGCTACAAAGTCCTGGTTGACCCCTACCAGCCTGTCCTGCAGTCCTGCTGAAGATGTCGCCTTGACCCCTCATCTGCCCTTTTTTTGTGTGTGTTTTTATTTCTTTGACTTTTTTTTACTCTCTTTTACTTTTGTCCCGCTGAAAGTATCTGTATTCATGTGCAGCACTCCCTACTCTCTCTTTGGTTCCACATGTGAACTATAACTCCATACAACTGATGAGGATTTAGCCATTAACAAAAGGGCAGCAGTGTCAGAAGTGAGTGTTAACGAAGGCATGTAAGCAGGTGCTTGTGAGGGCTCAGGTTACAGCTATGACATAGGTGTTGTGTCAGAAACTCAGTGGAACCTGCATTGCAGCTGCACATTTTATGCAGTTGCTATTGCAGCTATTGGAGTATATTGTGTAAAAGAAGTGTTCTTTCTGAATTCACGCATTTGGAAATTGAACTTGTGGCAGTGTAGAATTTACAGAGGATGTTTCTGTGATGGAAAAGGCTGAATTGTGCAGAGGAGCAGATCAGTGCTGAGTTGTTTTATTTTGTGTCGAATACAGCAGACATCATGTATTTTAGGTGCCCAAGGGAGTAGCAGGAAGGGAAATGTAGTTTGAATTGTTAAGCGGATGTTCAGGACTGGCAGGGCCTCAGGGAAAGTGGCTAGAATGTGCCAGTATGATTAGTCATGGAAACAAAACAGAATGGTAAAAAGTTATGGTGAATATGGAAAAAGAATGTCCTAGAATGTTGAGGAAAAGAAACTGCTGGAGGAGGTAGATGGGGTGGAGAGTCAGAGATTGGAACGTTTGTAGACGATATTTTTAAATTAGTGTGGAATAGAGGGATGGTGGTAACACAGCTGCACAGGACTAAGGACACTTCTGAATGTTGCCCCCCACTTCTGTGTGTTGCTCCCCGCTTGTGTACGTTGCTCTGGACGAGAGCATCTGCTAAATGACTATAATGTAGTTTAAAATGTAAACAGTCCTGTTCTGGATGTATCCTGTTGGTTTATTCTTTGTTCAGTTGAAAGCCTTTATCATTTCCCCCTATGCAGACAGCTTGCATCATTCAAAGCAGCACCAATGAGTGGAATGACTCACTTAAATGTTTTGCTTATGAACTGTTGCAGAAAATCATTAATTAGTTTGTGGGTGCTATTTATTATAAAAACATTTGTGGGTTGTGTGGGGCCTGGGATAGGCACTGCCCATGACCTGGGCTATGATATTACTGATGCATTCCTCTTGTGCTCTTCTTTTAAAAAGACAGTAAATACTATACCCTGTTAATAGTGGATAATCCTGACTGCATTTTAATGTCCAGGCAGAAAGTGCCAGTGACTTATTTTTATATTGTTAAAGAATAATTGCTTTGAAAGCAGTAAAGATACTTACACAATATAATTGTAAAAAATTGAGGATGATAATATATGAAAATGTAAGGAGCTCTTTTGCTGGACAAAGACAAGACTTGTTTCATATCTTTTTAAATAAATTAATTTAAAATGTTTCTTCCTTATTGAAAGTGTGACTGCTAAATGCTAAATGTCACTTGCTCTTTCTCCCTCTCTCCCTCTGTGTGTGTGTGTGTGTGTGTGTGTGTGTGTGTGTGTGTATGCTTGTGTGTGTTTGGGGGAGGAGGGCGGTCAATGGAATGTTCACCTGTCGTATTCATTGTGATAATCTCTTTCAAAGTAATATCTCTTTGAAAACATAATGAAAAAATATTTGGTACCTGTAAAGTCTCAAAAGCAACTACTAGCCATTTTACTACAAGGAAATTGTAATCATAATATATAACAGATGCAATCTTGTTGTATACATATCTGGTGTAGAATGTATTGCCCTATAACAGAAGGTAGGCAGTTCAGCAGGATGACTAGACAGGGGCCTTCTTTTGTTTAATAAGTCTCAGGACTCTAAACCCTCACCCCTCCCATCATTTCCTTCCTCTCTCATTAACTCACCCCTTGGAATCATGACTCACTTCTGGTGCACAGCAAGAGTGTCTTACTGCATTCTGGGTGTTGGAGAGGGAAGGAACAATGGAGACCCTGGCACCTGTTTCCGGCCATGTTCTAATCCTTAGCGCACACTGCCATCCAGCAATGTGTCAGCATGCAGCTTCCTGCATGGAGGGCGCTAACCTTTTGAACTCTCCCACCCTCTGTCTGCCTCACTTCCTGCTGAGTGCCACTCCATGGTGAACTGTCTGTGATGCTCAAAGTGCTGCATTTATTATGCTGATTTAAAACTGTGGAAAAACTGCTGCACAGGAAAGCTCCCATATGTTCTTTTATCAAGTCTTAAATTTTTTTCTCCTTGAACAATATTTTCTACATGTCTGAGCCTTCATGGATCACCACCTCTACAAGAATGACTCACCAATCCTGTTTACTTTTCCATCACAGTATGAGAGTTAAGGATTCTTACATTTCACCAAGAATAACAATAATCGATGGCTAGGTAATAATCCACTTGACTCAGTCTGGTGGCAGCCCCACATATGAAGGGGACAATATTACTTCTGGGTGCTTGCCACATCCACAGGTCTATTATGTAGTCTCAGTGGGGCATGGCAGTTAAGCCACAGACAGGAATAGAATGCACAACCTGGCTCGACTGATCATTAAGTTGATGTCCTGTGACAAGGACCAGCTCATGAACCACAAACACCAAACCCTACCCAGAGACCCACAAATACTGGTCGATATAAGGCTGAAGAGAGACACCCAAACACACACACATGCTCACATGCACTGCCCATTTTCTCAGAGAAGGGCCAAGCAATGTGAAGGGTATAATCCATGCTAGGTGGAAAACAATTGTTCAGATGTGATGAGGTATAGCAGGACAATGATACAAAAGAGAGGGGAAGCTCTTATTGGCTGCCAGCCTAATGACTGAACACCTGTTTCCTGAGATGGAGATGGAGGCACAGTGGACAGGTTTGGCTCTATCCCATGTTTTTTTAATCATTCGATGGCTCCAAATTTATTTTCCCTGATTTAAAATGAAATATTATCAGTAGTGTCTACTGAAATATCAGTGAGAAATACGAATGTTCAAGGTAATACAGAATGACAGTGACTTCCTGTGTGAATTAAAACATTATTCTCATTGGGATTTGAACGCCCCTAGGAAATTTTGAGTGTCAAACACTTCATTTCCTTCATTCTGGTGAATTTTTATGCACCAATTTGTGCCTTTTCTGCATACATTTATGGTGGCAATGCTTCTTTCATGTTTTTATTGGGGAGGACAAATGCAGGTGTTCTAAATATTGAGGGGGACGTCTCCCCTGCGTCCCCCCCAAAAAATGTACGCCTATGGATTTAATGTACACCTTTCTTTATAAAGTGGGAAGTTGGAACATAGCCTGTTTGACCAGTGCAGTACATTTATAACAAGACCAGGTCAAAACCTAGTATATGGCTGGACCGGCCGACCAATGGTGTAACTTCATGACTCGACCGACCAATTGTGTAACTTCATCACTCAGTCACTCAGTCACAGACATTCGCGTTTATAGGGCTGGTCCCGCTGTTGTGGTCCAGCCAAAAATGAAAGCTGAAACGAAGAGCTTGCTGTAATAAGGAATCATATTAGCCTATATATCAGAGTGAACCAATCTACAGTCAACATCGGCTTAACCATTTGGGCTTAAATTCTCATTCATTTCAATACTCAAAATAATTAAGGCAACAATTTTCATTGATGATTCTTATGGAGGCTAGAGAAAGACAACAGGTCATAATCCTCTGTGCTGCATTTTTCCATAGCACTAGAGGCCCATATTGAGCTTTTAACACTGCAGCCTAGATGCTTAGAAATGGATATGAATGTAATATGCTGACATTGTTAATTTTATAAAATTATTTTTATAGATTTTTCTTCATTTCAAATTATTTTGAGGACAGTCCTCAGTGTCCTCTATGGACAGACCTCCCATGATATATACACAATAAATATTCACATGCACATGCATATTTTCATGAACAAGTTTCGTGTTTTGGAAAAATTCTCAATAGATGCTTGAGATCTGTTGTAGTGCGTCATGAACCTACAAATTTGACCAATTACAAGGTTAATTCATCTAAATAAATCATCGAAAAAAAAATATATTAAAAGTTGAATTATTCCAATGATTAGTTAGATTAATATCTCAATTAATATGAATATTTAAGTAGGTTCCACGTAATTAAGCTTCTAAATATAGAGGAAAACCACACAGGTTGTACTTAAGCTAGTTGTGTTGTCTGAAAATGATGGGCTCATAGGATTTACTTAACACCCTAATTAGAAATTACTTAAAACCTCAATGAAAATGGTTGACTGAAGGTATTCGTTCATTCATTCATTCTTTGAAAGAGGGAGCGAATTATATTTAGAGTGCACTTGCTGCCAGTGTCATATCTTCTTAAGCTGTTACACTTCCGCTGTAGCGTAGACTAGGGGTCTCTTTTGTTGAAATGAACGCTCGTTCACTTTAGAAAAAAAAAGAAAAGAAGAAACCGCTCAAAAAGAGCCACTAACAGGCATCAACCTGTCAGTTGGGGTGACAGCGTCTCCTGTGGCTAGTAAATCGTGGCTCTTTTCCTGAATACAAATGATGCGCATTAATCAACACAGTCTATGACACCGAGATCGGTGAACAAGGATCAGATCGACCTGCAAGCAGATTAATTTCTCTTTGTAACTTGATTTGAGAAGCGCGTGCCTGTGTCCCAGATGGTGGAACGCGCATTTTAACCGGCCTGGTTGCTGCTTTATCCGACTCGCTTTAGAATAATAAAACAGACTCACGTGTTTTATTTGCGTTTTGTTTTTGAATTTTTAACAACTGTTACGGTTTTGTCGGTGTAAAAGCCTTGTCATCCCCAAGCAAGTGAAGAAGCCAAGACATTGGCCATAAAATTCATAAAGCATGATTCAGCGGGACACACGAGGTAGAAAGCCTTTCTGAAAGGTGAGCATGCGGGAAGGAAATAAACGGACCATAAATTTACATTCTATGTTGCTCTGCCTTATTACACATATAGCAACTGGTAATTAAATTGCATTCGTATGTAACCTATTATACTACTACGAATACAACGAGGCAGAGCCCGCAGTGACAGTATTTGTTGCTACTAGCCTAGCCTGAATCAATAGGCTACGTTTGCGGCTTGTCTGAAGCTGTCATTTATCAAGCGGTATTGCTTCAGGGACGCGCTGTTGATCTTTGTGTGGATTACAGTCGAAAATTGAAGGATTCGGTTTGTGCGGCTGTCATAGCCTTGGCAGTCTTTCTTAGGGTGCATCAAAAAGTGCTCGCAACACATTCTACCGTTAGCAAATGAGTTTGGAGCTGCTGTATGTGTAACGTTAGCCAACGGTGGACTTCATTTATCTCATCACTGGGAATAACACTATCTACACGTAGCCTGCCTGGTATTATGTTGCTGTGTCTAAAAGTGAAATTCAAAATATGAACCAGTGTTTGTATTTCCAAATGAAAACGTTTACTTCGCTAATTAGACTGCCTTATTTTTGTACCGTAGGTCAACTGTGGCGCCTCCCACTGGTGAACACGTCTGTCGTGAACAATAGCATATAAACATGGTCTTAGTTTAGCAGGTCTTCTACTTTAGCCCATTGTGCTTTCTGCGTATTATGGATTTTTATGAAAAAATCCACTTGTCCACAGGAGCAAAAATGACCCGCCCTCACCGGCCACCCTGTGATAATGCCTTTGCCAATGACTTAAGATTTCGTAACTGCAGGGTAAACAAAGACGCCTAAGGCAATATTTGTATCTTGATGGTGTACAGCGTTCTATAAAAAACATTTAAAAAGTCAACGTTGGACTTTTTTTAATGGCAAGGTGACTTCAAGAAAGGTTGTCAAATTTGATGCTGAAAATGTTCCGTTTAGGGGGTTTCACTGCTGTTAAACTCAGGAATGGGTTATTTTTGACCCGAGAACAACATGATTATTCATCCAAACATTTGGCTGTGCGGTTTGTTAACAGAAGCATTACACCAGTTCAACTAACATTATTTATTTTAAATGACATTGTTGTCATTTAAGTGTTTGAACCCAGAATATCTGGTTAGGGAAATCACTATTGCACAACAGCTTATTAAGCTGATTTATTTGGGGTAATAAACCATACCCCCAAGCAGTATGACAGTATTCAGTGTGTCTGGCCATTCAGTCTTCCTTTGCCATGAAGGATATTTGATATTTAAATATTTAATATATTTGAATGAATTTTGGAACCACAGCCAAAGTTGTCACAATGTTTCAAATTGGATTTCATATACAAAGACACATTTTCTATGGCCTGCCCCACATCTAGCCTAAGTCCTGGTGTTGTCCTTCAGTTAATATCTTTCATGCTAAGTACAGTAGCTGAACATTCTCAGCTGTACTGCAGAACTCATTTTACAAGCAAAAAGTGAAAATCTTTGCTCCCTGATAAGAACAGGTGGTCTAGTCACACAGGTCTGGTTTAAGGCGATTATTATTTCAGTAGGGAAGTGTATTGTAAATGACCTAGGATTCCAGACTGACATAAAATATATGAATATGAGTAAGCAGCTGATCTCAAACCACAACAACCTGTTTCAGCGGACTGGTTGTTCTGGTCAAGTGGATGCATTGGAAAAGGTTTGCTATTTTACACACTTCCGCAATGTTGATCTCTGTCAGAATGCTTTGAAGAAATACTACTTGCGTCATGTGCTCCCAAGTTCACACATTTATAACAAAGTTACTGGATAACCAAGGTAATCACTGGCGCTTTCTTTTGAGAAAAAGCAGTGCCTTTGCAATCACCAGAAAAGTCACAATTTACAATGGCATCACAGAGCAAGGCACACAGGGTGCATGGTGGATCATGGAGAAAATGACCAATGGGAAATTGCCACTGAAGCTGAGAGCCACAAATGCAAAATTGACAAAAAAAAAAGAGGATGACAAAAGTAATTATAGGATCTGAAACTTTTTAGTGGTGGTCATTGCATCATATCAGGAAATTAAACCATCAATAAAGAAGGTAAGTCTCTGCGTTGCAGTGATTCAGCTTGTTTTGTTAAACTTCTTCTTACCTTTATCTTTATATCCAAGTATAAACTTAAATAGGCTATGTCAATTGGTTCCATCTTGTGAGAAACAACATTTAGAGTGTTTTTTTTTTTTTTTTGCTAATGGGTGTCTCTGAGGGGCTGCCTATCTCTTTAACTTGAAGAAAGATAGTGCTTTCGCCTATATGACTAGGTGAAATTAGGAAGAATGTTGCCTTTTGTAAACCTGTTCTTCTCGGAGTGTCAGATCTGAGTTATCTGTAAGGTGCTGTATGACCTCAGAGTGCTCACCTTTTCTCTGAGTGCGATGAAACCTGTGAAAACTGCCTGTAAGAGGAATGACATGGAGTGAAACACTGAACCATGTATCTCTCTTTTAGCTGTGTCCACTGTGTTGGGATCAAGTGCTCAGCGTGACCACGCCTTTCCAGCCTCCTCTGGTAAGATTTGATGTCTGTGTGTAAGAGAGAGAGAGAGAGAAAAAATCAACTGCATGAAACATGCCTAGTAGAGAAAAGTGTATTTAAAAGATAACTGCAGCAATTTCTCATTCCCCTCTGTCAATGCATGTCAGTAAAGAGCTGTGAAATTCGAGCTTGTACAAGCAGGAATTAAACATCTGTGAATAACTTTAAATTTATGGCTATCCACTGGTTGTGGTATTGATTGGAGTACCTTGTCATGGATTTGATTGTCCTAACTGCACAGATGAGTTAGATGTGTAGTAGTTGAAGGCAGTTTGGTTCAGGCCCATATTGTATAACATCTAAGATAGGAGTGTAGTTGGGAGTTTAGTAGTGTAGTAGTGTAGTATAATGGTGACAGTGTAGTATAATGGGTAAGGAGTTGGTCTTGTAATCTAACGGTCACAGGTTTGATTCCCGGGTAGGACACTGCCATTGTACCCTTGAGCCAGGTACTTAACCTGCTTTGCTTCAGTATACATCCAGCTGTATAAATGGATGCAATGTTAATGCTATGTAAAAAAAAAAAGTTGTGTAAGTCGTGTCTGCTAAATCCCTGTAATGTAATTATCAGCTTTTCATTTCTTAAGCTGGAATATGGACAGGGGAGTTCTGATGCTCTGAGTCACTCCATATATGAGCCCAGAACTGATCATTGGTAAAGGCAATCCCAACAAAGGAGGCAATAAAATGATGCACTTTGGTTTTTAATATTGATAATAATGATTATTTCCTGGTCTCCCTATATGTAATGGATGGTTTATTAGGAGGCCCATCGCTGCATTTTCCACCATTAGTTCATGCGAGAGCAGGCAAGCATGCCTTTCTTGCTGCCTCTGATTTTGTGAAGCTCATTATGTTGGAGGAATTTACTTCATTTGCTGCAGATGCAGACTGACGTCAGATTCCCAGTTGACCAGAAGAGTAGTCAGCTGCCCCTGGGGTTGCCAGCCACAGTCAGCACTGTCCAGTTTGAGTTCAATACCAGGCATTTGGGAGAAACTGAAACTTAGAAAAGGCCGTTAGCTGCACCAGCCACCTGAAAAGGCTGTGATGATTATAGTTTCGAATGAAAAATACAAGATTATTTGACCTTTGCTTTCAATAATGTTTTAAAGGTGCTTTGCCCTAACTTGTGCAACTTTTTGTTGCAGCTGTAATTAAAGGTGAACTTTGTCTTACGCTAAAAAATACAAATAAAAATATAAAAATACGTTGTTCAAGATTGAACTGGCCACAGAGTAAGTAAGGTGTGTCCACATGTCCTGACGCATTTCTCTGTCTAGTCATTGTACATCTGGTCTTGTGTCATTCCCAGCTTAAATAACCTTTGAGAAAATGATGTGATTTGTCATGTTTGTGTCCAAAGGTTTTCCATAAAACAATCGATAATGTGTTATATTATGCAACCATAGTCTTGTTCCTCTATTGAAAAATACAGTATTTTTGATGAATCATGATGAATCCAGGGAGGGTATTTTAAAGTTTAAAACTGTCATTTCATTTTAACACACTCCCCCAGACATGGATTTCGCCAGTTTCATTCTGTGTAGCCAACGTTAAGATACAAAGTTGGAATATTATGGGCAAAGGTGAGGGCTTAAGTGATATATCTGCTCCAAATGCATCAGAACAAATTTACTAAGTAATTTAGTTGTTGTGTTGAATATCAGCAGTGCTATCCAATATCTTCTCTATTAACAGTAGAGAAGCTTTTTGACATTTTGGATGAAATTACATTATTACATATCACATATCACAAAGACAACTGTGAAAGACCCTCTTGCTGTATTAAAATTCTTTATAGTTGCAAAATGTGTTTAAATGTGAAATAGGCAAATTTGCACTACTTCTGTATCTTGTCATGTTACTATAACAATCCTTGGATTCATGAATGAGCTATAACTGTCAGTAGTATAATAAATGTTATTGACTGATATGTACTAGTGAATGGCACGTGCATAAAACCGTATCTGTGGAGAACTTGAAGAAGGTGACACTCTTACTACAGAGAAAGGAAGTGATTCCATGCAAAGTACTGGAAGGTACACTAGGCACTATATTGATAAGCCACTGCATAGTGTCACTTAGTCTTACGCAAAAAGACAAAAACCATGAACATATTTTGCCTTTAAAATGTCAATAATTTGAGCATGTGGATTCTGAATAAATGTATATGTAGCAAATATCTTGACAATATATATATATTTTCACTATAGTCCCATCAGGGTAGACTGCAGCCTACTGAACTGTCATAATATAACTCTGTGCAAGCTACTTACTTCTCCCTCTTACTATGTCAGAGCATACTTTCCTTATTGAGTTAGCACACACAGCAGGAAGTGCCATCATGCTGACTGGCTTAAATAAGCTCTCACAAAAATGTTATGTCTAACATTGTTGTTTACGTTTGGCTTTCAGTATATTGCAAGCAAGGTACAAACCAAATATCTTTTTGCCATTAGTTTGTTTATTCTTGATGTAATAACACTGTCTACATTTTGAATCCACTGGATATAAAACTTTCATGTTTACAAAGCACAACTTAAAGTATATATTTAAGTATATGAAATATATGAAGAATGAAAGGACGAAACCAGCCAGAGCAGTAGTATTGCTCCCTACTGAGCAATATTGCTTCTCCCTCCGTCTTCATTTTTGTCGGGATTACGTAAATCCTTAACACACCAGTAGTTCAAATCCCTTTTTAAAAAAACACCGTGCTTAGTGTATTTTAGGGCCTAATCAACATGTACTGAAACATACAGAAAAAAATGTGCATACTCTATCAGGGCTTTTAGGTGGCGATACCCAGCTAAATCAGTGCTGGTTTTGAGTGCCATTATCTTCCCCACAGACTAGTAATCTATTTGTGCCTCTGCTGACAATGCCAGCACGTAATTGGCTATGGCGTCAGCCAGGGTGGATGTCAACCAGCTGGATATTGCCCACCTCGTCATGCAATAGGTAGACCTCTGGTCTGAATAAGCAGCACCACTGGTGGACAGCTGAGTTTTGGATGAGATGTGTGATAGTTTGAGCCTCTCTTGGATGACAGTGCACTAAAGGGATGGGCCTAATTTATAACTGAGCATTCAGAATTATGGAAGATCAGTTAATTCCAGCTGCACTCCAACCTTGCTGGCTTCCATAGCACTCTGTAGGCCTACCTTGCGACTGCTGCCAGTGGACTTTTAGATTTGATTCCCAGGTAGGACACTGCCATTGTTCCCTTGAGCAAGGTACTACTACCTGCCTTGCTTCAGTATACTTCCAGCTGTATAAATGGATGCAATGTGAATGCTATGTTTAAAAAAGTTGTGTAAGTCGCTCTGGATAAAAGCGTCTGCTAAAAGCCTGTTATGTAATGTAATTACTAGGATCAATTTTTCCTTCTTTAGTTGGAATATGGACAGGGGAATTCTGATGCTCTGAGACACTTTATGTATGAGCCCAGAACCAGAGGTGGAAAATCCAGGTTCAGAAAGTAAAAGTCCTCCCCAGCATTTTGTTCCAGTTCTCCAAATTTGCTAATTAGCACAATTCTTCAGCCAGGTGGTAGAACTAATTAGTGAAATCAGCTGGCTGAGGTTCATGGGTGGAAGAAAAAACATGGCAGGACTTTTACTTTCTGACCCATTGGACTTTCCACCTCTGCCCAGAACTGATCATTGGTAAAGTCAGTCCCAACAAAGGAGGCAATAAAATGATGCAGAATGCTTTTAATTCTATTCAGTCTGCACTTTTTGATCTGCAGCTTCTCAATGCAGGCAAAACTAACTGCCTAGTGTTTTCAAGGTCTCATTCTGAGTCCACAGATGAATTGAAAATCACTACTCTTGATGGCAAGTTCATTGGAAGAGTATCTTCCTATAAATACCTTGGTATCTGGCTTTATGACGAGCTTAGTATTAAATTGCATTTAGATTAATTAATTAAAAAAACTGAGGACCAATTTAGGCTCCTATTTCAGGAATTAATCTTGTTTAATTTCAAAAATCAAGGGGAAACTCATTTAGATTAAAAAAAATCTTAAACTTGACAAAGTACTTTCAATTGCTGACTTTAAACATGTAGGCTAAGTCATGGGTCTGTGACTGCAATAATCTCCTGCTTTTAACCTCTGTTCTGCTTTTTAATTACTGTTACAATGCTGTGTCATTCCCCATTTGATGTTTGTAACTCATTTGTTTACTGTCTCGTCTAACTTTGTATTTTATGTCAGGTCCCCCTTGCAAAAGAGATTTTGATCTCAGTGGGGTTCTCCTGGTTAAATAAAAAATAAAATAAAAAATTTGTTTAAAACATACAAAAAGCACAGGCCATGTAAATGTTTCTGACCTAAAATCTTATTTTTAAATGTTTGAGGGCATTCAGTAGAACTGAAAGAGCTGTTGAGAAGTTGACACAGAATGGAATCTTAATCAAACTGGGGCAGATTCTGCACAACCGTTGAATTTGTTGATCTGTCTGTGCGATAATGAAACTGTGCTGCAGTCATATTGTTATAGTAGCTCTCCCACAGTAGTTAATGATTACCAGGAACACTGCAGGGGATTCTCTGGGAACGTGCACTTTGCTCAGGGCTGTAAATAATGCTTTTTTCTACACCATGACCCATATATATATATATATATATATATATATATATATATATATATATCTATTTCCATCTTTCTCTCTCTCTCTCTCTCTCTCTCTCTCTCTCACTCTCACTTTCCACCATCTCCCTCTCTCTCTTTCTCTATCACTCTCCATATCTCTGTCTATCTCTCTCTGCAGCGTCCATGGCTAAGCCTCAGCCGCAGGCTGGAGACCACCTGTCCTCCCCAGATGGAGGATGGGGGTGGGTGGTGGTGGGGGCCCTGTTTATGGCCTCAGCTCTGGTGTTCGGCCTGCTCAGGAGTCTGGGGGTCTTCTTTGTGGAGTTTGTGCAGTACTTTGATAAGAGTGCACAGGCCGTGTCCTGGATAACCTCAATCGCGGTGGCCATACAGCAACTAATGAGTAAGCATAAGGGAGGGGAGAGGCCTAAAGAGATTGGAAGGGGAGGGGCCTGAAGGGGTTGGGAGTAAAGAGGTACATTTTTAAATTATTTTTATAGAGTATAAGGAGAGGGCAAGTCAGAGGTAAGGAGGATATTAAGGAGTAGTTGAGCACAGATTGTGGTGGAAAGAACAGGGGTGACCTGAGGAAGTAGATGAGGGGTAAGGCAGATAAGAAGGCCTCCGGCTGATTGTACCAGTGCTGACTGCATCCCATGGGGGGGAAATTATCCGTGGTATCACCCAGGGAGAGTTTCAGTCGGCAGCATCCTCTTGTTAAAAAAGAAAGGAATATACAGTGCAGTGTGTATTTGGACAGTGACACCGTTTATGTTGTCTTGGCTCTGCACTCCAGCACACTGGATTTGAAATGAAGCAATGAATATAAGGTGAAGGTGCAGACTGTCAGCGTAAATTTGAGGCCATTCACATCCATACTGGGTGATCATGTTGAAATTGCAGCCCTTCAATGTATTGTTTTATTTCCAATCCAACATGCTGGAGTACAGAGCCAAACAACAAAAATTGTGTTGCTGACCAAATACTTACAGATTGCAAAATACATTGGTTAAAAAAGAATGGCTTACTTGAGAAAATGTCAATCCACCACTATCCTAAGGCCTTGATTTATGTAGCATCTCTGAAAAATGGTTCCTAATGAATAAACATAATGCACCTAAAATAGCAGTGAATGTGTGAACTAGAGAGGCAGGGTGAGGATAAGACAGGAAGGCGAGGTAACTGCAGGTGGATGTAGTGACATGATTAATGATGGCTGATTTGACTGTGGGCTCCTGTGTACCTGCTTGCATTTCCAGGTCCAGTGGGCACGGCGCTGTGTAATGCTTATGGGGCACGGCCAGTGGTGATGACAGGCGGCTTTCTGTCTGGCTTGGGCCTCGTTCTGGCCTCTCAGGCCACCTCCCTCACACATCTTTACCTCACAATGGGCCTCATCACAGGTAACAGGTATACACACACACACACTAATGTCGTATACAGTGACTCTTCCTACTTTCTCAGTACTGCTCTAATGTGATATATACTGCAGTTATCTCCCTCCCCCCTCTCTGTCTAAAGTGAAGTATAGCACAGTTCTTCTCTCTCTCCTCAGGCTCGGGCTGGGCCTTGGTCTTTGCCCCTACTGTGGCCTCTGTGCTGCAGTACTTCACCCACCGCCGCTCCCTGGCCATGGCCCTGGGCTTCACTGGGGTGGGCCTGTCCTCGTTTGCCTTCTCTCCCCTCTTCCAGCTCCTGGTGAAGCTGTACGCCTGGAGGGGGGCGCTGCTCATCCTGGGGGGCCTCAGCTTCAACATGATGGTCTGTGGGGCCCTCATCCGGCCTCTGCCTGCCCCGAAAGCCTTGGAGCAGGTACCCTTCCTCTTACGAGGTACTCCACTGGAGAAAAAAAAAATCCAAATGCACTAAATGTTTTCTTACCTTGAAGGTAGTTAAATGTGGCTGCTTTTTGTTTTGTCAGTCGAGAGTTTTTGTCTCTCTCTTCCAAATATTCTGGTGAAAATAAGGAATCAGCATTGACTGTTCCCATAGACAACCAGTGGTTTACAGTAAGGCTAAACAGAGAACAGGAGAAGAGAGTTAAGACTTTGGGTAATGTTGAAAAGTCAACTACAGGTAACTGCATAAAAAGTATTATAAATATACTATATTCAAGGTAAGATGATCTTTTACTTTTTCAGTGGAGTATTACTTAACAATAAATAGACCAAAACATATTCAGAACTGGTGCTTTTGGGGAGTAGTGTCGTAATGGTGAGGGAACTGGGCTTATAACCTAAAGGTAGTAGTAGATGCTATGTAAAAATGTTAAAGGTTGTGTAACTTGCTCTGGATAACACAGTGCACCACTGATTGATCAAATGCCATGTTAATTTCACAATACACATGGTATCCAAAAGGTCAAATCCTCCTGTATTGGGCAGTATAAAAACTTTATTGCTTTTCATAAAATAAACATAAATAATAAATAATAAATAAGCATTAATTTTTTATGCTTTTTTCTCTCTTCCACTCTCTGTTTCACTATCACATGCTCATGAAGATAGGAATTGACAAAGAAAAGAAGAAAGCCTCATTTAGCTCCTTCTTCAAGCGAGCGTTCATCTACCTCGAGCTCCCACTGATGGGCGAGCGGGCCTTCCTGACCTACGCCCTGGCCATCACCCTTTTCAACTGCGGCTACTTCGTGCCTTACGTCCACCTGGTGGCCCACAGCCGGCACGTGGGCTTCTCCGAGTACCAGGCGGCCTTCATCATTTCGGCCACGGGCGTGACGGACCTGGTGGGGCGCGTGGTGTCGGGCTGGGTGTCGGACCTGGGCCGGCTGCGCCTGCTCCACGTGCTGTCCCTCTGGACCGGGCTGACGGGGCTGTTCATGGTGCTGCTGCCCGTCGGCTCCGTCGAGGGCTCCTACGCGGGCCTGCTGGCGATCAGCCTGGTGTACGGCTTCTGCTCCGGCGCCATGTCGCCGCTGGTCTTCTCCGCCGTGCCCGAGATCGTCGGCATGCAGCGGATGCTGGGCGCCCTGGGTCTGCTGCAGCTCATCGAGAGCTTCGGGGGGCTGCTTGGAGCGCCGCTGTCCGGTGAGACCAACGCACCCGAGGCTATAATGCTTCGTCTCTCCTCGTCTTCCTCTCTAAACTCTGTTCATCTTCTTTTACTCACTGCTTCCTCATCTGGCTTTAACACCCCTCTGTCTCCCCCACCGTACCCCCTTCTCTCTGTCCCCCACATTCTCTCTTTGATCCAGTGTTCCCATGCCTGCTCTCTCTCTCCCCTTCCTCAGCAGGCTTTCTTACCCTGTCTCCTCTCTGTCTGCAGGCTGGCTGAAGGATCAAACAGGCAGCTACATGGCCTCCTTCCTGGTGGCGGGCGGGTTCATCATGGCTGGGACCCTGGTGTTGGCAGCCTTGCCCAACTTCTGGTCCTGCAGTCCACCCCCAGCCCCAATGAAACAGAGCCACAGCCAGGACAAAAGTCCTGAGTGTGGACTGCAGTACAATGCCATCCTCTCTCCATCCCCGTCTGAGACACAACACAGAACAGGACTGACACCCCCCTCCCAGCGTAGTCTGCAAGACCTTCAGAACTGCCAGCCAGATCCACAGCTCTCATTGCTGACCACGCCCACAGCTGATGATGACACAGATCACCCGAAGGTGCTGTGAAAATATCGAGATGGTGAGGCAAGTGGCTGTAGTGGTGAGGTCAAGAGCCTATTTCCCTTCTTAGAAACGAACGTGCAAATAAATGTCAATGGCCGACAGCGAGCCGGCTACAGTACCAACAGCAGTCACCCGAATATCACAGAATCGCTGTGGGGTGTAAAAATGAACTGGGTGGTGTTTGGAGGTGTTACATGTTTGAAAATTGTGGTCCTGTTTTACAAAATCACAGTTTTGAAACACATTGCAGAGAGACCAGCGTTACAACTTTACAAATAATTGAGAATGCAAGTAAAAGATGAGAATTTGAAAGCTCAAAGATATAAAGCGAGATGAGGAAAACAGTTCGCTCTCACCACTGCAATTCAGGAGCCCCCTCCAGTACCCCTTACCGAGAGAAGGCTTGTTTGTTTCCTGTACCCTGATCTACATTTGCTTTTAACTAGAAGGAAAGGACAAATATTGATTGAATCCTGAGGAATAATAATGTATAATCAGTACCATGAATGGGATGTTATGATATAGCACAAGATCATTTCATTGCAGCAATGCATAACTGTAGTGCACAAAGCTTGGAAGCACCAGTTCACAATAGGTAACAGCCCCTTTCCTTCATTGATTTATTTGCCCCGTATCGGAAACCTATCTACCATGTCTCCTCAGGTTTGTAAACGCAATGTCTTAAGGTATGGTATCACATTATTTGTTGCATAATAACATTGCTGAATTTTCAAGTATTTGCTTAAGGACTACAATATATGTCTTCTTTTTCACAAATTGAAATTTATGGTAGAAATTGCTTATCAGCTCCTGATAAGTGTCAGATATCATAGGGGAAGTGTAATTTATGATTTGTTTTAATCAATGGACCAAAAAAGGTACATTACTCTTCTTTGGTTCAGTGTTGTTATTATACTTGAACAAAGTCACATCCTTCTAAATGAACAAAGTGCATTCAGGGCTTGCATGCCCATGGCAACTTTGATTGCATCTTATCTTATCTCATCAAAATGTTATTGCACTAAATGTTAAGATCATTTAGCTCAAATATTGTATATTGATACTGGAAGCAATTTACCAATAACAAATGAATAGCGGGATGCAAAGCTGTCCATATCAGTTATGGAATTCTACATCCGGTCAAGTTATCATTGCACAATAATCACACGTGGTTCGCAGTGATGGCTGCTCAGGGGGATGGTCTTACCTAATACAGTGGACGATGTAAAACAGAGGGTTTCTGTTGTCTCTGAACTGAGTGCCTTACTTTTCAAATCACCAAATTATATGCTACATGTGGTTCCGCCATGCCAAGATATAAAGTAGCTGAGAGCCTCATCAAGTTATTTTTATATTTTGTGCTTGTGTACATTGATGTATTTTTTTGGTTTTTGGTGTGCCAAAAGTATGTTCTACCTTGCCAGTTCTTCTCTATTAGCTAAATATTAAAAGTATTTGTACCAAAAACTGTTAGTGTTGACGTATTTTCAAAGCCCTCTATATTCTGCTCATATATCTAAATGAAGTCTTACTGTACAGCAGCAGCCTCTAATCGCTATACCCTTCCGCCCTACACTCCACTGCCAGCTACTTGTACAGAGTTCAGAGTGCACAGCATAACTAGCAAATGTTTTCCATTTGCAGTTCCAGAGCATGCAAGGACATATATTTGTGTTCAAATTGAGTCCATACTTCCTTTCAACAGGCACCACCCTGCAATTAATACATTAGGCTGTCATTATCATTGACAGGCATATGACTGAGATTGACAGTATTAACTTTGGTTCACATCCTTTAATTGCCTAGTTTGGGATTGTGAAGGTGAAGGTAAAAAAGGGAGTATTACATACATTTTGTACCTTTATTGAATTTAAGTGACTGTAGTCTAAATGCCAAAGTTTTTTCATCTACCTAGCCAATTAATATTATGAATACATAAATGTTTGACATTTGTTTTATTATTCAGTAATGTACACATCTTTTTATTATTATTCAGAAATGTAGCCATTAACATTGTCCAGAGTTCGTAGTTTAAATTAGCTAGCTGCTAAGATTTATTCATTTAAATATTTCAATTGTTTTAATTATTAATTCACCAGTGAATGAATAACATGTAGGGCTAGTTTCACTAACTCAGATTAAGCCTAGAGTAGGACTAAAATGCACTTTGATTAGGAAATCTCCTTTCAAAGTGCTTTTTAGTCTTGGAGAAGGCCTAATCTGGATTTTATTGGAAGTCAATATTCGCTAACTCTGTTTGGGACTCTATACTCTATGGGATTTAATTTATTTATGTATTTATTTTTAACAAAAGGGAAAAGGCACTTAAAAAGCTTTTCCCTTCCACCAATAAAAGCTGTAGGTTTTGGTCATGTAATAAAACCTTTTGGTATCTAGGGGAAACTAAAAGATAGTGGCAGCTTTGGTACACATGGTAGAAAGCTATTACTTCAGGCAGATGTAAGAAAATTTTAAGATTTTCAGCATAAATGACAAGCATGTCTAATAATTTAATCAGTATTGTACTATTTTAACCTATGAGATGAAACTTGTTAAAACAATGAAAACAATTAAATACTTAACGCTTACACATTAATAAGTATTCATTGTGTTATTTTGTGATGTTATGGGCAATAAAAAGACATTTTGTCTTAAATATAGGGATTTCAGGGAAAAAATTATCCCTAATCGGCTATAAAGTAATTTATAAGTAACAGTCACCCACATTTCAAATTTGAAACATTTTTGGCAGAATAGACCTAAAGAAACTCATCAGTGATTTCACCTGCTATTTTGTAATTACTCCCATAGAGGACTAAAATACCTACTTTATAATCTACCTTTTTGATATCTCTATGGTTGCACAACAATGGGGCTGAGTGGGTTATTCAGTGTGCTCAATGACTTTCATGAAAATGCTTCTTGTCATCCCCTGGCTTTAGGTATTACCAAGCTATGACATCATATGGTCCTTAATCATCAAATTGTGTGTAATTAACATTTATTGTACCACATTTTCTTACTTGTGAGCTCCCATCTGATTTCCACTTGCCCTCAATGGCTGCTCAGTTCCACAGCTTTGTTCATGGGTAGTGTAAAAAAGCACACAAAAAATCCAAGCTACTCATGCATACCAACCACTGCCTATAAGTAATTAATTAAAACATGCAAAATCCAAGTTACGTCAAACAACACATCTTAGCTCACACAAATGAAACATGTAGGCTAACTTGGCCCTATGTTTTTTTATTTTTTATCTTACCATCTGAACAAAACATGGTCATTCAAACTTTCCCCTGTACTGCAATACCTATCTTTACATTAGCCAGGCCTTCAAACAAATAAAAACAGTGCTTCCAAAATTTTAAGCATATTTTCAAATTCTGTTGGTTGAATGATCTATACATGTAGCAGTTTGCCATGACTAGAAAGAAAGTTAAACCAAGCAGACTGATGTACAGCATGTCTATATTTGTTTTATTGTTATAATTGTTAATATCACTTCAGTACAAACTTAAAGAGAGGGGTTGGGAGACAGAGCAGAGGCCCACATATTCTGCACTTAACACACCTTCTTGATGGGCCTTTAACTTGCTGAAACTCGTTTTCCTTAGGCTCAAGGTCATGCCAATGGACGGAAGTCCCTGTTCGTAGCTTGCAGTTCTGCCGTATATTTTATTGTGTTTTATTCCAAATATGCTTTAGTTGCCTTGCAAAGTGGAGATGGACATTTCTTGTTTTGCTGATAATGCATATTGTTGCCTACCATTTATTTTTGATTATATAGACTGCAATGTCACTGCATTTAAGACTGATGTAAAAGAGCAACTACAGAATGTATCTCTAAACACAGGACCATGTTTGGGTGTCTGAGTATTGATTAAGAATTATGTAAGAGAATATTTTGGTTGGATTTACTGTATGGATACTTCAGCCAGTACTTACCTATCCTTTAAGCACATTGCCCTAGTGCAGTGATGTGCTTGATATTTGAATAGAAAGCATACATTCCTTTGTAACTGCATTAGTTTTGTGCATCCCTTGTCAAGCTGAAACCCCTTTAAAATATTATAATCAATTTTGGTGCTTGTGATTTAGTTTCGTCTTGATTTAGTTACAATCGCAGATAATATATTTATTATAGAAGTTTGTTGCTCATAATTATGTGCAAGGGGTCAGTCAGTGCATAACTGACTAAGCCAAGGTCCAAAGGGAATGAATACACCTAGCTTGGAGAAATTAGGTGAGGGTTGACCTGCTGTGGCTGTGACAGCTTATTCATTCACTAACATTACACAAGGGCAAGGGAAATTGCTTAGGAAAACAATGTGGTGATCAGTAACAGAGACCTGTCTGACCCTGGCCCTTCCTATAGTGTTCGAGTGAGCAGGAAATGGGTTTGTTGGTTAGAGGCAGCTGGGTGCACCAGAGTGGTGGGCAGGAGAGGGGAGAATGGAAGGGCTTAGATTATTATGTCCACTCAGAGCGAGTTCCTGGAGTTCTGCAAAAACGAGCACGCTTCTCATGGTATTTTGGACAAGAGGATCTAATGAGATCGGTGCTTTATTTTTGTGTCAGTGTAAACTGAGACTCACTGTGGCTCACTGAGACAGGATGACCTGAGGCTGACCTTTCTTCAAATACTTCCCTCAAACTGGGAGCCACCAATCCTCTTACTCCTAACCACCCACCGTCCCCCTCTCAAAACCTGCACAGTCTTAAGCTATTCTCAGTGACATCACTAGGAACTAAGTCATTCATGCCAGCCAAGTGAACATGTACAACTATACAATGACTTTGTATGTGAGTGACCTTGTTGTTTAACCTGAAGTAACAGGTTCAGTCTGTTCTACTGTAAGAAAGAACGTGTGAGCTGTGTTCCGGTTCTTGTATATAAAATTTACGTTTACAGCCATCAGTGTGAGCGAATGGGTCATGTCTGAACATATACTGTGTAAATATTTGCGGATAAATGTATATTATATGGGCCTTTGTGGAATAAAGAGTGTATTTTACTGCAGCTGATGCTGTTGCTTATACTGTACTCAATAAAAGTTCAATTATATCAATCAATATATTTGAATAATTATTTCTTTCACAGCGCAGTCACGCTAGAATGCACTGACAGGCAGGGCTTAAGGCCTACTACTTTCTGGAAAAGAAGCAAGGGAATGGGGTCCAGGTAACAGACGATTAGTTGATAAGATATCAGTAGGTGAGATATGTTGACATCTGTTCAGGCAGAGAACTTGAAAAGACAAAGTAGGTGAAATGAGGGTGAGTGAGTGCAGTGAGGTATGGTCAGATAGAGGAATGAAAAGAGGACTTAATGCCTGGGAAGAGCTGCAGAGTTCTGAGATGTTCATGTTAATGTGGTCCACAAAGTCAACCACAAAGTGCACGAAGGGGGGTGGAGGGGAAAAGTGAAGAAAATATGGGAAACAGTTTGCCTGGATTTGATATGGAGCTTTGGATTCTGTTCTGAAAAATTAACCCTTAGCAGATATTAGAGTAATATTAAAGAAGACAGAGAAGAGAGTGGAGAAAGAGGTCCTGTCGCAAAGGGGGCCTGTAAGTGATGGACAGGGAGGAGGGGGCCACAACAATTTAGGGCAAATGACTAAGAGGACATGTAGCAACAGTGTAGCAACAGAAAAACAAGCAAATGATTGGAGAGCAGCAAGAACATTGGCAGGGTTGCAGGTTATAGATAACAGGTTGCGGCAGAGTGTGAGAGAGGGAGTCACAGAGGAGAGTGGGGGTGGAGGAGGAAGAGAAAAGAATGCAAAGTAGTGGTCAGACCGTTGGAGGGAAGTGACCGTGAGGTGGGAGGTGGAGCAGGCTCTCAAGAAGAACAGGACCAGCCTGATTCGTTTGTGGGAGCGTACCAAACTGAACTCAAAAGAGTAGAGGAAGGCAAGAACCCAGATCTGCTAATATCCAGGTGAATGCTGAAATCACCCAGGAGGATCATGGGGGTTTTGTCCTCTGCAAAGGACCCGAGAAGGCGCTCCCCAGGAGCCTATAAAAATTATGTTCACTCTAGATGGGTCAGCGATGTGAATAGCGTGAACAATAGCCAGGGAGGCTGAGTGGAAGAAAGAACAGGCAGCTAAAAGAGCCTCAGGGTGGCAGTGTGTTGTCTGGGGTGACCCAGGAGAATGTCTGTAAGGCATTACATTACATTACATTACATTCATTTGGCAGACGCTTTTATCCAAAGCGACGTACAAAAGTGCATTTTCATGATCGTAGACAACTGCTGAACACGGGTTCAGTAAGGTACAATTACTTATTTTGTACAGCTATTTCTAGCCGAAATGCTTTAGAATGTTTACCCCAAGTAACATTCAATTCCACTCTCATCTTGACATATTGCTTTTGCTTAAAAATAACTTTATTATTTCTGCAAACGTCCAGTGACAACAAAGATAAAAAAAGAAAACCAAAATGAGAAATACCCAGGATGGTGAAAACAATGCACGTCACATTCATACATAACACCAAAATGTGCCCCTGAGCCATTTAATGTATTTTTCCAAATGTATGACTTAAAAACAGAACTACAGTTTTGGAGAGAACAGGATTACTGTACACTATTATCACACTGTGTGCTATTGTAACGTATGTCTTTTGCTCAGTAATGAATGTGGGCCAGTTTTTTAAATGTTCACCTGCCGTTTCTGCAGACTGTGCTTTTTAAAATGAATGTCTCTTTCAATTTTTGCACCATACGCCCAGTTCTTTAATCATAAGTTTACTGTATAAAATGGCCAAAGCACCTGGTGGACTGTGACCGTGGATGATGGAATAGCTACATGCATTATCAAGTCATTTCAGGAGGAAACATAATGGTTTGTCAAAACTATTAAATTCAGATACAAAGCATACACTGTATGTAATGACATTATCATGTGTAGAAGCATAATTGTTTGAGTTTTAAAAAAATGGCTGGGCTATGTCATTCCAGGGCAAACTGGGTAATTGTCTCCTTACTGTCTTTCTGTCTGCAATATAATTGTGTGATATGAATGGTTTATTTAAATGGGAAATTACACCACTGTGGTATGACAAAACCTGAGAAAAATACAAAGAAATAATCAACTGTGGCACCCAGGTCTTATAAAAGTGGTATTTCCAAAGATCTCAAAAATAATCCCAGATGAAAATGGTGTAAATTAAGAAAATAGTGCAACAGTGACACCCAGTGGTTACGGGGTCTTCATATCGGTGCTGCGCCGTTTGAGTTTCTCTGGATTGTTGGATGCCATGTGGGAGAAATCTCGGAAGATATCTTGATACGTTTCATCACCTGAGAAAGACAGAACATCTATATTATGATACATGAACAGATGCAAAGTACAATAAGTAACATAAATAATATGAAGATATATAAAACAAATCAGTATTGTAGCATGATATTTTCCCATTTATTCAGTCTAAAAGCTTTAAGTGAATTGTACTCAGCTGACTAACGAATACAGAACATATAGGGACTAAGATTTACATTTTTGAGTGGAGGGGAATAACCCGTTTTTACTCTTCTATGCTAAATCTCCCTCTCCACTGCCCATAACTTTTGAATTCGAACCAATAATTATTTTTGTTTCATTTTGTTTCTTATATTTAAATCCACCCCCACCCCCCAATAAAAGCCTTAACAATGCACAATTAGTGAGATGTAAAACTTTACAATGCTTTATCAAGATATCAGCTCTGAAAAAGTTAAAGGCATACTATGCAGGATTTTTAACTTGAAAATATTATAAAAAATTACCACGCTAAGGCATAACTATGATGCACTGGCAATCTCTGTCTTTACACACTTTGGCCAAATTCATGCACTTTTACATGTACGTGTTATTCTAAAATGTGTTTAAGATGTTTCTGGGCGTGGCACTCTTTTCCTTGTGAGGAGAAGCAGATGTGGCTACAAAGCCTGTGGTTTGAAATCAGATTTCAACGGAGTGTTTGTTGCTATAGCTAGCTAGCCGCTGTAATGGCCCAGATACAGCGAAGCAAAAAGACGAGCCAACAGGGCTTGTTCAAGAACGAGTGTTACTGGAACCCTGGAACTGCTTTTCCTTGGTGGCGTCAGCTGAAGTTCGCCAAGCCGGGGGTGAAAAGCGACGAGAAGCTGGCTTGTGTTGTTAGACCTGTAATCAATGTTACCTCTAGCTAGGTAACCTCTATGTTACCTGTAGCTAGGGCTGCCAGACATCCCGTTTTTGACCGGAATGTCTGGTTTTCAAATTATTTGTACGTGTCCGTTTCGTGGTCCCGACCGGACAATGCAGCCCGAGTAATTGATGGGAGAAATTTACCAGTAGTTACCAACCTAAGGAATTTGTGTGTCTGTGACTCGGGTACACTGATACTCTGGGGTGAGTGGGTGGGGTTGATGACAGAGGAGGAGGCTTCTTTGATTGTAAACACAGGCAAAAAAAAATCCTGCATAGTATACCATTAACTGCATTGCCAGTAATGTGCAACAAGGCACAAAGGTTTTAAATTCTCCCTCCATGTGATATGGTCAAGAAGTTTGTTACACGCTCGGACATGCACACACCTGCACACAAGCACGCACCAGAACTGGAACAAATACATAATTGAGTACTTGTTTATGACATTACACTTTTGATGCATGTAATATTTATTAATGCAAGTACAGTATTTAAATACTTTCTCAAAACCAATCAAGAACTTTGAAATGTATTAATAATGTTTTCTCAAAATACATTAGTGAATTAATATATTCCTTCTTAAAAAATAGTGTTAAAATAGTAAAAATAAATAAATACTGTACATAAAGGACTGGTCTGACATCAGACCTGGGTCAAATACATATTTCTTTTGGATTCAAATACTTTTCTACGTTTTATTGATCTTGTCTGATGTATTGGAACCAATGTCTCAAAAAGTGCAAACCCTGCCTTCTGGTCATATTGGCAGGCTCAGTTACACCAGGCAAGATCAATAGAACACAGAAAAGTATTTGACTCGAAAACAAATACGTATTTGACCCAGGTCTGTCTGATACATGCAGGTGTGCACGTAGATAGATATGCGCATGACATGCACAAACATACACAAACTGCATTTGCAAGCTGTTTTTTTTTTTTGCTTCTGGAGGCCTCATTTAACAACATCTTGTCGTTTACCAATGTATTTTTGTAAAGTGTTTATACATGCTTTCTGAATTATCAAATGCAAGGTTTTGGTAACGACTAGCATTGTACATACAGCTGGATGCTGTGTTGCATGTTCCTTGCCCTTAAGTCAAAGTACTTTGAAATTAATTTAACAAAACAAGGTCTCCAACTATAATAATAGGTAGAAACACATAAACTAACCTTAAGTAACCTTAAGAGGAATATCTACAGAGACCCCAAATCTGTATTGCACGAGAAAGATTTAACAATTATGGGATAAGAAAATAAAGTAATAAGTAATGTGGGCTTTTATCCAGTAAATAATCTGAGATATAAAAATATTAAAACTGAACACAATACTATGCATAAAGACAACTATATGCAATTTAGGATGAAATTTACAAGTATGCACTGTTGATAAATGAGGCCACAAATGCTCTTCTAAGGCACAATGCATTGGTAGAGCACAGCTCGTATAAGTACAGCGCCCTCAAAAAGTATTCACACCCTTTAGAAAGATGCACAAACCAGGACACGGTTTCTCTGTGCCAGCAGCTGATTACCTGTTACGGCAGGGCAGGGAACGGCAGGACACAACAGAGCAAACAGCGGAGACCAGCCCGGCGTCTCATTGGACACAGACACACACACACAGACAGACAGCGATAAAAAGCATTTGCACTTTAAGACTGAAGCACCATAAGATTCTATTGGATGCAAAGGCAGCAGCCAGAAGCGTTCTTTTTGAGGTCACATGATCTCAGAGGCCTCACTGGCCTGTGTGAATTTGCGATGACCAAGGCAGTCTAGTTCAAGTCCAAGGTTATTCAGTCTTTGAGGATCATGCTCCTCTAGCTGTTTTAGACACCTTTCAATTGCCAAATGTAGTCATGAACTAGGACAGAGTCTGCCAGCAGACACTTTGACCTTCAAAGACTGAAAAAAGAGCACTTCTAGTCTGCCAGCATGACATTTCAAATTTGCAATTGTGGAAGTACAACTCTGTCCCTGCTTGCCCAGATTTTGCTAGATAATTCATTAGAATTACCAGTTCTGTTTTGTGATCATCATTAACTCAATAGTTGCAGTAAAAAACATTAATTATGTATTAATAATGGTGGGACGGATGCTATGTTTACAGCAGGCCTGCTGGGCTTGCAGGTCTGTGGCTCCAGAGGGTCAGAGTTGCACACCAATGGCCTGCATTTTTAGGCTAGCAGTTTAAAATGCTTATGTTTAGATCACAGTGTTGAATAGGCTGAGAGAGTTTCAGATCATACTAGAATCAGAATAATTCCCCCAAACAACAACTTTTAACTACTACAGAATGGCTGGTAAGGCACAGTATGCGTACATACAGCATTAAAAATCCTCATCAAACTATGCAATGGAAAGCACTTAAGCCAAAACATTAAAAGGCAGCTCTGGTTTAGCTGGCACAAATACGGTAGGCCTAAGCCGAAAAAGATTTGACCTAAAAATTTTATTTTTCCCGTCGTATGTGTAAAATATGATGTAGGGCACACTAAGATGTACCCGTAAATATAGTGTCATGTTTCATTTCTTTAAACTGCTTACTCAAGAAAATACCATATAAAATTGAGGACACTTTGTACACCAGTTTTCACAGCCCTGGAGATTTTCACTGCGACAGGTTTCCCTGTCATTGGAATGTAGTCCCCTAAAATAACTTCAGGAATGAGAGCTGCAAGCTATCCTGTTAGGCAGCAGGAGAGGAGCATTCATTGCTATAGCTATGCCATGATAACATTTACATACATGTTTACATATCTATAAAAAACAAAACCACAGAAAGCTGTACAATATCCACAAAGATACAATATGAACTATTTAACTGCCTACTTTTCAAAAACGATCTTGCTTCTCTTTACTAATGCACACTATTAGTGTTGTATCTGAGCTCTTTACAGTTATATATAGAGATCCGATAGGCATTAAAGTGCATGCTGGCTGTGCGTTCGTTACTTATCAAAGTGCAAAGTGGACTCCACTGTGGAAGTCATTACACAAATACTCCCCCTCCTCACCCGTTTTCTTCTCATCCATCTTTCCCCATCACACTGTCATCCCCCCAGTTCTCTCTCTATTCGCCCCACCCTACCTCCCAATGCCATCTCTACTCCCACCTCTACTCGCTCTGCCCCCCCAGTGCCCATCCGCTCAGATGGTTCTTGAGGGCCTGAAAGCCCTTTTTGGCATGCCCCATCCCAGGTCCTCCCCCACCTGCCCCATAACCCGTTCCCCCAGATTGACCTGGTTGACCAAAGGCTCCATCCATCTCCCGCATTTCCTTGTTCATCTTGGCGATCCGCAGTCTGTGGAGAAAACAGTGAAGCAGGTGTCACAGGCTCAGTAATATTGGTACGAGGACTCCGACTAGATTCCACACTTCTTCTGTAATCTGTAGTTCCCTCCTGCCAGTACTATGAGTTCACAGAGTCTTTTTTCAAGCCTATTTTTAAACCATCATCCCATTTTGGAACATTCATCGTCTAAATGAATCATCAAACAACCATAAATGAAGCAAAAATCCTAAGCATGTGGGATGATATTGAAGTATAGTAGTTCAGACCTTTTAGGACGTACTGTTCTACACAACATTAGGGACTAGCAATTCAGCAAATTGAGAGAAAAATATTGTATATTTGCTTTTCAAATATTGCATACAGACAACTGACCGAGGCTGCATCCATCTACTCCCTCCATTCTTCCCTTCGTCCCATGCCTCATTCTGCGTCTTTCCCCTACCACCTTCCCATTTGACTCACAATGTGACGATGTCTGCATTGGCGTTCTCCACGGCGATGGTGATGGGGTCTTTCTGTTTGTTATCTCTGGCATTATAGTCCGCACCCCGCTTCAGGAAGAGGCACACCAGCCTGGGGGACAGCAGAACGTACAGTTATGAGACAGTGTGTGTACAAGCTAGAATATGCGTGCATGTATAGGAGTGTTTGTGCTGTGTGTGTGCGTGTGTGTGTGTGTATGTGTGTGAGCGCGTGTGTGCTCACACGGATGTGCATGTGCTGTATGTCACCGTGTCATACCCAGTGTGCCCCAGTATCGTAGCATGATGGAGAGGTCCTCTCCCATTGCTGTCTGCCTGGTTCACATTGGCACCATTCTGCAGAAGAAACTCACACGCCGCCAAGGAATTCTGGGATATTGAAAGACCACAAAGGGCACAGGTCGGTATTCTTTATCACGTAAAAAGCACAGAGAAGACACACAGACACAGACACACACACAGAACCAGACACTCACACACATACACACATATGCACACACACACACACACTCACAGCAGACACAGCCTGTATGAGAGGGGTGGAGTTCTCCTCAGAGGAGTTGACCCAGTTGACATCAGCTCCATGGGCAAGGGCGTCGGCCATTACAGGGAACTGCTGCAGGGCTGCAGAACGGTACAGTAGAGCCCCAGGATGGAGACCACTCAGATCCTCCTCTTCCTCATTATCTAGGGAAGGGTCACACATTAGACATTGTGCATTCTGCATGTGTCCAACTAATACTATCAATCTGTCAATTCCCACACAAGGGCATGGGCAGGGCAGGCTTTGCGTGTGTGTGTGTAACTATTTATGCGCATTTGTGTGGAAGTTGTAAACTCTCACCTTGGTCGACGCCTGCATTGTTCTTACGGCCAACGTCACTCTGGCTCAGCCCTGGGGTAGAGAATGGCATGATAGTCCTTGTGTAAGTCACGTGTTTTGGGTTCACGCTCACATAAAACAATATACAACAAACAGGTTGAGTGTGATTATCTGTCAATTCCCACACAAGGGCATTGGCAGGGCAGGCTTTGTGTGTGTGTGTGTAACTATTTATGCGCATTTGTGTGGAAGTTGTAAACTCTCACCTTGGTCGACGCCTGCATTGTTCTTACGGCCAACGTCACTCTGGCTCAGCCCTGGGGTAGAGAATGGCATGATAGTCCTTGTGTAAGTCACGTGTTTTGGGTTCACGCTCACATAAAACAATATACAACAAACAGGTTGAGTGTGATTATCTGTCAATTCCCACACAAGGGCATTGGCAGGGCAGGCTTTGTGTGTGTGTGTGTAACTATTTATGCGCATTTGTGTGGAAGTTGTAAACTCTCACCTTGGTGGACGCCTGCATTGTTCTTACGGCCAACGTCACTCTGGCTCAGCCCTGGGGTAGAGAATGGCATGATAGTCCTTGTGTAAGTCACGTGTTTTGGGTTCACGCTCACATAAAACAATATACAACACACAGGTTGAGTGTGATTTCATGTGTTGACCAAGGTCTCTGATTTTCAAGGGTGTTCATCTCTGTCACTGTTGTCAAATGTCTCCCTGCTGCTAAATGTTTGTAGCCCCTTTTCATGTACAGGATATATCATAATCTCAGTCTCGCACTGGCTAGTAAGTACACTTATATAGCTGTGAATTACAGCATCTGTATACATGCACGCTTATATACTGTAAATGTGTCCATGCACCCTCTGTGTCTGTGTGCACACCATGAGCAGTTATTTTACATTGTCGTATATCAGCTATGCCTGACATCATCAGCACGTGGCATGCTCAGTAAATAAAGCTTTTTATTGCTATTTATTAATATGCTAATGGCCTAATTTTCTTTAACTAAATATATCTTACAGTAGTTTAGCTTTGTTCTTGATTTATTTTTTATTAGAATTCTAAAGTAGAATTATACAATTCAATAGAGTTATAGAGTTACAATAACTGCAACACTGTTTGGTGCTGGTCTGCTGGTTTCACAGCAGAATGGAAAGCCTATTTTAGCATATTTTCTCAATTTGTGATCAACTGCAACCAATCAATTTTAACTAACACAGCTACAGCACTGTCAGTGTCAAAACAATAAATGAATGAATCTGAAATACGAATGAATGAAAAAGTTTAAAAGCTTTAATGTTGAGAAAAAAAACTGAATAATAATATGAATGCAGAAAATGAAAATCATATTCCTATGGGTTGCTTGTCATGCAAATCAGCCCGTTATCTCATTATGTAGCTCTGTTTGAGGCAGTTCGTTGGAAGTGTTTTTCCCCCACAGTGCGAAACTGAACCGTTTCCTTTTCCGAAACAACTTGGCACCATCACAGGGAATCATCCACACCTCATCCTAGTCTGACACACTCTCATTTCTGCTCAGCAGGTTTTTTTTTTGCGAAGGCTCCAGGAATCTAGGGGTGGGGCTGATAGGAGAAAACAGGTATAGAGAAGTAACACACCCCCCCCCCCCCATTACCTGTGAGGCGTGGGAGAGTAGCCCGGTTGGGCTTGGGTTTGAGGGCGGGGCGCGAGCCGGGTCGCTCCTCGGTGTTGGCCCGGGTGCGTCGGGCACTGGCACGGCGCAGGGGACCCGAGTGGCCTGTTTCCGGAAGCTTCTTAATAAACTTTTTCTCCACGTACTTCGAGCGGATCCACGACTCTTTATCCTGCCTGAGAGGTGGAGAGAGATGGGGAGGGAGAGAGAGAGAGAGGGGGAGGAAGGAGAGAAAGTGAGAGAGAGGGAGGGAAGGAGAGAGAGAAAGAGAAATAATTTTATAAAGAATTATTTTGAACTGCAAATGAGTGAAATAAGTAACAGCATGAATACATTTCCATGCACACACAGATAGCAATTTCAATGTGAAAAGCAGTGACACCAAATAACAAGCCAGTTACACATGGATCTCAAACACTGAAGTAGGCTTCAATCACAACCCCATTAAACTGGAATAAGGCAGGCCTACCATAAATACCCCAGAAACAGATATCAGATTTCTGGAGGGTAGGGTTGCTTACAACATATACCACATGACACTTTACCTGTGCAACTTCCTCCCTGGGGTGCAGTGGAAAGGGAGAAAAAGAGGAAGGAGAAATAGGAGAATAAAGAAATCAGTTCTGATGAGATTGTGCTGAAATAACGGAAACAATGGCCTGTTGCGTACATACTGAACGAGTACTGCATGACAGAACAGCAACAGGTTCTGAAGGAAAAGTACACACATACACACATACATACATACAGTATATAGTGGTAGTGTTACAAGCTGACTGTTATTGAAATAGGCTGAAATGCCTACAAAGAAAGAGAAGGGGGTGGTAGTGAGTTTTTTCCTGCAAATAATGAATCCAGCAGCCTTGCCAGACTTCTAGCTTACTGACAGTGCTTGCAACATTGTTTTTGTGATGGCAAAGATCCCATAATCCCATTTCTTGGCAACCAGTCATACAGTGTAATTTTACTGAAAGGTTCTGCGAGTTTTCTGGGTAAAGTTGGTCTTCCTTTGTGCCAGAAAGGGCAGGCCAGCGAGAGGCTAACCTAGGACTGGAGGGGTGCGGCTTCTTGATTGTGATTTCTTCTATGCGCGCCTCATAGATCCTGTTGATCGCAGTGTTCCCCAGCTCACACATCAACTAGAGCGTGGGAGAGATGAGCAAATTCCAAAAATAATTTAATTAAATAACTTTATGTTCTTCAAAAAGCAGTTTCAGCATTTTTATTTTCCCTGTGAAGAAACACATATTCTCTTCTGAATGATTTTGTCAGTCTGTCAATAGAAATATTAAACTGAGAAAAGGGGTGATAAGGAATGGTGCACAGGAGATATAAATACAGTTAGAGCCATTTTAACCAATGACCAACAGAGCATGTGCTACAAAAAAAATCATATGTTCTGCCCTGGGTAAAATACTAAATCTAAATGTGGTGAGTGTATACAGAATGATATATGTTTCTATGCACACGTGCACATGTGCATGCGTGTGTACGTGTGAGCCGTCGAGGACATACCCTGACCAGCTCAGGCTCCCAGGAGTCAAGCGTGAGAGAGCGCACTTTGGAAAAATGGACACCAAGACTCCTGCAAGACAGAGAAAAGGATGGTAAGGACAAGCAAAGCACGTAACACAATGGATTCTATGGTACCATCGCACGTGTTTTAATGTTATTACGCACTGTTCCTGGGGAGTACTTCTACGCTTGTGTATAAAGGCATAGCTACTTGCATAAAATCCTACAGGAAATCTGTGCCCTGGCCAATATGCGCAGGCTGTACATGAGCGAGCTGTACACGGTCTCCTGTGGTGCGCAGGTGTAATCCCGGGGCACAGTGGTTACCTGTGGATGCCGGAGCAGACGATGCAGAGCGTGATGCCCAGGTTGATGGAGGCCCAGTCGGGCCCCGGCTCCCCGCAGTCACAGCACTGGGAGTTCCCCGGGATCTTCTGCACCTCCTCCAGGGCCTGCCGACCCGTACTCTCCTGCTCCCCTGACTGCCCCCCACTGCCGGTAGAAACTGAGCTACACCGCTCTCTCCCTCTCTGGAAAAGACAAAGGAGTAGGAGAGGATGAGAGGATGGGAGAGAGAGAGAAAGAGAGAGAGAGACCCAATCATCTTTTCTAAGCTACTAAGCGCACCTCTTTGATGGTAGAACTTGTTTAGTTCCATCTGAGAGTATATCATTTTGTATAAAAACCAAGAAGAGTGCTGTGTCCTGTGGAAAGGCACAGCCAACTGCATACAGCACTATTTCATATTCCCATTTATGATGTGACAGCAGTTCTTCCTATGCACAAAAAGAAAAAATGGATTTTCTGCCCTAAAGCAATCTGCTTGTACAAAAGCCATACAAAAAACCCAAGTAAAGTACTCCACTACTTCACAGACCCAGAAACCATCTCTTCATACCCCAATTCAAAAAACCTGCTATTTACTCATAAACAAAGCTGACTCAAGCAACAGTGTAAAAAGTCATACACAGAAACACAACACCCCCCAGATAAAGATCCTCCGCTTGAGGCGTTTACAGAACCAAATGACACGAACCCTGTGGTCCTTGGACCGAAACCACTAAGATAACAATCACAAAAAGACTGATTTTCCCGGAAAAGATGCACTAAAATATTCATTAATTAAACACAGCTGAAAGGAAATGCTCGCATGCTACCTGACCATAATCAAAAACAACATTATTGGCTGAAGAGCATAAAAATTCCGGTAAAGTTTAGATTCTGTGAACCACTGCCTAGAAATTAAAAACAGCATATATGAAAAAGGCTAAGCTCTCATGCAGACACCGTAAAATGCAGGGAAACAGATGTGCTTGTATTTATCCTGCTCAAAGTGTACAAAAATGTGCCAATTTACTTTCTCCAATTTGAGAGACAAGAATGCCCCAGTTTAATCCAGAAGAGGAGAGTTTCAACCCCGCAGAGAGAGGAAAAGCAGGCTGCAGAACTGCCACCTCCAGGGGGGGCAGTAGGTCTCCATGGCTGACCTGTGCTACTGCTGTTGCTCTACACTTTGAGAAACTGGGTCATGAACCACAGGAAATATTTAGTCATTTACATTCCTTTCATGGGTAAGAATAAGGGGTTGCATAATTACCCAAGAAATGCGAGTGATATATTCACACTTCAGACATTTCAACTTGACACTTTCGAAGTATTCTGCCAGCAATTTTGTTGAACCTATAAAGCTCAAAATATTTACTTTAAAGAGCGGGAGGGAAGAGGAACCTTTATTTATACAGGGTAGGTTGACTAAGCATATATGCTCTTCTGCAGCAACGCCCTTTGAATTGCCCCACCCCCCCAAGTAGCCTAACCGGCATGTCTTCTGGATTGCGTGAGGAGGAAACTGGAGTACCAGTAGGGAACCCGGTATGGGGAGAACATGCAAACTCCAGAAAGGTCCCGGCCCTGATTTGAACCCAGGACCTTTGTGCCGTGAGGTGACAGCGCTATCCACTGCACCCCTGTGCCACGTGTGCGTGTGCGTGTGGTGCAGATGGTGCGCGTGTTAAGGCTCTCTCACCGGGCTGTGCTGGACCTCTCTGCAGTCTTGGAAAGCAGAGGCGATGCTGTTCTGCACGGCACTGATCCAGCCCTGCTGCTGCCGCTCTGAGTCTGCCTGCAGCAGGCAGCTCCTGCACACAAACACACCGCAGCAGTTAGTGCGCTGCACAGACATAAGCTGACATGCTGCAGCTGCACAGTCCAGCACAAACACACAGAGCACTGGAGCTGAACTGGATTCACGCCGCTGGGTGGACGAGGACTCACTTGCATGGAGACACCACCTCAAAGCAGAACCTTCTTTCATTATCTGCGCTGGGCTTCACCGTGCACAGTCGCAGGTCCTCCACCACTATCGTCGGCTGGTCCTGGCAAAAGGAAGAAAGGATCAGGGTATGTATGCAAATGAGCATGCATACAACAATGAGTGTGTGTGTGTGTGTGTGCATGTGTGTGTGTTAATACTCACCTTGAATCTCTTCTGGTACACCAGCTGATTTTTCTGGATAGTGAACCAGCGCCTACAACATTGTGAAAGGCAAATTGCACAAATTCATTAAACCCAAGCAGCTCGCCCACAGAGATGCAGAGAGAGATGAGCTGCTGGGAGGGGGGACGGAGGAGAAGGTTATGGCTGCCAACAATCAGTAAATACAGTCAGGAAAAACAGCAATACCTCATCAGTGTGGGGGTGGGGGGGGGGGGAGATTTTCCATGAATAAACAAAGTATCAATTTCAGTGCACTGTGAAAAGGAGTGATTCAAAATGACCAGCTAATGTTAAACACTCTCTAGGGGAGGAAAAGTAACCCCAAGCAGTATTCAAGCTCTTGAACTCTGCTGTCAGTCCTGTGACTCCACTACAGAGGTGTGGGGGGGGGGGAGGGGGACTTCAGAGTGACAGGGTACAGTACCTGCTCCAGGTTTTGAAGGCATTGCTGGCTCTTTTGTACAAGTATCCCTCCATGGCAATGCCACTGGGAGCATCGGGGCTGAAGTCCATTATGGAGTCATCATAGGATATGTCCTGCAGCCACACACAACACTCAGATTACAGGGTGTGCCTATCCCTCATGCCATAATGAACGGCTTTTTCCACAAGCTGCAATTTAACACCGCAGTGCCCAACCCCCTGCAGGCCAAGATGTCACTCTGTACACATGTAGTTTCGCACAGTACAGCACATCATACCTTTGTTTTGATGGCAACGTGCCTTTGCTCCATGTCCCTTTTTTCCCGAGCCGAATTCAGAACCAGGTGAGTGTGCTGCGAGAGAAGGGGGGAGAGTGGGAGAGGGGGATGAGGTGAGCAGCCATGACAGTAAGGGACTGGGACAGGACAGAGGCACGTATAACATGGCATGAGGTATGGAATGGAAAAAGGAAAAGAGGGATGGTGAAGGAAAATGTGGAGAGTAGGGAGAGACAATGAGATGTTCTGCACAAAAAAAATCAGTATATTGTGGAAAACGACAAAAATTGGGGACATTTTTTTTATTTCCACTATTCCCACAAAATTTGACTTACTTTTCATTAAATATTCATCCATATAAATTGATTGTATGTAAAAATGTACTTGGTGTAATTTGCTCCGGATAAAAGAATCAGCAAAACACAGAGACTCAATGCCATTTCAGAAAGTAAAGATTCACCTGATAAGAAACAGCACGAAAACATGATTAAAATGACAGGACTAGGGTAAGACAGGGCAATAGATACAACTGAATACAGAAGGGAGGCATGCGGGCGCACGACCAGAACCATTCAGAAGGGGGTCAAAGGGCACTTTGGCCTAGATCTCTCAAAAGGAAAAAGAAGCAGGAAGTGGTGGACTCTCCAGGTTTCCTGTGCTGGACAGAATGCTGCGTTTGACTCTGTCTCTCTCTTCTCCCTACTCCACTTTACAAATTTGACTTTCACTCTTTCAGGCCATTTCCTGTTGAGGCAGGTGCTAAAGTGTGGTTTCACAGGACAATAAGAGGTGATGCTGTTTCCTGTATCAAACTGCTCTTGCACATTACTTGTGTAACAAAGCATTGAGTTAGGGGAGCAAAGGATCAAATGCTAATTTCTAGCCAATTACTGTTAAAGCACGGTCAGTGCAAAGCAATTTAAAGCCTGTTTTCATGCACTGCTTTACTGACTGTGCACAACATTAATGTTAGCTGCCAACTTTGTTATTGTATTGTACAATAAATATAAGCTGTATTTATTGTACAGTTCATTACGAGAGCTAATAAACCTGGCCTTGGATCTGGTTGCACTAGGAGGTTTTGTTTTGTGTTTACTTGTGGATTTGATATTGTGGTTGCATTCCAGAAAGGGTGTCATGTATTACTTTATGGATCATTGTATGTTTGGCTCAGGGTAGAAAATATATTTGGCTAGTATTTTTCAACTGTTTTCCAGCTAGCTAGATGGCTAGTTGGTAAGAGGTGAAGACTGTGTTGCTGATAATGGTTCAGAATGCAACTGTAAAATATTATTCGCTGTTCCAAATGTAAAATAACTTTATTTTACACACCCCTCCCCCTCCATGCTGATGCCAAGTTTGTGCCTATGAATACTATAATACTATATTGAGGACACATCTTAGACAGGCTGTAATAAGCTTCTGTGGTTGGATTCTTACTACATTTGATGTAAACTGACTTCCTCAGTTGCAACAGAAGAGCCAACCCCAAAATGTATGCTTCAAGCAAAAAATATCTATAATTTTTTTTTTGAAAGAGCAGCATCTTCATGTCCCTCAGATACCCATTCACTTTTACTCAGATTATGTGTGCCGCAGCAGAACTGCTGCCAATGGAATATTTCCCTCACATTTTCATGGTGCTAGCTCACACGCTCAGCTATTACTGCCACTTCCGCGACGCCGTCATGAGAAATGTTTCCTGTTATTGCGCCGTCTTCAGTTTCCTGTCATGCTGCTGGGTGGAGGGCAGGCAGTAACACTGTCCCATTGGGGGGGGGGGGGGGGGGGGGGGGCTTAAATCCCCTCTGCTTAACACTTAGTGACTGCTCCGAACAGACACTCTCCATCATTCTGTGTGCTCTTTGCTCCTCCTCAGTCCTTTAGGGACGAGCTTAAATTAACTTTGCTTTGCGTGATCTCTCCCTTGCCTTCTACCATCTCATTCTGTGCAACTCCCTTCTTTCTCTTCACACATTCTACTAGCGCCCTTCTCTTCTTTCGCCTTTCCCAAAATCATCCATGTGCCTGAACCTTGCATCCTTCCCCCACTTTTTCACAGCCTCCATCCTTCCCTCCATCCCTCCTTCTCTCACAGCAGCTCGCTCAGGTTCTTATGGCACCTCCTCCCTCACTCTCACTAACCTGCTCGCTCAGGTTCTTGCGGTAGTCCTCCACCTCACCGAGAGACTGATGGCCGATCTGAAAGAACTGAGCCTGGGCTTCAACGAGGGACAGCATCTAATACACAGACCAGATTAATCAAATACAGAAACACACAGCCACACACACAAAAGAATACACACACAGGCCTATAAATAAACACCACAGACGCATATTCACGGATGCTGTTGGGCACACATAAAATCCACGCCCATGCATACACTTGCGAACACGGGCTCAGAAATGAGCACCACACACATATTATCACAGATGCTGCCAGTCACTGAATTAACACACACCAGAGACAAGCACCACAAACACTTAATCACAGATGGTCTTAGTCATTACAGAAACACACATATACACACACACGCACATTCATCCTGAATCACATTTTTCCATCTCGAAGAGCACCTGCACTCCTTGCTTAACACATTCCACAGACAGCTATGGTGACGGTTACAGAGATATGGCTCACCGCCGACAGAATGTCCGTCTTCTTCTTCGACTCAATGACATTGATCTGGTGAGAGAGCAGAGTCACAATGAACAAGGGCAAACACACATTGGCCAATAGCTGTGCACTTTACTGCTTACTGACACCTGCAAACAGTCTGCTGATTAACTAAGTACCAAGCAGATTAAGACTAATAAGTAGAACTAATGGTAGACTGCATTACCTGTAAAATTAGGTGTGTGTGTGAGAGAGAGAGAGAGAGAGAGAGAGAGAGAGAGAGAAAGAGAGAGAATGTGTGTGTGTGTGTGTGTGAGTGAGTGTGGGTGTGTGTGTGTATGTGTGAGTGAGTGTGTGTGCTTGTGTGTGAGGGTGAGGGAGTGTGTGTATATGTGTGAGTGAGTGTGTGCATATGTGTGAGTGAGTGTGTGTGCGTGTGTGAGTGAGTGTGTCTGTTTGTGTGTGAGGGTGAGGGAGTGTGTGTATATGTGTGAGTGAGTGTGTGTGTTTGTGTGTGAGGGAGTGTGTGTATATGTGTGAGTGAGTGAGTGTGTGTGCTTGTGTGTGAGGGTGAGGGAGTGTGTGTATATGTGTGAGTGAGTGTGTGTTTGTGTGTGAGGGTGAGGGAGTGTGTGTATATGTGTGAGTGAGTGTGTGTGTGTGTGTGAGTGAGTGTGTGTGTTTGTGTGTGAGGGTGAGGGAGTGTGTGTATATGTGTGAGTGAGTGTGTGTGTGTGTGTGTGAGTGAGTGAGTGTGGGTGTGTGTGTGAGTGAGTGTGGGTGTGTGTGTGTGTATGTGTGTGAGAGTGTGTGTGAGTGTGGATGTGGGTGTGTGTGTATGTGTGGGGGCTGGGGGGAGGTAGTGTATGTGTGGTCTCTCTTTCATACCTGCAGCACGTAGTCCAGTGCCTCGGAGCGGAAGGCCCTGCGGGCAGCCAGCAGGGTGTTGGTGGCCTCCTCCACCTCATGCTGCTTCCCCCGGGGGGCCTGAGCGTTCTTCCCCAGCGCTGCCTCCAGATTCTCACTGCTGCGTTCAAACTCCTTCCGCACATCCTTAAAGTGCTTAACATCCCTGACAGAGAGGGAGAGAGAGGGAGAGGGAGAGAGAGCGCGTGAATGACAGAAGATGAGAGAGGATGAGAGAGAAAAAGAGGCAGGTGGGAAAGGTTGCAATCGCCGAAACTCACTCCTCAAATAAATCAGACTCTACTGACATGGAAACCGTACCAGCTAAAAGGCTGAACCAACTCTACAGCTGCTTGACTCTTTCTCTTAAGAGTACATGCATTATAACCCTCTACGCACTGCTCTAAAACCACAAGCGTGGCGAAACACACTCAGACCAGAGACAGTTAAGAGAACAAGGCCACACTGCTGTGTTTGTTAGTAGGACCCAACCCTTGGCTCACGTTTTAGTATCAGCAGCTGGAGGAAGGAGCGATGGTGAGCTTTTCAGAGCAGACAGGATTCACAGAGCTGAATACTCACTCTTTAACAAAGCTCTGCAGTTTCAATTTCACTGACTTCTGCGTGGTCTCAATCAACTCCTGCGAGAAACAGAAACAAAGTAATAAGTGCGTGTGTGTGTGTGTGTGTGTGTGTGTGCACGTACAAGAGACAGCGTGAGAGTAAGCAAGTATATGTGTGTGTGTGTGTGTGAGACAGAGAGAGAGAGAGAGAGAGAGAGGTGGGAGGAAAGATGTTTTCTGTTTGGTTTCAAATTGTAGCAGTTTGTTCTGATGAATCTGGAGAGATTTGTGTCCATTGGAGGTGACTTGGCACAAATGACTCATAGCAGCACAGTCAGCAGAGTTACTCAGACACTCAGACTGCGGTAAGGCATTTAGCACACATGTGGTTATAACTTATAACTGCCATCCTGGAGGAACAGAGATCTGCCTTGTGGAAAACAGAGTGGCACTGAGGCCTGTGAGGGCCAGCAGCACTCTTAGACTCTCTGTAGTCCACCAAATATCCAGCTAATATCAAAAAATCATAGTGGAGACAATGACAGGGTATGGCATGCTAGCCTGGAAAATGAATAGAAGTTTTGGCATTCTATCCATCATACACTACTTTTGAACACATGCAAAATGGAAAAATATTGAATCAATGGAAGTTATTTTGCATTATATACTTTCAGCGCAAATTACTTCACAAAATGAGTTCTAAATGCATGCAATGCCGTTACTACTGATGAACAAGGAAGTAATTCATGCTGCAGGACACACCAACCAGAGTTTGGATAGTTCCACACACAGCTTAAATGAAGCTGAAAAAAAAATCATGAACTTATTGCCCAATTAAGATTCATCAGTGTCATTTGTGCACGGGAGAAAGAGAGAACGTTGAAAAGATTAAGAGACAGCAAGGATAAGAGATATCTCTACTCACCCCCTGAGCATCCACAATGTTAGACAGCTTGCTGGAAAATTTCGCTAGACATTCCTGAGAAGGTAGTACAGCAGGGCAATCATGTCACTACAAAAGACAGCCACACTCCAGTCTAAACTATAGACTGCAAAATACTGTTCCTTGTATAGTGATACAGGCCCGGTACAGTTATAGTCCTTATCGTACTGCTCCCAGCACAGCGATTCTCTCTGGGCAGCCTTACCGTCAGCATGTTGTCTGCAACAAGGTGCTGCCCCAGCTCCTTCAGTCCAGTGATAAAGTTCTTGCTGTTCTGACAGTACACCTTCCCAGCCTCCAACATGTAGTTACACTGCTTCACCAGCTAAACAAAGGAGAAACAGAAAATGAATATAAAAATACACATACACACACACACACACACACACACACACACACACAAGCTCATGTACACACAACCCTAAAAAAAGGAAATACATACAAATTCAAATTCACAAACACACACACACACACACACACACACAAAGTAATTCACATCAGAGCATATGCAAACAGCCTACACAAGCAAACAAGCATGACAAAGACAAAAGAGTACAGCGTGAGTGCTCTGCAGTAAAGCACTAACACTGGACACAATAGCTACTGAATAAACTGCAGTGCACAAAGTAAGGTCAGGGGGAGCAGGAGAGCAGGTGGTGATGGAGCACAGGAACCTCTGCGCATACGTACACAGAGAAATGTAAATGTGAGAGACGAGGGAAGAAAAAGAACAAGTAGCTGCACACAGAATCACTGTCACCTTGTCCTTGGGAGAAAGGGGAGAGATGGACAGACTAAACACTAATGCAGAGGAGGAATGGTGCAAAGCAGAAAAGCAGAAGAATTGGTGTCATCAGGTGTACATTCTGATAGAAGCAGGAACTAAGCTACTACATAGAACTAGCACAACTCCAACCACAGATAATGTCATTCAAGCACAAAAACATAGGCTACATACTGCTATTCAGAAAGGCATTAAGTACCAGTATATTTACTGCCATTTACTACCCTTTTATAAGGCTCATATGGTTACTTTATGGGAAAAGATACCCCAGATGAACTGTTTGGTCTATGGACCAAACATTTCAACTCTGCATTGTAAGAGCCCATTCACTTTGTGAAAACAATCAGCACTACTGATAGGTTTCCATAAAGTTGCAAATTAATTTCAAGCTACACTTATCCCTGAATAAATATTAAGTACAAGTGAAACTACTGATCATTTTAAGTTTGTGTGCCCTTTTCATGTTCCTCTCACATCTGGTAAAAAAAGTGAAATGGTCATTGAGTTTGGGTGTGAAAAAGGCAGTTGTAACATCAATAGGAAATTAGACTGAAACCCTGCACGTGACAGAGAATTCTTCAGAAATTCCTCTTTTTCAGGTAACAATGGGGACCAGATGCTGCTCCAGGGCCAGTTCCCCTTGCACTGCTAAACATCAAACACCACAGCTCTCGCATCAAAGTCTGGCTTCAGAGGAAGAGGATGTGCAAGGATTCAACAATGACCAATTTTCCCAACAAATTATACTTTGGGGCTGATACAGAAGCAGAATGAAAAAAATGGCATGGTTGACAAAAGTAACAGTCAAATTTCCATACGCAGATCTGCCTGGGGGTTATATTATCAGACAGGATAAATCAGAATTTTAAAAAATCTTTATTCGTAATCCACAGTGTTTAGTAAATTAGTAAATCCAAGTCCAAGCCCACAGTAACTGAATCAATGAAGCAGTTTTATAACACACACACACACACACACACATTTCAGGAGGGCAAAACTAATTGGACAATTGGATGATCAGCTGTTTCTTGCCCAGAAGTGTGTCTTTGCATCATTAGTTCATGTACAAGAAAGCTAACAAAAGCTTGAAAGTTGATTCTTGGTACGGAATTTTCATTTGGAGTCTGTTACTGTTGCCTCTCAACATGACGACCAAATATGTGTCAGTGCCACTAAAGCAGGCCATCATGAGGCTGAAAATTTTGAATAAATGGATCAGAGACATAGTCACAGCATTGTCAAATTCAACTGCTTGGTACATTATTCGGAAGCACGAATGCACTGGTGAGCTTAGCAATAGCAAACAACCTGGTAGAGCATGGAAGACCACTGTAGTGGATGACCGAAAAATACTTTCAATTGTGAAGAAAAATCCCTTTTCAACCGTCAAAAAGATCAAGAACACTCTCCAGGAAGTAGGCATAGTTATGTCAAAGACATTAAGACTACACCAGTATAAAGAGAGTTCACCGCAAGATGCAAACCACTGGTAAGCATCAAGAATAGAATAGCCAGGTTAGAATTGGCTAAAAAGTATATTTAAAAACTACATTTGTGATGGAAAGAGGAAAGCATTGAGAAAGACAGGAACTGTTTATGATCCTAAGGCATGCCCCTTCATCTGTGAAACATGGTGGAGGTAGTGTTATGGCTTTAGCAGGTATGGCTGCCACTGGAATGGGCTCACTTTTATTAATGATGTGACTGCTGACAGCAGTAGCAGTATGGACATTGACGTGTACAGAAACATCTGCTGAGACCCAACCAAATTCCTAAAAACTCACTGGAAGGTGCTTCACCTTACAGCAAATATTTTTTTCATGACCAAAACATGGAATATTCTTGACTGGCTAGCTTAATCACCATCCTAAATCCAATTGAACATGCATTTAACTTGCAGAGGACAAGACTGAATTCAAAAAACGCTTCAGAAACAAACAGGAACTGAAGATGGCAACATTAAAGGCCTAGCGAAGCATCACCAGGGAAGATACCCAGGATCTGGTGATGTCTGTGGTTCGCAGACTTCAGGCAGTCATTGAATGCATAGGATTTGCAACCAAGTACTAAAGATGACTAATTTATTTCAGATTATGTTACTGCTCCCCTATGTCTATGTATACGCATTTCAGAGACAACATACGGGGAACAAAATAAATGCAACACAAAAGTGCTCCAACAGTGGTGATTGTAATGGTGTGGGGCAGATTTTCTGCCATGGTTTGGATGCACTGACACCACAAGTTGGTGTGAATCAATACTTAATCATGATTATCTTAATCCCGTGTCAAAAAAAAAGAAAGTTTTACAATAACCCCACTCACAGAGCACAAATAGTTGCCTCTGGGTTTATACCAGACTCTGAAATAACACCCAAGGAGCATTTTCCACTTTCATCAACAAAGCTACATTGATTTTCCTCCTGCAGAATTTCAGATTTACAGAATCTCTATCGCAGCACATACAGGCAATGCCAGCCCCTTAGTGGTGGCCCAACCCTGGCTTTCTGGTGCCAATTTCCTTTTTTTTGTTCATTACCTGTATATTGCACTGACATCACAGCCACTTCTGAATCAGCCAAAAAATGAATTTCAATAGCTGGACATATTTCAAGCACTTGTATTTATACACTTTGTTGTACGTCGCTCTGGATAAGAACGTCTGCCAAATGTCAGATTTGGTCATTTGAAATTATTAATGATTACGCAAATCTGTTGTTTCAACATAGCATAGCTGGGTGTGGATTTGGTGCGTTTGGTGTATAAATTAATGCCATCATTTCATTTTTATTTAAATTTATTGACTCTCAAGAATTTGATAATGAAGACAGCTGTAAAGTCCCCCTGTCTCACCTTTTCTAGTCGTGTCTCCAGTTCACCAACATCTCCCTCAACCCCCTCAATGGCAGCCCTGGAAAGAAAACATTAAATACACAACAAAAAAGAATTACAAATGGCTTCTTCTAAAAAAACAATGATAATGCACAATCTAAAACCTGTCAGCATTTAAGTGTCCGGTGATCTTGAATCTTTGGTTGATTGTAATTCATTCACCCTGTAAACATCATTGATGCTTTATGAATAGAACCCAGAGGACCAATCCATTCTTTTGTAGAAGACGTATTACTGGACCTTTGGCCATTGATTCTTCTTTGACAGGAGCCAGCAGTTTCTGGCCAGCAGAAATGCATCAAAATGACTTTTGAGTTTAATACATGGACCCAATCTCAATGAGAAAATAGTACAGTATAGTATAGTAAAGTACCTGTCTTTATTATGAGGATTGCCATTATGGTAAAGGCTCAATGAAAGAAATAACAGTCAGTGTGCGCAGGCAGGGTTTGTGTGTATGTGTGTTCCTCTTTATATGGGGGTGTGGGTGTGTGAGTGAGTGTGTGTGTGTGTGTGTGTATGTGTGTGTGTGTACATGCATTTGTGGCAACTGCCAGTCAGATGGCCTAACGATAGGGTGTCTGAGTCCCTGTCAGTGAGTCAGTCTCTCCTCTCATATTGCATCTGTCTCCCTGCCACATTAACAGTGCAGCACGTGGCCCTGTGGTTTTCTACTACCTTCCGTAGAGAGAGAGAGAGAGCGGGAGAGTGAAAGAACAAAGACAGTAAAGAAATAAAAATGAATGCAGATAAAACATGCACATCAATATAAAGAGAAAGGGGCCCGTAGGAAAGGAAAACAGATTTCTGTAGATGCTGCAGATGAAGTGTCTGGTTGGTGGGGTTCAATTTAAATGTGCTTAAATCCATGTGACAAGACTGCTCCTGGCCGCAGAACATTTGCAGACAATAAGGCTTCATGAAGAGAAAACATATCTTTGGCCCAGACAGAGAAAAACCGTGACTTTTTATGGCCATCTCACAGTGGAGACCCTGCACTGCAGACACACATCCTGCCTCATCTATCAATTTCAGTGCGCCGTTCAGACAGTTCATGCAAGTGAGAGAGAGAAAGAGAGACCTTGGGTTTCCGCAGTGATCCACCCCCCAAGCACACTTCCTGTCTCCTGTTTATCACCTTGGTATCTAACGCCTCACTTCCTGTTCCACTCCACCACCTCCCCCTCGCTGCTGGTAACCTGGCAACAGGAAGCCGCAGCCTGAGCAGTGCCTCACTCTCACTGCTCCCTCCCTTCTACGTCTGCAGCCTTGTCTCCCTTCTCCCGTCTGCTTTTCTTTAGGTTTTTGTGTCTATGTCCTCTCCTCCTCTTTTTTCATGTCTTTTGCACTGTTCATATGTCTTTGTGATTTTGCAGTGCCCTCCCATGGCCTACTTCTGAAAAGCCCCCCGCTGGCCCCTGTCAAACTCTAAACCACACTAAAACTTTCCATGGCTGAACATTCCACATGTATCAGAGCCAGGAGCAGAACACTTCTAAACATCGTCAGACTCTCATAAGCACAACGCCTAAAACACAGCCACACCCAAAACAACAGGCTGCCCTCATTTCATACTTTGTAAAACCAGTCCACCATCCATTTTATTTTTCAACAAATGCAGCTTATTTGGATTTCCATGAATGCCTTGCAGCTCCCTATAGTATGAAGTAAAAACCGTTTCAAAAACAGAATGAAGCCAATGAGGCCATTTTGACTCCCTGGGCAAACTACACTCTTATCAAGGCAACAAAGTGTCACATTCCTGATGACTTACACTAACGTCTGTTTTCAAGCCATAATGTAGTACAAAGTTAGCATATAATCTCCTAGTATACAAGAAGCATGCATCCCGTTCTGTCACTATAGCTTTTACTGCTGTAAGTCAACCAATCACCCTCACCAATTTGCATCTTCCGCTTCTTCTTTGATGTTAACTGAGCCCAAATGGAAATTCTACAGAAATCTGATTCGTGTTAATGTTTACCCCTAAACAGCATCATTGTTGAAGGGTTGAATCATCTGTGTCATTTTTTTTTTTTAAACTGTATTGTCTGTTATGAATTATCAGGCCTGCACTGCCTTGCAACCCCAGTTAAACTGGTATAATCCCACACCACCTGTGTAATCTCTCAGCTCTCAGCTGTATGCGCAAAACACAATTTTATTTTATTTTTGCAGCACGCAAGCCCATTTTCAGAAACTCTTCCAATGATAGTGGCAAACATGCAACACACGCTTGCTTTAATATTGGAGCAACACTTAAATGTTGCAGCAACACTTCAGTGTTGCAAGAACACTGCAGTTGAGCCATGTCTACCCATCCCAAAATACAGAAAAGGCTATGTGATTCTTCTATTTGAGAAAGAAACAAAAAGGTCATTGACATTTTGTATACAACTGCGCACAATCATTGTTGCCAGATGGTATGACAAATGTATTTGATCTCCATTTCGAGTAGAATATTTTCCGTTATTGTGCAAACCACCGCAGCCCCCACAGATGACATTTTCTAGGTTAATAATCTGTAGCCTCAGTTCAATTTTGAGCGTCCTTTGGCACAAACTTTGAACACTATCCGCTTAGGAACACATACAAGAACAACACCTTTCAATTATAGGCCTACACTGCATATATCAAAGTTCTGGAATTCTCTGAAGGGTTTGAATATTTTATTCTAATTACAATGTATAGCTACTTGTTGACGTCAGTTTCAGTTAATATCTCAATCTTCAACATGGTTGGAGGCCTTCAGTAATTTGCGATACATTTTAAGAGGACAGTGACCTATCTTTCTCTTGTTCTTGTAACACAAACTGAAAAAGGCAGGATTTTCTATAGCGCCTTGGCTTTGTGTAAAATGACAAACTATCCTACACTGAAAAAAGCTGCGCAACATTTGTAGCAGGCAGAATTATGCTAACAGGGTGTAATATCTTACCTGAAACGGGGGGAGTCTTTGAGGCATTCCTCAAAATCCAGTTTGACGGTCATTCTTCGGTTGTAAACAAAATAATGATAATGATGACAATAACATGAAAACACTCCTGTACGCGCGAGAGCGGTCGTAGCTGCAGGTGTTTTTTTTTTTTTTTTTTTTGAAGACAGAAAATGTCTTTCTACAAAAAAATCACACTATATATAGGCGAGCCTACTTTACATACTGAATTAATGCACAATGTATCAATACTATATTAATAATGACATAAGGACGTCAGGGCAGTATTGTTACACTGAACGCATTGCTACACCTGGTTTTATTCAATTAGCCTAACTTATTTCGAAGTGAATTCATATTCCGATATCGTACTGGTACTTCTATATTTAATGGCAGAGAAAATCCACATTAATAAGTCTGAATCCCTAAAAGAGACTTTAAATAATGGATGGCTCAGGATATCCGTACCAGTAACTTAAGAGCCGCGATATTTCTTCACCTCTTTTTCTGCCGCGCGATTCTTTGGCCAAAACTCGAAAAAGCGATGCGACTCAGTTCTTCAAGTCAAAGATCATAAAAAGTAAATAAAATATGTGCATATGTGAAGAAGTAAGCGAATTAAAATAAAGCAGTGGAAGGCATGATCCTTGAGGTGCTACTGAAGAGGGAGGCTGTCATAGAAACGGTTCTCTTCCTTTCTTCTTTCTCAGTCACACGCTTTTGCCCTCCCTCCCTGCACTATTTCCGGGTATGTAACTTATTACAGTGTGTTCAGTTTAGTTTAAAGCAGCAAAACAGTTAATCTGATGAAGTATGATGAGTGAGTTGGATTCCTTTTTTTTAGGGAGGGGGTTTCTACAAACAGAAAATACAATTTATTCAGGGAGTACATAGTAGCATGTTGGTTATATCACAGTTTAATAAGATTTAAAGGCTTTTTTCCAATACTACAATATGAAGTAGTTCCAAATAAAGGTACAGCATGCTGTACATTAAAAATACCTCAAACCAATTATGCCCATTTTGACACATTTTAAGAATGACATTTTAGGTTTTGACATGCTTTTTACATTTTCACTGAGTTTTACTACTATAGATTAATTGGACACTGCTTACAGTACATTAGTGCAAACCCCTGGACTACTCATTCATTTATTATTTTTTGAAAACCTGGGAAATGTCAGGTTTTCCAGTGTAATCAACATTCATTTGGCAAGTTTAAATAAGTGATTTGGTAAACCTGATCATGTGGTTAGACAGGTTTAACCCCTTGGGCTGCATGCATGTGCTACGATCACAACAGGACCAGACAAATCATATTCAGTCGAGGCAAACCCTAACCCTAACACACAGTTATGCAATAAGAAATTTTGGCAGTTATTAGCAGGGTTATTTGTTGGCCAGGATGCGACCTATACTCGGCTGTATAGGCTACTGTTCTTCCACATCAACTTGCTTACTTCAGGATACATTCCAGTCCCCAACAATCAAATGAGCTTCAAATGAACCTCAAATGAATCCGTCTGCAATGAACACTTACAGCAGTTCCAACTGACTCCCACAAGCATGACAGGTCAGATTCTGTGCCCCTAGATGGTCTTGAATAGTAATTTCAGTTAATTCTCCACCAGGTCACATATTTTGACAGCTGTGTTACCACAACTAGTGGACCCTTGTTTATTAGTCTGTGTATTGTGCCCTGTGAAAAATACTTTTAGTGACAACAGCAATGAGTGTGAGACTTCACCAGACAACATTTGGTCAATCTCTGAGTCTTTTTTCCATAGTTTTAACCAGGTCACATACTATTCTCGAGTCACAGAATTTGAAGGTCTCAATTAACGAAAGACACCTGGCTCTAAAAGCAAATTCCCCTAATACCCCTACTGTAGGCAAATTGACATCTGTGACAAAGTTTAATAAACCTAGATCGTGTAGCTAATGATGTGTTTATTTACCGACATTACAGCCGATGTGCAAAGGAACGGTGAAAGTAGAATAATGACGCGGTAACGTTTGGGAAAAAATGCTAAATAGCCATTTAAAAATCTGTGCAACGGGAATAGATCCGCCCGGGGATTTATGTCAGCACAGGCTACCCTAACCACGGGTGCGCGTACAGCAGCGGACCCAGCCTGCGGTTGTCTGCCTGAGCCTATAATTATAGCAGCTGGGCGTTTTTCTCGTTGTCTCGTCACACTCTCCCAGACACACGTTTTCCGTAGACGCATAGGCTACTTGCATTTTAAGATGCCTACACACGACATGTATTTATAGTAGGCCTACATTTTATGTTGCAAAGCTTTTGGATTTAAATAACAGAGCCTATGGAGGAAGATTTTAAAAATTGTTTTAACAGAATGGAATGATATATGGGACCGCAGTACACTACAAAGAGGGGGGCGGTCAGCTTTCGGCCAATCTGGAAGGCGAGCAGCACTCCCTTGCGAGCAAAATACGTTAATACCATTCCGCGATTCTAGTTCTCAGCAGGCCATGTACAGACTAACTGGTGGCAGCAGTTTAACGGGGACTGAACATAACGCGTGAAAGTGTGATTTCTCTATTGAAATATAGGCTATAGGCACTTTGTCCTTTGTGTAGGCTAACTTTTCTGGATCAGCATTTAAAATAGGTAGCGTTCTGCTCCTGCCGTAGTATAGCCTACGGTTGTTGAAACGAGCACTAAATGCAACATGTAGCCGAGGCTACTATAAGGATGATTTAATGAAATTCATAAATCGGATACACGTTGATTAGCATGATAGCCGATAATTTTCAAACTGGCATGGGCGGATTGAGCAATATTATTCACAATAAACTACTGTAGCCAGTATTAGCCTACGTTAAACAATTCTTTCTAAATACAAAGAGTTAATAAACAAAGAGGCAACATTTTTCAGCCTGGACGTCATAGCCTACTACAATGGGCGTGGGATCCCACAACGGCTTTCAAAACTCTTGTTGCTGACTTGCATTAAAAATAAAGCAATATGGTATACCTAGCCTACCTGATATGAGCTATATGCGAAATAAAATTGTGATTAGGCTATTTTAACGATTAGGCTACATATAAGAGGGATAATGCGATCATAAAAGGGATATTTTTGTTTAATTTGTATTCTACTGTTGTTGCTTTTCATTGGTTGTTGATTTCACTGGGCTTAGCTGATGATCCCGATATTTTGTCACCAATCCAAATCGCCGCGTCTTCCTGGAACAACAGACCAAGACCAAGATCTAAAGAATACGCAAAAAGGGGGTGTGCGTGTGTCAGTGTGGTGCACGGAAACCAGCAGAGTAGAAATGGAGAGTGAGAAGCAGAGATTTTTTACGCGAATACTGCAGCGGTGAATACATAAATTATGACATAGTAAAACTCACATAGGTCGATTGTGCTTCGCTTCAGACCCGAAGTAGCCTACGCACGTGAAATATCGGTTTCAACCCGAGGAACGCGAGCCGCATAATCGTTTTCATTATGCAGGCGTGAATTACATACACTTGTACAAGAAGGAAGAGAAGGGGAGCGGAGGGTCTATACGATTACACTCCACCGCCGCTATTCGTCTCCACCCGACTAAAAGGAGGGGGCGAGAAACAGGGGCAGGTATGTCGAACCGAAAACACCGGGATAATCAAGAGATATGCGCCCGCAAGGTCCGGGAGCTCGCCCAGTCTGGAGTCAACAAGCACTGCTTCGAGTGCAGTCAGCCCGGGGTGACTTACATCGATATCACCGTGGGCTGCTTCGTCTGCACGTCGTGTTCTGGAATGCTGTGAGTATGAGATGCATACAGGAGAAAAGACGTATGGTATCACACTTAATAATAATAATAATAATAATAATAATAATAATAATATTAGGCTATTCAATGATAATATCTGCTTGACATGTACTAACATTGCGTAATTCTGATTGTATATATATATATATATATATATATATATATATATATATAGCCTACATATATACAATGTAATCAGAATTACAGATAGCCTCTGCTGGACTCTTCTCCTGAAGCATTGAAATCTTGATGTCCTTGTTTACATGGTAGATAATTGCTACTTTATTATTTTCAGGCGTCCTGTTCATCACGTTTGTGTTACGTTTCATTTCGTCATGAGGCCAGGTTTGGTGTCATTTAGCCCTCTTGTATTTTTGCATGTTCCAGCGCGTGGATCTGGATTAGGCTATTTAAATTTCGCAAGATCTTACTAAATTGCTGGGTGAGATTTCCGAACAAGATGAATGTGGTTTCCTAATATTAATATTTTACAAGCTTGAAGTGCAAAGGGAAAGGAAAGAGTAGCCTAGTTCACAGTATACACGCTACAGTCTGATATTTACCACTTTCGTTTTGCTCGATGATATGGCCATTATTTCCCTCCTTGAGTGTTTGCATGCATTTCTGAATAATCCCATTTTTACCACCCTGTCTCTCTGTCACTATATAACCCATTATTCAATCACAGTTGTTGAGTGATGCGTGTCATGCCCCACAGTTATTCTTGGGTGTTTTCACAGTTTATTGTTTTATATTGATGTGCAGTATTTTGCTTGCTCATTTATTTGTTCTCTCTCTCTCTCTCTCTCTCTCTCTATCTCTCTCTCTCTCTCTCTCTCTCTCTCTCTCTCTCTCTGCATGTCTGTCTGTCTGTCTCTGTCTTTCAGGAGAGGACTCAACCCTCCCCACAGAGTCAAGTCAATCTCCATGACAACATTCTCCCAACAGGAAGTGGAGTTTCTGCAAAACCATGGCAATGAGGTGAGTGGCAGACCAGCAGTATGATGGAGTTGGGCTGACTTCTGGGGAGAACTTCTCAATGATTTTTCTGGATGTGCATTACATCTTGATGATTCACTAGATAAATTATATTCCCAAACATCTGAAGCACTTTCAGATCCAGGGATGAAAAGCATTATGGAAAATTCTAGAGATTATATAAAGGCCAGGTGTGCTATGAGTTAGCAGCACTGCTTTTCCTGTGTCTGACGACCGTCATATATCCTAGACTCTGTCCACCTTAAAAATAATGTATTTCATGTATTTTCCACTCCTCCATCGCTAGTCAGACCAGTTGGACAGCAGTCTGGAGCAAGGAATGCAGTTCCATTGCCCGACCTGTCTGAGGAGTGGAGAGCTGCCTCATAGACATGTACGCACCAGTTTCATGGGAACATGCAAAAGTTATCAACCTCTGTACTGACAGTTCTGTCCATTAGTTAATGAAATATTCATGCATTATACACCTGTTTTGTCTGTATGTCTATGCTTTTTGTGACTCCATCTTCTGCCTTTAACAATAGTGTCCAATCTTAATTTTTACTTGTTACCCTATTCATAATATAACACATCTTCAATTAAAAAATTTTGTTTACTTGTTAGAAACTGCGCTTGGATAAAAAACTGTTACAATTCCTGTTAACTACAAAATCCTGTGGCTCAGTCAGGGAAAGGTACTTGCCTCCAGTTTAGGCTGGGACCTATAGTCACCATTTCAAGTCTTGACTATGATCATTGTTGACTGTACTTGGGTGTCTGCAGTTGTTAGGCATAATTTGCCTTATCCCACCTGGTGTTACTGCTACATTAGCTCCTTCCATTCACATGGCAGGCATCCAGAGGCTACCAGCTTCCATTAGTGAGCAGTCGCGCAGTGTAGTACAGTGTGCCATGTAGGGTATAAAATAACCAGGGTCTTATATACCATTATATACCATACATACTGTATTATGGATACAGAGCTGGTAATATTTAAAAAATTCCAAAATATATATTTTTGTTTTTAAAGAAAACACATGTTCTGTTTTTTTCAGTCAAAAGGCTGAAACTATAGAAGTAGGAAGTGCATACACGTTAGCATTTTGATGAGCAATGATGGGGCTATGATGGTGAGAAGTTCAGATAATGGCATGCTATTCAGGTGGGTATAGCAGGATTAAGGAGCAAATTGATTAATGAAGAAGGAAAGACTAGACATGTTCATGTGTGTGCATGTGTCAGGCCAAATGACAATAACCCCATTTGTTTGTGTGTTTCGGTTTTCAGGTAGGGAAGAGGACATGGTTGTGTGCCTTTGATCCTAAGACGGATGGATGTTTTGACGCCCGCGATGCTCAGCGGCTAAAGGAATTCCTTCAGGATAAATATGAAAAGAAGAAATGGTAAGAAGGAGGGGTTCAGATGTACTGTATATACATGTGGTGGTTACTGTAGATCAGTGGTCTCCAACTCTGGTCTGCTGGTTTTTGTTTTCACCTTAAAATCATCAACCAATTGAGACCCAAGACACGAGGTGAGTTGAGTTAACTGTGTAATCAACTGCTCTAATTGATTCATGAAGTGCAGAGTCACTATGAAAACCAGCAGACCCTGTAGCTCTCCAGGACCAGGGTTGAAGACCACTGCTGTAGATAAATAAAATTATAATGGCATTGATTATGGTTATGCTTTCAAAATATTTAGATGTAACGAGTGTCTCTTTTTAGGCACATTTCTAAGAACAAGAATCGAAGGGAAGTTGAAGGGCCCTGGAGTCCAGGGGCACAGGTTCTGCCATCCCCCCATCCTGCCACCCAACCAGCATCTCATCCCCACCCCTCTGTGTGGCCCACACGAACACTGGTGAGAGGACGACATGGCGTCATTGACACTGGGAATGGGACAGAGGTATTTAGGGGATAGGGCATGGGATTCATTTAATCGTGCGATCTAATGTAACCAGGGGACTGGTACCCTCCAAGCTAACACAAAGCACATTTTCAGAATGTTGCTGCCATGCAGTGGCAATGTTCTAACTTTGAAAAAACATTCCAGCAACATTGTGAGAATGGTTTGTGTTAGCTGGGCTGTTAACAAGGTTGTGAACAGTTAGAATAGGAAGATCCTAGTCCTAGTTATATATCCTCTCCGTAATTGCTCTCATTGACCTAAATAAGATTCACTAGCGTGAATTAATGAAGGTGATCAAAGCAGTTTAAAAAGCATAATGGTGCCTAAATAAATTAGAATCAAAATCACATTCATTCACCTTTTTATTCACACTGTGTTAAACAGTTTGTTCCATATTTTATATGACATCATAAAATACAACCATTTCACATGGAATTTGAATGCATACCATATCATTACTGTCAACAGTATATCGTTTAATCAGTTAAAAACCATCTGACTTTGTGAGTTAGTAGTTATAGCTAGGTATCAAAATAATTTTTAATTGTGCTTTTCAATTATACAGTTTATTTCTATATTTAAATGTATGATTCATTGTTTTTATTTTTTATTCTGTTCCAAGATTATATAGTACTAGCACATGATTCTATGGAGTTGAGACAATTGACTTCCTGCTAGTGCTGTAGAATTAGCTGTGAACACTAGTGAATGAGAATTAGTAGGCGGTTACTTCAACTGGTTATAGTGGGTTTAATAAATCTGTTTTAATATGTTGCAAGCAGCGGTAGTTGTGTGAGTATGACAGAGAGGGAGAAGCATCAAAATGAAAATATGGGCTAGCAGGATGAATTGTGAACGAAAGAAAGACTAAGGAAATGTATAACACAATTTACTATTTATACACAAATAACATACAGACAGTGTCATTGTCTCTTTTTTTATGCTTTCCACAGTCTCAGGCTCAACTCTCTTCCTGGGATAGAGCGCCCTCTGTCTCTCCGGCAGACCTTCGTACAGATGTCTTCACTGCCCGTCCATCTCGCTCCCAGAGTTTCAGAGACCCGCAAATTAAAGGTATATGTTTTTTTTTTTACCTCTCTTCAGGCATCACACAGCTGTACAGTGCATAATACCCTTTTTTCTATTTCAGACTCCATGCTAGGTGGCCTGGAGAGACAGCGGCCAAGCACGGTTTCCCCGGGCATGGGTCCCCAAAGCCACACCCCCTCTTTCCCTGCTCTACCCCGCCCCTCAGGTAAACCCCTCAGAAAGCACTCTAACTCAGCACGTCAATCAAACAACGCTATGCATACATTGCCCTCGCTTTATATATAAGTGATGTTTCTTTCCTTCTCTTGTCTCCCTTCCTTTACTCCTTGAATTCTCTTGCTCTCCTTTTTCCTCATGCATTTCTCTTCCTTCTCTCCCCTTTTCTTCTCCTTCTCTCCCCATCAGCCAGTAGCACTTTTAAAAACAGCTTCACCTTAGGTAAGACACTGACCAAATGAGTGAGTGTGAGCATTCTATAAACAGACATTGTATTGTGTTCTATTACGGAATCAGTTGTATTAGGTGTGCAGTGGCTTTGCATGGCCTGAGTGAATGCTGAGGAAGGAAATAAAAGTCACCACTGAATGAGATAATAGCTTCTATTTATTTAACAGCATTCTTTGAGATGTAAGATAGAGTCTCAGGTGCTAATGGGCCCTGTAAATCCTCGCAGATGTTTTCAGAGAGGCTTTACGAAAATGATCGGAAAACTGCACATACTGCATGTTCAGCAATGAATGGATGCATCAGATCAGAGCCGTAGACTGGGGCTCAGTCTAACTGCTAAGCATGGGGGAAGATTTCATGCAGGTATTACTATTTACTGATACGCACTTGTGGCTTTTCGAGGACCCTTTTCCACAATCGTGTTACAGTATGTAATAATAGCTGCCTGAAAGCTTCTCCCTGCATTCAGTGGTTATGAGGCTGAGCATTCAAATAGTCTGGGCTCCCTGACATGTGAAGATGTTTCCCGTTGACTCATCTAATAACCTGTCTTCTACATTGCTCTGTATGCTTTACACACAGACTATGTTAAAACTATGTTTCACCGTGGGTTTGGTAATGAGCATGTAGAAGACAGCAAATAGAAGTGGAGGCACAATCAGTGAAGAGACTCAGACTGTGTGCGCGTGTGTTTTCGCCCTTTGCTGTGATGTCATACATGCTGTGTGTGTCCTCCTGCGAGCCGTGGCCTACACTGTGGGACTAGAGCGGACTCTCTGCTCAAGGGCCCATCAGTTCAAAGCCTGAGATCAGAGGAGTCCACATTCATGGGGTGCCTGTGCTCCCTTACGGATAGAACTGCTTTAAAGAGCTGCTGTTGCCATTTGCAGCAAATATCAGACTGTGATCAAATACATTTTTTATAGATTTTCAGTTCTGCTCAAAACATTTGAACATGTTTCTTTCTAATAAAAAATGCATGGAGAATTAGATTTTCTGTATTAAAATTTTAAATACATAGTGGGGAGTGGGTCATTCCATGTGAAATCAGACTGTTTTTGCAAAGATCCTCAGTTTTTTTTTTTTTTTTTTTTTTTTTTTTTTTTTAAACAAAAATGGAAACACCCGTGTAAACTCAATTTATAGGTCTTGGGCTTTGACGTGTGGCCAGTACGGCCTGTAAGTACCATGGCGTAGAGTCTGCCAGCATCTGGAATTCAGCACATAAAAGACCACTGTTCCACAATCAACTCTTGCTTAGTTGATGGAAGTGGAAACTGCTGTCTTAGGCATCATTCCAGAATACCCCACAAATGGCTGGTTGGGTTCAGATCAGGTGAATGAAAAGGCTATGATATATGGATATTGTTAGTGTCAGGTTCCACAAAATACTGGCCAAACGCTTGTGCTCTGTGCAGTGCTCAAATCTTTGCATATAGGATTAGGTTTTGCCCTTTGAGAAAAGCACACATTTTGTAAACTTCATTTTTATTAATTTGGTCACTGTATTCATTGTTTTTGATTGGCTCAGGTCGATCTGTCTCCTCTGTTGGAGGCCCTGCCCCCTTCCGGGCGTTCCCCAAATCCATGAGTGTAGATTTTGGGGGCCTTGGCCAGCACCCTGAGACCAGTTCAACCCCACCTGTCCCACCATCCCAGGACAGATATGCAGCCCTGTCACAGCTGGACAGTGTTTTCTCTGACTCTTCAGGGGCAGGTAAAGAGCCAGCTGTCATTTCTCTTTCCTGTATTTGAGAAAATTGTGCATGTACTTCATGTATTTACTGTAAGCTACAAGTCGAGTCCACACTGTAGTTATGGATTTCAAAGGGTGAACTTCATAATGGATCAATTTTCTGGGAGCTGTCAGTCACTCATTGATTTCAACCAATCAAAGTACCTTGTCCATAGCAGGACTGACCTGAGGTAACTTATGGACTTTCTCTCCTCCATCACTGTAATATGATGAAAAATCAAGAGAGCATGAGTCTGTTTATAAATACCTTTTTTTTTAAAACAAATATGAATTAAGTGACCTGTATACACCCACACACAGTCACAACCTCATAGAGTATCATAGATCATAGAAGTAGTATCATAGAGCATATGCCACTCATAGTTTGTGCTCTTCTATTCCAACAGCACCCCCTAGTGGTCCTCCACAATATAGTGCAGTCTTTGGTAACAGAGTGTCCTCAAGCTCCACTCCTACCAGGTAATGCAAAGATGGTCTATGAAAGCTGTAATTATTTGTAATTGAAAATGTTATATAACTCTGGTTTAAAAAAATTTCTGTGATGGCTAAGGACCCATTTCCTGTATTTTCTTTCTCCTTTTACTGCTGACAGTTCCCCTGGTCTCACAGAACCAGTCTCCAGCCCCCAAAGTTTTCCAAGTAGGACATGTTATTATTATTCAGGGTATTTTGTCTGTCTAATATATGTCTGTCAATTCTGTTATTTCATTGACCCCTTATTGAAAGCTTTTTTAAAATAGTGACAAAACAAATCCCATGTAACCTGAGGGTTTGTATCCAGGCTGCAGCAATGCCATTTATTAATGACATAATTTAGGTATTTTACCTCTATTGCTCCTGTAAAAGAAAGGTTAAAGAATGAGTAAGTCCTAAAAGTTCAAGCATTATACATGTAGGTTGTAGCTGGTTTATGCTCCAGCTTCATAGATAAATGTAAAAGATCGAACAGAAATATAGCATTAGAAAAGGGCACTGACCTGAAATTCTCTTTCATTCTTCCCATATTCAGCATTCTCCAATCCATTTACCTCCACTGCCAGCACACAGCCTTCCCTTTCTCCCAGCAACCCTTTTAACAGCGCGTCCACAGGCAAGTGCCAGAGTTGTGCTCTCTCCGTGTCTGTCCGTGTATTGTGTTATCATTTCTCGCCAACTGTGTGAGATCCTAATCTAAGTCTGGTCTACAGGTGAGTCCAGTAAGTTTGTACCCACCACGTCTGCTGTCTTCCCACAATCGGCAAGCTTTCCAGCTCCCAGCACCCAAAGTTCTTTCCCTGCCCCACCAAACGGCAACCAGGAGGCAAACGGTATGGACCAAACTACTCCAAAACCATGATAATATTTGTGAGGGTAATAAAAAAAAAAAACATCACCCTCATCCACCATCACTCTTTAAGGGATTGGAAAACAACCTCAAGTGTGAGATGTGTATTTGTAAGAAAGTTTGTATTTAATATGAAAGCTGGGCTTGAGTCTTGCTGCCGTAATATATGTCTGTGACATTAAGCTACATGACATGGAGAAACATGTCCTGCTGTTCAGCTTATGTGTCTCTCTTCATGAGAGCTGCCCAATGGGTATAGGTTTTTAAATCTTTGGTATGAGATGGTTGTGCATTTATCTGGCAACTCTCTTCTATATAGACAAGCATTCTATCCACAAGGCAACTGAATCAGTTGCATGGTTTATAATTACCAGTGATTACCATGTACTAATATGTACAGTGCTTTAATTTGTACAGAATGTGGTCTTATTTCTATGTAGCTATTCAGATTGTAGAAATACCATTACTTCACAGATCAGTGGTTGCAAATTGATGTTCCTAGTGTTTCAATAGCAATGCTTCAATGTGGTATGAACAGTATAATCAGCCTGCATGACCATTTGTCTTTAGCCAGTGTTTTTTTTTTTTTCTTTTGGGGGGGGGGGGGGGGTAGGTTTTGCATCCTTCTCTAAATCAGAATCCAAGCCCAGAGCTACTGCTCCTGTATCTGTCAATCCCTTTACTGTGAGTAACACTCTTCGAGCACCTAAAACACAACTTCAGCACAGACTTCTATGAATATTCCTAATGCATGAGAATGCATGCCGTAACTGACAGATGTCCTCTCCTGGTCTCTTAGGGAACTGTATATCCCAGCAGAGGGACTTCACGAAACCCTTTCATCTGACACCAAGGCCCACCCACTCGCCCCCTCGTCCTTTCCACCCATTTCATTCTGGAGAGGATGTACAGCTTTCATTTCAACACTTCTTGAGTGTTTCTGCCATCGGGCTGAGGGAAACCCATATGGACCTTCCCCCTGCTCTGTGTGTGCACATGCACAGGACACTGCACAGCCCTGGGTCTATTTTGATAGTAGGGCCACTCCAGGGCTGAGCAATTTGTTGTAAGTGCACATGGCTTCTTGCAGGGGCCATTCCTAGTACCTGTCACTCAGTGCCTGTGGATAGATACCCAAGATCATGCAGAGATTGCATTGTCTTTTCATTCACAGTATTAAGACTTTAGCTCACTTATCATGGGGGAGGAGTCCCTGGAGGCCCAAATGGGTACGATCCATCTCTGCTGTTTCATGCATCAACGTCAGCACCTTCTCAATGGGACCTCACCTCTGCTATCAGAAATAGCCATCAGTAATATATTCTGCTTGCTTTTAAGCTGTTTGAGACATTGTATATAAGCAAAGAAACACAGGCCAGTGTGTGTGAAGGTTAAGTCAGACAGACAATAGCAACCAAGGAGTACCCAGCCAGAGCTAAGCATTTTATATGGAAGCCCACAACTCCTAATGCATGTAGACAGGAGACTATAAATGAATGGCATTCCATACATACAATAAATACAATATATAAAGAGTATATTTTGTATTTTACTTAAAATGTTATTTTTTTCCATGCGTGATTACAGTCCCAGGCTGCATGTGCTTGGAGGGCTCAGAAATGTCTCTGAATGTAAAGCAAATGAAACAAGTAAAATATACATTTGTATGTTATCTCATATTATGGACCAAATGTTTTCTTGTGGCAGAGCTAAATTTGATTTTTTTCAGCCAAAAGAGCCAATGAGAAATTCTTGGTAGAGAAACTTGCCAATGTATATAATACATAATTAATGTTTCCATGTGTCTGTGTGCTCATTAAGTCTTTATATAACGTTTATTTTAAGTTTACCTGATATTTGGACACCCAGTGTGTGCATGCTTGTGTGTGTACTCTTTATGTTGACACACATTGGTGATTCTGAAACAGAATAACAAAAGCTGGTAGCCTGTTGTGAATTTGGTATTCTGGGTGCTTGATGCAGATGAATCAGAATTACTTTCTTTTTCCCAGTGTCTAATTATGAAGGATTTCAGCATATCAGAATTTCAGTTCTGCTCAGCTCCTAGTATTCAGATACTCATTACCATTGGGAATTAAGTATTTCTGAACGGAATTCCCAACTCTATTTCAGAATTTAATTAGGGTACATGTCTTTAACCCAGGTAACAGATTTTTTTGGTGCTGGTGAAAAATGTCAGTATTAAAGACATTAAAAATGTCACCATTTATGGTTTCCCAGAATGTTCAGAGGTCATTCAGTTTATTGCCATAAATAAAAGAGAATAAGTATGTCGTAGTCCTTCGTGGCTCTGTGCTCCATTTTAATCTTTTCAAGTGCACTCCTCTTTTGGTTCTGAAATGAAACTTTGTCTGGGGAAAATACTCAAAGTGCAACGACGCAGAAGTACCAGCAGATGTCGGAAACAGACAATGAACATGATTGCAAAATCATGTTTGTTGGGGTTTTGCCACATGAGATTCCATATGTAGGCTAATCATTGTGCTAAAATGCAATTTTGTTTTTCAGTGCAGGCAAAGATATATTTAAAATACATATGCATTAAAGAAAATATATTAATTTCAAAGGAAAAAGAACCATCATAATGTATTTCTGCTCACCTTTATTTTAGAATGGTGTTTATGAAGAATTGCTTCTGAACACATGCAAACGTAACATGATTTTGTCTTTATATTTATCTATATATAATCAGACACATAGACTTTAAGTCTTCGTGCATTTTGTGATGAAGCCGCACGAAAAAGTAAAGTTTTTTAAATGTTTAAATTACGGTATTAAAATTAGATACATACATTAACAACACTACAATAAGTAAATTTCAGTGGATATGTAAACACTAATTGTGCAGAAGATATTTCGAGATATATTTCGTTTTCAGTTTACACAATAGACTATTACACGTGTCAGCATTTTGTCCTTCCTAACAGAGCAATGCAGTAGGTTGGTCCTATTTAACTTTGAATGTGACAGTTTATGTGGTTTCGAGATGGATTCATCTGGACCGAGTTGCAACTGAAATACGGTGCATGCATGCACAGTTGAGAGCCTAGATTCGCCGCTTTTCGTTGCTCTCACACACTCACACGCGTGACTGACAGGTCTTCACAGTAGCACAGCGATGGGGAAAGGGTGGGGGCAGTAGTGTAGTCTGTACAGTGCCCTACAGTAAAAAGGATTAAAGTACTCAAGCTTCTAAATAGTTGTAGTGTGCAGTTTCGTGCAGACATCGCCGCTTACGCACGTATGAGTGCGGTAGCGAAGAGACGGAACCGGCTGGAGCTAGCAAGATAGCTAAGAAAAACAACGTTAAAATACATTAATTTTTCAGGCGCACGCATTCAACCTCTCTCCCTCGAATGCATCTGCTAAGAAGTAGGGAGGGAGAGGGAATAAGGATGAATAAATAGGACAAATCTGAACACACAGAAACTTTGACTTTAAAACTATCACGAGCTTTAATTAAGAAACCCAGAGGAAAGTATCTAGCCATGGAGAACCACGCAGGAGAACAGCAAAGCTACGAGGACGTTCGCAAGAGCGGCTATCTCCGCAAACAAAAATCTATGCACCGGCGATACTTCGTGCTTCGGACGGCCTCGGAACGGGGCCCGGCTCGGCTCGAATACTATGAGAGTGAGAAAAAATTCCGAGGTAAAGCGCCTGTCCCGAAAAAATCCCTGAATCTGGAAACATGTTTCAACATCAATAAACGGGCCGATTCAAAGAACAAGTACATGATAGTACTGTACACTCGAGCGGAGAGCTTTTCCATTGCGGCTGAAAGTGAGGCGGACCAGGACGAATGGTTTCAGGCCATGTTGGACCTTCAATGTAAAAGTAAGTCTGCAAAGCGAGAAAGACTGCTACTAGAGCACCACAGTATTCACTGCCCAGCGTGTCTCTCCAGTTAGCTTCAGCTGGCTGATTTGTTAATACTGCAAATTATAGTTGGTTAACGTGTCACTATACTGTTGTTTAACCCCTTTTGTATCATTGGAATGAAACAGTAAAATATCTATATATTTTGTCAATTTTTTACTGCTGTAGTTAAAGCACGCCTAGTTTTAACTAAAATGACGCGTGAATATTGCTAGCTTGCTTTTAGCTAACACATTGCTCAGTGCACGCGCTGTTCTGCAGACCCATTAACTTAGCTAGACAGCAAAGTGTTTTGGTTGCATGGATGTTGCTAAATAATTATGTTGCTGCATGATTTCAGTTAACTATCGGTGTTGTTAGCCAAGTATTTTGTGCCCGTTTAAACAGCTCATTACTGTGTTGGTGGTCCACGTTGGTAAACGTTTTAATGTTGACTGCAAGTTTTTTTTCTGGTAGTTTTATGTGCTTGCGTGTAGTGTATATTGTGCATAGCACTATTGACTCACGGGGAGAGGGAAGTCTGCATTAGAAAATGAACTCCGTCTGTTCTCCTCATGTTCAAGTTGCCATATGCCGTTGTCCCGACCACCACCCTGAAAATACATTATATTTTGTTATATACGTCAAGGGCTTATATGCGCAAAAACACTCAGAGTATGAATGAACATCTAGCATGGCACTAAGAGACTGGGAGCAAATCTATTAAAAACAGAAGCATCGTGCCTCTGTATCCCCGAGTACACAGCCCATGTCGACTGAGGCCATGCATTTTAAAACGCCAAAATCTGCGTGGCGTAAGTATGCTAATTGCTTATTTGTTTTGATTGTTTCGTTTTTGCAGAGTTTACAGTATTGGTGAACACGAATGAACAGAAGCAAATTCGAGTGAAATGTTTTGACACTTTAACTGTGTAACTAGTGGACGTTAACTGCACATGCAGCGTTAAACACGCGAGCAAGCTATAGATTAGAAAACTGAACCAGTGTTCCCCTCCATTAGCGAGTGTTAGAGTCAAAGTGGCTATGTACTGCTTGGTCACACGCTTAATTGTGTGTGAAAATGTTACTCGAGTCGTCCGTATTTCTATACAGCCAGCCAGACGTGTAACCATCATTGCATATTAGCGCATTACATGCATGTGCTGAAACTGACACGCCCCTGGAGAAATCCACACTGTCATTACTGACTGCTACATCCGCTTTTTTTTACAAAATGAATATACCCGTTCAACAAAGTTTCACATGAACATAATATTGACAGTGGTTAATTAGGGGCTTCAGCTATCTTGGGGAGGGGGTGGCTTGTGACGAAACAACATGTGACGCAATCTTGGCAAACAGATTTGAGTTCAAGGTACTTATACCTGACCCGTTGTTACATAAGGAGCTGATTAAAAACTGAACGCTATAATTAGCCTCGGTGGTGGAGATCATACTCTCAGAGTTGATGTAAAGTTGCTGCCTACTTCCATAACCAGTCAGCAATGGTAACCATATAGGAGTCAGCAGAAAGAGTATGCACTAGGCTTGACAGGGCTCTAGTCTTTGGCTAAAGGTAAAGGAACAAATGAGGGTGGTGAAATGGTACTTGGGGAGGTGGGAGGTGGGAGGTGGGCAATCCAGTTGGTGACCATAAAGCAATCTGCATAGTTAACTAAATAAACAGCTGTTGAGTCGTTGGCTGTTTTTACACCTGTCTTTGGCAGTCTGACTGCTACTTAAGTCCAATTTCTTTGTTTTTTCTTTAGTTTTTTTTTTTTTTTAACTATTGTGCAGCTGTGGTGTAGTGCATTACATGGTTAGTTGATGTTGGGCTGCCCTCACACTGTCTAAGGTCTTTTACCTATTGTCACGACTTGGTGAGTCAAATCAGATTCCTTGCAAACTTACATTTTCCTTCAGTTCAGACAGACCCAACTCATGTGATGTACACTTCCGAAGACAGACATATTAGGAGAGCTAAAAGCATAATATAAATGTTGAACTTTTCTCATGTTGTCCATGGTGCAAAGTATGTTTTATGCCTAGTTGCCAAATTTAGTTGTTAACCTAAATCAAAACAGATTAGGTGTAGATTGCTCAAGAAACATAAAAGTGCAAACCAAACAGAAAGGAAGCCAACAGCTTCTCTTTGGTGAAACAAGAATGCCATCTCTGTATTGCAATACAGCACTGCATGACGTGGAATGCATGGGTACTCTGCTTTTCGCCATGGCGGAGACTCTGCTGCCTAAAGTAGACCACATTGGTCAGTGCACATTGCTGCATGTCATTCTGAGTGAAAATAGCTGTATCCATCCATTATTTGTCAATTGTCTGTCTGTTTTGAGCACCTTATGGTATATCATAGAATATTAAAATACGCAGATGGCGTTTTTCTTCTTCTAAACAGAGATGCCCCACCACTTTAAAAAAGTTAGATATATAAAATGCATGCATGTGTGTGTGCTTCCCTTTTTTATGTAGAGCTACTTTCTGTCTGGTATTGGTGAGTAGTCTTTGCTGTTCTGTACTTGAGGAGCCCCCAAACAGTGTGGCATGTGCACCGTTACAGAAGGCCTGACAGCAGGAGTGAGGTGGAGTAGATTAGCCAAAGTGGGAGGAGCTGTGGAGGCCAGCTTTAGGAGTTTTCTCCTGTAACCAAAGTTTATGGCGTAATCTGAAGCTCACATGTACAGTTGCAGTTGAAAGTATTCACACCCGTCACATGAGGAGGTGGAGACTTGGGTAGGGAGAGATGATGCAATGGAGTGGATATTTTCCCTTTTAATGGTCCTTATTGATCATATATCTTTGTCGGCTGTGGATCATTGCAGTACCACAGCACTGATATTCTGGACACTCGTGGGTCTGAAGAAACATTCTGTTGTTGTACAACTCCAGACCTACGTAGCACTGATATTAATGGATCAATTGGTTTGATTGAACACTTAAAAAAAAAAAAAAACGCATGTCAAGATTGAAGTCTGTGTACCAAAGAGACCAAGCCTTGGGCACAACCTTCAGAATGCAACACGCCATAAGGACCTCACAGCTAAATGGCGATCTCTTATGAACTTAGGACCGTGTTAGGCATTGTTTACAGATGGATAAATTCACCTGCTTCAGAAGCAATATTATCAGCTGGGTTTCTTGCTGGCAATAACTGTTGAGTCCAGTACTTAGAAATTTTTTTTGGGCTCAATACATAATTCCCACCATGTCTTTGGAAATATATCAATGGGTTATCAACAGCATTATACTGTAGTATTGCCTAATTAACTGGCATGATAGAAGTGTGGAAGAGAATAGGAAATGAGCCTTAGGGCCTAAAGGCATTACTTTTTCTTCCCGCCTGACAGTTAAAAATTTGTGTTGACCTGAATGCCACCACTCTATAGACCTAACAAATGAGTAGTTTGGTTACTGTGAGGTACTTTCTACATTTGATGAGCACGTCTAGACTCTTGATTTCCCCAGTCTACCAAGAGTTACTTCACTGTCTAACTGATGCCCTCAAATAACTTGCAAGTGGCGTCACTAGCCAGATCAGAAAAAAGTAATTTGACACAAAATAGTGAAATATCGTCTCTCAAAATGCAAAGGAGTGAATTCCACTGACTGGCACAAGTACGTGATTCCACACAGAGCTGCACTTGAATTTCTGCTTCAGATTAGCTCATAGCGACTGTGGTGTTCTGTCATCTTGGAACTAATTTGGATGTTAGATTGTGAAGCCTGGAAATAAAAAAAACAACATATTTTTTATTTTTTAAACAGTTATTCAATGGAGAAAGTTATTCATTCTCCATTAAGCATTGCCGGTTTGACAGCCATTAATAACTAGCTGGGTACCCAGACACTTTTTACCACGTCTTATTAAAGTAAAAAACAAAACAAATGTAACTCAGTTCAGTGCAAATGACACAATAGGGTAACAACATACTGTAGTGTGAACTGCATGCTTCAATGTGGAATACCGTAATTTGTTTCTGTGTTTGGCAGTGTAGAACTCCACAGTGGATATTTGTGTTCTGTTGTGGTGTGGAACAGCACAGTGTATTTCAGTGTTCTCCTGTAGTGTTTGCAGAAAGCTGGTGGCGCAGTCCTGATCTTTCCGGTAGCTGGTGTTAAAAGGTTAAACCCCTAAAGTGGTGCTCATCTCCCTAATTAGACGGTAATTATTGTTGCTATGACAGAGTGACATATCCAGTGGGAGCACAATGCTATTTTAACACCTAAATCCAATGCAGTGATCCAGATCACGAGAGTCTGGCCAGGTCTGGAAGTCTGGACACAAAATGTCTGAATACATGTTATAATCCAGCCCACGTTCTGCGTGGCCCTTTGAACAACTGCTCCGGGACTAACTGTAACTGCTTAAAGTATAGCTTTGTCACTGTTTTAACTTGAGGCTAAAAATATCAGATCACTGTATAACTCAAAACTAAATGGGCCTCGGTTGTATGCATGTAATATCAAAAGTAAAAAGTTTGACAAACCTCCTGAATGGACTAAATGGAAGTTAATTTTGACTGATTGGAAAATTGCGTTGTTTTAAAACTTTAAATTCAGCTCGATCCATTTTCCTAAACATAGCCCTAGGTGTAACCCAACCTCTAAACCACTATTTATTTATTTTTTGTAATTGGAAAAATAATTTTTCATATCATTTCCACTTTCCAACAGGCACCAAATGTAGTGTCCGAATATTTTTTGGCATGGGAACATCAGATTCCCTCCCCCTGTTTGTTGACCCATCATTTGTTTTGATGGTAATTCTAGACAAAGAGCCCGACAGGTGTTAGAATAAGGACAGACTGTCACCTTCTATTGAGTCATTAGGAGCAGAAATGTGCCTCTGTCACCAGTAGTAGTGAATCCTAATTATTCCCTTTCAGTGCATGCGTCAACCATTGCACTGGGCAGCCCACCTACGGTGTGCCAGTAGGTCCATGGTGCTAGGGGCTCTTCTCACTACAGCAAGCCCAGCTGGCCACCTGTACTGATGATATCCTTTGACGTAACCTTAACCAAGTGCGTTCCTTGATACAGTGGCGGATAAGTGCTCCCACAAAATTGTCAAAGGGGGAAAAAACAAGCAAAATTTGAAATCTATCATAAACTGTTTTATAAAGTAAAGCACAGAATTTCTACCCTCTGATGTAGATTTGACCCTCTTTCATGCATTTCCGATACTGTAATTTTGCCAGTATACCCGTACATGGGAAAGAGCAAGAATTAGTTAATGAACTTGGCTCGCTGCTATCATCTGCTAGTAGGGGTTTACTTTGCTTAAAGGTGCAAACTGCATGAGAAAAAAGATTGACAGATGAGAAATTGGTGTAAATACTGGGTGAAATCATACAGACAGGTATGTTGAAAGGTCATGTGAAAGGCTTTAAAATTTTGTGCGTGCCTCACATACACTATGTGTTCCGCTGATGAAGACCAGATTGCCAAATCGTGTCCGTGACTACTGCAAATATTTGGAATGAGCTAAGTATTCTTTTGAAACTATCGATGTGCTGGCCAGTCATGCTTTTTTTAACATTTACCATGGCTTTCAGTGCCCAGAGAACTGTATATTCTTTTTTTTTTGGTTTTGCGGACTAGAGCACGTCATAGCATTTGTGTCAGCCCACGCACACTATTCATAGCTCTATTTTGGTTATCACCCGTAGCCCAACCCTAATTTAGTTGTTCATTTTTATTGTAGTGATATTGGATATTAGCACATTTTATATAGTTTTTTCAATATGTTACAGTGGCCTGTACAAATCATAAGAACCGATTAATGTTAATTCAGAATTTCAACACATACCCATGCCGTTTCAGTCTTTTGCTCTTGAAGAGATTACATTAATTTAGTAGACACTCAAAGCCAGAGTGACTTAAAATATAGGAGGAACATAAAGTATTCTAGGCATTGGCCAATAATAGCTTAAAACAAACTTAATAGCATTGTCTGAAAAACTATGATTATGGCTGATGTGATGGCCTAATACAATGACACAACATAAATGCGATAGAGTGGCAACACATTTGATGGACCTCTGAAGCTATAAATTAAGTGAAAATATCATGCTTATAAAGTAGCTTGATCAGTCATCTGAGCCTCTTTTATTTATTATTTATTTTGAATTTGTTGCCTGCCAAACTCAAGAAAGAAGAAAAGCGATACACACACTCTGTAGCCCTCTCAAATCATTCTATCTCCTTAATGGTAAACTAAACATGTTGAAAGAATTTGTCCGTGCTCATCCACTGCTTCCAAAAATGTAGAAACTTGAGAGGTACTGGCATTGGTCAGTATGGTCAGAGAAATATTGATTATTGGTATTGACCGCATATTGTGCATCCCTATTGCATTCACCTGATGCATATGAGTAGTAGTACCTGACCTGGCTGACAGCATTCCCAGACCAGTGAGTAAAGATGCAAAACCATTAGCACTAGTGCAAGATAGCTATGCTAACCATGAACCAAAGTACAAATGCTGCATACACACAGACTGCACCCATAGCAAGTTCAAAGAAGAGAAATCTAGAACCATAGAAATTTAACTTAAAACCATAATCTAAATTACCAGTACGTAGAATACAAAAGGAGGGTGTGCTATAGGGTGGGATAGAATGCAAAGGGAACCAAGATGCAATCTGAAGAGGTGCGTCTTGCAGCTGCCTTCTGTATTGGCTACAGGGATTTATTGGTGCAAGCAGGGAGACTGACAATATGTTAGTGTATACCATACATGTAGGGTGAATTAATGCATAAGAAATACTGTAAGCTGCATGACTTAATTGATGTATCCATTCCATATGTGGTTATGCAGCAGTGCTGGAGGGTTGGTGGAGATAAGGATGCATGGACAGACGTAACAGGATGATATAACAGACATAAGGCTGGGTGAAGGCATGATGTGAGCTAACTGATAGCTATTTCTTATCTTCAGAGCAGGACTTGTTATTTCCATTTCACCCTCTATAGGTGTTTTTCTTTTAACCTATGTAGTGTAGTGTTGTAAAATGAAATTGTCTGCATTGTGATTAGACTGTCTTTGTTGTGCTGTACATTATGTGCAGTACAATATGTGATATGCTGAATTTGAGTCTTGGACTTAAACCATTTCCAACGTACTTAAGATGGGTTGCCCTGATTGTAGTCACTGATGTGGTATGGATCTAAATGCACTGAGCGCAGTTCTGACGACCTGAATTGATACCTGCATCGCAACCTTGAAGTGGTTACAGAAACAACATGGCCCGGCCATTCAACCAATAACCCTCCATTCGACCCATTCACCCCCCTCTCTCCCCAGCAAAGTAAACAGCTTAGACCCTGATGTGTGTGCCATGATAACAAAAACCACATGTGTGAAACGAACCTCATCGGAGGTGTTGGTGAACTCTCTACGGTGGGGACCGAGGGGCAGCAGGGGGTGGGAGATGGACAGGGACACTTGGTTGTGAAGTTGCCTTTTTTCCTGCTTAGAGTGGCACGCACTCATGCACACACAAACATATGCTTACACACACACACAGCTGTCCTGCATCTCTGTCTGCCCCTTGTCTCTTTGCCACTCTTTATAGGAGAAAGAAAATGGGCTTAAATTTGAGTTTAACTATTTTCCATTCCTTGTGTCTAAGTGAGCTATCATCAGGGATCTATGCTTAGTCATCACAGTCTGCTTTTTCTTCCCAATTGTATCGAATTCTCTTCTCATGCATTTGTTCTGTTGATGTGATTTTGCAGCTTGTTCCTATTCATCCCCAACAGAAACAGAGACTCGGCTCGCAATCAGATCTCTCTCGGATCAATAGAGCCGTGCCAGTATTTCCTGCAGCAGGCTGCATGACTAGGCTGCATCTGACGATCTAACGGCTAAACTATTTATTTTACTTTACTGTACAGCAATACTGCATCTTAAAGAACACCGCAACACTCACGCAGGGTATAACATGACTAGACTGCGTGGCGCGTGAAAGGACTCCACCAAGGCCATTTTTCACCCCACTGTGCTTTACCCTCTCGCACGGCTGTTTGTGACCTACTTTCATGCGGAGACTGAATCATAATCAGTGCGTCACTGTGGCCAATCGTCTGGGTGGTCAATATCCCAGTGGTGAGCACGCTTTTCATGTGAGAACTGCAAACAGCCCTTATGGCCCCAATAAAACCCTATTGATAATGGCCACTGGGAAATACTGCAATGTCAGGGAAGAAATGAGACTCGCTTATTATAGTCTCACGTGCCGTCTGCTTTGGAATGAAGAGGCGTGGGATAGATTACGGTGGATCTCAGGACAGAAGCAGAAGTGAAGGATGAGTGGATAGAATATTAACAAATGGGTTTTTTTAATACATAGTTGGGCATATTTGTTAAGCTTGCATAAGTAATAAAAATTATCAGTACAACGCTGCCAGCATACCGTGTGCCAAGGTTTTAGCCTTGGCGTGCTTTAACATTTTTAAAATTGTCCCTTGTTGCTAACTCCAGACTTATGTGGACTTTGGTTTCTTTCCTTCAAAACAAGGAATAGTCTGTCAGGTGTAATCACCAACGTCGGCATCATCCTCGCTCAGCGCCTCTCTTATCATTATATTGTTGTTGAGAAAGGTGCAGTTTAATCATGTAATAGTGTGATTCACGTCATAAAGGCCAGTGTGATCTCATGCTGGTGTTTCTGGGTTATCATTTGTCTCCATTTACAGCCGGTAGTTTCCTGCTCAAAATCATGACAGCAGGCATTGTTTGTCACTGCCTGAATATTACCGGAGTAAAACGTGTCTAGTATTAGTAGTATGAGTATTAGTTCTGGTTTCATGTTGTTCAGTATGTATCACCTGGGTCCGCTATTAAGTGGATTAAGTGGATATGATGAGGAAATCGCTTAAAGTTTCATTTTGGATGCGGCATTTGAATTCTAACATATGGCCTTCTGATGTATTGTTTTGGTGGGGACAATCAAATTTGTTGTCATATGTTGTTCATTTGCTGTCTGCAAGGTGTGCGGCAGTTTCCATATTCACTGAAGTTCGTAAAATGTGATTACGCCTGTCAGAATTGTATGATTCATGTGAGTCGGCAACTCCCTGAAGGCTGGTTGCTTATTGTGTAGAAAATTCAGACGGGGGAAACCTCAAGATAAAGGAACCACATGGCTGCCGGGTGGTTTAACCTTAAGCAGTGATTCACATTGCAGTGACATCCCCATGGTGTTGGCAACGGGTCCTGATTGTGCCGGTAACTTCTGTGGCCAGTAGCCCTGCAGAGCAACCAGAGGTGGAAAGTCCAGGGCTTGGAAAATAAAAGTCCTGCCATGTGTTTCTTCCACCGATGAACTCAATCAGCTGATTTCACTAATTAGACTTACCTCCTGGCTAAAGAATTTTGCTAATTAACAAGTCCAGGTGATTGGAACAAAATACTTGGGAGGAATTTTACTCTGTGAACCTGAATTTACCAACTCTGAGGGTGACACATTAGGAAGGGAGGGTATCATTCAGTAGGGATTTCCACATCTCATTGAAAAAGAGCTAAATTCTGGCTGAATGGTTGTGTGCAGTCTGCCAGCACCAGCTGCACTAAACATGCAGCTAGTCCTTTGCCAAAATGGCTGCCAGGTTCAGCTGGTAGTCTGCAGAGTGAGAAGGATTGGCTATCTACATGTGCCATGAGTCTAGCGCCCATACTTGTCTACACTCCTCTAAATTGACAGAAGATGTTGCAGCAATGAGGCAAGCTTACAAATATGACGGGTGTTCCAAAGTGGGAGAAAAAAAAGTAAAAGGGGGGCGGGGGATTGCAGCCTGGCAGTGCTTTGTGCAAGCTGTTTGTTGTGAAGCCATTTTTAATCCTTGTATAGTCAATGCTGAATATCATTAATTGTCATTTTTTAATGAAAGGTGTCTTTGAGCCCTGTTTATTTATTTTTGCATCATGTAAAGCAGCCATATATAATCATTGTAACACATACACAATATAATACATTGGGGATCTATATTTATGGCACCAGTATCACTGTTACGGAAACATGGACTAGCAGGGTGTGTTCTGTGCATTTGAATTATTTTTGTGTACCTTATAGTTCTCTGAATTGAGCTGTGTTCTGTTTAGCTACCCCACTTCATCATGTACACACACAATGGTGCGTGTGCTATGTAGGTGAATGAATCATTTCTTATTTTCTCCTGCTTTTTTGTGCTCTGTTTTGGAAAAGGTGCCATGGTTTACTCATTCTGATGATCAAAGGGAGGGCTGAAGGGCTCTCCATCTCTTCAAAGCTCAAATGACGCACATGACTCAGTCTAATGTATGTAGCTAGTCAATGGAACTCTCCTTTCAAGGTGAGTGTCAGACTAAGACAAGCACTTGAAGCTGAGTTTTTTGGAGCTGGTCTGCGTTTTACCTGGGAGGGAGGTAGACTGAGGAATACAAGATGGAAGGAGAGGGAAAGCCTGAGGTGAACCAATGGAACTGTGCTTGTGTTTATGTTCTCTTGTCTCTGACTATTTTTTAAGGGCTGTCACTCTCTCAGCTGTTGTATTCTCCCTGCCTTTGCTCTACCTGCTTTTTGCCTTTTCATAATAGTTGTATTCATTGGAAGCACTTGAGTGATTCTGCATTTTTATTTTAATTAATTTTGTGTGAAAAGGAGTTTCTGGGTGGCTCATCCTGATAAAGCACTATTTGAGTGTATGGATGGGCCCCATGGTTTGCTGTCGAATTCAAAATGTGCCAGTGCTAACTGAGCACGTGAAGTTTCTTTCTTTTTGAGCGAGGCCAACATGCAAACTGCATTGTGATAAGCAGCACTTTGCATTCTGGCCGTAGGTGTAGACTACCCATGTGTAGAAAGACCCGATTTAGCAAGAGCTTTGTTCCCACAGCCGTACGAGCTCTGAATAAGCAAGCTCCGCTTAAGTGACAAGTAACCTGTATTTTATCTATCTATCTATCAATCAATCAATCACAGGCTTCAGAGATGAGCGCTTGTGTGTTCTCCCCAGATCTGCAGAGACACTCCGACTGGGGGGGGGGGGGGGGTTGGGAATTACACACTGACCCATTGCTCTAATTCCAGTGTTCATTCAGGCAGTGGCCTTTAGAAAACTTGAATGTGTCCAAGCCATGCAGTGCTAGAGATGCACTTTAGAAACAGCAGCCTGTGGAAACCCTTCAACTGTGCAGTTATTCTGGGCCCCCAAAATAATAGCTCACCACTGGATTGGGGGGGAAAAGGGAAATGAACACATGCCGATTTCCTCTTCCATGCCCACAAGTAGATGTTTTGGAAGCTGGAGTGGAAATGTGAGTCAGGCCAGAAACGAGCTGTGTTTCTGTCATACATACATATGGTTGTGATTGGCCCGCACAGTGGAGGTGCAGGGAGACAGAAATGCCCACAAATATGAAATGATTTCAGACTGGTTCTATTACTTCAGTAAAATTCAGAAAGTTGTTGGTCATTGGGGTCCTTTATTCAAGTGGTATTATTACAGAGAGAGCGAGAGTTAAGAGTGTGGTAAACTGAAACGAGTAGGGGTCTCTCAGTGGTTGCACTGGACAAGTAAAACTAGCTGAACCAGTCTTTGGCCCTGAGTCTGAGTCACACAAGAATTAGGCCAAGAGAGCCAATTGGTTTTTTTTGTTTGTTTGTTTTTTTTAACTTTTTAATTTTTTAGGATCTGATTGGGATGAGAGTTGGGATGAAACCATAATAATTAAATGGTTTGAGGCATATTGCTACTAGCTATGCACTACTAAGGGTGAAGCTCTGAGTTTCATACTTAAATAACCAACATTAGTCAGAGATCTGAGTCCTAACAAAAATGATTTTCTACTACTTCAACAACTGGTTTACAGGTACAAGTTTATACGACCACACAATAAATGCCCGAACTTCCATGGTGTGTCTTCAGAAAATAATTTTTCTTATATGACACAAGACAATTAGAAATCAAAAGGGCCCCCAGTTTTGTTTAATTCGTCTTCTTTGTTATCACTAACCTCCCAGAGTCCCAGTATTGGCAGATCTAGCTAGTTTGCAAAACCAGTTTTGTTGGCTAATAATTTATAACTCCAGAAGTTGGCTAACGGGTAACCGTAACGGCTGCCCCCAAGAGTGCGGCTGCCTTGCTGAGGCAGATCGATGTCTGTCCATACAGATGGTCTTCCCTCACAGTGCTGCTCCCTGTAAAGTATTCCCTGACCACATTTACAGTTACAGAACCGTACATGCGTTTTACAGGCTAAATAAACCGTGTGTAAAAACCGATTTGTATTTGGAACATTTCAAGTTTGAATTAATCTACGGCTCCCCAACGCGACTTCTCCGTGTGACTCTTGAGCTCGTTCTGACTGTAAAGTTATGCCTGTCCTGCTGTGCTTGCATTTGTCTCGTGACCAGTGTTGATGAAACGGTACACAATTCATAAATCACATAAAATCAAATCTGCAGTTGACACACTTGTGTGGGTGAGGGACTACTTTAAAAATGTTCCCCAGTATAAAATGAAAAAGAATGGCTGGCTACTGTCCTCTAAGACACTATCAATACAAGTTTCCCTTGTCTGCAGATAGTCAGTGTCTTGTAGAAACAAGCTTTTAAAAATACTTCTATGCAAATACGTGGATGCAGGTAATGGTTAATTAGGCATAGAAATCAAAAACATAACTAGGCCTCGATCTATCCATATTGCTAATGTAACCTGCTGACCTATACATTTAAACAACTTTAATCAGATAAACCACAAGCAGTAGGCTATATGTGACATAATGTGCTTTAAGCATAAACTATTTAGCAGGCCTGTCTGAAGCATTAACCATTTATAGAGTCTGAAGGTTTAATATGACTAATCACCTTTTTATTCTTTTCACACAATGTACTATTTTCTGTGTACAGAATTGGCACTTAGGTAAAATATATATTCACTATAAGTTGGCAAATTAACTCTTCAGCAAGTACTGTACAATTTGGTATGTATTGTTCAATTTTGCATTCGTTTAACATCAGTCATTTTAATGGCAGATCTATTTTGCAGGTGCTTTTACTGTAAAACAAATTATGCATTGCGCTTTTTATCCTTTGAAATACAGATATAAATCACTTGTGGGCTGATAATTTTTTTTTCAGCTAATTGTTAACACAGTGGTGTGGCAGTTCTCCAACTTGACAATATTATTTTAAAATCTTATTCCAGTGTTCAGAAATGCTTTATTTCTGTGATAATGGGTCACCATGGTAAGGCCTGGATATCCAAAGACCCTTAGTTCCCACTGCACTATTCATTGTTCTTCAGTAACTGTCCTCTTGACAGTTGAAAAGTAGGGGGATCAAGATGTTTTCTCTCTTTTTTTTATTTTTTTTAGCAATATTATCCCTTATTATTAGTTTTATGATTTTGGATGCCTGGTTGTATTTCTTGAAGTATTTCCTACAACATCTTAAGTTTGGAATGGCATGGACTCACGTTTGAGTTCAGATATCCTCCAGAGCCAGCTGTGTTTCATTTCAGTCTTCAGTCTGCCAGCTGAGTGGCACAGCCATTGCACCAGAGGCACCCAATCTACTATGCTAGTGTCACAATGCCCCTTCCCAACTGAAAGCCTCCTAGCTATCCAGTTACACTTTTCCCCCAGCACAATGTTCAGGGTTTTAAGAAAGCATCATGGATGGACACAGTGGCCGAAATGGAGAAGTGTAGACACATTGCTGGGAAAAAAATAGCTTCAAAACTGTATGTGGGTGGTTGTGTTTGATTGTCCATAGGCATAGGGGTTGCAGTGAGAATACTTGAGTTGGGTAAACAGCTGACTACAGCGGTGTTATTTGTTTTCCTTCCAGAGTATGTTAACTGTTGTCACCATATTTTGATGTATCTGAACCCTGAAGAGGTTTCCATGCAGGTGTAGGAAGTCAATGACCTGGTCACTGAGATGGAACACATGGGTGTTGGAGCGTTTACAGAAGATTACACTAGCTCATGTGGGAAAAAAAATGCTTGCATTGCATTAGAAAGTTTTTTTTTTCAGCTTGGTGAATGGTGGTGCTCTCACCTAACATGAGATGGGATCTTATTGACGATTCCTGCTTAATTTCCCTGTTGACTTGATTATTGTCCGTTGTACAGGGTTCTTACGGTCATGAAAAACCTGGAAAAGTTATGGAAAATAATATTTTTTGAAAAGTAATGGAAATATAGCGAAAGTTGCATCAAATATAATTACTAATTAATCCAATCATAAAAATAGTATGTATAGTAATAAAATGTAAATTGGAACGTAACCTTCGCGGTATTTTGGTGGTGTGAGAAGTTAATTCGGTCTGGCTCAGTCTGTTTACAGGCACGCTTCTGCTAATGTAGCAGTTAGTAAACGCAGGCCCTACTGTGCCGACAATATGTCAGGGAAGTGCAGCTTCAATAATATATCAGGGCTCGAAATTAACTTTTTTACTTGGTAGCACTGGTGCTCCCAACTTCAAAAAGTTAGGAGCACCCACCAAAATGTAAGGAGCACCAACAATATATGCAATAGATTTTTTATTGATAAAAAACGACAATATAACTACGGTTTACAAGTAACAGTTGAATTGTCACGCCTAAAATGTGTCGACTCTTCAAGGAATTGCGTGTTATGCATTCAAACGACACAGCGCTTCTCGTCACATTAATACCGCTAATTAAATCAACCGCCAGTAAACTGCATCGGAGAAATTAGCTGTTTCAACTGGGTCGCTACACAAAACACTACGTTAATGTTTCAAAAAAAAATGCCGTAATCGTTCGCTTCAACTTTTCAGCTTTCGATAACGCTAATAAATTGAACATAAACTTTTGTCTTCAGGTAACATTAGTTACCGCGTTAGCTCTCTGTGTCGCGTGACAGTGGAGTGCTGCGGAAGGGAGTGATTGAAGGCTAATATTAACCAATTTAAAATCAGCATTAAAGGTAAGAATGTCTAGCTCACGATTGGTTAGAAGGGTCACCGTCAGCTCACAAGGCACATATTGAGTGTACTAACTAGCGAATGTACTAAGGAAGAGACGTTCGACTGAAAAAAGAAAAGAAAAAAAGGTCGCACCAGAACAATTATTTGCACTCGCACAAATGCTCCCAATTATATTTCGAGGTCGCACAGATTAAATTTCGGGAGCATATGCGACCAAAATGGTCGCAATTTCGAGCCCTGTTTGAGACATTGACAAAAATGTTAAACTATTCGAATTAAAATATGAGAGAATGTATCTAAGTGTGTCTGTCTGGTGTTTATTTGTTTTAGAGAGGCACCATATGTTTCAGATGCAGACCTAATTTTACTTAGTGTTACAATAAGTAATTTTAAATTGTCCCGCTGAGATAAAGTCATTTGTTTTGGTCATGGAAATTCAGTTAAAGGTTGTGGAGAAATCATGGAAAAGTCATCGAAAATCATTGGTGAAAAAGTGTATGAACCCTGGTGTATGAACCCATAGTTTTTTTATTTATTTATTAATCTCCACTTTGATCTCCCCTCCCACAGGCAAAACACCCAGTGACAGTGGCAGTGCTGGGGACTACGGGGTGCCCTCTCCTGGCCCTGCTTTCAAAGAGGTGTGGCAGGTCAAAGTGTGGCCTAAGGGTTTGGGTCAAGCCAAAAACCTGGTGGGCATCTACCGGCTGTGCCTGACAGAGAAGACGGTCAACTTTGTCAAGCTCAACTCTGATGCGGCGGCTGTCGTGCTGCAGCTCATGAACGTCCGCCGCTGTGGGCACTCTGAGAACTTCTTCTTCGTGGAGGTGGGTCGCTCAGCAGTGACTGGGCCCGGGGAGTTCTGGATGCAGGTGGAGGACTCCGTAGTGGCCCAGAACATGCACGAGACCCTGCTGGAGGCCATGAAGGCCTTGAGCGAGGAGTTCCGCCAGCGCAGCAAGTCCCAGTCCAACGCCACGGCCGGCGGAGGTGCCACTGCCTCCAACCCCATCAGTGTACCCTCCCGACGCCACCACCCAAACCCACCACCAAGCCAGGTGGGCTTCACCCGTCGAGCCCGCACTGAGACCCCTGGGAGCACCGGCAATAACAACACCTCCCCCACCCCCCGCCACAGCTTCCCCAGGGCACGCACAGCCAGCGAAGGTGGAAAAGTGGAGGAGGGCGGGGTGACAGCAGGCGGGACCCTGCCAGGCTCTAGTCCTAATGGGTCCTGTTCCACCACCCCTATTCTCAGGTCAAATAGTGCTCGTGCACCCACGCCTGCCAAGACCCCACTCACATTAATGCGTTCCACCTCCACCCCTGCCCCCTCTCCTGCCCCCAGCCTCTCCTCTAGCTCTGGCCATGGATCTGAATTTGGGGGCGTGGCGGGTGGAGGGGGAGGAGCGGCCGGTGCCTATGGACGTGTGCCTCACCGCACCTCAGTTTCGGGCTCCCCCAGCGACTACGGGTCCTCGGACGAGTATGGCTCTAGCCCCGGGGAGCATTCCCTCCTGACTCCTGACCTGCCAGGGGGTTCTGCTGGGAGCCCGAATTATCACCCCCTGGGTGAGGAGGCCTCGAACTACATCATGATGGGCCAGCGGGGGATGTCTGGAGCCCTGCAGTCCCAGGCCTCCCACCCGCCCACCCGCAGGGTGCTGCGCCGGTCCTCCAGCCGCGAGTGTGAGGCAGAGCGCCGACTGCTCAGCAAGCGGGCCTCCCTGCCCCCCATGGCCCTGGATCGCCTCACCCCACGCAAGAGAGGGGAAGAGAGCGAGGTGGATGACTACGCCGTCATGTCTCGGAGCGCGAGCCGTGAGTCCTTCACCTCCCGCCGGGAATCTGGTATGGGGCCAGGGGCCGGCGTGTACCTGGATGTGGCTGGGGAGTTTCGTGAGAGAGGTGAAGGTGGAGGTGGAGGTGCAGGGGCTGATACTGGGTACATGTCCATGTTGCCTGGAGTGACCGCTCCCCCTGTCTCGCTCTCCCAGTCTGTCTCTGTGGCCGTCTCCGATTCCGGCTCCAAGCCAGCTGACGACTACATGGCTATGACCCCAAACAACAGCGTGTCCCCGCCACAGCAGATCCAGCCTCCCCCCAACGGCTCGGACGGGTACATGATGATGTCACCCAACAGCAGCTGCTCCCCGGACCAGAGAGGGATCGGGGGGGCCTGGGTGGGCAGCAGCAGCGCAGACAGCAAGGCCGGCAGCGACTACATGAACATGTCCCCCATTAGCACCCGGTCCGCCAACAGCACGCCCCCGCCCTCTGAGGGCCTCCCCCACTCTGAACCGCAGCAGCAGCCGCTTCCCCCAAAGATGGTTTATTCCTACTACTCCCTGCCCCGATCTTACAAGCACATGTCCCCTGCTTACTTTGAGGATGATGGTGGCCGAGGCAAGAGGCCCAGCGGCAGTAGCAGGGGTGGAGTTGTGACCAGGGGAGCGGCCAACCAAGGCGGACAAGAGCCCCCTGTGGGGCCGGCAGTGGGGCGCCACCAGTCCCTGTCCTCGTCCTCCTACTCTTCCAGCTCAGCCAGCAGCGAGAGCCTTGGGGAGTCTGAGGAGAGGTCAGCCAAGTCTGCAGGGGTGTTGGGGCGCTCAAAAAGCTCAAAAGATGGGAGTCTCCAACAGAGACGGGTGTCTGGGACCCAGCAACAGGGCCAGCAGCAGCAGAGTCGGAGGCCTGTCAGCCTGTTTGTTGATGTTTCTAAAGCCAACACCCTCCCCAGAGTTCGAGAGGCACCTCTACCTCCGGAGCCCAAGAGCCCCGGGGAGTATGTCAGCATTGAGTTCAGGGGAGACAGAGGCGGAAGAGCGGGAGGGATGGGGAAAGGTCAGAGTCCTGGGGTGTCACTACCATCAGGACCCCTTAGGTCCCTGCACCGACCAACCTCCTGCCTGGCTGGATTCCTACCCCTCCCTCGCAGCCCGTCCACTCCACAGACCCCTCCCTCTGCGTCCGAGTATGTCAATATGGACCTGGGTCCCTCTCCTTCTCCTTCTCCTCTCTCTTTAACTCCTCTGGGGTTCCCCTCCTTCTCTACCCCTGCAACACCGACAGGCGTTGCCCCTAAGGCCAGGGATGAGAACAGGACCCCACCACAACGGGAGGAAGGGGTGGACGAAGGCCACAGGAAGGACAGCGTGACCGAATCCCCAACCTCATGCGCTGATTACACAGAGATGGCCTTCAGTTTGAGTGGTGCTGCCACACCCAGCTCTACTGCCACCACTAAGCCCCCTTCTCCCAGCAAACAGGACCAGCCCGGACCTAAACTAGTCCTGGGGCTGGGTTTGGACTTCCCTTTGGTCAAGGCTAGCTCTAACCCTGACCAGGGTGCCAAGGTGATCAGAGCTGACCCTCAGGGCAGGCGGCGACATTGCTCTGAAACCTTCTTGGCTCCTCCACCCCTGCCCCCTTCCTCCTCTTCATCCTCCTCCTGCTCCTCCTCGTCCCTCTTCCCAGAGCACACCCAGGCAGTGGCGCGTAGGCTCGGCTTTGACGGTATGCTCTGGAGTAATGGAACAGCCCCTGATGTCCCCCCACAATGTGTGAACTCCGGGCCGTCTGTTGCACCCGCTGCTCAGGCTCCATCCATGGAGCAAGGCCTCAACTACATTGACTTGGACCTTGTTAATAAAGAGAGCCAACATTCAGCTCCAGAAGGACCTGGCACCGCCCAGCCCCTCCCCCCTCGCCTCTACTCAACTGTGTTGAGCGGAGGGGCAGTGGGCGGGGTGGCAGGAAGCGGAGGGGCAAACGGTACCACCTCAAATCTCAATACCTACGCCAGCATCGATTTCTACAAGTCAGAGGAGCTAAGGACACACCAGAATGGTAGCAAGGATGGAACAGGTAAGGGTTCTGGTGGGGAGGTTGCCGGTATGTTTTGCAGCTTGACTTCTTAGCTGTTATAGTCAAGTCATAATAATGATACGTGTTTGTAGGAAACTAATGTTTGTTTTTTCTCTTAAGTACTGACCTCTTTCCCATTCTGTCTGCTTGATCCTCTTTCTGCACACCTCTCTCTTCTGCTCTTTCTGTTTGCTTCTCTTTGCCACCTGCTCCTGCATGTGTCATCCATCTGAAAGGCAGAGAGCAGCTATTCAATAATACATCTCATTCACTGCAACTGAACCAAGCAAACAGGGTTAATACATGTTTATTTTCATTACCACCTGGCGCCAGATTGTACAATAGCTACCAATCTGGTTTATGGCATTTACAAAAGGTCTGTGGAAAGCAGGCACACGACAGATCATATCAGTTATTGCTTTGACGTGGCCTGGGTGATGTCTAGGACTGGATTTACATGGCTGTTAACATTTTTTACATAAATCATTATCTTTTAAAAGGATGTAGGCTCTGACTAGCCCTGGTATTGCCTATTTAATTCTCTGCGTGTACATGGAAAAAGTGAAAGTGGCCAAAAGTTTGCCTTGACTGTTTTATATCTTTCTCTTTATTATGTTATTTTCAATATAATGGAAAAAGATTCTATGTAGCTGTAAATCCTGAAAAATGATAGCTTACGTTTTTAAATGATACCTTTGTGGAGTTTGCTGGATATTTCCAACTCGGAATTGCAAGTGGATCTTCCCTCGCCTTTCTGTTTTCACTCTGTGTGGAGTCTCGTTGTAAGCATGCTAAGAGAAAGCTGATAAAAATAGACTTAGAGTAAATGGGAAGTCGCCATCAGCGTGATGATGAAAACACCGGTGAGCCTGACGTGACGCAAATTGACCCTCGAATTCTAGCTGGGTTTGGAAGCAATTAAGTACTTCGTTTATGTATTTTTTTTAATCATTAGCGAATTATGATGGGCGTGGTAATTGTGGGGATTTTCCCTGGCCCAGCTCCAGGGCCATCTCTGGGTTGCTGGCTCTGTCTGAACAGAGCCAGCTCTGTGAGGCTATGGCTGTAACCGTGCCTGGGCTGGCTGTACGCAGCGCCTCTGGTGAAGGCGGGGAATGTCTGTGGGTGTCTGTTTGCTGTGTGTGTGCTGTGTGTGTGCTGTGTGCACTGAAAAAGCAATGTTAGGCTGTTTATTTTGCATCAGTTTTAGAGGCTGCTAGTGTATGTTTGTAGACATTTATTTATCGGTGCCTCTGTGTTTATATGCTTGTGAGTTAATTATGCTTGTGTGTGTGTGTGTGGGTGCTGTGTGTGTGGGTGGGCGGGTGGGTGCCTGCTAGGAGACTCAGCATGTGTGTGTGTGTGTGTTTACTTTGCAGTTTAAGTGGCTGCTACTGTATGTGTATGTTTGTGGACATTTATTTATCTGTGACTCTGTGTTTATATGTTGTGAAGTAATTGTGTGTGTGTGTGTGTGTGTGTGTGTGTGTGTGTGTGTGTGTGTGTGGGTGGGTGTGTGGGTGTGTGTGTGTGTTTCTCCCTATGTGTGATGTGTGCATGGTTTATGGGAAGTCATGGTTTTCTGATGTATGTGGAAGACTTGAGGATTCGGATTTCCTCTGTGTCTCCGGATGCACTGACCCCTCCAGTCAGGCTCCATATTGCACATCAGTCAGGACGCCAGTGTCCCGTGTTGACCTCAGAGTGACCCACACACCTCTCAAAGCCAAACACAAAGGCCTGGTTCATTTATACTTCCCCAGCCCCCTAAGTGTTGCTGGAAGGGGTGCAACATCGCGATAGCGTAACACAGGGTGGGGTGCCTCCCCAAGGGGCTTTAACCATTTATCATTTAAGCATTTAAGTGATAAGAATTACCGGGGCTTAAAATGTTCATTTCTTTAATGTTGTTGTTTTTTTGTTTTTTTTTACATTTGGCGTGTCAGATTCCCCCCCTAATTTGGGAGTGTCCAAATAGTTATTTTGCAGCCGCGTTCATGCCGGCTTAGGAGAATGAAGCTGTCCCTGATTTCCCCGCTGGAATACGCGGTATCACCAGCTTGCTGCTTTACACACCGCAGCCCACTGCCAGGCTCACACAGCCAGAGTAAGACGTACAGTATCATGTGTGGGTTTGGCAAGCAGTTCCCGGGCGCCCAGTCCACCAGCTGGGGTCGCTAGGGGGCGATGGCACGCACACCCCTAACCAAACTGAACCCTCCCATTCTTGGGCAATGCGGTCACCAGTTGCTCTTTGTCCTGTGGGCACCACTGGCCACAGGTGGCGCTGATGTGGTCTGGATTCACTCTGAGGCTGTGCGGCTCATCTGTGCACCGGAACGGTGCCTTAACCGGACGATCCACCCAGCACTCAGCAACATTTGTTTAAATTTTAATTTGACACTTAAAATTTTTTTTTTTTACATTTTTTTTTACTACTGCTGATTTTAAGAGTACTTCAGGAACCATTCAGATGAGCAGTTTTTCGTTAAAGTTCCAGACCCTACCTTATTATATTTTACTCCTAATTTCCCCTGTTTTGCAAGGGAGAAATGGATTATTCGTGTGTGTTTGTGCACTTCACCGTAACCTCCTCTGTCAGTTTGGGAGAATGGAGATGAGCACACCCTTCTCTTCCCCCTGCAGTCCAGCGACTCGGCTGCGCGGACGTTGAGTCGGAGGAGGAAACTTCATGCGCAATTCATGCAAGCAGACTGAGCGTGCCCCGTACACCCGGGGGGTAGCGTGCGCGTGTGAGAAATGGACGTCCTGCTTACTGCAGTCTCTCTCTCTTTTTCCCGGGTGACACAACAGCCGGTTGTACACCGCCCAGCAGGCGTCCGTGCTAGACCGTGAATCAAAAGCTGCAACGTTTCTGTGCACGGTTTTTTTTTTTTTTTTAACCATCAGTGTGCCCCACCCTCCTGTCCTGCTGCTGCCTGCAGTGTGCGAGTGAGTGAGGAATGTGGGGTTCTTCTGATTTAACACCCCCTCCCACCACACATTGCAAAGCCAGAGAAAAAAATCACTGCAGAAGCGCTGCACTGTAGAGGCCGCAGCCTTAACTACTACCCTCTCCCCACATACACATGCGCTCACACGCACCGCCGTCGCCCTGCCTGGTCCATCAGCAGACAGGGCAGTGACCCTTTATGTAACTGTAACCTGACATTTCCAACACCAGGCTTAGAATACAAAGTGGCTACAGACTAAATAAATCTGCCTTAATTCTACTCCTCTTAATCACAGCCAAGCCAGACAAAGCTAATTGAGTTCGCTACCCCTATCCTCTCTTGGTTTTTGTGTCTAGACACAGTCAACCGAGTGCAGAGTCAGCACGATATCGCATTATCATTGTGGTGGCACCCTCTCCTTGCCCCTCTTTGTGAACCTGTAGTAGAGCTGCTGGTTGGTGCTGGGGGTCCTTGGGGGCTCATTCTCTGAGTGTCTAGCGTAGGAAAAATGGGCAGAGCAGGGAAGGCTGGATTATGACAGACTATTCGAGGTTGCGCCTGTCTCTGTGTCCCTGTTCAGTTCCAACAGCATTGTGTCACTGTCCCATTTTTGGCATGTTGGTTGTACTTGGGACTGCAGTTTGTACCAGAAATTGCAACATACATTGATAAGATGGAAACGCATTGATGATTTCATAGATTTCCATTTTTCTGGTCCAGTTCAGACCATAGTTTCTAGGTTTGCCAATCCCTTTGTCAGTTAGGCCTATATATATTTACCTCAGCCAGTTTATTGTAATAAACTAAAACTACTACCACTGTTGGCCAGTGCACTTGGATGGGTTAACTCTGTAGGTCTGTAGGTAGGAAAATGCAATGATAATAATTCACAGTGTGAGTAGTTGGTGATGATAAATTGTGGTAAAACTGACAGGTATGAACGCCAGCACGGCATTCAGAGGTTTGTGCTCATTTTTATTCCTGCCACATTAGAACATACTTGTGGAATAAAAAAATTGAGTGAATGGATTTTCAGCAAGATGTTGCGCGCTAGTCCCATATACCTTCCCGATGCAACACGCGTGTGTCAATTTTGCCGTCAAAATCAAAGAGACTTTAAATACCTTTAAACACTGAGGCACAGCTAGTACAATATATGTATACTACATATATATGTATACTATATATGTATGTATAGTGTGTATATATATATATATATATATATATATGTATATACACACACATATTTATTTATTTATTTATCTATATATTGCACCGTCTGTCCGCATGCATAACTGGAGTCCATAGCACCCAGTCCCTGTAACGGAGGTTTAATTTCCACTTGAGCACTTTGAACCCGACCCCCACCTTTTCCGCTGACCTAAATGAACCGCTGCTCATAGTTCGGAAGGCGTCGGCGCGTTGAGGAGGGCGGGGAGCCGCGCGCGGCCGGCGGCGGGCGACCCCGGGAGACTCCGCGCTATTTGCGTTCCGCATGCCGCGCTCCACCGCCGCTTTGAAGTGCGGCGCTGGGTCGTTTTACACTTGTGCCGTGGCATGGGGTGCTCCTGCAGCACTCCTGGAGTGTGGCACCGGGGACAAGGCTAAGGTCCTCAACATTTGCTCGCTGTGACTTTTTTTTTTTTGTTTAACCAAAATTCCCCGAAGTACTGTGTATTTGCCAGGTATTTATAGAACCCTACAGCATGTGCTTTATTTCCAGGTTACAAATAGCAGTCCTTGGCTCAGTATCATGCCAGCATATCAACTGCATCTGGTGTCTGTTTCAAGGGTTGGAGTGGGTGTAGATAAGGGTGGAGTGAAAGGTGCACGGGGAGTGGAGCTTTTTTTTTTTTTGGAGCGCAGACGCAGTTTGTGCATTTCGCACTGACAGGGATTTTGACGCGTTCCTTTGACAGAGCAGTTCCACCGATGGCAGCGGCGTCTGGTTCAGAGGTGGGCCGAAATGAACAGGCAGGTGGAAAATTCAACAGCAGCCTGATCGCTGTGTGGCTCGGGCCGGGGCTCGGAGCGGCGAGAGGGACAGTGGGGGTTCTGTTCAGCGCCGCGCCGCGCCGGGCTCCGCCCGCCCCTCTTGGCCGCGGCGCGCTGAACAGTCAGCGCCAGCCCACAGATTCCTCCCTGACGTAATTTACGCCGCTCCGCTGTCGTCTCGCTCGGATTGTGTGTCTCCGTTCGCACCTTCGCGCATTCTGAGGCCCGTCGGCGCGGCTGGCCTTTCTGTGGGCCGCCGAGTTCTGGCGCCGCGCTCGGCGGGTCGCGAGAACGGAACCCCGGAGAGAACGCGAACCCACGTACGTCCGGAGATGCCTGACGCGGGGCCCGTGTTGCACTCCAGATAAAAGCCTAATGTGGTGCTGCGGTATTGTGCAGCGAGCTGCGGCGCCCATGCACCTCCAGAACAGAGTCGGGTTCACGGTTTAGCAAAACAGCAGAGCCCTGGAGCACAGGGCAGTAAATATAATATGATTCCGGTGACACAGAAGCGCAGGGGTCAGCACCACGTGTCCGGAAAGAAATGTACTGATGGCCCTCTTCCCCCAGTCATCTGCCGTCTGATGTCATCTGCTGTCGTACGTGGCCAGGCGCCATTGCCCACTTACGTTCGGTCGAGCGGAGTTCATCTGGTGCCAGCTGAGAGCCCACCTCAGTTACAATGTGATGCTCGTGTCAAGTGAGCAAGCCAGTGGTTTAGAGTTAAGTGCTGGTGTGTCTGTGTATGTGTGTGTGCGTGCATGCATGCGTGCGTGTGTGTCTGTCTGTCTGTCTGTCTGTCTGTCTGTCTGTCTGTGTGTGTGTGTGTGTGTGTGTGTGTGTTGCGCGTGCGCCTTGCTGCTTTTGTGTGCTTATGCTTGGTTGCATAGTCACTTTTGTCATCTAATCTTCCATTGACTACAGTGAGAGCGAAAAGGAAATGGGAGGATTTCATTGTTTAAGAGATGAATAGGAGACTTAGTCACTGATTGTAGAAAGTGAGAGAGACAGAAACTGAATGCAGAAAAAAAGCACTAGCACAGGCAGACGTGTCGCCCCTGGTAGTGTGATTAATATCACTATTCAGTATGAACTCAGTTCAGTCAAAGATGCTGCATATCCATCTAAATGTGTGACTGGTGCTGTACATCTGCTAGAGCTGGCCTTGATTTATTATGTTTTAATGAGCTGCAAAAGCTTTTCATTACTCAGTGAGCACTGTCAAATGACATCACTCAGAATGCACAATTCTCTGAATGGATAGGGCTGAAAATGCAGGGTTTGTACACTCATCCCAGTGGCTGACTAGGTACGAGGAAACTAATATCGACTGAGTGGGTGAGGTTATTTTGGACTTTGATTTTTCATTTGCTAAAGGAAGTCTGGTTTGCGCCGTTTCCCTAGTGACGCTAATGAACATGTTGTTTTCTCTCTGTGCATATCTGTGTTTTTAGGGACACAATCCTCACCCACACACACACTCTCTCCTCCCCCCCTTCCCTCCTCCCTCGTTTTGCCTCCATCTTTCTATCCGATGCTGTGTCTCGCCCTCCTCCATTTCCTATTTTATTCGGCGTTTCCGTCCATCGTAACCACATCTTTCTTATCCAGCTTCTCTTTTGTGTTTTGATCTGCTAAGTCTTTTTTGTCTTCCTCACACACACGCACACACACTCACGCACACGCACGCACGCACACATTTTCCCATTCTCCTCTGCTTTGAGGTACACTCCAAAAAGCAGTTTGAAGTGGTGTTTGTGCGGGGGACCCGAGTTAAAGCTGGGGTTGGGCGGGAGAGAGAGACTTGAATGTCCTCATTCCTCCGGAGTATGCGGGCTGCAGATTGCCAGATTAAAAGAGCACGGGAGAGATGTGAGGATAAAGGGGGTGTAAATGTGAGTCAGTCCGGGTTGTGCGGTTTTCTCTCTGTGTGGTAAGGGGACTCTTGAACAGCTTCCGTTTCAGGAACAATGCGGCGTCATTCTCACCACTCGCAGGCTTATTATAACTGTTTTTATTTACCATACAGATGCCCCTATTCAGGCAGCTTTTAATGTGGGCAGTTTTTGTACATCTGGCTTTAACGGAAGCCACTTGCACAAAGGTCTTTGCTCAAGGGTGAAACTACAGGGTCACATCTTGGAGCCAAACCCACACCATCAGATCTTGAGATCTGTAGCTGCTGAACCTCTGCCCTGGATTTGAACCCTCAATGCCAAAGCTCTATCTGTTGCTTCACACTACTGTGCGCTGGTCATGATGTAGCTGCGTGTGTGTGTGTGTGTGTGTGTGTGCGCGATGATGTATTGTAAAGGGACAGATTCGGGGGAGGTTGGGCAGGGTCGTTTAAAGGTCGTTAAAACCCTTCTCATTCTGGAGAAGCAACGGTCCTAGTCGCTGCATGCCCAGTGTTTCCAGTGGGTGTCATTGGACGTGTGGCCATGCAAATGGGTTTCTGGTCTGCTGATGTGATCAGGCCTCATACATAGCCGGTCTGGGAAGTTGTTGGATTTTAAATCAGAGGAATATCAGGATGACGTCTCTCCTGTGATCCCCCCCAAGGGTCTGCACCACTGTTTTCTCTTAGCCTCGCGCATTCATTCAGTGAGCACCCCACCTCCCCAGGCCCCAGACCCGTATCCCCCTGCCTGCTAGCCCTGTGAAGAATGATGACTCCTCAGCAGAAATAATTCCCTCTGTGTTTTTTTTTTTCCTGAACACTGTGCTGTTCTCTAACTGCGTTTGTCTATAAAGAGCTTATCGCCGGCGGGTGTTCAGAGAGCAAAGCTGATTAAAGTCCAGCAATGATCCATTTCTCACACGGTGGGGTTAGGGTGCATGTGTCTGTGCGTCTGTGTGTGTGTAATGATCCATTTCTTACACAGCGTACGGTGTTTTTAGAGTTTTTGTCAGGCGAATTTCTCATGGAAAAATAAGGAATGAAAAAATTGGAACAGCACAATTTCATAATTGGCGCAACTTTGATTGAAGACACTGAAATTTGAATCTGTCCCCACTGCCGTTGCAGACCCAGCCACCTGATGGACTTGCAGAGTCAGGGAACAGCTTACCAGCTGAAACACACTCTCCCAGGATTTCATTCCTGTAGGTCCCTGCATGTTACTGCCCTTAAAAGCTAGTGTTTTACCTGGATGCGACACCTGGGAGCCCACACAATGGCATCTGAATTTCTTTTTGATTTTCTCTTATTTTTCATTGTGCTCTGACCACCCCTTCCTTGCACTTAGGGGCCTTCTGCGGTAAAGAGATTATATTGAGTGTCCGTGTTCTTCAGTCGCAAGCTCATTTAATAAATGCTTGGCTTGGCCACAGTCTAAACACCTCCTTTCCCCTCATTATGAAAACATCTGAATATTCTAAGAGGTTTGTGCTGGAGGAATGTTGTTGACTATTAGCAGTTTATTTCCCAGAAAAGCTGTGGAGAACAGGATCAATTGTGTAACACTGGATGAGAGTGGAGTGGCCTGCAATTAACGTCAGTCACACAATGTTCTCTTCAGCGGTGGTAGAGGGACAGAGAAGCTAATCTTTGATGCATTAGCGCCTATAAAAGCCTTGACTCATGCTGCGAGGGGTAGAGGTAGAGCAGCATACAAACTCATTAGCGGTTCCAAGTGGAAATTAGGCGTGAGGGAGTTGAGGATGACCTCTCTGTCCGGTGGGGTTTGGAACAAGCGTTGCCTTCGGCTGTGATTTTCTGTCTCCTAAGATCATCCTGGGTACAGCCTGGGTTAGCGTCAGTGCAACCAAGAGATCGATAAGGTACTGGGAAACAAAAGTGCAGCTGCACTGCGGTGCAACTGGTGAAGATATCTTGGTCCACTAAGCATTGAACATTTTTCAGGGAGATTGAGATTATGCTTAAGTGTTGTTTGTATGCATATATTTTTAGTTGTCATTTTTAATGCTGCACAATTTAAAATGTTGCATCAGATTATTTTACATGATGATTTAATAATTTAATCATTTCACAAAATGAAAGCAGTGGATCACAAGGTGATCTAAAAATGAGAACCATTTAAAATTTCAAATGTGAAATATATTCAGTAAAAATATATTGCGGGGCGGATTACATTCTCGGTGTGTCCAGTTAATTTTAAAAAACGTTATTATCAAAGTAGGATTAGAAGGTGTGTTTAAAAAATGCGCAGTTATAAGAAGTGATTTATCCTTATCCAGTGTGTGTGTGTGTGTGGTTTTCTCCTGTCACTGCTGGTGCCGTTCGGCTGTAGGGGCAGAGAGATGGGAACATAATCGCTTCCCTGGTTTAAAAACGGCAGCGGCACCCTGACATGCTTTACGACCCGCCTCGAGCGACTTTTATTACCCCCCTGACCAGAGAGTCCGGAGGGTTCCTTCTCCGCCCGCGCCACGGCAACACCAGAGTCAGAACTCACTCTGCCGCTCCCGCTCCGCGCTCGGCCTCGCGGTGCGGAGACGCCGTCGCCCCCCTGGTCTCCGCGGAGACACAAACCTTTTCAATCAGGGGGGGGGAGGGCTAAGAAACGCAAAACTGCGAAGCGGCGAGGCTCGGGGGGGCCGTTTAACAGCGGGAGGAGGAAGAGGAGGAGGAGGAGGAGGACGACGAGGAGGAGGGCTCTCTTTTTCTTCTGAGCGCTGAGACAGGAAGAAGGAAGGCCCTGTTCTCGCTCCCGGCCCCGGCCACAGCCCCGGCTCATAAATAAATATTTGCGGTGCCATGCACGGCGAGCCTGGCAGGCGGCCGCGGCCCCTGCGCACAGATTCACAGAAGCGCCCTCCTGTGAATTAAGGGACTAAGGTTACGGGCAGTAATGTAAAACTGCTGGAGGTAGTCCCTGCCGCGCTGCGCTCTATTAATAATTGTCTATTTTATCAGCAGATGCGAGCGCACACGAGCCGTGTGACAAGGCAGACTGACAGGTGGACACGGGAAGGGAGGGCAGACACCCTGGGGTTTTTATTATTTTTTTTACTTTATTTTTTTGCTGTGCCGTATTGCCGTTATTTCCAAATGTTCGGTCAGCTTTCAGTTGATTTTTTGAAATATTGACCAAGTTTGTCTGCCATTGGCAGTGGCCCACGTAAATTATCTTTGCCAGTGAAAGTCCCAGAAGTTGCAAAACAGAAGTTGCAAGAGTTTAAAAACAGCCGATGTTCCAGAGCGGAGAATACAATCCTAAATATTGGCAGTTAATGTCGTGCAGTAATGCTATTATCAGTGTTGTATCAGCATGGGTGCGCTCTGGTTTCTGTGCCACCTCCTTTAGCCAATCATGTGGGCTGCGATTGCAAGTGGAATATTCTGGAAGTTTGTGTGACTGTTTTGGCAGAACGCGGCCGAGCCGATGCAGTGAGCTGAGTCAGCGGAGGGAAACGGGCCGGGGAGGGAGGGGCTGCTGTGGGGCCTGGCCCAATGCTGCGAGCCCCTGCGTTTCATTTGGGATCCTTCTTTTATTTATTCCCTCACCCTTTGCTCCCCTTGGCTTGGCCGCTTCATTCTATGTTGTGGCACAGGACGTCCTGAGTGAGGATCCCCAGGCACAGGAGTACTGTCATGTCCAGAGTTATCACCACCCATTAGGAAAGATGCACAAAAAAGGACTGTGGAAAACAACGCCATTAAATGTGAAAAATTATGTTCTTTATATATGATTCAATTGAATCAACCAAAATATCACGTTTTTCACATGATCGATTTCAATCACAATTATTTGCACCCCTGTGATTAGGACTAGGTGGAACATCCCCTGGAAAGGATAATGACTAACATTTTTTCCTGTAATGTTTGATAAGGTTGGAGAACGCATTTGGAGGGATGTTGAACCTTCAGTTCTTGCAGAACCATTCAAAATTCTTGATGTGAGTAGGTCTGTGCATACGGACTGCCCTCTTTAATTCAGACCACAGGTTTTGATGGGAATGAACCGAAATGGCCTTTGCTAAACATAGATTTTGTTTTCACAGAACCATTACTGTGTTGGTTTTGAGGTATGTTTGGGGTCGTTGTCTGGTTGGAAGGACCACTGATGGCCAAGTCTCAGCCTTCTGCCAACCAGAATTATGGCTAAAATTTCCGGGAACTGGGGATTCATTCTACCATTGATATTAAGAGCCTCTGGACCACTGGCAACAAAACCGCCCCAAAGCATTACTGGTCCACTATGATATTTGAAAGTAGATACGAGGTGCTTTTCTTTGTATGCATCCCTCTTTTTGCACCGAATATTCCAATGGTGTAGGTGGCCGAAAAGAAGAATTGCCAGTATCACCCAGCCCTCGTCACAAGTCCAATGATGTTTGGCATCAAGTCCAGATGCTTGTATAGTTGCTTTCAGTAAGAGCTTTCTCACCAAGAACCTGTTGGTGTGGAGGTGGTCTTTCATGGTGGATTTTGAGACTTGGTGACCCCAAAATGCAGCAGAACTCTGTAACTGTGGTGCTTAGCTTCTTATTTGCCTTACGTATAATCTTCCTCACTGCGTTTGGGGACGACATGCAGTACACTTGCGTCTTCTTCCTGGCAACTTTACGGCTTTTCCAGGTGATTGAAACTTTTTTGATTAATTCCCTAACAGGGCTTTGTGGTATGTTTAACTGTTTATATATTCAGCATTATTAGTAGTGTGAAGTATTGCGCAGTAAAACACATTTGAAATAATTGTATTAGAATGCTCTCTCGATCTCTCATGCACCCACATGCTGACAGACACACTTACCTTTCCTACCAAATTTGCAAACCTGTACTACTAGCTCCCTCATGCTCTCATTCTTTGCCACTCTTTCCCAATCCCCCTTGATTTCTCTGCTACAGGCAGGCCTATTGCGAAAGCCCCTTGGGTCACCCCCCCTTCCCGCCCTCCCCCCCCCCCACCCGTGTGTGTGTGTGTGTGTGTGTGTGTGTTTGGCACTACGGTGTGAGTGTGTGTCAGGTAGGTCTGTGCCATGGCTGTAGGTTGCCTCACACTGGTGTAAATTTTGTACATCTCTGTGCCCCAGAGCACATGCTCCTGCACACACTCGCATACACCCGCTATGTCACACACTCCTTTCCAAACAGAGTGTTACATAATTCACCATATGTTCTCAGACGGCAGAAGTTACAGAGAAAAGTTTAAAGGGTTGGATAACTGGCAGACAGTGCTGCAGTGCCTTGACACCAGTGGCAAAAATGCGCAGTTACACATTGGCTCAAGCACACTGGCCATTTTGGATCTACTGTGCACGCCGAGACGTGAGAACTGGCTGCCAGATGGCCAAAAAGAAATCATATTGTGGTGCTATCTCACAGTCCTGCCAAGGTATGCCTAGATGAAGACGTTCAGCTAAAATGTTTGGCTTATTTATTTTTTTTGTTGAGAAAATACTTATTTGCTAGCCTTCATCGTATAAGAATGCTGAAGTTCTTTCATCCTGACAACAAATAAAAAATTATGGATTTAATGTACTGGCAGCCATTCAGTCACACGCAGATCTCTGCAGGTATATGGATTAGTACTGGTCATTCTGTCATACCATTACAGCCTTTTGTCTTTCTCTAATTCATACTGAATTAATGTCTGTGAATATTGTCACACTTCCTGCGTTTGTGTGTGTGTGTGTGTGTGTGTGTGTGTGTTTGTGTGTGTGCATGCGTGTGCATGTCTGTGTCTGTGCGCGTGCACACATTTGTGTGGAGATGCATGCAGCTCTTTGAGGCTAGATGAAGCCCTGGGTACAGACTGTGCCAGGGAGGCTAAATATAGCACTTTGAAAGAGAGGGCAGAAAGGGGAAAATGGAGAGACACTTTTTTGACAATTAGAGGGAGGGTGAGTGAAACTGAAAAGGAGGGATGGTATTTTGACGCCTCCTTCCCATCTTTTCTGTTTTATTTATTTTTGGTTAATTTGTGAGCCTAGCAGCACACAGAAAAAACCTTTGCTGACAGACCAGTGGGACATAAGTAAATGCGGTTATTTCTTTAAAGTTACTCCTGTGTAATTCTTTGCACAACCTCAGTACATTTCAGCATGTTTCATCTGGATGTAAGGCTCTGGTGGTCTGTTGCATATTCTACTCTTTCCTCCGTAGCCTAAATAAGTTTATTGCCGTACTTCGTGTTTTATCGTCTGCACAAGAGGTTCCAAAACAGTTCTCTGTTTGTCTGTGAATTTGGGAACACGACATGTTTAATTGCACTTTTTTTTACATTTAGCGAGTCCACGTCTGGTGTGTTGCATCACATCACAATCGGCCAGAAAACAAAGCTCCTTCCAAAACCAAAACGCTATTGGAAGAGGGAACAAAAGAAAACCTTAATATGAATAGTGCGCTGGTGGGAGCAAAGTTAAGGAGTGAGCCGTGTCTCCACCCTTCCATTAAGAAGACTTGTGTGGCTGGCATAAACTCGCCAGCAGCACATGCCCTCATATGCCCTCTCTCACTCTCACTCTCACTCTCCCTCTCTCTTCCTCCCTCCCTGCCTGCCTGCCTGCCACCCCCTTTCTCTGTCACTGTCTCCCTCCCTCTCTCTCTCTTGTCTCTCTCACTCCCTCCCACCCCCTCTCTCTGTCACTGTTTTTCCTTCTCTCTCTCTCTCTCTCTCTCACTCTGTCCCTCCCACCCCCCTCTCTCTGTCACTATGTCTCCCGATCTCTCTCTCATTCTCACTCCGTCCCTCCCACCCCCCTCTCTCTGTCACTGTGTTTCCTTCTCTCTCTCTCTCTCTCTCTCTCTCTCACTCTGTCCCTCCCACCCCCCTCTCTCTGTCACTATGTCTCCCTCTCTCTCTCTGTCTCTGGTCTTGAAATGTAGCTAACTGGTTTGTGCTTTTTGTGTATGCGCACATCTGGTACTCTTTGTACCCTTATTACCTTGGAGAGACACTCATGATGGGCAACTGATCCCATACAATAGCTTTAAAATAACAAATACGCTGATAAGGGTGCGGGAAAGTGGATTGATATACACAGTGAATGGTTTGTTTGTAATGTTTGTTGACCCCGTTCCCTTCAGGGCCGGAGACTGATGTATTCCTCCTGAAATCTCTCTTCATTTTCCCAGATTCACACCCTTCTCATTACTGTTTCATGCGTTCCACTGAGGGCTTTTGTCTCGTCTTTGCAGAATGTTGATGTCCCTCCTCCTTCTTTGGAATTGCGGGAAGGCGAACTTTATGAGGAACCCACATCGCCCTGTCCTCGTCCAGACACCGGTGGAGACGGAAGGGGATGGGCTCGCATCTCGGACGCTCGCAGACCCTGAGAAGCTGGACAGGCCCCTGAAGCACTTTGAGAATGCTGACTTTAGTTTTTTTTTTTTTTTTTTTTTTTTTTTTTTTTGCTTTCAGGCATTTGGTTCCCACAGCCAATGGGAGTGCATGCCAAAAGACCTGGTGATTTGGATCCCACAGCAAGGGAATCTTACAGCCAATCAGAATAGCGTATCAAGACTATTACTGCCAACCAAGAGCCAATAATATCATAAAACAACTAAAACAAAATAAAGAGGAAGAAAGGAAATGAGAATTGATCTAATAATAGGTAGATCAAAATATGTAGTGTAATTATGACAACTAAATATAAACCTAACTTTTTAAAAAAGTGCCTCATTTTTGATTGTAGCCATTTTTACAAGGAAAAGAAAGCTCTATCACAATTTGGTCTGACAGAAAGTCACATTTGTCTTCTTGTGCTCGTTTTGTAGTGTAACTATGGTGAAGACATTAAAAACACAAAAAGAATGGAAGTTATGTAAGTGATGACAATGATAATCAGATGGCCTTACTGTGTTGTTTGAAGCATTTAAAGAGCAGCCTCTTTTCACTTTACTCTGTGCCTGCTGCAAAGATCTGACTGACTGCTGTCAATCACTCTGCCCTTCACTATATAGTCCAACAGCCTCAGTCATTGTCACTATACAGCGTTTTACACACCCATTCATGTACAGGCTCTAACTCGCACACCAAGGAGTGGTGTGCGCGTGTGTACAGTAATCACAAATACAGATTCAAGTATATGTAGTACTCTGCATGCCAGGACACATTTATTCTTGTGAATACAAATAGTCTTTCTCACACACTTGTTCGAGCCCCACCGATGTACATCGACCGGACAAATCAGGGTGCGGTGACTACAGCACAGGAAACAGTCCCCAGTGCAGTGCTGGAGTGATGAATACTGTCACAGTCTGTCATCGCAAAGACGCTTGAGTGGATCACTGCCGGGCTCATTCAAACTGCGGCTGACTCTGAAAAAGACCTGATTGGACAGGATTGGTGCGATCGATCTCATTAAAAGATTAGGACAGGTATAGCTCTCTTAATCCCTGTGTGCGCAAAACCTGTAAGTGTCACCATGGAAGGTCAGGCTGGTTCGCTGCCAAGACCCCGGCGAGGACCGTCGGAAACCGCCTCGTTTCTGTTTGGCCACGCCTCCCCTGTGTGTGTCTGTGATCCTCAGGCGAAATGAACTTACCCCCCCCCCCCCCCCCCCCCCCCCGCCATCCAGGACTCCCCCCGCCCCTCCTCTTCGCGACAGCAGCCCCCTCCTGTCTATTCTCCAGTACAGGGTAGAACCAAGGCGGCAGCAGTGTCCGGTCTTTTCTTTGCTTCTCCTTCACTCTGTAGAGAAACTTTGCTTTACACGCTGCAGCTATGCATCAGCAAAAACACTCAAGTGCCTGTGTGTCCACCCCTCCTTATTCCCCCGTTCTGCAGTCTGCAGTGTTCCTGCAGAGGAGATCCTCCTGCTTATATATAGTGTTTAGTTTTTTGTGTCTCTTTAGCGGATGTACAATTCTGTAGCAGTAGCCTTGCCCCCGTGCTGTTGCTTGATAATGTAGACCCATTGTAGGTCTGGACTTACACCATTTATGCTCACTGGGGGAGAAGCACTTTTTCTCTTTCGAAAAGACATTCTGTTGATGGCAGTTGGTACCAAAATACAATCTCTGTGTTGCTTGCACACAGACCATTATAAAAAAGACTTGTCAGTTCACACTGCAGATATGTGAATTACAGTCTCATTTCCATGATAAAGTAGTCTGCTATAATTATTGAAATGTACAGTGTTTTTCTTTTAAAATATATATATTTTCACAACAATTAAGGAGACACTCTTGCCCCATAACCTTCCCTGGCTTAGACATGGGACAGGTGTGTTTTAGGACTGCCTCCAAGAAGATTCAACCCTGAGTAACTTGAAGGTTCATGGTTTGTTTTGTAATTGATCAGTATTCCAGTTCTTTTGGTTTGATCTGAACAATGAAAGAATATAGCTAGGGGAAAATACAGATAAGGACAATGTATGTATATCTGTTTTTTTGTTTTTTTTTGTGTCTGTGTAAATATTTTGTGTCTATCAATCTGTATTGCCAGAGTCAATTAAGTGGACCGATGTAATGTGATTGGTTGGTGAGTACTATTATGAGGTGGTAATTGCTTATAGTGTACAGTTGGTAATTGGTGGCCCAAATCTCACTTTGTATTTTTTTGCTGTAGACGGTTGTAACGTAACAAGGATGTACTGTACTGCCAACATAATATTTTAAGCAATTATTAGAAGAATTAAATGATTATATTAAGTTGACTAAAGGGTAGTAAGGATTGTTGTGATCGTAGCAGATGCAAAATAAACCTGTACTGTTGCTGATAAACCATCTGCAATTATGGGGTTGGAGTGTCACCTTTACAGTCCTTGTAAAAACAACCATTTCCATGCCGAAGGAGAAAGAGAGAAATGTAATAATATAGCTATTAATAATGGTAATGATGAGAATGATGTGTTGGTAATGGGTGTATAGGCTCTAAGTTGCTGTATTTTCTTGTATAGAAGTAGAATTTATTGGGTGGGGAGGCTTTTTTCCTGCTTATGGGGATTGTTGAAAATGCAAGGTTATGATACTTGCCTGTGATGTAGAAAATGTCACTGTTGCTTGAAAAACAAAAATGAAATGAAAAAAGGACAGCTGAATAACAGATGGTGTGTTTGTGTTTTCATTTTATACATACAGTATCATCTGTGGAAATCACAAGGGTGAAAAACACTCAGTGTGCACAAGTCCAAGTTCATGTAGCATGCTAACTGACAGAGAGGCTAGTCTCATTACACATGTGCACTGTAAACATGCCCAAGCGTACAGTCACAGACCCGCCGAAGAGCAGGGAAACCGTGATGTGCACTCGCAGAAAACCTCTGTGTTTGATAGATTTGTTTTTCAGAAAATTGATCCGTCGTGAGTTTTAAAAAGGCTTGTATATAGTCATCTTATATAGTAAATATGTAAATGAAATGCAGAGCTCTGTGTACAGAGCTAATGGAGACCAATGTCATTAAACACCGAAGCTGAAAATTGCGTTCTATGTATTAACTGTGTGGAAAACCAGCTTCTTCCATCTCGGGTGAGCAGGGTGATGATGTTTGCGTGGTGCACCGCAGGTAGGAACAGATGGCTGGGTAACTTAATCCAGGTTAGTTCTTGTTCATATAAATGGGAATGAGACACATTAACACCTGTGTCTGAATGGAACTGAGACCCACATGATCCCCCGTGTGAATGGGAAAGAGAGCGCTGCTCAGATCTACACTGGCAGGTTCTGTTGTAGCCCGTAGGGATGGGAGGATCTCGTAGCTACTCTGTAGGTTCTGGTGAATGCCGATATCTTTGTGTCTGAAACACACACACACACACACACACACACGCAACAATTTGTGTCAAGTGCTCGGTGATTGGGGATTGAAGGGGAGGGTGAAGACTAAAGAGCCGATATTTGCATGAGCTTTGCATATTGCCGAGTAGACGTATTGCATTCCTGCAGCGTTGCCATTACATAGTTGTGGGGTTCATAATGATGCAATACTGTCGCGAGAGCGTCGTGCTAAAACACCACAGTTGTTCTGAAGCGATGTGAGCACAATATCATGGGAACTGTATAATCATTCCCGAGCCGCTGCCGCACGTGCACTGGGCCCTTGTGCTGCTTAGATGAGTGCAAATGTGCGCTAGCCTCCAACCAGAAGGGACAGGGGCCCTGCTTTTAAAATGGTCACCATGGAGACACAGAGACAGAATTTCCGCCAAGCTCTAAAGCTGGAGTACAGAGCTGTGTTATTGGGACAGAGCCAAGGAAAGGGACACAAAGAAGAGATGATGATGTCTCAAATCTGCAGGCTGAAAAGCCTCATGCCAACAGGTGGGAAAGGAGGAAGAGGAGAAGCATGTTTGGAAATTTAAAAAACTTTCAGTTTCTCTGAGAAAATATAGCTAGAATGGTCACAGCATCAAGGGCTACATACTGAATGTCTATGAACTCACCATCATGACCCCGTGTTCCAATGTACTGGGCTTAGTGCAAACAATGCAGAATAACAAACAAAAGAAAGAGAGATGCAGATATACTTCCATGCTAAAACAAGTATGAAGTCCAAGAGAAAAAGACACGTGAAGGGGAGGGGATGCAGTAACACATAATTGCCGTATTAAAAACAAGCATGGGAAAACACATGGACCTTGGTGGACATGGGGCTTAAAAGTTAGTTTATATTCACAACTGTGTCCATAATACTTTCACCACCTCCAAATGTTTATTGTGTCTCCAAATCTGACACAAACGTACAGGATAAGGGCATTGGCAATTCACACTTCAGTTTGCTGGCAATCATACAGGAAGTCTTCCATCTTTATTGCTTCCTTTTCAGCACAAGCTGGCAGGAAGCCCATTCTGTGTGTGACACGGAAATAACTCCCCTCTTGGCCCAAAAAACAAGCACACACACACACACACGCACTCACGCACACACGCAGTGATTGTGGGACATCTGCTTTGATGGTCCTGTGACATCATTAATATTTGGAGGATACTTTTTCAGTATCCCTTTTTCTATACTATCTGATATTTAAAATATTAAATGAATAAGATGTTCATGAAAATGTTTTTTTTCATATATAAGTTCTTTTCTCTTTAGCTTGGATTTCCATGAACACATGTATGTCTTGTTGAAATAGAATTTGTGGGAATATGAAATAGAAATCCTACAAAGAAGTTTTTTTTTTCTTTTTGCATAGTTTTAGTCCTGCAGTTCCCCCCTCCTCCCCCTCCCCTTTTACAGAGTCGAATGAGAAAAACAAAAAGGCTTTCTCCCTCTCCCTCTCCCCCTTTCAGTGACGTGTTCAGTCTTGCGGCTGTGCCTGGGAAACACAAGCAAAATGTGTTTACTTGTACATTTGTGCGTTTCTGTGCCATGTATGTCCCGTTGAAACCGAATTTGAGATTGAGTTAAAAAACAGAAAGTGACGCACTGAAAGAAATTTTAGCTGGGTGCTGGGGTATATTTGGGGGGGGGGGGGGGGCAGGGGAGTGGAAAGGGAGAGCGTAAGGGAGGGGCTAGATGACTTAGGGGCCTCTGTAGTTTATTTTTCTTGAGAACTCCTTGAAAGCCACAGACACATGGTACACAATCCCACTCTCCAGACACGTTGAGGGAAAGAAGTAGGCAATGTGTGAAAAAATGAATGAAAGAGTTAAAGTGGGCTCATAAACAGAGGTAAAAGAGGGCTAGTAATTAGTCTTCAGAGAATAAATAACAGAACACTCGTCACAAAAATAGACTGTTCTTATGTGGAGACATTCTTGAGAAATTGGGCTGTCCAATTTTCTGTGTTTTTTTTTTTGGGGGGGGGGGGGGGGGTTTGATGTGGATACAGTTGCAGCAGTACGTTTACACATGATTGACACAACCGTGGGCTTTTTCATGTGTTTGGCCTCCTACAACCCTGGTGCAACAGTTAAGGACAAGTAGACGACTGGTGTGGCTCATCACGACTGGTTAGGGGTCATCTTGTATGAATGAGGCAGTTTCTGTGATCTGAATGGGGCAGAGGCCCTGGACACAAGCTTTAATCCTTCTGAAAGACATGCATGAACTATCTGAACTGTTGAATTGGAACTATTATATTTGTATTAAAGTTCATATTCATCTTCATTTACAATATTTTGACTGAAGCAAACCATTTTTACCATTGTACAGTTACAATGGTTGACAATGTTGGACATCCATTTTATTCCGTTTACAGTTTTTTGCAACCTTTCTTTTTAAATCCTACATGCACATTTGTAAATTTCCATAAAACCATTGTAAAGCCAAAATTATTCATGCGATTCAACTTTTTTTTAATTCTCTGAAATATTTTCCTTTTCCTAGGTTTTGTTTTCTCTGTTTTATTTCTTCCAAACATTTACTGCAATAACCTAACGTGATGCCTCGTGGCAAACTGTTTTATGTGGATTTTGAGCGACATCTAGTGGTAGCATTGACCACCAATATGAAGTTTACTGCAATTTCTGTTTGACTTTCAAAAAGAGAACAATTTGTACAATAAACGTAGCTTGCGAATCCCTTGCTTTTCGAATACATCATATGTATACAATGCATTGTTGTAAATTGCACATAAACAAAATTTTGTAATTGCTAGTATTGGTGGCTAGAGAGAATTGTCATAGGTGGGGCTGTTCACATAGAACAATATACAGGGATAAGAATGGGATGAAGAGGAGGGATACCCCTTGCTATAATTTTTTATATTTAATTTTTTTTTTTTTTTTTACAGCTACAAATAGTCTATTTTGATTCCTTCTGATGGGAGATATAGGGTGCCATTTGTGAACATTTGTTGCACATTCTGTAATCCTGCACAATTTTTGCACATTTAACATTGCCAAATGTAAAATAAATAAATACATTTTAAAAAGTCTGTTATTTAAACATTTAGAGAGAAAATTGTGTAAACCATTGTATTCACTTTTCCAAGAACAATGTTCTGCATTAAACAAGATTGAAAAATAAAATACAATATATAAATATAAATGTTAAATGTGAATCTTAAAAATAGATGTAAATGTTAAAAGTAAGTGTAAATGTTCCATGTGCCACTGGCAATGGTTCAATATCATTCTCCAAAAAGTGCCACATGTTATCTGTGCAATGAATGTGAAAAGTATGCATTTAATCTACGCTGTAATATTTTATGTTTTCACTTTAATTGTTCCTTGTTCTGACTTAACTGACTTGTCACTTTGAACTATGGACAATGTCACCTGAGGCCTCCCGTGATCTCTGTAGCTTTTAAATCTGGTCATTTAGCTCATTTTTAATAGCTGCTATCATAATACTTATGCAGCTTTCAGCATTTTTGTTTTTTGGTCTCATTTGTTACATTTGTTCCATTGAATATTGTTTGCCAGATTACATTGTGTATACATAGAGACAACAATAGTGTATCATGTTGATTATAACTGTTAAAAACAAAGCAGACATTTGTGTAATTTTTGTGTTATAATCAACATGATAAAATACTGAAATATAATTTGTAATGTTCTGGTTAATCTTGTTTGCCATATTGCATGATGTACATCTAAAAATATCAGTAGTTTATCATGTTGAATTTAACTGAATGATGCCATGACAAGCAGTTTATCAGTTACATTACAGAGCACATTCCTGATATTTTCATATATTTCATTACATTGCAAGTACTTAGAAGATACTCTAAACCAAAGGTGATGTACAGTAGTGGTGAACATCCACATTAGCCTAACAAATTATCTGTATTGTAAAAAAGAAAGTACCATGTGGAGTGAATAGTCTACCATTGAACCATTGATAAGCTGATTCATAATGAAAATTTAGCTCATATCCAATTAAGATGTATCCCCGTTCAAACTGTACAACAGTGTCCAGCATGGGTTACATTGGGTATGAATAATTATTTCCCATTGTGATTTTCTGCCCACTGTTGTGAAAGAATACACGTTTATTCCAGTGGATTTCAAGCTCTGTAGAATGATTACGTAAGAAATAATTTCATGTCTATGGACTATGGCAGTGTGGAAATAGTGACATCATGGTGGGGTGGGGGACACCTAACGACAACAGAAACAAAGCTGACGTTTTTGAGGCTACCCCGTGGGTATATGGATGAGGTTGTGTCAAGTAGTGTGTTTCACAGAAAGTACCTTTGTGTAATCTATTATTGACATCAATGTGGATGTCACTGCCAAATCATTTAGTGTAACTGCCATGACTGACACACCCTTGGGATTCCCGGTTGCTTAGATACACACAAAATGGACTGCTAAACAACAATTTACTTAATAACTCACTGTCAACTTTTCAGTGCTTTTATTTTCTAAAAACAATAAACAAAATTCCTTATATTCAGTGACTTGAGACACTTCATAACATTTGGCATTCTCTGTGTCATTTCCACCTAGGGGTGTCATTACCACATTGAGGATGATGGATAAAATCTTTACAATCACATTGTACATGCAAAATACTTACAGTCAGGGAAATTACACTCAAAAACACTAGCAAATGTCTGCGTGCGACTACTGTGGAACAGTGATACACAGAAAAACACAACCAAGGAGTCCAGGTATGGTCTTTGGACACACACACACACACACACACACACACACATCACACAGCCATCTCTTATCAGTTAGATAAGCATCCCCCTCTGTCCTCTCCGTCCAGTATCCAGCCACTAACCATACATAAATTGTCATGGTGCCTCATGTGATCGGTGGGAGCTTACAGGGGTCAGCTGCAGAGCGATCAACCAATCAAATTGCTGCAGTGTCTGAAGCAGCAGGCCTAAGGGTCCGCTATGTGAGTAACCTGAGGCAGAGGGGGATTGGGTCTCCCGGAAACAGTCAAACTAATTCCGCCTGGTTACAAAAGCAAACAGCTTGAGGAATGTGGCCCCAACCCCTGGTTCTACTGGCCTTCCATACAATTAACAATGCTGAACATTTTAGAGCGGATCAATGTGACAGCATGTACACTGGCTCTGTTTGGTTTCATTACTGTGAGCATGTGTGGAAGGGGAATAGCATGCGTTTGTTACATGTATCTCATGACCCATTTCAAGACACTGCTGAATATTACAGGGCTAAATTGTTTGAGATGAGTTGGATCTGAATTTGGCATGCTTGAACACATATGTAGACATGTAGTTTTGAATATGGTTGGCAATCATAATTTTTAAATCAATAGCTAAAAAGTTAACAGCATGCTGAAAAGCTGTGAGCATGTACCTGTGTTAACAGCGTTAACTGATGTAAATAAGCAAGTGTACACATTGTTTTAAGACACAAGTTGGAAATGTATGTGATTTGTGTGTAAATGAGCACATACCATAATAAGAATGTACTGTATCATTTTGAGGATTATACATAGCTGTCTGCCATCAGCACCTTGAAGTCAGATCACAGGCATTAGAGGCATGACAGATAAACCCATATCCTTCTGACTGTGATGAATTTACTGGGTGGCAGTGTAGTATAATGGGTAAGGAGCTGGTCTTGGTCTTGAGCAGGTTCGATTCCTGGGTTCAATTCCTCAAAAAACCTTGAGCGAGGTACTTAACATGCATTGCTTCAGTATATATCCAGCTGAATAAAATGATCCAATGTAAATGCAATGTAAAACTGTCGCTCTGAATAAGAGTGTCTGCTAAATGCCTGTGATGTAATGTACTGGATAAAAAGAGAGCAGGATGAGACTTGAAAAAAAAACGTGCTGCCTGTTTCAGGCAGGCGGCACATTTTAAGTGTGATTCTGGCAAAGGTTTTTCAGCATGCCAGAAATTAGCTCACAAAATGCAGACATGATTACTGTAACTCTTAGTCATAAGCATCTGGTCTCATCATGTTTCCAATGTAGTTGATTGATTAATAGTAAAGTAACAACTGGGATAATTGCAACGAGGCAAAAGTACAGCGCAGGTGTCAGATTCCAGACCTGGATGGCAACAGTGTTGCTGGTTTTTGGTGTATTACAGCTCCAGTGATTCATTTCAGTTGTTGATTGGCTTGATGGGCCTTGACTGACCACTAATGTAAAGGAAATCACAGAATCTTACCAACACTGGCACCCTCGTATTTGACACTACTGCTGTCAAGGTTGAGGATTCAGAGTATCTGTGCAGAATTCAGAATCTACAGTGCATTCATCCCATCACACCTGTTACTGTCGTTATTCTAATAAGGTACTTTTTCTTCAAACAGACAACTAAGGTAATTTTCTGTCAGCTGTTTTCTCTTAGAGATGCCATTTTGAGCACTAGGGGGCAGAAACAGTCTCATTCCAGAAGTACTGGCAAACCCTATCTGCCTAGTATTGGGAGGGTGAATATTTTTGCAAATGTCTTTAATTTAAAAAATATATATTTTGAATCAAAAATGTGTGACATTATTGTGTTGGCAAAGGTGTTACACATTCAAAAACTGAGCGTGTAACAGGGCAAAATATGTAGAAGTTCAATGGGGAGTGAATGCTTGCTGATGTCATGCAAACTGATGATTGAGGTCATGCAAACTAATGACAAACTAGTAACTTTGAAGTACCCATTTGAACTCTTTGGTTAAAGATAGATTGAAGGCCTTTGTGCTGTACTTATCAACTGCCAGTTTGGTAGAATGCAACCTAACAGGAGTTCTTTCTCTCTCTAAATTATCAAAGTATCGTGTCATTTTTGCACTTACTTTCCAGCATTCAGTCAGGAAGAATTTCTGACATTTTTTCCTTCATGATTACTTATGATTGTTATCCTCATCTCAAGACACATGAAATGTTTTACCTTTTACAGTTACATTACTGGAAGATTACTGGCATTTACCAGATGTTCTTATCCAGAGATATACATAGCATTTACATTGCATCCATTTATACAGCTGGATACATACTGAAGCAGGTCAATTGTACCTTGTTCAAGGGTACAAGGGCAGTGTCCTACCTAGGAATCTAACCTTTAGGTTACAAGACCAGTTCCTTACCCATTATCCTGCACTGCTACCCCTGTTTAAAGAAAGGACACAAGTACAGTATAAGATCAGTTTGTCCTCTTACATAGAAAGGCACTCTGATTCAGGGCATGTGCCAAATTAAAGATACAGTAGATGCCTTCACAATTAAAATCATTACACTTTCATACGTTCTTTGAAAACAAATGCATAAATATAGTGAATTACATTGTATAATATTATTGTAATGCAATTCCAGGAAAAGTAAGGGCAGTGTCAAATAGGTTTAATGACACTTAATGACACGATGGTCCTCTGAGACCCGGACTGAGTCACCCTGCTTCATCACGTTAGATACACGAAGACAATTACAGTGACGGTCGTTGAGCTGAACATAGACAAGGCAGAAAACTTCCCTTTAAACTGGTGATGGGTCTCGACATGTTTTAATTCGTTTTTATTAATAGAATATGTCGTATTACAGCAATGCTTTTGCCATTAATTCAGTTAGTTTTTATCTGCCAAAGAAGAGGATAACTGAAAATCTATTTTTTTGTTTTATTGGTAGGTTCAACGCTGTTATTCCCCAAGGACAGCAGACAGCCGTTGAACCGTGCCCTGAATAGTGCATAAACTGGCGCCTAAATTGAAGTTTAATTTTTAGTGTGTGACATCAGATGCAGTTGAATGATATTCGACTGATGGCTGTATTGGAATGGTTTGAGGTTTTAAGATTGAGCATATGTGAGGAAGGTTCTGAGGGTTCTGACCGAAAGCAAATCTGTTTCAGCTCTACTGATGCCACTCTCTCTTTTAGAAAATTAAGCGAAAGATTAGGAAACAACTCTTATTTATTGGAAAAAATCAACTTAACATAAAGAATGCATATCTTTGAAAATAAATAGTATGACACAAATGGTCAATCGAATACAAGCTACAGTACTGCATAATAAGGACAAACAGAATACAAATTACAGTACTGCATACTGAAACATTCGCAATGCTAAAATTGCATTTTATAAAACATAAAATAATACAACGTTTAACTTAATGTTCTTATGAGAACTAGCCATATTAAATAATACAAAAAAACATCTCACATTCTCCAATGAACCGGAGTAGGCTAGCTTCTCATAATTAATACCAGAAATATTACGTCACCGCTCGCCTAATTTACCGAGCGGTCAACACTAACACTGTCCAAAAGCAGGGATCGGTTGCAGTCAGTCACCAGCAAGAGCTTCAGTCCATTTTTTTCCAGCCAGTGGTTCCATCCCGCGATTCAATAGGTCCTACCGGTTAAGATCACTTCTTTTTCAATGCGCAACGTGTGCGCACAATGTTGGGTATTACATCATGTAGCAGGACATCAACGCGAGGTCTTTGATATCTCCATCTGTCATGTATTCTGAATGACAAAGAAAGTTACTTAAGTGGGTATAAATTCATTTACAAGCCTTCCATCCAAAGAGACAACCTGACATTTCAAATGTCGCTATAATAATAGTAATAATCAAGGAATAAACAGCTGAAGTTCTTTCCAATTGGAAACAACGATAAAATAAAACTCAGCGGTAGATAACGATTTGATAGGCCTATAGCGTAGCCTAACATGTAACGTATGTTCAGTGTCGCACCATCAGGCATGATAATTATAGTCTATACTGTAATTTCTGGTAGACACATTAATTAAACGCTCACACTATTTCGCTATTTCGTTTAATATCATAATAATATTTATAGTAGTGGTAGTCTACTTACCACTTCCGCCACGCCGCGAATCTTGGTTGCTATTCCCCGTTAGTCTTCCACAGAACCGCTTCATTGATCGCCAGAGTTTGCCTTTTCTTGTTCGAGGAGGAGCAGTACTTCCCTGCACTCGCCCGTTTTTTTCAGCGTCGTTGTCCTCGTCCTCACTCTCGGTATCCTCAGCTGAACCACGATCGAGTACTCCTGCCGCTAAGATGCGCCCTAGTACACTTTCGTCTAACCGAAGCGCCATCCGTACCCCCTCGGTACCAGAGACAGTGGAGCAGCAACGGCATAGCGGACAGACAATCGCAACGTCTCCTGGACGAGCAATGGCTTGGGGCGTCGAAGGCCGGCACAAAGTTACCAGACACCTTTCGCAAAACGTATGCCCGCAGCTCAGTTCTCTGGGAGAGCGGCGACCTGTATTGTACATTCTGTAGCAAATACCGCACTCCAGTTCTGAACACATTTTGCCAGCTTCGGTTCCTAAAACCTACTTATGTGCTACCACAGATTCCTATATAGTCGAAATTCTTTTTAGCTGATTTATATACTGTACTACTCTAGAAGGGGTGGGGCCGGGGAGGGAATTCAGCTCGGGATATGCCCAAAATCCCTGCCTACACACTCACAAACCCGATGTCGTCACCGATGTTACAGCCCACACGCATGTCTCCAGCGTTGCTCAATCCTTCACGCTCAGCCCCGCATTCTGCTGTTTTTAAGGTAGATTTTAAATGAGTAAATAGGCCTATTTTGAACATAGCAGTAGCATTTATTCTCACACCCAGTAGAAAATAATTACATATATTTCGTTTCTCAAGAAAGCATTTAGCATTTCAGACACAAATATATTCATACACTATTTTTATCCAGATTTTATAATCAGAACTAGTCACACATTTTAAATACATTCGGCTAAATTAGGAAACCTTGGTTTTTGAGAACCACTGCCTAGTTAGTCTGACTGAAAGGTTATTATATTATCTTCAATAGTTGAAGAAAATGTTTTTGAAAGTTTAATTTGGCCCTGAAGCATCTCCAACTTGTACAGTTATGCAGCTGCTAGGGTTCTTTCTAGAACTAAGAAATAGGAACATATTGGTCCAGTGCTCAAATCTCTTCATGGGCTGCCTACCAAATTTAGACTTGACTATATGATTCTGATGTTAACTTATAAAGCATTAAACAATTTGGTTCCAGAATATCTTAGTGAGTTACTTATACCATACTCTCTTTCAAGATTACTTTGTTCTCAACATGCTGGTTATGTGAAAATTCCATGTATATCTAAAATTACAATGGGTGGTAGAACCTTCTCTTAAGCCGCGTTTCCACCGCAGGAACTATACCCCGGAACTAGGAACCTTTTGAGGAACTCAGTGCGTTTCCACCGCAGGAACTAGGGTCTAAATTTAGTTCTGGGGGCTTTGTTTTACCCCCCAAAACGTTCCTGCTCGGGGGGTAGTACTTTCCGAAAGTACAGGAACCTTTTGGGTGGAGCTTGCAGCGCTGAACATTTCTGATTGGTCGAGTACTCGTAGCATTTGTGTTGTATTTATTTTCCGCCATTACCCGCCATGTTTGAAAATATGCAGCGGCAAACCAATTTATTTTCATAATAACTTCGAATCAAACTTGTATGTTATGCGGCGCAGTAGCCTACTTTTGGTTATAGCCTGTCAACGTCTTGGAATTATAACGTGTGCTCTTCTGTTCTTTTCTTGCTTTAGTATTCGTTTTATAAAATGCCAAGCATTCGTGCTGGGACAGCATATTACGTAGCCTACCAAAACATTCAAACGGATTAATTCGGTTGCTGAATATTTTCTTCCGGATTTTCTTTGTTAGCCCGTTGTAATTGACTCAAAACGTTTGATACAGTTATGTGAGGTATGCGGTAGTTCTGCATAATTAACATTGGTGATACAGTACAAAGCAAGCTGGAAATCACCTTCCGCACTTTTTATCCGGGTAAAATAACAGGTTAATTCTAGTAATCTTCCCTTTATCTTTTTCAGACTGCCGTAATTTTACTCAATTTTACTGCCATTTTTCAATTCCACGAAAAGACCAGGAAGGCTATGGACTCATTTATGGTGCATGGTTCGCATCTGGAGGGCACACTTCGCTGCTCGGCTAGCAGTAACTTCGAAGGAAAGCAAACGGTGGCTGTACCACTACTAATTTACATTTTCACGCAAGTCCGAGTTTTCGTTCTATTCTTGTCATTTTGCGATTAGCATATATGGAATTGACGACGAGAAAGTAATAAAACAGCAAATTGTTTACAACGTGTGCATGTTTTCTGCTGTTAATGAATGTGTTTGAGAGGATATATGAAAATCAATAAATACAAAAGTAACCATATATAGTCATTGTTGGTAACCCGTTGTATATAAGTGGAATAAACCCCTCCGGGCTGTCCCGGTTATTAGAAAATAATGTAGGCTACTTCGGTGGTAGTATGGGGTTACAGAAGAAATCATATGACAGATGGACCGACGACAACGTCAGTGGGCTAATTTGCCTAATCTTCGCGGTACTTTAGACCCCGGTGGAAACGCAGACAACCATTGGCTGAAGGAACCTTTTAGTTCCTGGTAAAGTAGTTCCTGGGACTGAAAGTTCCGGGTAATTTTGGTGGAAACGCGGCTTTACTGAGCCCCTGTCCTGGAACAATCTCCCTATACATTTGCAGGCTTCAGACACACTCTTTGTCTTTAAGTGTAGGCTTAAAACGTATGTCTTTGGCTAATCCAATAGTTTGCCAGTTCTATAGTCCTATACCCTGTTAAATGGTCAAGTTTAATCATGAGTTTATGAAGTTAGATGCGGTTGTCTAGACTGCTGAATGGGCCAGGGTGCACTTGCAGTACTGCCACTTAAGCCAGCAGGACCAAATTCTCGCTTCTCAAACCTAAGGAGCACTTATTAATGGACTGTTTACACACATCTGAGGTGTCAAGCTGGCCGCCAACAGAGCGGGACACCCCTTTGCTGCTGTAACAGCCTCCACTCTTCTGGGAAGGTTTCCCACTATATTTTGGAACATGGCATTAAATTACATTACATTGCATTGCATTTATTTGGCAGACGCTTTTATCCAAAGCGACGTACAATTAGTGCATACCAAAGGTCATTGGAACAACTACAAAACACAGGTCTGATAAGGTACAATACTCATTTTTCAGCTGTTATTCATAGCCATGGACACATTAAGTCCAGTTCCCACAGTAAACATTACTCTCTGAACTAACCTATGCTAAATCAACCTAGGAGGCATGACAAGCTACCACATCAAGATAATACAAAGTACAATATAAGTGCTGGATGGAGGTGCATGTAATATGAAAGTATCACAGGAGGTACATGTGTAACATGAAAGAGGAAGATTTAAGTGATAAAAATGATCCCAGATTGGAAGTGCCTTGCAGCGTGGTGATAGTTAGTCCAGGTATAGTCTGAAGAGATGAGTCTTCAGATCACAGAAGAAGATGGGCAATGACTGAATGGTTTGTAAAGGAACAGGGAGTTTGTTCCACCACTGGGGAGCTTGATTGCAGAAGCTCCGTGGTAGAGACGAGCATAAACCATTCACCCGGATGGCAGGGGGTGAAGACAAGTCGGGCAGCAGCATTCTGAATCAGTGGCTGCAGGGATTCACTTCCATTCAGCCACAAGAGCATTAGTGAGGTTGGGCACTGATGTTGGGCGTAAGGCCTGGCTCGCAGTCAGCATTCCAATTTTATCCCAATGGTGCTTGATGGGGTAGAGGTCAGGGCTCTGTGCTGGCCTGTCAATTTCTCCCTGTGACAGACACGCCTGCCACAGGCCACCGAAGTGGCTTTCCTTGGGGCCCTCCAGCACAGAGACACAGGGAGATGATGTTAAAACAGTCCACATTTATTCCACGAGGGTTTGGCAAGATGGTATAGCCAAATGAGCAGATGTTAACCCTGTCATGACGGAAGCTGCCTGGTGTGGGTGGGGATGGCAGATTTAACCTGTGCGCAGTGATTACCTCACTACGCACAGGTGCAGCCACTCCTGTTCCTGGGTCCAATTAGCCTGGCCAATTATCTAATTCTTCACCAATTATCCAATTGGCCAGGTCTAATTAGCTTGACCCAGGGCAGGTGTGGCTGCTTAAACCAGCCATCCCCACACCACACTCCCCTACCAAACTCAGCAAACCGTTTCTTTACGGACCTTGCTTTGTGCACTGGGGCATTGTCATACTGAAACAGGAATAGGCCTTCCCCTAACTTTTGCCACAATTTTGGAAGCACACAGTTCTCTAGAATGCTATTTTATGCTGTAACTTTAAGATTTTCCCTGTATGTTTCCACTTCACAATAACAGCACTTACAGTTGAGTGGGGCAGCTCTAGCAGGGCAGAAACTTGACAAACTGATTTGTTGGAAAGGTGGGATCCTATGATAGTGCCAATGGACAGTTTGTCAATGGAGATTGCATGGCTGTATGCTTGATTTTATGCACCTGCTAGAAATTAGTGTGGCTGATATAGCCAAAACCATTAATTAGAAGGGGTGTCCACATACTTTTGGGAATGTAGTGTATGATCTGAGTTAGCCCTGCATGGTTAGTGCATAAATTGAAATCCAGGTGGGGCTCCAGTACATTTACTTTGTGTGTTGACAATCTTTATAGTACCTATTTAGTATAATATTTTTCCTGGGACTCCTACCCCCCCCCCCCCCCCCCCCACCCCCCTCAGTCTGAGTTCATTGCTCCAGCCTTGTTTCCCTGCCCTCAGTTCATGGGATCGCTACAACCCTGTTACTCCCCTGGCCCCTCTAAATTGTGATATACTTAATGATACAATTTGGACTTCAACTATTCCATTTAGTTTAATACCTCACCTGTAACACGCTCAACTAATTTTAATTGCTGTGATAGATCCCTTATTCGCTTTCTGTTACATTTACATTATACCACTGGTTTACACGAGACTGGCCAGTGGAGGATGGGCTGCAATTTCTTCCCATCTGGGAGTTTTTCTCACCGCTGTTTGAAGGTTTTTCTCTCCTCTGGGAGTTTATTTTTACCTCATGTGCTTGCTTTTTGGGGGTTCAGGCCTGGTATTGCAGATTGTGTGAGCTGGCTAATGAAAACAAGACTTAAAAGAAGACAGCGTGCAGTTAACTCTGTCTATTGGTCACATTCATTAACAGTGCAGTGACTCATTCAACTGCTTTGGCCCCAGGGAACAATTAATAATGAACTTCAAAAAATCACCACGAAACAGTGAAGAAAATTTTGTGAGATATTGAAGATAGTGGCAAAATAAACATAGTATTGTATGTCTTTTCTTTATGTGTGTGTGTATGTGTGTGTGTGACTTGGCTTGGCTGACATTCATTTTTAACTTAAATAACTTCCTTTGAACCAATTTCTATAGCATAAATCTTCTAGTCCATTGCCTATATGACCCGAAGTGGGCATATTATCAGTAACTTCAGTAACCAATTATAGAATAAAGTGTCAGTGACTCCGTTGGGTACTTGGAGGTCAGTGGGCAAGGTTGAAGACAGAGGAAGAGCCTTCTTTGGTTGTAAACACAGGACCACAGCAAGGTGAGAAACATTCCTGCATAGTATGCCTTTAAACACTGGAATGCAAACTTTTGTTGAATTACCAAACTTGAGCAGACAGGTGTGGGGGCCTCTATTATGATTCAACAGAAATTAGTGTTGGATCTTTTCACTGAGAATTACTGTCAATCATGTGTGAATGTTCTCTCATCACAGTGGTCCAAGAACAATGGAGAAGTATGCAATGCATTCAATTTCCAGATTGGCTGTGAAGATCTAGCTATATAAAACACATTAAAATCCTATTCAAGCCAATACACAGGACATTATTCCACAGACATAAGTCTGTAATTCAGGTACAGGAGCACAAGGATTTTGCCTCTAAACTTAAACTCTGGTAGGCTAGATTGTTGTTCTGTTGTTGATCATGAAATAATGCAAAATACCACTTGTTACTTTCCTGCACCGGAGAGAAGGGAGCACTGGGAAAAAAACAAAGCTGCATTGTGGTTTATATGTGGATGCAAGGAAGGTGAGGATGGATGGCAAGGTGAGGTGGATCCATCAAAATGGGAATAGCCTGTCAGTTTGTTTGATCCTAGAGGGCCTTTTGAACAATGTTTGGGGGAGGGGGCTTATTCATGCTATTCCCTGTCCTAGTAACCCGCACACAGCCAGGGAAATAACGTCTGGGTAACCCTGCTCAACTCCCTGGGTATGGGAGCAAGCAGGGAATGGATAGAGGAGAGAGAGTGAGAGAGAGTAGCAGTAAAAGACTAATGAACAGATAGAGTGATACTGATTTAAATGGATACAAACAGGTGAAGAGAGGAGTCATTGTCAGAGCAGCTTCATACTGATATCTGACGTAAAAGAGAAGGAGGTGATGGGATTATGGATTAGGATTTTGGGACTCCAGAAGAACACTGACGTTCACTTCGGCTACAGAGACTACTGAAGGGGTAAATACAACTTCTTTGAATCTTTGATTTCTTTCTTTGTGTGTACCCTGTCTTTAACCCATCTGTACACACACACACAAATACAAAATATCTGTAAGTTAAAAAAAAAAATTTTTAGCCCAGAAGGTCTTCACATTGCATGACATGGAAATATTTGAAAGCAGTAATTAATCATTTGTCTTTGGTTCACTTTGGTTTGGTATTAGCTTTCATTTTCGTAATGTTTATGTTTTCCAGCAATGTTTATCATTTTCCTGGGATGTAAAATTGAAACATTATGCATTGTGTGTGTGTGTGTGTGTGTGTGTGTGTGTGTGTTACCCATATGTGTGTATGCCTTTGGTCTCCGATCTTCCAATCTGCTAACTGTCCTCAGAGAGTGGGTTTGCATTGCCAGGCAACTACCCCAAGTTAGTGTTGCTGTGTCTGTGTCAGTAGTGGCCTGGGACTAGAAGTCCACACAAATAAACACCAGGGTATACTTTACATATGTTATATATTCAGTTGAGTCTACAGAAGTGCGCTCACATACAATTATTGCTTCTCAATCTTATCAATATTACTACTGAGTCACTATATTCTACTGAAGGATTATCATACCTGCGATATATTCCTTTTTCAGTCTACTTAATTGTGTACTTGATTAGTTGTATCAGGCATGCTTAAGATAGAACACATCAAATGCCTGGATCTGGCTAGGGGTACCCAGGAAGTTTGGGAGTAGTGTAACTCATATCAAGAGAATTTTGACCAAAGCATTATCTTTGATCAGTAAAGAGGGATCTCAATTCAAAAGTCAAAGTGGGTCAATTCTGGGCAATCATAAAAACATAACAGGTAAGGATATTTTTTTAAAAAGTTGATCAATATTTGAGAACATATTAAAAACAGGGTAGCCAAGGTAAGCTATTTATAAGAATGTGATTAACTGTAAATATACATTATTATAAATAAACATTGCCACACAAAGAGGGAGGACAGGGAAATAGAGAACCATAAAAAGCATTTGTTAGGATAAAGCTGAAGTACAGGAAACTAGAATAAATCCACATTGATGTCACTGCAAACAGTTCAAAGTTCAACAACTGACTGGGAAAGTACCCAGAAAGCTGAACACGTCACAGTTTTGCTACGTCTATTGTTATTGCTTCATTAACTCATGACTCACTTTCGTGTTGTGGAGCAACCGTCTGGGAAAGAATTGTGTGTGCTGGCTGAGGAACGGACAGGGAACATACTATATTTCTATACTGTCAATCATATGTTTTAAAATAATTCACAGCAGTAACCTGGTTCAGATGCACAATGTAAGAGAGTGGAAAAAGGTTATGCAGGCATTATTGACTGTAGTCTCTTTTGCATATATCCAGGTTTCTACAATAGAACCACTCTAAAAAAATTCCGGCAGTGCTCTCCTGCTCTGTCTGTATCCATGACGGAGATTCCAGGCACAGTGCAACCAAACCAGCTGGACCAGCAGACTGGCTCTGTGGAGGCGGCTGAGGTGGAATGCCCCATCTGCTACCAGGAATACAACCAGGGAGGGAAATGCCCCCGCATGCTGGAGTGTCTTCACGTGTTCTGCACTGAGTGCTTACAGAGGATCCAGCTGTCACCCACCCAGCCGCCCGATCCCCACAGCCCCCCATCGATCTCCTGCCCCCTGTGTCGCCATCCCACTCCCCTGGAGATGGGGGACGCCCTCTCCCTCCCCTGCAACTCTCGCATTTTGGCCCAGCTGCCCCCGCTGGCATTCCGTATGCCAGTCTCCGTCTCCACCCGTCTGACCACCATCACCCAACGGGTGGTGCTGTCCCTGGAGTCTCGGGACGCTCGCTTCATCATCCTGCCCACGGTCAGCCTGCGCGTGGAGCAGATGGGGACAGGAGAGGAGCACCGCCCCCCAGCTCCCTCTGCTGGTAGTTTAGAGGTACAGCAGGAGCAGCGGCGGGCCCTGGTGTGTGTCCAGCTGCTGGCCCTCATCTTCTGGATCCTGTTCGTCTTGACCTGTGTTGTGGGCGTGGTCTTCGGGCCAAACTTCTTTCACAACTAGAGCAAGGCCAAGGATCACAAAATGGAAACAAGCCAGTAGTAATACTCAAATATATCCTCCAGTGAAAAGTGAAATTCTTTCTATTAGTTTCCTTTTGGATTCAAATCATGTAGCAGAACGCCCTTGTTGAATGAGACATACATCCACCTGTCTGTACTCCTGAATTTCACCTGCTCACAAAATGACCTGGAAACCCTGCAGGGATACACTATAAACATGACTGATAATTTCATCCAGGTTCCACGTTTTAATTTTTTTGTGTGTTTTTGGCACTTATTAGGCACAGACAATGATTGACACCAATGTTTACAAGCAATGCTCACATGCTAAATACAGTTTGATTACTTACTACTGTGGACATGCTGCAGTATTTTAAAAGGTTGTACAGGGGCATGTTAGGTTTTGTTAGAAGCAGTGTGAAATACCCTAATTAAAAACGAGAGCAGTTATATAACATTTAACCTTCACAAAAAAATGTAATTAAAAAAAATGTTATTCATGATTTAACTAATTGACTCATCATGGTCTTCAGTCATGACCTTAAGTACAATCAGGTGCTAACCTGCTTTATATGGATCCATTTTTCTTTTTCCTGCAGTCCTTTTAGTTTTTTCCTTAAGATCAGCGACTGATTCAGACCCAAGAAAACCGGTGACCCGAAACGAATCAGTTGCTTTAACTGATCAATTGATGTGCTACTCAAGTGCTGATTATTGAAAACCAACAGATGCTGAGGCTCTTTAGGACCAGGAGCGTGGACCACTGTCTCAAATACATGCTTTTTGCAGCATTTAAACTTCCATCTATCTTCACTTTCCTTCCTGACTCTCTCAATATTAAATTAAGTAGTTGTTTTGATAAATGTCTCAGTTATAAACTCAATTGAATTGGTCACTTGACTGTGCCATTGGAGTGCCTATGGGGACCCCTGGTGGATAACCATTGACATACAAGTTTAAATCTCTGCAGGTCACTTGTGGAGACAAACTGGTGGCCCTAGGTAAAGCTACCTCTGACAGCCTCACTGCCTCTTATTGGTTGAAAAAATGACTTCATTTTGTTATTTTAGCTTTAGCTTGTTCAGATAATATTTTAGAGCGCTTTTGGGTACCACTGAAACTTTTTACTCAGTGTCTAGAAAAATAAACCATGTACACACTCTCCAACCTGATTTAGTGAGTGATGATATATTCGGTTTTATTCAGCTCCACATTGTGCATGGGTGAAATTAGGGGTGCGGTCCATTACTTTTGACTCCTCGCCGCCTTTCCTCCACTCTCCCACTACCACTCATCTCCTGCCCGGAAGTATGTGGAGGGAAGGAGAAGACAATTTTGACGTTGCTTCGCTAATATAGTTCTGTGCACTTCGCTCGTCTCCTCCAAAATTGGAACACTGGAGGGAGGGAGGATACAAGATTGGCTTCCGGGACAAGGTGGTAGTGGAGGAAAGGATGATACATTTTGATACAAGTATTGGGATGCACCCTAGACATGATTCGATGGTACTGTGATAGATGGGAAGAGGGCCCCGCGATGACAAAGAGTTTTGTCTGCTCAGGGAGTCTGCTCTGTTCACCTTGTTAGCATAAGCCCATGTCAATGCAAGAGCTCTACGATTAACTGAGACTGATGTAAGTCAATTATGTTATTGATTTTACAAATACATTTTTTGCAACAATTTAAATGTAATTTTTTTTTTTTGACAAAAATGTAGCAATTATGAAGCATTAGGTCATACCAGCTAATTGCTTTAACTTTTGACTATATATTGATATTATGTATGTGTGTTACAATATATGAATTATACTTTTGTGTAATTTGTCTCAAGCTATGTTTAAGTCACCCAGTTGAATTTGTAAATTTGTAAATCCCTTTGCAACATAAAATCTGTTTGTAGTGTGATGAACTGTTGACTGAATTTTTTTTCAATCATACGTGGGAGGTATCTCTCCAGAGCAAAAGTATGGAGGGTTGGCTCTAGGTGGTATGATTTTGCACTGAGATTGAAAACGTGATTATCTTTCATTTTTATCAATTATGTGTTTCACGCATGCAATTCTTAATTCCACGCACTAACCATGTTCACTGCCTATCTGAAGTCAAACTCAGAACATGTTCCCAGACCATGAACAGTCACAGAATGTTCAGGGCATATACTTCTGGACTTTCTCGGTTCTGGCCACCACCAGCCTGGCAAGTCATGCTCCCTGTGTTGCAAAGGCATGGGGCCCACAGTTAAGCCTGAGGCTTCTGGGTGAGTCAGGAAAAGTGACAGTTCACTAGATCACTAAAGAGGCAAAGCGGTTTGATCTGGGTCCTGTACTGAAAGCTCCTACGTGACATCAGTATCACCAGTCTAAAATGACCATCTAACAGACCCTGGTCTGAGTCATCAGACGTATAAGATGGGGTAAGGAGAAATGTTCAGTATCTGCAACAGCAGTCACTACCTCCCCCCCAGTTTGAAATTTTTAATTGAGATAGAATGGTCATACGGTCTCAGTATGGAGAGAATACATTGTTTGGATCATGATAGGGCAGCCGAAGGAACAAGCAAATTATGGAGCCTATCTCCTGTCCAAGGGGAAGGACAAGACAGAATCCAGTAAAATCAAGTGATTTGTCATTGCTGTTCAGGATAAACTGTCAATGTATTCCCTCATGGTGTTAGTTAGACTAACAATGTTAGTCCTTGTGGTGGACTTGTCTCTCAGTGCTTTAACTCAATGCAAATGGAAGTGTTTCTCTATGCTTCCCCTTTCAGCACAACATCAAGGGAAATTAGCTAACTAAACTGCAACACTGATCTGAGAATTTTAATTAATAATAAACATGTGCTTTATGTTCTGTTGTAGATTTGTGTTGTGCAAAACCTTTGTATTATTTGAGAATGCTGAGATTGCTCACATCACATGAAGAAGAAATAGAACACCTGCATACGGTCTTGCACTCCTGGGAGTGTTTTTATTTAGAGTGGTATCAATACCTCACTAAATAAAAGAACATGACACCTTAAACAAAAGAACATGGGGATTACATTTCTTCCTTATATTGTGTTAATTCTACCTGACTTTTCTGCCATACATGGGTGTGTATATTTGATATTTGAATAGTAGAATTGACACACCATTTACACCATTATGTAAAATAGGCTCTATTTCAGATTTTGTGTCAAAACTTACCACAATTGACTCAGAATCCATACATTCACAATGGCAAGACCTTAGTCAAAATACAAAAGCAAATATATTACTGCATGGCAATTAGGCCTACGTGTCAATACATGTGATTAAACCTAGTCACATCACAGATATAGTGTATCTTTAAAGGGGACAGTGAGTTCAGTGCCCCGGGGGTTTGGTTTTCCCGCACATCTTTCGTGAAATTTCTCATCAGTAAGGGGGAAGGGGGTACGTTTGTCGGAGGACGCAAGGGGCGCCTTCCTGACGTCATACGCCGCGTTGGCTTGCTGTAGAGAAAGTTTTGTTACCCCCTCCTCTTTTCTTAACTTTGTTGTTGTAGGGGGAAAAGTTGTAGTTAATTGTGTGGATGTATACGTGCGAGTAGCTTTCCCCCTTTAAACAGGGAGACGAAGCAAAACATTTTAGTAGTGACAGTGAGAAGATCAACGGACTCTTACGTGCAAACTCATTTTTAAAAACGAACATTGTCTAGTTTAAACACACCACAGCTAGCAACAGGGCTCGATCGCGTCCACCCCCACCTCCACTCCAGGGTGGCTAGCTACCCCTCTTCTATAGTTTGTTTGGTGGGACAGAAAAAAGGAGCTGGCGAAATGGCGGAAACCAAAATAATATACCACATCGACGAGGAGGAGACGCCGTACTTGGTCAAAATTCCAATCCCCGCAGAAAAAATTACATTACTGGACTTCAAACAGGTTTTGAACAAGCCAAATTATAAATTCTTCTTCAAATCCATGGATCAGGATTTCGGGTGAGTGAGTGACGGTGATTGTGTGAGTCTGACTCCGTGCGGCTGGCTCTGCTTGCAAATGATGGTGATGAAAAGTAGCCTTCACTTCAATTGTAGCTAGTAATCAGTTAATTTAAAAACAAGAAACAACAATCAATTGCAGAATTTCCCGAATATTTATCGATAATCGTTAAAATGCGCATATGGTATTAAGCAGTTTTGAGGGTAAAAGCGTTCGGTTGTGAGAAAACCACTTAAGTGGTTGTGATTCATTACAAATTCGCTTGATAATTAGCCCAGCTAGTTGGACATATTTAAATCTTTATAAAAACTGGTAGCCTTACTGTTAGATAACTGTAAAGGTATTTAAGCCATGCACTTTGTCTAGCCGTTATGGGACATGGAGAGCTACGGCCATTTACATCTTTTTTGCAATTAGTTAAAGTGTTAGCCAATATATTTTTGGTGGAATAAAGTATAATTCTCTCAGAACACTAAAACCAGGCATTGTTACATCCAGGAATTACATGTTACTATCATTAGCGATGTAGTTATATGTTATGTTACTCAATCAGGCTATTTTACTAAAGCTAGACTACTTGTGTTACTTATGTTACTATAGCTGGTAACAGTGATAAGGGGCTGAGTGTGATAATTTTGCAACAAAATGTCAAATGTTCTGAAGAACAATCGTTTTGTTTAAGTTCTTGTATGGAGTTGTACATATTCTGCATTCACCATAGATGAAAATGATGTAAATGACACAGCCTGTTAGTAATGTTACTATGATAAGTCTAGGACAATTCTATAACTCAGGTTGGCAGAAGTCAGAGGGAGCTGTGTTAGGGTTTTTGAAATTCAACATCTTCCTTATAGATGCGGCTCCTCTCTCCTTTAACATCATTTAACAAAGGGTAGGGCCTAGTCACTTGTAATTGTTTCATGTTTATATTTTTTGCATCAAACTGAAACAACAAAATGCCTTTCATATGAAAAATTCTGCAGAAATATCTAACTACTTTACCACTGCTCTCAGTGACTACTCGTCTTCAATATTCCATCCTTTCCCTTTTGCGAAATCCTCTTTTTTTTTCTTCCTTGCCTTTGGGATGCGTGCCAGGATTTCGTCTCGGCACACCATAGCCAGCTACCCATACGTCGCCTCTTCTCTTTTTTTCAGTTCCCAAGTCGTCTCATCAGAGAATACTTCACTCTGTTCCATTAAGCTTTCTTTGGTAAACGAATTGTCTGATGAACATTTTGCTAGTTTGACTGCCACCGAATGGCTGTAAAGTCTGTATGTAGTATGCGAACACTCCTGTTGTAAGATGCATTAAGTTATGAGTGTATATTTTAAATAGTTGCTAGAATTATTTATTATTTATGTTTTGCTGCCCTGCAAAGTTAGTCCCATACTCGTCACTGCAGTATATTTTCGTCCTATGGGCTTTGACCTGTTGTATTCGTGTAGCTTTGGAATACTGTATGACCAAACAATATTCCTCGTCAGATTTTGAATACTGCCTACTGCAAAACACTGCCATGCTCCATATAGAGTTGTCTCGTATTGTCCTACTCTGGTTTCTTAGGGACAACTCTGATTTGAGTCCATACATTTTATCTGTTTCAGTTTAGAGGTGGAAAAAACTGACCAGTAGACTTAGAAAAAACTGGGCTCTGTATGAAACAAATTTGTTTCATACAGAAATGTGTTGAGTTCTGTGAACACTCAAAGCTGTGTTTATTAACAACATTTCTATTTGGCTTAAACAGTTTATTGCAAAACCAACCATGTAGCATGTTATTAGAAATAAGAAATATTTTTATTTGTATTTGGGGTGTGTATCAGACAATATCCATCACTAAAACAGGCATAAGGTCAGAGTGGTAACCGAGGATTAGGAGCTTGACCTAGGTTTGGGGAAGCGGGGCTGAAACTGCTAAAAAATAACAGTTCTGAATAAAGTCTCCTTTTTTGCTTTTGAGACACATTTTCTCCGGGTCTGCTAGAGGGTGAGTGTTTTGATTTCCTCCACTTGGAGCCAGCTGTCAGACTGACTGTGTGTGGTGGGGTGGGAGGTGGGGGGTTGAGGTTGGAGAGAGGCCATTTGCTGTCTGGGGCAGAGTCAACAGGAAGGGGAAGGGGGTGGGGATGGTGGAAGGGGGTTAGCTAAAGAAGTGCATGTGAGATAGGTAGATATATGATGTAGAGATATGTTGGGATTGTGTTACTGTGTCTGTGCACATGTGTGTTTGAGTTTGTGGCTCTAGCAGCAGTGCATGTTGGGGTGGTTATGAATAGTTAATTTCCCATGTATCTGTATTTAGGTTATAGGGGTTAGAATGTGCTTTCAGGATAGGAAATTTAGTAGTGAGTTAAGGCTAGGTTGCAGAGGTTTTGTATGGGGGCTGGTCAGAGGTATTTAAGAGGATGTGTGAAATAGTTTGGGAGTATGGCATGTGTTTGTTTGAAAACAGAAATTAAGTGTAGTGGTGTAGAATTGTTCACCCAGGGCTATAAATATGTGTTGCTCTGGATTGACAATAATGAATTTTATGCCATTTTGTGCTGGTCAAGATGGACAGAGGCCTGTCTTTCTCTTTATCTCTCTCTCTTTCACACACACACACACACACACACACACACACACACAAAATCAGTTGCACTGAAGTCCCAATAGCAAACATTTATCAAGCCCACTACTGCCTGACTTTGTGCAGCCTAAACATAACACCATAAAAATTCCATAACCCAAATAAATAAGTGGGAAATTGTTTGTAATGGGGTTATCAGTGCTACTGAATGTATGTTCAGAATTTCAAATACAGTCCTGTATCTCCAGCAGCTCTTATTACATATTTCATTTCATGGCTGATTTCTTGATCCGACAGTGAGGACTTGATTGAAAAGCTTCAGTCTTGCACCATATTGAGATTATGACTCATGCCCGCTGATAACGCAAATTAACATCAGCGAAAGTGCTGTGTCTGTAAACAGTGGTCTCAGAGTGTCAAAAACTGACTGAAAATGAGGTGTTTCCTTGGAAAACATTATTTCCTACCGAAAAGAAAAGTACGTGATGTTCCTGCTTCTGCAAGTTATAATGTGAATTGGAACTCAAGGTGTTTGTTGTCTGTGGGGTTTTAATTGACTGAGGGCTGGAGTTTGTCCTAATTTCCAAAGCTCGAAGCAGCTGGATATACAAATAAACTCCCCAGACAATCCCTGGGCCCTCAACAGAACTCTCCAGATTCTCAACCAGGCTGATGATCAAGAAGAATAATGTCTTGCATTTATATAGCTCTTTTATCAAACTCAAAGCACTTCACAGTGATTGGGGGCTCTCTCTCCTGACCCGCCACCAACGTGTAGCACCCACTCGGCAGCCATTTTGCAGCAGAACACTCACCACACATCAGCTGTGAGGAGGAGGGAGAAAATTATTTTAGCCAATTAAACTGGGGAATGATCAGGTGGCAGGCTGAGAGAGCCAGGCTATGAATTTTGCCAGGACACTGGGGAATCCCCTAGTTTATTTGCTGGATTTCGAGATGCGCACTAATGAGATTCCAAAAAATTTAAATATTTAGAATTTGCACAGCATTTTAAAAATACACACTCTTGAAGGCAATATGATTTTTATTTCCTGCAACATCTGCTTTTCTGCAGTTCTGTTTATTTATGGATGTCCGTAGTAAGTGCTCTGTTGGCACATGCACACTGTACTTTTATAAATACAGAGAATGAGAGTGGAAGAAGTGGGTTGGCTAGTGATGTATATCAAAGAAATTTTGAGCATCAAATCTGTCAAAAAAAACTGTACACATTCCACACATTGTACAATGTTACCTGTATTTATAAAGGAATACATTTCTTGTGCGCACATCCATTCTTTTGGCATAATTTGCTTCCAAGGCACCATTACTACAAAAAAACAAGCAAATAGTGGCTAAGTAAGCTGTAGCTGTTTTTTACACCCTTGCCATCCAAACAGGTTCCCCAAAACCACTGGGATTTTTGTACTGATTACATAATTGTGGGTGTCCTGCGGAAATTTGAAAATAGCTTTTGTGTGGGCTGTTTGGCTTAGACAGAAGTTAATCTCTTGTTGATCATTGGTTGAGGTTGAAAAGGTGAGTGAATGATTTCAGCACAAGGACAGCAGGTGAGGACTTCTGTGTATTTCAGGGTGACAAGGATCAGTTCTGAATGTGGCTCGTCTCCCCCTGTTGTTTCCACACAGTGTGGTGAAAGAGGAGATTTCAGATGACGGTGCCAAGCTGCCCTGCTTCAATGGAAGAGTGGTATCATGGGTAAGAACAGCTATTAACAACTTTTGCGGACCACACTTTAAACTAATGTTCCTCAGATTTTAGTGACCATTCACTTGAGAAATATAAAAATAAGTTGTGTTAGAGATAGACAAAGGAGGGGTTGCCAGTGTTGCTTTGAATTATGTTGGAGAATGAGAAGAACCTGGAAAACTAATAATCGGCAAGATAAACATCACAGGCGTAACGTTACTGTCATTTGCAAAGAGTGCTGTCTTATTTCCCATAATAAATTTTAAAAATCTCACCTGTTGTATTGTATAGAACGATAATGCTTTTTTCAGGAACTACTTTGAAGCATTTGTTTTCTCATTTCCACAGTGACTGTCTTATTGTTGCAGTGGACACACATTAGTACACTCACACTGGAACATTTGAATTTAGACCAGCTTACTTATTCTAGAAGCAGTGAGTGTAGAGCTCTTTATAGAAATTCCTGTGTGTTTGGAGGCATACTGATTTGGAAATTATTTGGCTGTTGTTTGTCTAGTGCAGTATTTTCACCAATCCCGTGAGCAGCATATGCTTGGATAACACCTCCGTTGTTGACTAACATTACTCCGCTGAGGAGGTAGAGTAATTAGCTGAGAGAAAAAAGGAGATAATTGGAAGAGAACAGGAAATAAAGTAGAGTGTCGAGTTTTTGGGTTTGATACTCTACCCTGAGGATTGTAGATTTGCGTCAGCAGTGGGACAATGTTGTACTCCTGTAAAATATCATCAACTACACTTTCTTTATTAAAAATCCAGCAGATTACGCCTGTGTTCAGGTGTGCCGACATATTTGGAATGTCCGTTAGAATTGCCCTAAGCATGAGAGACTTGTGTGAAAGCAGAATCAATCGGAGGCATTTGAATTCTGACTTGTCCATTTGTTACATTTGAGATTCTGCACATATCCCTCTTTAAATGCAGAATTTGTGAAGATAAAACGTGATTGCTGGTGCCATTGATAATTTATCCATTGAATATATAGCTATTATTTATATTACATTGATCTGTGAATAATAAACTACATTACGTTACATTACAGGCATTTAGCAGATGCTCTTATCCAGAGCGATTTACACAACTATTTTCATTGCATCTACATTTGCATCCATTTATACAGCTGGATTTATACTGGAGCAATGCAGGTTAAGTACCTTGCTAATGTGACACTGACATTTGGACTACATGCGGATGAGACTATTGGCTGCTGGATTGTAATGTGAAAAAGCAGGATGTGCGTTCTTGAATGCATGTAAAAGACCATGCATAAAGCGTGATGACAGTCTTTTTGGTTTTTGGTGACTTGTCTGGCTGGGAATATGCAATTCTCAGTGAAGTATTTGCAGGTTTGGACCTAAAAATCCCCCCCTGAAAATGTAACAAATTTGAAGTTATACTTTGTTCTGTACCTAAATTATACATCGGACTGCAGTAATGAAATTGTAAGACAGTGTGTGAAGGTGCCCTAAATTAGCTGCAGAATGTATAAGATGGAAAACTGGATGTTTTTCTGGACGTGAGCACATATGAAGAAGTGGGTGAAAGAAAGGGAGAGCAAAAAGAGGCTAAAGAAAAGTAAAGGGAATGACATTGGATATTACTGCAGAGAGGCACCCAGGGAGGATGCACAATCGCTGCTCAGGCAATTGAGTAAAAAGAAAGGAAGGTGCAGTGTTTGCGTTTTTTTCCCTTAATCCTTGTCCTCTGGCTTTTCACTCTCGATTGACCGGGAGGTTTCCTTGCGCTAAATTGACTGGCTGTGAATTTGACTCCTTTTCAAATCTTACACAAGCCTCTGGTGGATTTTACATCTTGTACTCAAGGGAACCGTTCCAGTGACCGGGTGTCTGGACCTAAAAGCAACCGGACCCGAGTGTCATTAAGAGAGTCTAATTGTTACAGAAAAGCGATCGCGTTTCCTGTCGCTGGGCGCAGTGAACTTGAGTTATCTGTCGTTAGCAGGCCTGCTGCTGCAGCGCAGTGCTGAGGCAGCCGAGGCGTATCAGCTTCAGGTCTCACCCCGCTCAGGGAATTTACTGGAAGCCAAGTGTGCGCGGTAGAGCAGGCTGAGGAGTCTTGTAAGCGTTAGACACCATGTGACCACATCCCACCTCTTTCTCCCCGCCATTTTATTTCTTTCCTTCTCTCCTCCCAGTTGGTGTCATCGGACAGTCCCAGCACGGAGCCCTCGGCCCCTCCCGTGGAGGTGCAGCCTCAGCCCTCGCCCCCTCCTCCACCCCTGCCCCCTCCTCCCGCTGAGAGGACCGGAGGCATTGGCGACTCCAGGCCCCCGTCCTTTCAGTAAGCCCTGCCCCTCGTTGTGTCCTTCACACGAGGCTGGATTTCTGAAGCTCCGCGGTGTAGCTTGCTTTGCAGCTTGCTTGCTTTATTCTGTAAAGACCCATTTAACAGTGTATAACCGTAGCCTGCTTGCGTATCATCTACCACACTCTAGTGTCACATTTCCATTAGGGACCGGTGCTTATGGGATGTTTGTCCTGTAACGAGTACAGTAGCTCAGGTTTCAGCGAATTGTGCTGTGTGATACTGTACTTTTCGGTTGAGGTCAAGGACCTGCCTTATTCCACCTTTCTGCTTCATTGTGTGTTCTTCATTTCGGCATTGAATGGTTAAAGTTTACGGGTACCTCCGATGAATGTGAAATAAGAGAGAAACCAAACTCCACCGGAATGCGTCCCCAGAAGACTGAGGCCGGATTAAGGTCTGTTTCTTTATGGGCTCCTGAGGACTTGAGGAATTGTAACTGGCGGAGAAGGCCCTGGCTTGTGTTTGCACAGGAACAGCAGGCAATGCAATGGACATTTTAAAGTGTACCCCTTGTTCCCTGTCCCTATACCTCCTTCCCCAATCAGCCCAAATGCGGCTGGCAGCGTGGAGACCCTGGACGACCGTACGGAGACGGAGTCGGTGGTGTCCTTTAGGAGGGAGAGGCCGCGCCACAGGGACAACCTGGAGCAGCACGGTGAGGACAACAGGAGCGCTAACTACTAATGACCCATGCTACACTTAGACAGTGCTAGTGCTAGTGTTTTTTTACATCATGGTCAAAAGGTATTTTCACCAACTGGAGGAATTTCGTTCCCAATGATATTGGCAGATCAGGGCGTCAGCTGCATGAAAAATATTGAACTTTCCCTCTCTTCATTATCTCTCTCTCCACTTTCTCTTCCACCCAGGACCTAGGATGAACGGGCAGAGCCGAATGGAGCGCCACCTGGCGGGGTATGAGAGCGCCACCACGGTCATGAGCAGCGAGCTGGACACCACCAGCTTCTGCGACTCAGATGAGGACGACACCATGAGCCGGTGAGTGGTGGAGACGCTGACACCCAGAGGGAGAGGTTATCAGGCTTCTTTCATTTCTTTTTTTTCTTTACCATAGCCTATGTGAAAGTATACTATTTTATACTTAAGAATACTTGAAGTATAATTAAGTTATTGTATACTATTTTTTCCAATGGGAGGATATCCATTGAAATACTGTGATGGACTCTTGGCATTTGAGTTTTGGGCACATATGAACATTCAGATCTCATGAAGATTGCATTACGTTACTGGCATTTAGCAGACATCTTATCCAGAGTGACTTTTACCCAATGTTTTACAAAGCATTTACACTGTAGCCATTTATACAGCTGGATATATACTGAAGTGCTACAGGTTAAGTACCTTACTCACAGGTACAACGACGGCATCCTACCTGGGAATTGCAAACTTTATGCCAGAAGGCCAGTTCTTTAACCATTATTCCACACTGCTGCCTCAGATGTCAGAAGATGCTAGAGCCACAGATATATATCACTGTCCATGCATTCAGTACAGATATTACAGTGAATATTAACATAGCTGATTTTCTCTCCTTAGTTTTAGCAGTTCCACGGAGCAGAGCACAGCCTCCCGCTTGCTGAAACGCCACCGCAGACGCAGGAAACAGCGCCCTCCCAGGCTGGAGCGGGTACTGCACTCACTCAGGGGCCAGGGTAGCAGTCTTGAAGTCTGGAACGCAGTAAAACTTTTGACAATAGTTAGAGAGTTTATTGTGTGGTCCCATGATGCAACAGGAGTTGATTTCTGTGGAATTCTTGTAGTCTGTTTTGAAATACTGTGAAGCACTGCATCACCCCCTCAGGATCAAGATATAATTAGGCTTCTCCAGTAGGTATAATTAGATACAATATTTTCAAATAAATGCTCGTGCTTTCCCCAAAGCATAAGCCACTTGCATCTTGAGATATTACCTATGTTTGTTCTAGACAAATTTGAAGGAGACTTTCCTTTTGGTTGGCATGTTGAATGTGATTATCTGTTGCAGATTAATGCTGTCTGTTTGAGAGTAAAATATTTGGGAAGCACTGAGAGTGATTGTGTCTGTTTGAGTTTGCAGACAAATGTTTAGTGTCATAAATTTGTCTGGACTGTGGGTTTTTATGTGACTGCTACAGGCTTCAAGAAGGCAGGTAGTGGTGTGCATGTTGATTTGGTAGCGGTGTGTGTGGGTAAATGCCTGTGTCATGTGCTACAGGCATCTTCCTTCAGCAGTGTGACAGACTCCACCATGTCCCTCAACATCATCACTGTCACGCTCAACATGGGTGAGTGTGCTTCACTCCTCTGTCTCCATGTCCCTCAACTGCTCTCACCAGCCCAGACAGAATCATCCTCCTTTGCCTTCTTCTCCTAACCCTCTATACAGTGCTTTCATTTAGATATATTTATCTCTCTCTCGCTCTCTCTCTCTCTCTCTCTCTCGCTGTCTCTCTCTCTCTTTGTCCTTAATCCCTCTCTCAACTGTCTTTCTCTGTCTCCTTGTCCTGGCAGAGAAGTACAACTTCCTGGGAATCAGCATCGTGGGTCAGAGCAATGAGAGAGGGGATGGCGGTATCTACATTGGCTCCATAATGAAGGGTGGAGCTGTGGCCGCTGACGGGCGGATCGAACCCGGGGACATGTTGCTGCAGGTAAGGGTGTGGGCGGCTCGAGGGGATTCACACCTGTTTTCTCGGCTGTGAGTGACGACCGAGGTTCACTCGTTTGCGGGGAAAACCCACATCTGGGATTCATTGGATTCATTCATGTCTGCCTGTGCCTTTATCACAGTGAAACTACACACACAATCCTCCATTTTTTTTTGTAACAGCTCAGTGTTTGAGGAATGCCTGGTCAGAGAGAGACTTGAGTATGTTGAAGAGTGATGTTCTCAATTTCCTATATGCAGTTAATTTACTGTACTCATTTCCAAGGGAGGCCGTTGATGAAATGGCGCCTTGATCAGCTGTAACAGATTATGGTGCTCTAATGATGGGACTGTTCTCTGGGTCCAGTTCCATATCAACTTGCCACAATCAAATATCAAATAAAGAACAACCTAACTCATATATTGTTCCATCCTCATTGCCAGCTGAACTTGGATGGTAATGCAAAAAACACCTACTAAGTCATATAAAATATTAGATGCTTGCCTGCACATACATAAACACTGTACACACAGAAATGAAGACGGGAAGAGAATTATCTTTGCATATTTTGAATCACCTTCTAAATTAGTGAGTAGGTATTGGTAAAAACCACAGCTTGTGTCTTCTCTGCAGACCTGACTTTCTCTTTATGTCTCTTATAAGGTGAATGATATCAACTTTGAGAACATGAGCAATGACGACGCTGTCAGGGTGCTGAGGGAGATTGTACACAAGCCAGGGTAAGTCGGCAGTCAGCAGCTGTCTATCTGAAAGGCTGTCTGTCATACTGCATCACATATCAGCACTCACATATTTTACTTGATCTGGTGAATCTCAAGTAAATATCTTTTTTCAAGTTTGAGGATGATGTACTCTCTCTCTTTCTCTCTCTCTCTCTCTCTCTCTCTCTCTCTCTCTCTCTCTCTCTCTCTCTCTCTCTCTCTCTCTCCCTCCCTCCCTCCCTTTGTCTCTCGCAGACCGATCATCCTAACTGTGGCTAAGTGCTGGGACCCGTCTCCCCAGGGCTACTTTACTCTTCCGCGCAGTGAGTTTCTCGCTTTTCCTGTTTCTGCCCTGAGTGTCCTCTTTAACATAACTCATACAAATGTATGGTACTACATGCAAAGACTCAGTGGAGGATTACCTGTAATCGACTGATGTAACCATGTTCTGTTGGTTATTAACTTAACAAAGGAGCGTAGATGCAAAATGAGAGCTGGCCATCTAAAAAATAAGGCCACAATAATGTTACTAACAATCCAAATTCATTGGATTCAAATTCAAATTCAAATTTTGATGTTACTTTCTCAGTTACAAACATGTCAGAATTCCAGACACGGCCTCACGACCCCCATTCCTGATGCATTCATGACTCTTAGTTTTTGTTCAGTACATTGAATGCCACTGCTGATATTCTACATTACTCTATTATATATATGCCCTTGTCCCTCACCTTCTGTCCCTTTGCCTCTCTCCTCTCAGATGAGCCCATCCGGCCGATCGACCCGGCGGCCTGGGTCAGCCACTCGGTGGCGCTCACGGGGGCTTACCCCCCTTACCCCGGCAGCTCCTCCCTCAGCACCATTACCTCGAGTTCATCCGTCACCGAAACCGAGCGTGGGTCCCCACTCGCCCCCCCCCCCCCAAGTCTTTCTCTTCCTTCCTCTGAATTACTCATGTCATTTGTTCACATGTCTCTCTGTCCTCCCTCTCCCTCTCCCTCTATCTGCATCTTCACTGCCTTTGTGTCTCGCCCCAGTGACATCATGTGTGACCCTTGGTGTCTGTTTTTCCTTGTGTCCCTGTGCTTCTGAGTGCCTCCGCCCTTTAGACAGCCTCCTGCAGCCCCGCACATGTGGGATGATGCGCCTGTTTCTCACTCTCTCCAGGCTTCGATGACTTCAACCTCTCGCTACACTCAGACATGGCCTCTGTGGCCAAAGCCATGGCCTCCCCAGAGTCCGGCCTGGAGGTCAGAGACCGGATGTGGCTGAAGATCACCATTCCCAACGCATTCCTGGGTGAGAGAGCAGGGGAAGGGGGAAGAGGACGTCCTTACTCAAGACAATGGTCGAGGGATTAGAAAGAAAGGATTGGAGGAACAGGGGAGAGAGAGAGAGGGAGCGAGGGTGATGTGTAGTGTGTGAGGTAGGCCGGAAGGATTGTCAGAAGAACATGAGTGGCAGAAGAGTGTGACTGACTGGAACCCATCTCCCTCTGCCCTCTCGTGTGTGTGCGCGTGTGTATGTGCGTGTGTGTGCGCGTGCGTGTCCAGGCTCGGACGTGGTCGAGTGGCTGTACCACCACATCGAGGGCTTCCAGGACCGACGAGAGGCACGCAAATATGCCAGCAACCTGCTGAAGGCCGGGTTCATCCGCCACACAGTCAACAAAATCACCTTCTCCGAGCAGTGCTACTACATCTTCGGCGACTTCAGCGACTGCGAGAACTGTGAGTCTTCCAGGCTTCTCTTTCAGAGCAGTCTGACTCAATGTTCAGTGAAGTCATCGATGGTGTTTTGTGCTGGAAAGATGATTCATTCATAATGGAAATGGAATGGAAACGCAAGTTCACACCTTTTTTCATTACTGTGGGTAAAATTAGGTTCTGGCATTTTGTCATTGTTAACGTTAAGCCACATTTGGAGCTGTGGCTCTAATCACTTCTGAAATGTGTGTTCTCACTGGGAGTATACAGCATGAGTCAGACATAAGCAGCTCTCAAATGTAATCTTTGTTTGATTCTGTTATATGCTGAAATTGCTGCAAGTTCTTTTGTGTAAAGGTTAAAATGGAGCTAAGTGAACTAACATTACCCCCTAAAGTACAATGGCATGGGTGACAGGATTACCGTAGCTAAGAGAGCTTTGGTGTTTAGTCATGTTTTACTTAGGTTCTCTCTACATCCAGTTAAGAGTGTTTCCTGTGTAGAGCCACTCTTTTAGACACATGTCTGTCTTCCTCTCTTTTTTGTTCTTCCTCTCCCTGTCTCACACCTCCGCTCTGTCTCTCAGACATGGCCAACCTCTCCTTGAATGACAACGACGGGTCCAGCGGAGCGTCCGACCAGGACACTCTTGCCCCCCTGCCCCTTCCCGGAGCGACCCCATGGCCCCTGCTGCACTCCTTCCCCTACCAGTACCCCCACCCTTACTCCAGCCAGCCACCCCCCTATCACGAGCTATCCAGCTACAGCTACGCACCGGGGAGTACAGGGAGCCAACACAGTGAGGGTAAGATGGAGGGGGAGGAGCTACATGCCAAGTCAGACTGTTTATTGGAAGAGAAGGAGGGGAAGGATAAACGAAAGGGGGAGGCAGAAGGAGTTGGAACTTGGTCTGTATTTACATTAAATTGTCATTTCAGAGAACCCCCCCAGTCCCAGTCCAAACCCCAACCCCTCAAAAAGCACTGAATGCCTGTTGACCTGCCTCATGCTGCTTCCTGTCATTCTACATCAGATATTTTCATCATTGATCAGAACACACCAACTCAAGAACTAAACTAAAGAATAATTACATGTGAAAAATTGCATAACGACTCTGCATTCTGCATTGCCTAGCAGGGCTTTTGCTGACCACAGTTACGCTGGTACAGTCTGGATTCAGTACCAGACTGTGAGGTCCTTCCACACACTGAAACAGTGCCTTAATAGGATGTGGTTTGTGTTTTCAAGATTGATGTTTGTCATGTCTCCATATTTTATTTGTACTCATGGCTTGGTTTTCTCTGTTAGGGAGTCGGAGCAGTGGGTCAACCCGCAGCGAGGGGGAGCGGCGGCGAGGGAGTAAAGGAGGAGGAGCTAGCAGCTCAGGGGGAGGCACCAGAGAGGAGAAGTCACCCGGGGGAGGCGGTGCAGACTCTCGTTCAGGCAGCGGCAGCGAGTCAGAGTACTTCACCCGGAGCAGCCTGAGGCGGGACCATGGCTCGGCCACGCCCAGCGAGCACAGTCACATCAGCCAGCGCTCACACCACCGCGCCCCACCCCCTCACCTGCCCTACCCCCCTGGCATCCCGCTCCCCTACAACCCCATGATGGTCATGATGGTGCCCCAGCACCCACACCCTGCCTTGGGCCCGCCTCACCCCCAACACCCCGCTGGCCCCACCCTCCCCTCCCTGCCTCCTTCCAGCACCCCAGGGGGACCCCCCGGGGCTCCTCCCACTCGTGACCTGGGCTCCGTGCCTCCCGAGCTCACAGCCTCCCGGCAGTCCTTCCATCTAGCCATGGGCAACCCCAGCGAGTTCTTTGTAGACGTCATGTAGTGACAGGTTGGAACTAGAGTGTGTGTGTCTGTGTGTGAGGGATGGGCTATCCCAGAACAAAAGGGTATAGGGCGCCTGAGAGGTTCCTGCCAGGTGTGGCCAATGAGGGCACAGCTTCGAAAGGTACCCAAAAAACAGCCACTGTCAATCATCAGAGGTTTTCTCTGTTTATATTCTGATGACATGCAGGGGTTTTTTTTACCTTCCCTTCAGATGATCTGTATATTCTGTGTATCCACTAAACCACCTGAGGTTTTTCAGATTTCAGTTGAATTTTTCATGAGTGTTTCTTTAAGGATTCAAGCTGGAATGAAATTGTGGAGTTGTGAGATCTGAGCCAAGTAATGCCCTCAGGTTTGTGATTTAAATTGAAGGTTTAGAAGGAATTGGTGTCACTGCAGCCGTAGGATTTGAGCTACCAGTGTCTCACTGCTCTGCTTGTGGACAGAGATAGTAGTGAGGGGTGTTGAGTGTGGGTGGAGGGTGGCTTTGGAGGGTGCAGCAGGAAAACAAAAACATGAAATTTGTTGGGTGCCCCTCCCCCCCCCCTCCCCCACTTTCAAATGAAAGTGGGGGATGTCTCATGTCTTCAATAACTTACCCAGTCAATTATTATTCTACAATTCCCGAAGCAAGAAATTGTGACAGTTGGTGCCTTTGATCAATATAGGTTCTCAATACTGCAAAGTAATTACACACTGAATAGCTTGCCTACCATGACGTTAACTTCTCCTATGCTGATCTGGAAAGTTGTTAGCGAGTCTTTGACATCCATACGGTCTGCACAGCAGTAAGTGTAGTTACTAAATAATTTGGTTTCTCTTTATGCTTGAAAGTGTACTTGTTTTTTTATCTTGGAGGTTGGAACAGAACAGTAGTGGTCTGTCATAGAAGCAGCTGTAGTAGCAAAGAATGACCTCTGAACGATACTTATCAGTCTGTTATAAACATCTGGGTTCCCAGTTCTCAACTGGGGCACTGTCTAGTTCAGGTCTCAAATAAAATATAGACTGTCAATAAAAACCCCTCTATTGCACCCACTTGTTCCCATGCAGGACAGTAAAACTGACATAGTGAGAAGCAATCGTTCCTTCCTACTCTCAGCTAATTTTTAAAAGGGTTCCCAACTGTAAATATTCCACTCTTCTATATAAAGGCATTGGTCCAGGGTAGCGAATTTTAATGTGAAGTGAGCACAAATATTGCTAAGCACGCACATTCCTCCCTGTTGATGGTAATGGTCAACATTCGCACCCTGGAAAAGTGAGCTGTGTACTACAGACAGGGAAGAACACTGAATGACCGTGTGGTACAGAAAATGGTACTGAGGGGCATACCAAAATAGTACTGTAGGTTGTACAAAGGAGTTGGAATAATGTGTGGTGTTACTTTTCAATAGATATTCAATTGCTGTGAGCCCCATATCAAACTTTTTTTTTTTAAATGCGACCTACATGTTTTCTTTGTATGTGTATTATATGTAATCATACCATATAGGTGCTAAATGAAGAGTCAAACTATGTGAATGTTTTCCCCATTTTGTCACTTGCCTTTTTCAGCATTTATATACTAAATAAATGTTTATTAGGTACATTTCAATTGTGTTTTATTACATTCTTGTGTTTAAAACTAATTGTACATTTGATTTGGTACATGCCAATTGTATGGAATAATAAACAGGCCTTCCGTGTATAAGGACTGGCATCTACTGAGCTACCAACAGGGAAACAGGGAAAGAGGAAATTTGATGTCTCAAATCTTTTCTTGTTCCCGTGAAGGAAATGCATATTTAGCAACTGATTAAAAAAAACCAAAAAAAAAAAAAACCATTCCATCTATTTAGATGGCTCTGCCTTTTGTCGCACATCACTGATGACGGTTGATAAAATGAAAAAATACTTGTTTTAAAATGAAAGCCAATCTTTGCTTAAAAATCTAATAATTTTATGCAAAGAATCCGCTTTTGTTGGTTGACTTAGACTTTATGTGCTGGGGTTTTCAGAACTGGGTTCGTCAGAACTGTTGTTATCCGACAGCATAACAGTGACAGCATTAAATTTGCCGTGTGATAGGTCCATATGTATTGGCTGGATTTTATGACTTCCTAAGAACAACCTAAGATACAACACTATTACAAGAGTATGCCCTTTGTTTACGTTCCATTGTCAACATTATATGGCTGCCCCTCCCACATACCGGAACTTCTTGAAACCTGCGCAGAATGACGTACCGGAACTTGTTGGACGAACTATGTGCATTTACGTTTTTACTGACCTCGTCACATTTCTAACTGCTCTGACGTTTCAGACTTTTCGAGCTACTGTAGTTGGTTGCTTTACAGTCTCTGGTTGGTTATTTCGTCCTGGGCGTCCTCGGTGATATTTGCAAACGAACAAGCTGAGAAGGCATTGACCTTTTCTATATACCGTATTATTATTTCTATATATCGATATTAAATTATTTGAGGACAAACATTTGATTGAAGTCTCGTCAGCTAAAATTTTGCCAAGGAGATATTTTCATAATAACGCTGCTGGAGTGCCTCCGCGCGGATACGTTTATCATAACGTTGGGCTTTATCACTCAAACACACAACCCGGTATACGATCAGAAATGCTTCTGCGTGGAGTAAGCCAGAGCACCGCTCTGTGTGGTGCTGCCCTCCGTCTTTCTCCCGCAATATCTGGGTAAGTAATTTAAGTAGCTAGTTATCTAAATGCTAGCTATGTTAATTATATCTGTAGTGTTCTTTAATCTTACCCTCTAGCTAGCGCTACGTCAGACAAAATAAACTGGCACTTCCGTATCAAATACGATCTAAAATATAGCTGTTGGTGACGTTAACATTGCAAACTTGTTAACTTAATTTATATATTTTTATTTTTAGGGGTCAACACCAGCTTGGAGCCATTGTAGCTGTTCATAATGCTCGTTTCTACGCCAGTCAGGCCGCCGAAGTAAGTTGGTTAGCTAACAGCTTCGTAGATGTAACAAGCTAGCTAACGCTACCTGATTTCTATTGTGGTTTAGCTAGCTAGGCGTTCAGCTTATTGTGCTTAGAATTATTGGTGTAACATTTGACGATCACTATTTTTTGGAAACAAAAATCAATGATCATACATGGTGTTTTGGCTTCGAATACTATGATGGGTAACGCGTCAGCCAACGCAATTCTTCTCCTTGGCCTCGGATGTAGGGCAAAGGTAACTGGAGTCACGTGACTTAGAATGTGGGACATAGGTGGCAGCGATCAGTCCTTCGGCCAGCAAGTGAGTTACTGAGACCAAGAGGCCTGCCATGTGTTTGTGTAAATAAAGTGTTTCGTAGGCGTCTCACGGTTTTTATTGTTGATCCCTACTCATTCCATTTGCTGCAGGGTTTTGTGCCGAGTACTGCAGCCTTAATTGCTTTAAGGTCTAGTAAATAACGCCCAGAGTTGGGAATGCTGGTTAAACTAGTTCAATGAATACAACAGGCCCACTTGTTATTGGTGAAGTTTTTACATTCCTTGCTAGAACATGAACTGCCCCAATACCAAGATGGGCCAACTCTGCTTTGGAATAAGTGTTTTTAATAGGAAATGACACCAATTTTAATGAGCTGCACCAGGAAGAGCCTTAAAGACAGAAGAGTATGTGTGTGTGTTTTTGGGGACACTGGACAAGGATAACTGAAGGGCACCGTGACTTTGGCAGCTCACTCTGACCAGTGTTCCACACCCCCATGAATGGGCGAGCTCCTCAAATGGGAATGTGCTACTTTTAACCTGGGCTTTCATTCAACTCAACTGTGCCAGACTACAAAGTAGACCTTTGTCTTTGACCTTGTCTGTGCTTGTTCACTTTCTCCTACATTTCTCTCTCACTCTGTCTTTCTGTCTTCCCCTCTGTACATCTCTCCCCAATGAATCCATCCCTCCCTCACCTTTCTCTCCATGACCCGACACCTTCCTCTCTCTTTTTTTACGCCTATCACCATCATGTTTCTCCTGTTCCTGCTTCCTCTTCCTCTCTCGTCCTCCGTTCTCATCCACACTCATCCCTGCCTGTAGGCGGTGCTGGAGAAGCCGGCGGTTGCCAGTGACGCTGCTGCTAAGGTTGCCTCTGAGAAGAAGCCGCTCAGTCTGGTATGTTGCTGCAGCAGCATTGCTTTCATTGTACAGGCGCTGAGCTGGCACCCTATTCTGTAGTGCATTAGCCTCACTGGTCTCGGGCCAGACAGGGCCTGTGGTGATTGCCTGTGTGACTATTAAGATGAGTATGTGCTAGTCTCAGCCTCAGACACTCAGTCTCTGGAAGGCCAGTTAAGTTTGTGAGTGCTTGTAATCTGATTGTTGCCAGCAAGTTTGGTTGGCACTGAACTGGCTGGTAAGCTTCCTATTGATTGTCTTGTCACCCACCCCCCTGCCCTGCACTTCCTGTTTTCTTGATGAATTGTACTTGCATATGTACTGCAAATGTTATATGGGAAAAATTTGCTATATAAAGTCTGACCTTTGGTATGCAATTTGTTGCAGCCATCTAATCTTATATACAGTAGCTGATGATTAACACGAATAAAATCCTATTCATTTTTTTGTATTGAAATTGTATTAAAGTGAGAACCTTTATGAGCTAGCGAGCTGTTTTGCTACCTAGCAGCAAACTTATTTACTGGAAATAAGCTAGCGCTGTAGGTTACATTTTACATATTTTGTTCTTGTTTCAGATGCATATATTACTAGTTAGCATACTACATTCTATATATGCTTTATTGTAACAGTAGAACCATCTGGTATGTTAATAATTAGCTACACATATCAATGATTTATTATATCGACATAACTAGCGAATCATATGGATTTTGGAAACCTCTCATGTCTCTCTTTTCTTACCTGCCAGGAGTCCCAGTCGTTTGCTGTTAACATGTTCAAAGGGCAGATCAGTACGGCTCAGGTGTTCCCCTTCCCTTCAGGTGAGTCTCCCCTCTGAACGCTTGTATAATACTGCGCTGATGTTGCTGTCGCGTTGCCTTGACTGGTCGCATTGCCTCGTTGCAGTGATGAACGAGGAGCAGACAGAGTTCCTCGGAGAGCTGGTTGGGCCCGTGACAAAGTTCTTTGAAGTAAGTGCGTTTTTACCTGCTTTGGCTTAGGTTGTTTTTGACATTAAGGATCTGCCTGTCAGTATGAATATTATGTGTTTCTTCAGTACGTTTTTTTAAGTGATCAGTTACCAGTTACCGTAATGGGAATAGTAGTAATTTAATGTATGGGATGAATGTGGAGTTATTTGATGTGCATGTCATGTTTTCTTCTCTAATTCCTCATCACATATGTTTTATCTCCCCCCCCGACTTCCTGTCCGTCTCGCTATGTTCCCTCCTCCCCCACTGCCTCTCTGTCTCTCTGTGTCCTCTCCCTCACCACTGACTGTCCGTCTCTCTGTGTCCTCTCCCTCACCACTGACTGTCCGTCTCTCTGTGTCCTCACCCACACCACTGACTGTCCGTCTCTCTGTCCTCTCCCCTACCACTGACTGTCCATCTCCTCGTCGCTTCCGCAGGAGGTGAACGATCCAGCAAAGAACGACGTGCTGGAAAAGGTGGAGGACAGCACGATGGAGGGGCTGAAGGCGATGGGGGCTTTCGGCCTGCAGGTGCCAGCTGACCTGGGGGGCTTGGGCCTCACTAACACACAGGTGAGGGGAAGATGGGTCCGGGGTTGGGGTTATGTCCCTGGGGGAAAGAGTGGGGTTATGGGTCTGGGGGAAAGAGTGGGGTTGTTCAGCCAGGGTACTGAATTCTTACTTTTTACAACTTTGAAATGTGTCCAGTGACAGCACCCCTCTCACCCTTTCTCTTAGTATGCCAGGTTAGTGGAGATCGTGGGCATGCACGACCTTGCCGTCGGCATCACTCTGGGCGCCCACCAGTCTATTGGCTTCAAGGGCATCCTGCTGTTTGGGAACAAGGAGCAGAAGGAGAAGTACCTGCCCAAGCTGGCCTCCGGTGAGAGCTGGGGATGATCGCACGCCTTGTGTCTGTTTTTCTAACTGTGCATGTGTGCACGTGTGTGCGTGCGTGCGTGTTTGTGCGTGCGTATATGGGGAAACCTGATGCGTTTTTAGGGTTAAACCCTCATCTCCCTGTGACAGGAGAGACCCTCGCAGCCTTCTGCCTGACAGAGCCAGCCAGCGGCTCAGACGCCGCCTCCATCAAGACTACAGCTGTGCGCTCCCCCTGTGGACAGTACTTCACCCTCAACGGGGGCAAGATCTGGATCAGGTATGCATACCCAGCACCAATGCGAGATGACACTATTAAATGAGTCTGCCGTTTCAATACCTATCAGCTCCTCTAGGGGGCGGACAAGTACAGGAAACCTTTGCTCTATTTGAAATATTTCTGTTGATGTATATTATCATTGCTCTGTTCTTTCAGTAATGGAGGCTTAGCAGAGATCTTTACTGTGTTCGCCAAGACACCAATGAAGGATGAAAAGACTGGAGAGATGAAAGACAAGATTACTGCTTTCATCGTGGAGAGGAGCTTTGGTGGAGTTACTCAGTGAGTGAAGGGGAGGATGGAGAGAGTGGAAGAGGCAGACACTGCTGTAGGAAGAAGCAGGAGCGGAGAAGGGAAAAAGTGAAGAACAGTGTTGGCATGGAAGGAGAGGACTGGTTTGAGTCCACGGGCACTTGGTTGCTGTTGTGTACCAAAATAGTGTCTGGAATTCTCTCTAGCGCATGCCAAACTGCTGTTATCTCTGTGTTTGAGATTAGTGTGTATGTGTATGTTTGTGAGCTGTCATACTCTTAAAACATAATTCCGAGAATGTGTAGGAGCTGTCACTGGTGAAACTGTCCAGTTTTTTATTCATTAATTTTGTATCCTGAAGATTGCCATAATTCATTTTCACAAATGAAACTGTTTTATTGTACCTGTATAATGTCCAGCAGCTAAATGCTGTGATTTGGATATGGAGGTGGATAACATGACTGAATGTGTGGAGATTTTGATGGTCTTTCTTACTGCTTCTGATTCTCAGGTTTCTATTTTCTATACATATCCCTTTTCTCAATTCCCGTTCGTCATTCATTCTCTTTACTCTTGTGCTCTCCCCTGCACCCCCCCCCCCCCCCCGCCCCGAATGTCATTTCCAGTGGCCCCCCAGAGAAGAAGATGGGCATCAAGGCGTCCAACACGGCGGAGGTGTACTTGGATAACGTGCGGGTGCCCCTGGACTGCGTGCTGGGCGAGGTGGGCGGCGGCTTCAAGGTGGCCATGAACATCCTGAACAACGGGCGTTTCGGCATGGCGGCGGCCCTGTCCGGCACCATGAAGGGGGTCATCACCAAGGCCGTGAGTCTGCTCCGCCCGTCCGCCTGTCCGTACGAGGCTGTGTGTGTGTGTGTGTGTGTGTGTGTGTGTGTGTGCGAGCGCTCCTGTGCTCTCAGTAACATGATAGTCTCACCGTGTGTCCTGTCTTTAGATGGCCGAGTTAAGATTCGGGGTGTCTGGGGCCGGCGGGTTGGGGAATGTTTCATTTGGCTCAGATTCCTCCTCATCTCAAACGGGGGCCGCGGTAACTCCTGGGAAAGTCGCGTTTTCTGCTCCCCTCTTTATGGCAGAATGGTCTGTTTTTCTCATTTCCTTAGTCTTGGACACCCACCTACGTCCATGTAGGCTACGCATTTTTTAAAATAAATTAATACTGAAAAAAAAAACTGCACCTAGCAATGACTGGAAAAAACCTTGATCACATTCATGCACCCTTTGTAGCTAACTAAAAATAAAGTTCTACATAAGTTATGTTTCCAGTATATGAAAGCTTTAAAAAAAAAATTTTTTTTTTAACTGGAAACATTTGAACCCATGCCAGTTTAAATATGTAATTCCCACACTGGAGCTTTTACAGTTTTTAAAAAAACTTTTTTCTGTGATACTGATTATAAATGAGTAATCAGTCATCATACATTTGACAGGGAATTTGAAGAGGGAATTGTGGGTAGAGGGAATTTTGACCAGGTCTACAAAAACTGTTAAAAGAGCACATAATTTAAATTCTACAAAAACTCATCTTCAGATTTTAATCCATTTGACCATTTATGAAAACATTCGGAATGAAAATGTGGGCATTAATCCACCCTGGAAAGCACCTGAAGCTCACGAAACAACCTCTCATGGAAGTGAAAGGGGGGGACGGTGATTGTGTGAATACGTTCGATCATCGTATTTCTGGTTTAAAACAAATATGCAGTGGTTTGTAAAACAGATTGTAATGGTTTTTGCTGCGTCGTGTAAATTTGGCGCTTTATCCGCAAGCTGATCTGCTCGCCTGGTGCTTTTGATGCTGGCGCGCGGCTCCCTCTGCCACCCTGCTGTTTTCCTCTCAGTGGTAGGAAACTCCCAGGGCGCGCGCAGCGGCAGCCGCTCTGAAAAAACCACTTCCTGTGTGGGCACTGCTGCTACTGGGCCTCTTCCTGTGCCTTCATACTGTCTACCTGGCTGCTGTTAACTGACTCTCGCGGTTGTGAGAAAAGGAAAAGCAGATGGTCACATGGCTGTCTGAGTTTTCCACATCTGGAAAAAAAAAAACAAAAAAAAAAAAAACGGGGGGTTCTGACAGACATGGAGTGAGGGGGAGGCTGCACTGTCGCGGGCTTCAGCCTGAGCTTAGTTTCAGTGTCCTACGCTGTGATTGGTGTGGCTGAGCTCTGACCCTGTACATCATCACCTTGACCTTTCTTCATGACCCCGTCGATGTTTCTGTCCGTGTCTTTCAGGCGGATCATGCCGCCAACAGGACTCAGTTCGGGAACAAGATCCACAACTTTGGGGCGATCCAGGAGAAGATGGCACGCATGGCCATGCTCCACTATGTCACTGAGGTCAGCTCTGTGCAGGCTTCCCACGGTCCTTAAAGACCCTTTGCAGTCGCATGTGCAGTGTTCATTAAGTCCCCAAGAAAAAGATGTGTACTTGATCTTTCCAAAAAAAAAAAAAGCTGTAAAATGCAGGGACATGCCATGTTTACCACCGTTGCTAAAGCATACAATATGGCAAAGTATTTGATGTAAAGAGAGACCAGAAGAAATGTGTGTTAGTGTGTTGGGGAGAAAGAAGAGTACGTGTTCACAATTTTAAATAACGTTGATAAAATGTGCACAATTTTGTGATGGAAATAAAAAATTTCATTACTTGCCTAATGGCCTAATTTAGGAGAACTTACTCAATTTTATTTTTTAAATTAAAGTACCGATATTGACAGGGTGTGGGGATAACGGCACTGATGTAGGCTTGTGCACCGTGTGCCACCGGTTAAACCGAACACCCCAGCAGGCCCCGTAGTGTATTTCACATCTGACCCCCATCTGGAAATATGAAGTATGGAAATCCCTAAAATACGAATAACTGTAAAGCATATATGCAGAGCCCTGCTCTCATAAGAGCTGTGCTCACCTTTCATTACTGGAAAGATTCCCGTTTCTGTTGCCTCAGCGAAATATCTCGCCAATGGAAACCTGACATGAATTCCTTTTTTAACTGGTGAACTTGTTCTCGTTTCTGCTTGCAGTCTATGGCCTACATGGTCAGTGGGAACATGGATAGCGGAGCCTCAGAATTTCAGATAGAGGCTGCCATCAGCAAGATTTTCGCCTCCGTAAGTATCCAGTACAGCGTGCCATCAGCTCCTCAAGCCATCAAACACTGCTGTGTAACACAGTAACATCTTAAATGCTCACAAACACTGGTGTGTAACACAGTAACATCTTAAATGCTCACAAACACTGGTGTGTAACACAGTAACATCTTAAATGCTCGCAAACACTGGTGTGTAACACAGTAACATCTTTAATGCTCACAAACACTGCTGTGTAACACAGTAACATCTTTAATGCTCAAACACTGGTGTGTAACACAGTAACATCTTTAATGCTCACAAACACTGCTGTGTAACACAGTAACATCTTAAATGCTCACTCACACTGCTGTGTAACACAGTAACATCTTTAATGCTCACGACCAGATTACTGGGTCAGGTTCTCACATCTGTATCATGGTTGTTACTGTGTATTTGTCCTTTTCCTGTAAAATATAAAAATTTCACTGTACATTTTCACATGAAATGCTATGAAAGTGTATCTAGGTTTAGTTATGAAATGACCCTATGATAAAATGACAAAAGTATCTGCAGTGTGTTTGAGAGGAAGTATTTTAATTAGTGTGTGCTTTGGCCTGAGGTTTTGATTGCTAGTAAGAACTGCTGGTTCAGCAGATGAATGATTGTCTGCACGAGCTGTATGTTTTGTACTATTGCGCCACATAGTTTGTTATAAAGGAATAGTGGCTTCGTTTTTAAATGATCATCATGCATCATTAATTCAGTCTGTCACAATTATTGACCTTCCGAACAACCAATTGTACATACCAAACCCAATTGTGGCAATGTGAGAAATGTTCCTTGGGAGATGGCTTAGGAATAGAAATGCTAAGAGTGTAGCAATTATAAATGTAATGCTTCATTTAAAATAAATTTCACCGATGGTTCAGTGGATGAAGGAAGTTGTAAATACTGTAAAAAAATGTTAACATGATGGAAGCGTGTCAAGCTTGCAGTAGCCATCACCTTTAGGCAAGCTTGCAGTATCCATCACCTTTCGGCAAGCTTGCACTGTCCATCAGCTTTAGGCAAGCTTGCTCTATCCATCACCTTTAGGCAAGCTTGCTCTATCCATCACATTTAGGCAAGCTTCCAGGCTTTAGTTTGAAAGAAAAAGCAAGATGCCGATTCTGTGAATTTCCTGTCCTAACACTCATCTTTGCTGGGGTACCATTTTAGATTGAGATTGTAGAAATTGGGGAAAACCCATGAGTCAAACTATGTACAATAATCTAACGGTGACCATCACTAGCTGCTATTCAGCATTGTTTAGGATTCGGGACTGAGTGACTGGCATCTGACAATTGGTCATACACCTAATCACCCGGAGGAATTATTTCACATATTTTAAATTTGTATGAAAGCGAAACTAATGCAACAAGCAACCATCCTTTAGTTTCTCTGAAGCAGTTTATAAGTCTACTTTTTACTTGCTGTTATTTTCTTAAAAATAAGATGTTAGTAAGAAAAATGCATTTTAAGATTTAATTTACTGCATTGTGTTTTTCTAGTACTGTTTTGAAGTATGATTAAAATTGAAACGCATCAAATTTATTTTTACTCAGTAATTTTTTTATTTTTTATTTACGTCTTTTTTAAAAATTTACTTTCTATAAAAGCAATGCTCAAGTGGCAGGGATGACCTTTTAAAATGATTGCACCTTTTCTATGGCTGCTGAAGGGCTAAGTGTGTTAGAAGTTGAACTCTCTACATAGCACTCTTCCGCATTAATTGGATTCCAGGTTTTTGCCAAATTTCATTCCAAATGATCACCACCCAGCCCAACGCTATCGTTTTGTCAGTATATGGGTGGTTTTCACATTTTTTCTTTGCTGGTAACGTCAGATATCGAAATTACTACCATTTGGTTTCGGTTTCAATGGTTAGAATCATAAATTAACTTGTTGTTCACGTCTCTATCGTGCCTCAGATCGGTTTCGTTATTGGGGCCTGGTCTGCTCAGTCGAGCGCTGCAGATGTGGTTGGTTTGAAGGACGCTGGGGAGTTTCCGAATGAGGCGTGCTGCTGTTTTGGGTACGGGGAGCTCAGCTCAGTGGAAGCGGGGCGGCGCATGCGGGGAACGGCTCAACTGGCACTTTCTATTTCCTGGAAGTGCAGTCCCCTTTCGGGCCTGTGATCTTGTGTTCATCCTTTCATCTCTCAGTGCACTGCTATGGCTTTGTTGGCTCTGCCAGTGCTCTGCATTGCATGTGAAAGATCCTGTTGCATATGCAGACTTGCCATGGATTACCATGAGAGGTAGAACAGTGGATTGTGATTTAAACATATTAATAATAACATCGCATAAATAACATAAAAAATACTTGCCTGAATGAGTAGCATTCATACAATTTGTGTGGTCACATTGAGCTAAAAATGATCTGGATGTTCATTCACACAAGTAAGCACCTGAATTATTTCTGATGGCACTCTGTGTGTTCTGCAACCAGTATGGTTGCTTGGTATCATCGTACTTATGATTCATTTAAAATAGTCCTAAAGCCTATTTTTCTTTCTGTGTGACCTACTGAAAGTAAGGCTTTGTCTGTAAGTAAAGGTTAAAGAAATGGCAGTCTGAGTAGGATGTGATGGGTGAGCTTCAGACTGTCTGAGTTTTCCCTTCGGCATTTACACTGCCAGTTCACAGACTGCATGGTAGTGCGTGGATGTTAAAAGATGAAAGCTGCTTATTGGTCCTGTCAGTGACGCCTACTCAGTGGTAAACGTTCTGTGACCTTGCAGGAAGCAGCCTGGACCGTGACGGACGAGTGCATTCAGGTCATGGGCGGAATGGGCTTCATGAAGGTGAGTGCGTTTGAGCATTAGGCACTACTGACCCGTACACCGAGCGACTGCTGGCTGAATGGAAATGAGCGCCATGCTACATTCTGTTTGGCCCCACCTCCGAACACCAGAGGACATTTTCTTCGCACTTGCATTTTACTTCAAACTAAGTTTGTCAACGTTTTCTTGACTGATAAATCATGGTTGTAAGATGAATAAAGACGATAAAAGGAACTTGGCAATGTGTCAGAGGCTGTGACTCCTTCCACCCGGCTGAAGGACAGTCTGAAGTGGCTCTTCTTTCTGAAGAATGGCAGAGAAGCCGCAGTCACACGCGAGACCAGTGGAAACCCTTGTCATATCGAGATGTTTTGAGGGGGCGGTGGAAACCAAGCGGGGGCGAAGCCAAAAAAAGATGCTGACGGAAGTTGAAGGTTGGAGACCTGCGATAAGGAGGCTTTAGGTCGGCTAGACGCTGCCTCTGCATCGTTGGGTACAGTGGTGTGGTGCTGGTATAGGTGGCATATTCCACAGCTGTGTGGGCTTATGCTCTCAGACCGTAGCTGGTGGGTACTGCGCCTGTGCTGTGTGCCGTACTGTACAGTCTGGTGAATCACAGGCTGACTTGTTGTTATAGCACATCGTAAAGGCGGCTGATAAAAGTCAAATGTCTGATCTATTTGTGGTCAGGTCAGAGTGAACTATATTGCCTCCATCTGCCATCAACTGAATTAGTCTGAGGATACAGGTTTTTTTACAAACCAAGTTGAAGGGCAATTTGGTGACTGCAGTGTTATTTTAGTGCTGCATAGACAGTCCCATTGTCTGTTTGAGCACTGAAACCGCCATGAAAAAAACACTGACTACATTTATGCTTGTTCTGTAACTGGGCAATTTCTGTGAAAACACATTAGGATCTTTTACATATACTCGTTCTGTACTCATATATAGAAATATGTGTCTGGGTGCTGTTATCTGTTACTGGTTTGTGCAATGTTGTGGGGGTTGGTGGGTGTGCAGTGTGCATGTTTGTTGCTTGCAGTCTGTGTTCTGTGCAGTCATGGCTGTGTTTTCTGTGTGCAGGACGCAGGAGTGGAGAGGGTCATGAGGGATCTGAGGATATTCCGAATATTCGAGGGAACCAATGACATTCTCCGACTGTTCGTTTCCCTCAATGGCTTTCAGGTATTTGGGGTGGGCGGACGGTTGTGCTAGCATGTGTTACTGTCAGGAGATTAGAGGATGGTTAAGAGCTCTTCCTGTTGTTGTAATATCTCAGACTCTGTGGCCAATGCACATTGAGGGGATCAGATATGAATGCACTTCCTGTTTTATCAGTATATAATTTGCCTTCTGTGGCGAAATGCATGCTGTATAGGTCAGGATATCATTTGCGGTCATCTGTATGTGTTGTGATGATCCGGTCAGTATACATAGTGGGGACATCATGTTATCATTATTCACAGTTCTAATCCCATTCACAGTACTTTGTTTGTGCACATGCGCTTTGCTGATTTTACTGCTAATGAACATCAGCAAGAAATTTCATGGTTTGATAACATTCAAGTTTTTATCATGCAAAAGTATTCAGACCCATAGGACACATATCACATTTTGCTGCTTTACAAATAGGACACATTTTTATCCATGTATTGGTTTTATTCACAACTTGCATGCGTAATCCAACAAAATATAAAACGTGTGCAAGTATTCAGTGGGTTGAACACTTTTGCCAGGCACAGTGCATTAGGAAGCTTAGTTTGCTCAATTGCTTCCTGTGTTGCCAGTATATATGCAGTGAAGGTCTTATGCCAGGTTATTGAGCACTGGAAGCGTATTTAGTAGCAAAAATGTGATGTGCGTGTACCTCCTGTGTGGTCAGAATGCAGGGAATGAACTGAAGAGTCTGCAGAGAGCACTGAAGAACCCACTGGGTAATGCTGGCTTGCTGGTGGGAGAGATCAGCAAGAGAGCCAAGAGGTCAGTTACATTACATTACACTAAATTTATTTGGCAGACGCTTTTATCCAAAGTGACGTACACTAAGTACATACCAAAGGTCATTGGTACAACTATAAAGCACAGGCCCGATAAGGTACAATACTCATTATGTAACAGTTGTTCATAGCCATGAACACATTAAGTCAGCAGCCTTGCTGTACGGAGAGCTACAGGAATGACCAAACCGATTTTTGAGGTTTTGACACCAGTATCCCTCTTCCTCTTCCTCCTCTGCCATCTGCCCTCTCTCCACAGGAGGGCGGGGCTTGGAACGGGGCTGACGTTGCAGGGGTCCGTCCATCCTGAGCTGTCTGAGTCCGGAGAGCTGGTGAGCGCCTGACAAAAACACCACTGAGAAACGACTGGGAAATGCACGGGGAAGAAACGTTCCTGGAACGTATGAGAAACATTTGAGGAGCATCTGGGGAATGTGTGTGGTGTCAATTGCAGAGGGACACTGCAGGGATAATCGGCATAATCGTTCGGCTGGGCTTAATCTTAATTTGTGCACATAAGCGCATACTTCAAATCAACATTCTGACGCATCCATACCGTTTTAGGCAGTGAAAGCCATCGAGCAATTTGGAGCTGTCACCGAGGACATGCTGCTTAAACATGGCAAGAGAATCATCGGTAAGAGCACATCACTCGATTTTCACCATGCTGTCTCTGCTTCCTTTTCAGTAGCGCATAGCTCTGTTTTAGCATACACACCTATAGTCCTAGCTCACATTGTGCAGGAATGTGTCTCTTTGCTGTAACAGCAACATTGTTTCCTTTTTTGGGCATGTTGCTGTCTGGCAATATTTTTTAGATGCTGTTCGATTAGTTGATTTTAAGCAAACCAATTTGCAGAGGAAGCACTGATAACTATCTGGTGCTTTTGAGACTTTAACTCTTGCATGTATACTTTAGCATTTGTGTCCTTTTCAAGTAGCTGCTTTTTCTTTTTACATTGCGTTAAAGTGATTGGTTGTGCACTCACTGTTGTGTAGTAATGATGTGTCATGATCATGATGTCCAAGCACATACTGTAACTGGATGTGTGGTGGTTTTGAGCTGATGTTGAGACCCTGTATTTCAGATGAGCAGTTTGTGTTGAAGAGGGTGGCGGACTGTGCCATTGACCTGTACGCCATGGTAGTTGTCCTCTCCAGGTAACCTCAGCACACGTTTATAGCCCTCGTATCTGTGTCACGCATGTGGCGTTGAAGAGGGAGGGAACAGTCATGGCACTGCTCTCTCTGGGCTTGTTTGTTTTTGTCTGACCTCGTGCCTGTCTCACGACACCCCCCAGGGAGCCGTTCTCTCTGGGCTCGTTTGTTTTTGTCTGACCCCGTGTGCGTCTCTCCTCCAGGGCCTCGCGTTCCCTGGCTCAGGGCCTCCCCTCTGCCCAGCACGAGAAGATGCTCTGTGAGACCTGGTGTTTTGAGGTGAGTGTGATCTCGCCTGCCTGCCCGCCATGTGTGCGCAACCTAATTCTCTCCTCTCTTCCTGCCCAGGCCACCCTCCTCTCATCAACATTTACTCCCTTTATCTCTGTCTTTTTACTCTCTCCCATTTGTGTGCTTAATAATGGAAGTAAACTGCAGCACAACCTGTGTAAAGCCCATACAAAGTAAAACACTTAATTCTTAATTCAACACAGTTCAGTTCAAAAGGGATCAAATGTACTCTGTTAATGTCAGTTTAACACTAAATATTTAGTTGTGTGGGCTTAATATGCAATTAAAAAATGTTAATTAATTCCAAGAAAAAGATGTGATGACAGTGCCTGATTGGTGAAACGGGGGGCGAAATGGGAATATGGTACATGTAGTGGTTTTGTTGTGAAAAATAAGGGGGTTTGTTCAGAATGAGGCTTTTGCAAATTCCCTCCTTCTCTCTGGCAGGCCCATCAGCGGATCATGAATGACATCAAGTCTCTGAGATCCAGCGACTCCAAGCGGATCTTCAAGAACCTGAGAGCCATCTCCGCGGCCGTGGTGGAGAACGGGGGCGTGGTGTCCCCGCACCCTCTGGGCTTCTGAAGTCCCGAGCGCAGCTACAACCCCTACCCCTCCGCCCCCATCCCAGCCAGGAAGCTCGCCTGCCCCCAGCGTGTCCCCAATGACCCCACCCTAAGGCTCAGTGTCCAGTGAAGTGAAAACAGAACTTTGAGGCACTGCTGCATTACCATCCGCAAACAAATGCCTTGTGCTTCTAGTCTTCTAGAAAAGTCACAGACTTAAACAATGCTGCAATAACTGATCAGCCGTAAATACTGGAAATTGTCTGGTTTTTTTTTTTTTTTAACCAATTGGCTCGATAAAGACTGAGGTCATCGCCACTGATGCTTTACCCATCACTCTCATCACTGAAACAACATGACTTGAGCGGGAAGAATCAACTGTGAGCCACGGCCCTGTGATTGGGTTGAGTTCTTAAATCACTGTATACATATTAGATACTGACTGGCTCACATTGTAGTGTCTAGGCAGGTGAGACTCAAGTGAATTATTTAATTAAATGTTTGTCCTGTTGTTTCTGTATAAAATAGTGGATCCCAGTACCTGAACTCTGTGGTTTCACTCAATTCAGTTCTATCACCGTGACCCTGACCACGCTGCAATTTCTTACTTACCTGTTGATGGTACTGTTTTGTGTATCCAAGGTGGTGTTTGAAAATTATTCTCATGTCCTTGTTTATGATTAGTCATTCCTATGTTGCATTGCATTTAACACACTCGCACACAAGGACTCAGGGAACACAATCAAATTCATGTTTTTAAAAGGACTACATCTTTGCCTTATACAAAGATCCATGTAACTTCTAGGGAGGGAGCTATATGCAGATGGAAGAAAATTGCGCCTGTAATTTACTGGAAAAAGGACTGCTTTCCTGTCAATTGCATGGATTACAGTTGGATGTAAGCTACTGTAAAGTGCATTTTTTGCTGTAGAAGAATGAAAATTTGTCATGCAGAAAAGTACATCAGTACCATTGCTAGATAACATGGGGAATTGTTGCCTCAAAACTGTTTCATCAGGAAGTTGCCTTAGAATTGTTGTTTTACATTACTGGCTTACTTAAAGGTTGCAAAAAAAGCAAAAAAAAAAGCAATGCAACCTCTTTAGTTTGAAGATAGACCCCAAATGTCTCACAATGAAGTTCCAGAAAGTAATCTCCCTTTTTTATCTAGCTGTAAAATATCTTTCCATTGTCATTTACTTATGGTTTTGTCTTCTGCCGAAGAACAAGAGGTTCCCACATCATGTATCCCTGATTTAAGATGTTCGTTTATCTCGCACTGATAATGGGAACTCCCATTATCAGTGTGGTAGCTGATATAAACAACTACAATTTACTTTGGCCCGGACCTGCCTTTCATTTCTGCAGTTATAGTATTTTCCACTGTAACGTATAAGGGCTTTGAAAGAGATGTCAGACTGTTAAATAAAGCAGATAAACCGCTAATCAGTTTCCACAGATTCTGCCAGTGCCTCTCTGGTGTGACAATATATGATTGTACTGTGTTGAATTGTTGAAGTGAACTGTAGTATAAATGTGTTAATAAAACTCTCAGCCGATTACAGACTTGGGTGTTAGTTGAATGCGCGTGTATGTTTGCTGCTTGAGTCACCGAGAAAGACCTGCCGCCCCATTGCATGGCTGCACTTGCAAACAGAAGTGAGGAAACTCCATGCATTCATCAGATGTGTGAGACAAGTACTTTCTGTCATAAATGATTTTTTTATTTGTCCTTAGGTCCTCTAGTTTATTGATGGATTTGTGCCCTAGTGAGGTAGAAATGGAAAATGTAATTGCAACTGAGGTACTTATAGTCTGCTAATGCACAATATGGTCTGGAATGAAGTTGGACCACAGCTGTGCAAACTGGCAGGAAATCCAACAGGACTTTGTGTAATGGCTCATTGGGGAGGAAGGGTTGCAATCAGCAGAGGATTCCCTGCCTCTTCGCCCAATGCGCATTCCCCTGGTCGCTAAGGCACCTGCCAGCTCCCTGTGCCAGCCTCGCGGTGATCCAAACGGTAGCTTCACAGCTCAACTGGTGCATTACGGAATGAAGAGGGGTGGCTGGTAGAGCCCTTGTCATAGGGTGTACATGCTAGTCTGCCCTCCGGACTCACACATCAGTAGTCCGCTAGGGTGGAATATAGCAATGATTAAAATGTTATGACTAGCATTCGGGCCAGCGGAGAACCAGATTAGTCTTAGCCACGCCTACCGGTGGAGAGAACACGCACCTGGGTTGTTTTAACTAATCAGTCCAGGTGCTTAAAGGTGTTGTTCTCCACGGTACCGGGCCGAGACCAAGAGCACACAAGGAGAGACTGAGTTCTTTTTGGGAGTTTTTGTTAGTTGGGGTGCAATAGACTGAGAAAGAACCAGGCAACTGAAAAATTAGCCAGCTGAGGCCAGTGGTGAGCTGAAAAGCTGTCGCTGGGTTTTACTGTCTTGTATTTGTTATTTTAGTTCGTTGTTTTAGTTTGTTTTTGCTCAGAACCCATGAGAGGAAAGGGTGCTAATTTGATTTTTTTTTTTTGTTGGTGTGGGTGCTCTCTCTCTCTCTTTCAATGCGACAAATGACGATGCATGCCTGGAACTGCCGCATCTCCCTCCCAGGAGAGGCACACTTTTTTTGGTTAATTTATGGTAATTCTCTGTTTACAGTACTCTGGTTAGAAACTTGACCAACAGTAGTACGTTGACAAGAACAACAAACTGTACTGGCATCTGGCTTTGCACAAGTCACCTGATAACAGGTTAGATTAAATTCCGCCATGCGCATGAAATTCTTTTTCTGGACTTTTTCTGAATTTATTTGCCGCTAATATGCAGGTTTGTATCCTCTGTCTGTGTGTGTTGCAGGTATGAGGTCTTTCAGAAGCCTATTCGTTTTTTTACACCTTTGAATGAGTAACCAATATCTTGTTTTCATAAAGCTATAAAGAACTGCCTTTCAATGATTCCTTTTACTTGTGATACCTGTTTCTGCTTTGGTTTCCTCCATTAGCAAAAACTCAAGAGTCAGTTCCTGGAAATGCAGTATGTAGATAGCTGCATGCTGAGAAGTTAATCCTTCTCTGTGATTGGCTTAGCTTGTCTTTTGCTGCTGAGTCTGCAGGAAGGCAAGAAGGGTTGTGGTTTGGAGGAGCCAGGCTTAGAATTTCCCTAATCTGAAATATAAAGAAATGCATTGAAGTAGCTGATTGCTTCTCATGCTTCCAGTGATTAATTATGTATATAATAAAACTCAATTTTCCAGTAAGATTTCATTCAACTTTCTAATGAAAGTGCATTGATCGACTTTGTAAAATGGGATATTATGTGTGAGACAAAGCAGTCTTGTTTGGTCCAGATAACAAATAGGTGTCGTTTACATACTTAAACTACCAACCAGTGACAGACCATAGTTCTGCTCCACTGTGCCCTCAGACCCACATATCCAAACTCCACTCCCCTCACCCTCCTGTAATGCTGTCCATAATGCTGTCTATCTTTCCTGAGGTGAAGCAGGTATATGTGCTTCGCTCTCATGTTGGATAAAAACAACTACGCAACCCAAGGATGTAATATTTGGGGATATAGGTTTACGTGTTTCGGAACACATTCACGCTTACAAACTTTGTAGATTTGATAGTTTTTCTTTTTTGGGGGGGACCTGGAGGTCTTATTGGCTTAGTAGGTTGACAGATAAATAGTTGTTTTTCTTGCTGTATCGTGGCAGTCAATTATTAATAATCTCATAATTGGCAATGGTGGGCTCTGAAACGCATGAATCCAGGTATGTGCATTATTATCCCGGATAAGTATGGGGTTCCAGGACGCTTTTATGTACCCACTTATTTAGATTGTCTGATCTCTTTTGGATCTAGAACCAGCAGTTTGGGCATTCTCACAACTCCTCTGGTCAGTCACAATTGAACTGCAAGTCTGTATGACAAGTTTTCTATTTCAGTCGATTTTTTGCAGAACAAGGCAGACCACACTTCTGTCTTTCTGTTGCACTTCCATAACTTTGGTGAAGAGAGAATAGCCAGTCATTTTCGTTCACCACACAGAATTTTGTCTGTAAAGACGAACTAAACAAGATTCTTTCGTGCTGTCGCTTTTCCCCAGCATACAGCTGCAGCAAAAAGCGTCCTGTCACTCCGTTTGGAATTCATGTGGTCATACTGAAGGTCTATTGCAAATCAGTCATTTCTGAGCACACTTCAATGGGAGTTATCTGCCATATGTAATGTTGGCCTAAGCCAACATATCTGCAGCTGTTCAACGGAATAGCAAATTCTGTGATTGCTACACAGATGTCCCCGTGCCAAATAGTATAATGTGGACTAAAAGGATATAAAAATTGTCACTGAATGTAACATCTTATTTGTAATGTGAGAAAACTGAGAATCACTATGCCCTGTTCCTGTGCATTCTAATCATATCCTTTTAATCCACTAAACCTCTCAACTGTAAACCAAACTTCATTTAAGTATTCAGCAGATCCTCATATACAGATAAACGTGCCCTTTTTTAAACAATTAAATTAGACTGCTGACTATTTATTGAAGCAATTTAGGTTAAGTACCCTGCTCAATTGTACAACAGCAGTACCACAGCTGGCAATCAAACCCACAACCTTAAAAGTGCAAGCTCACTTCCCTCACTACACTGCCACTCTGTAAAAAAATGTTTTGCAGCACCAGAACACATTTGCAGTCCACACCCTTCAGTCTACGGACACGAGGATCTTGGATCTAGACAGGGAACAAGGACAAGCTGGATGACTACAGTGGATTGAAACTGAGTTTGGTTTTAATATCCAATAATACTGTGAAAACATTAATGAGGCAGTAAACCTTGCAGTAACATGTCCATTATTAATTAAAATACAGGTCTTCTTGAAATTTTAACTTTAAAATGACAGCACATTACTGCCTTTGACTGATTCATTATAAATGTAAATTATCAATAAATACACTTTGCTTTATGATTCAACTTAGCTTATATTGCTCACAGCAGCCAGAATTGGCTTTGGTAATATCATTTCTGGTTTTCCACTATGAGATTTGTACACACACGCTTATCAAAGCTTGCACCTTGTTACCCACTAATAAGTGCCTGCAATGATCCAGACAGGAATAGGACCATTTGTCATAAGGTTAATAAGAGTGGTCTGGGACAGACTTCGTCCTTTATGTAGGATTTCCCCCTTTGAGACACACTGAGCAGAGACTGGACTGCACAGAGAGTGACCAGGGTCGACTAAAATCCTCTGTGTTCCTTGGCTGTGTGGAGTAGTGCTAAGAAGTTGATCCTATAACCAGAATCCTGCAGGTTTGAAGACCACCAGTGTTTGTGTACTTGATATTTACTCTTTCTTCAGTAAAACTCCAGCTGTATCCATAGGTAATGAGCCTCATGATATGGATGTGGCTTTCCACCATCTTCTATGCCCTTGCGTGCTGAGGAGTAGGCTGAGAATATTCCGGCTGTATTCCTACTAGGGGTCTTCTCTAGCCCACTCACACAGACGTCTTTGAGAGCTCTGTTAACATGAGCCTTTGGGAAGTCATTGTTCGCTCCCTGAAACAAGAAGCAGAAATACAGGGTTCATACACTTTTTCACCAATGATTTTCAATGACTTTTCCATGACTTCTCCACAACCTTTAACTGAATTTCCATGACCAAAACAAATGACTTTATCTCAGCGGGACGATTTAAAATTATTTATTGTAACACTAAGTAAACTTAGGTCTGCATCTGAAACATATGGTGCCTCTCTAAAACAAATAAACACCAGACAGACACACTTAGATACATTCTCTCATATTTTAATTCGAATAGTTTAACATTTTTGTCAATGTCTCAAACAGGGCTCGAAATTGCGACCATTTTGGTCGCATATGCTCCCGAAATTTAATCTGTGTGACCTCGAAATATAATTGGGAGCATTTGTGCGAGTGAAAATAATTGTTCTGGTGCGACCTTTTTTTTTTTTTTTCCTTTTTCCAGTCGAACGTCTCTTTCTCTGTACATTCGCTAGTTAGTACACTCAATATGTGCCTTGTGAGCTGACGGTGACCCTTCTAACCAATCGTGAGCTAGACATTCTTACCTTTAATGCTGATTTTAAATTGGTTAATATTAGCCTTCAATCACTCCCTTTCGCAGCACTCCACTGTCACGCGACACAGAGAGCTAACGCGGTAACTAATGTTACCTGAAGACAAAAGTTTATGTTCAATTTATTAGCGTTATCGAAAGCTGAAAAGTTGAAGCGAACGATTACGGCATTTTTTTTGAAACATTGACGTAGTGTTTTGTGTAGCGACCCAGTTGAAACAGCTAATTTCTCCGATGCAGTTTACTGGCGGTTGATTTAATTAGCGGTATTAATGTGACGAGAAGCGCTGTGTCGTTTGAATGCATAACACGCAATTCCTTGAAGAGTCGACACATTTTAGGCCTGACAGTTTAACGGTTACTTGTAAACCGTACTGTTATATTGTCGTTTATCAATAAAATATCTATTGCATATCTTGCTGGTGCTCCTTACATTTTGGTGGGTGCTCCTAACTTTTTGAAGTTGGGAGCACCAGTGCTACCAAGTAAAAAAGTTAATTTCGAGCCCTGATATATTATTAAAGCTGCACTTCCCTGGCATATTGTCGGCACAGTAGGGCCTACGTTTACTAACTGCTACATTAGCAGAAGCGTGTTGGACGTGCCTGTAAACAGACTGAGCCAGGCCGAATTAACTTCTCTCACCACCAAAATACCGCGAAGGTTACGTGCCAATGTACGTTTTATTACTATACATACTATGTTTATGATTGGATTAATTAGTAATTATATTTGATGCAACTTTAGCTATATTTCCATAACTTTTCCAGGGCCTGGAAATTGCATTTTAAATTTCAATGACTTTTCCAGGTTTTTCATGACCGTACGAACCCTGGAAATGAGTGTCAAATTCATTTTCCCAGTACTATACAGGAGACCTAATATGGTCTATATTATACTAGACCCATTCCTACTTTCAAGGTATACAGATTATGTGCAAGAAACAAAAGATGTTTGGCTAACTATTTGTAGTTTGTTTACTACTTGTCTTACTCTTACGAAATTAGAATAACAAGTAACGTCGCTCTGGATAAGAGCGTCTGCCAAATGCCTGTAATGTAATGTAATGTAATTATTCATGATTTGTCTTATAATCTAATGTTACACAAAGATGATTTAGTTATCATTATGTCGTCATGTTCAAGTACCACGAAAAGCAAGTATGTGCTACTTTGAGCCTTTGAGCTCTACAGTTTATGGATGACTTTGTACGGCGTGGGTAGTTGCTTTGAAGGTTTCTCTTTGAGCCTTACCGTGTCTGTGGATGCAAGCGGGGTTGCGTGGCTTGTACTGTCCACTCCAGGACCCTTTTCAAGTGGCAGGACAGGCAGGGGAAGCGATGGTACAGTTGCTCCAGAAGCTCCTCTTTACGCAATCCGTAGATGATGGGAGCAATGCACTGAGCAAGGCTGAAGAATGCAAAGTTTATCACTGCAAACAGCTCTTTGGGGTCACGGTGGAGATAGCCCTGCTTCTGAAGAAGGTGCAGCACGAAGTTCACAAAGTTGGGGAGGATGTATACAGCGAGCTGGGCGCCATGCAGTGCTATAGTCCTGCAGCCGACGCGGTTGCGACGAGTCAGCACGCCAAGACGCCTGCCCTCGTGTAAGATTTTTCCATAGCTGAACAGGATGAGTGTGGCGCACACGGATATCAAAATTATTTTGTGGAGCTCGCCTTTTTTCAAGTTTTCTCGGTTGCACTGCCCTCTGAACGCCGGTTTCGACAACAGACTCAGTGGGGTAATTAGAGCCAAACCCCACGTAAGCATTCCAATGAGCCAGGGCCAGTGCGCACAACACAAGGAGCTGTATTTGAGCGGGAAGCAGATGGCAAAGTAGCGGTCAAGAGCCATGGCAGTAAGGGTGAGGAGAATATTTGAGGCACTGGTTATTAAAATGGTTATTATCACCTGGCAAACGGCTTCAGGGGTTCTAGCATTCACGTGTATCTGCAGGTAGAAGGCGCAGCCGACCCCAAAGTAAACAAGGGCGGAAAACAATAAGTGGAATACCAGAACAAAGCGTGCTTGGGTGCGAAGCCGTTCCTCCCGTAAAATAGTCCAGTTTATCACAAGGTTGAAGAAAGCCAAAATTATGAAGGACACGGTGGAAGCACACACACGTATAGAAGTGTAGTCATACCCCGTCCCGTTAATCGACATCGTTGCCAGTAATGTTGCTTTTCCAGTTATTAATATCCGTTTCACATTTAATAATACTCTTCTGTTATGCGACAAATGAGCGGTGAAACCTCACTGAAGAGATGCTAAATTTCAAGGCGCCGTTTGCCTCCTACTTACATCCTCTTCAGACGGGAACATTTGTTGTGTTGTTTACGGTCCTTCAGCAATTGACGTAATTGTTTACTTTTCCGATATCTGCACTCATCCAGCAGCCTATCTTCCTAGTGTGTCTTCATTTTTCATGTTTCCCCTTGCGCACGAGTCCATCCGCGTGTTTCTTGTAGCCAAACAACCAGCAAGTGGCAATATCTCTCTCTCTCTCCCTCCCCCCCTCTCTCTCGCTCTCTGTGTTGTATGTCACGTCGTTATTTTGCTTTGCCGTTTCAGTTTAGTCTGCCCGCCCTTTTCAAAAACTATTTATGGATTCTATATTAGTACCTGTAGATCATAGACACAAAACACATGTATGCTTCATTGGAAAAACATAAAGTTTTACTTCGATTTGTTAAGTTTTCTCTATTGAAATATTTTTAGGTTCATTCAAATTAACCGAATAATTTCCAATTGAGAAACCCTGAAAATACATGTGTAACAAATTGAAATAAAAATTTTAAGTTTATTCAATGAAACATTTTTTTCAATGTATAGTGTTAACACACTGTTCCAATCAGTGAAAAGACGCATTTAGGGTTGTTTTACTTGATACCAGACGGACCGCATTTCGCTCACCGCATCCTCATCAAGCAGCAACTTATATCTGGTTGTTTCCCATCCAAGTACTGTATTAACCAAGTAGCTACTGCCAAGCTTGGCTTCAGCCAAGAGAAGTATATAGAACGGTATACAGCTGGATATATTTAGAAACAACATCAAATTGAGATTTACTTCTGCAAATATTAAAATACTAATATTCATTGGGAATATTGTAGTTTGATGTTCTTGTTTTTTTTTTTGTTGTCGATCGGAAACAGTTTTAGAAGGATATCTTGCATTTATATAACACCTTTCCGAATGCTCAAAGTGCTTTACAGTGATGATGGGGAACTCACCTCACCCACCACCAATGTGTAGCACCCACCTGGGTGATGCACGGCAGCCATTTTGCGCCAGGAAGCTCACCACACATTAGCGAAGGTGGAGAGGGAGCTACATTTTTTAGCCAATTAAATCTAGGGATGATTTCTGGTGGCAAGTTTGCGAGAGCCATATCTGGGATTTGGCCAGGACACCGGGGAACCCCCCTACTCTCAGCGATAAGTGTCATGGGATTTCCAATGACCACAGTGAGTCAGGATCTCGGATTAACGTCTCATAGGCATCTCCTACAGCACAGTGTCCCCGTCACAGCCCTGGGGCATTAGGGTTTATGTGACCAGAGGGAAGATTGACCCTGCTGGCCCACCAACACCACTTCCAGCAGCAACTCAGTATTCCCAGGTGGTCTCCCATCCAAGTACTAACCAAGCCCACATTTGCTTAGCTTCAGCCATTCGGCAGGATCAGAGTGCATGGAGGTATGGCTGCTGGCATATGCATTTTATGTATATGCATTTTATATTTATAGTGATTCGTTTTCTGCGTTCATTAGAATAAAAAATACGTCAGAATTTTAACTGGTGCTAATCACAGAAAACGCGTGCAAGAAATATCTAGAATACAGGGTTCAACCGCCCTCTTGTGGTACTATATGTACAGGGGCTGTTTGATGGCTCATATGACGGCACTAGTGTGCTTGTATGCGTATGCCCCCTTCCGAATTGATTGCACAGCTGGTGAATATAATTGGACATTCCAAATTGAAAAAGGGGAAAAAACATTTTGTGTTTTCACTTTGATGGTGGAAGTGACTTCAGCAAATGTGTGCAGTTTACTGGTTGCAGCCTTCTGCACTTCTTCTTTTCTTTTTCTCTTCTTCTTCTTCTTCTTCTATTACTTCCCATTATTATTATTATCAGCCTGAAAATTGTATCGCAGCTGCATGTCATCTAATCAGAAAAGCGCTTCAAAAATACAACCTAAACTGAGAACAGTTTAGAACAGTGGTTTAAAAAAGGAGCCCAGTCTTTGTGTCTTCCGCGCTTAATCACTAAATATTTTGGTGTATTAAAAAAACTAGCCTATTGCCTATACCGCTAACGTTAGCAAGCTATTATTAATTTGCTGACCAACTAGCCCTACCTGTGTGGAATCATTGGACTCTATACTTACTGTAGTGAGGTGATGATTATCATATGAAAATATACATTTATTCATATTTATATATGTGTAATAATTGTAAACTGCAGGTCTACACGTAATAAAAAATAACGCGTTTCTCATTTATCAGACTAATCGTCTTGACTCCTCGTAAGTTCTTTCTTACGTAATTGTCATTTCGACATTTGTACTGACGTGACACTTTCCACAGCATTGAGTAGTCTTACTTCCTGTTGTAAAACAATGTTGTTTCTTGATTCAATGCGAAATTTTAAATCACCAATGTCTCTATTCCAGTAAATGAGAGTAGGCACATCTCCAGAAAACAACAGGTCCGTGGCGGACTCAAGCTGTTTGAAGGGCAGGGGCGAAAAAATAAAAAGGGCACTTACTGCACGACATGGGGCCCCACCAGCGCGCAAAAAGCTATGATGCATCATAGGGGGGCGGGGCGACTCCGCCAGTGCAACAGGTGATATCATGTGACAGCTCTTATTCTGGGAAGTTTATTTGTTTGTTTGTTTTTATTGCAGTAGAAATCCCGGAAATAAAATTATTTGGGTTAGGCATTATATCCTGCTAAATGTAAATAGGCTATATCAAAGTACAGCAAAGTTATGTAGGCTATTAGTCATGTAGTGCTAACAATGTATTCTGGCAAAAGAGATCATTGGTCAGCAGGGGTGGACAGTAACGAAGTACATTTACTTGAGTACAGTAGCTACTTAAGTCTATTTTTCGAGTAGGCCTATCTGTACTTTACTTGAGTATTTATTTTTTTGGAAACTTACTCCACTACATTTGAAAGACAAATATTGTACTTTTGACTCCACTACATTTCTATGAAGGTTGTCGTTACTCGTTACTTTGAAGCATAGCTTTGAAGTCAACAGTTGAATATTTTTTTATTTTGTAAGATGCGATTGGCCACACGCTGTGTTCCTCACAGCAGCCTACTCCTAATACGCTGTCGGTCAAGTTTAAAGTGCTTGCTTTTTGCACCAGTGGTTGAACAGTTCAATTTGAACTTGGCGGCGGTAATTATGGCAACGCCAGAAGATAAGGACGATTCTCCGCCGCCAGAGCACCCATGGCCATATCTCAAGTACATGTTTGAGATTTGTGAAATTCAAAAATATTCATATTGTTTTAAATGTTTGCTCTGCTTACCGCCCATGAACTGCATCGCTGCATTCAAAAACTCGCCGTCCAACCTGAAAAAGCATGTCGAGGTATGTAAACGTTAGCTAACAGTAGCCCGTTTGCTAATTATGAAGTTGTCTGAGCTTGTAGTGGTTGCAGTTTTTATGCTAGGATTGGTCAGATTAAATTTTATGGAATTTGAGCGAAGGGTCATCCAACTGTTTCACATTTCAGGCAATGCTATCTATCATCAGGGGTTAAATTGGGGGTGGACGCAGGTGGACGGCGTCCACCCACCTTTGGTAAATAAATAAATAATTTTGACCGGCAGTTTTACAAATAACTATGACAATCCAGTCCATTTAGGCTCCAGTCCATGTGTTCCCTCTAGCCAGTTACTCGCTCAACCAATCAAAACTCCGAAGAAAAAAAAACTCAGGAGGAACAGTCGTTTATATAGACGGTACAGAAAGAAAAATATCGTTGCTTGTCTTGATTGATTGGAAGCGGACGCCGTAGGTAGTTTCATTAACATGTAATTTCATCTATGTAAAATTTTAGGGTGAATAAACAGCCCCCACGAACGCCGGCCATTGTTAACGGCAACTTTGATTGCTTAAGCAAAATCAGCAGGTTGCTGGTCAGCAGCTAAGCTAGGATTGAATATTTCCCACATACATAACGTTTTATTCTGGTGAGCTGAAAATTGGTGAGGCGCAAAACTTTCCTTTAAACTAATCATTGATCTCAACATGTTTTCATTAGTAATTTTCCTTTATAATCAAGTGTGCCAACGATCGGATTAATCAAATGACAAGTAGCCTAACACACAGCGTCTTCATACCGTGTTAGGAGGATTGAATCATAAATCCAATTTATCCGTTAAAAAATCAGTTTTAATCAAGTAGTCTACGCTTAACAAATAAGATACACCAGTCTTTTATCTACCATGTTAGCTCTCAGAATGACCAGCAAAAACAAAACCTGCACTTCAATTGTGTTTACAATCTAGCCTACGCATTGCAGATATTTGCCATGAATACGAGTGCGGAGAAAGAAGTGTATCCGCAAATAATGTTGATTAAAAATGTGCACAATTTCGTACTGCAAATGAAAATAAATGTAGGCTGTACGGCCTAGGCTACTTGCTAAAACTACCTATTTGGGGAGAGCTGGCTATATATGATAGTATTGAGTAGCTTTTTGTGGATTAATTGTATTGATACTGAAGGAAAATCGGGAAGATTCCGCCACTGCTTAGCGATTAAAACGGATTTTTCTAAATCGCATTTATCATTTAATCTTTCTAACAAAATGCGAAGAAGCTGTGTCCCTTTCCATTTGATTCGTCAGTTTGAGATCAATGATTAGTTTAAAGGAAAGTTTTGCGCCTCACCAGTTTAAGAAAGATGGATAAAGGAGGAAAAAGTGAGGACAAGAGGAGGATGACCGATTATTTTCGTGGGTAAAAAAAAATTCTCAGCATTAATGACACTCAATAAACTTGAAATATATTATGTAAAAGCTTGCATCAATAGTATACATTCTTTATAAGACATTGTTTTCCTTAATTACAATTATGTGCACAATACATTAAAGATACAACTATTTTGAGCTGAGACATTCACTGGTTTGTACCTTTTTTCACCCACCTCCCACCGGATCTCAGGGTCCACCCACCTCCCAAATCCCAATTTAACCCCTGTCTATCATGTGTTGCTATCTAATTACAGTAAAAATGCATCTGTAAATGAGCTTCTGCAAATGCATCGTAGAAACAATACAATAGTGCGTTGGCATTAAAAATAAAATGTACTTTTGAATAAGTATTGATATTGATAAGTATTTTTAAAAGCAAGTACTCCAGTACTTTAACTCAAGTAAAATTTTGACTGAACAACTTTCACTTGTAGTGGAGTAATATTTGACCAGGGGTATCTATACTTTGACTCAAGTAATGGAGTTGTGTACTTTGTCCACCACTGTTGGCCAGTTGATACAATGGATCGATGGAATCACGTCCTGATTGAGTCAAAGTAAGCAGTTTGTAAAAAAAATAATTTAAAAAAACCCACGAAGGATATAGATTTACTGAGGAAGAACATACGTGCAATGTATTTCCTGTTCTGTGTGAATTCTAGTAGTGTGGTCGTTAAACCCGTATGTGGCGCTCGCTGTCAAAATGTAACATTGTGTGCTAGGCGGGTAACGCATTGTTCTGCGGTCTGTTCTTGCAGCAGTCTACTTCTAGCGAAAACATTAACAGATCCGCATTTCGACATTAGGGCTATTCACTAAATACCGGAGTACAGTACTGCAGTGTATGTTCCTATAATGTAAAATATCAGTGTAGCCTACTGTGTTTTTATCACTGTCTCTCTAAAGAAGCACCCCTGCATAAATTAGGCTATTTTTATTGTTTCCGAAACAGGAAGTTTTCAACGGTTGTCCGCATGTCCTAATTATTTTTTCACACGCTAGACCGAAATGGAAATTCTTCAGACAGCCGATCTGTTTAGAGCTGAAGGACGAAACAACGTAGTGTCATCCAAATATTGTGGAAAGTAGATGCCTGTACATGTATTTGATGTATTTTCAGAGTTAATTGAAAAGTAAATTATTAATTTCCATTTCGTGGGTCGACAAGACTGAACGTTTTTAAATCGATATTGCGAGATAGTCATTACAAGTGAGGTAAAATTGATCTGGAATTTACTGGACTTCTACCAACCAACATCTCTGAAGAATATGTATCTGCAATACAGGTCACGCCTGGAGCACTTACAAGAATCTCTTTCGCTGCCGTAAGACCGGACTCTGGCTGGGGACCTCAATAGCGTTGCCGCACTGTCACACAGATAAGACGCGGCACTACTTCAAAGATTCCTGGCATTAGTATTCCGGTGAGACAAAACGCCATCAATCTGACAACAGTCTTTGTGTATATGTTTGCGCTACTATTTTAAAATTATATATCACAACTACGGAACAAGGGTATGAAACCGTTTATTATATGGCTTTGTGAACTAATCCACGTCAACCACTTTATTAATGGAAAACATGTTTGACATTTTAACAGTTGGCGTGTGTCCTGAATGGATGCTAAAATCCCATGCAAATGAAACATGCTTGCAATATATCCTAATAATTCGTACATACTCATGTATCCTCTTTGATTGACTGTAATTCTACAGAAATATCATTCCTAAAAGGAGAAATGAATGTAAGACTGCAGGCTTATATGTTCTTCCGCTGTTGTTTGCTGAGAGGACAGAGAGCAATTTTTTAAAGCTGATAAAAGATATCAGATGAAAACTCTTCTTTTAAAAAGCTTGCTGAGTTGATTTAACTAATTGCCTTTGTATGCCACACAGAGCTGATTCAAAAAGTTTCCCGAGGAACATCTAAAATTCCAGTACTTAGAGCTGAACGCGTCCTTTGACCTCTCGTGGACCTTTCCTTAGAGTGATGGATGTTTATGAGGAGGCAGTGGGCTACCTGCAGACATGTGGTATCACTGGTAAGCAAATTACAAATTTGGCAGGTTGCAGAACAGTCTGAAGAATTTTAGTTAATTCTGGGCATGTATATGTGCCTTCGTGCATATATGTGTGTGTGTTGGTGGCTGAGGTGCGACTGAATATGATTAATTGTACTTGGAGTTTGTCTAACCGTACGTTCTCTGCCCCACTGCTGCGTGAATGGGGCAAAAAAAGGCAGATCAGAGTTCTAAGTGTAATTGTGCTTCTGTGCTCCTCTGTTTGTGATTCAGTGAGTGCAGAGAGCGAGATGGGGCCTGATCTGTTGGATGACGTGTTTGAAGTGGTGACTGAAGTGGGCTTTGCTCCTAGCCCCCTCCACGCTGATAGCATTGACTTCCCTGACACACCTGTGAGTTATCAACTGATACAGTGCATATATACCAATGAGCTGCCAGCACTGATTAATCTGCTTAATGATGGGTTACCTGACTGATTGAACTGCCCATCAATGGGTTGCCATGCCAATATAGCTGCACAATAGTAGGTTGCCAATGATTAACCGGACTCATAAAGCTTGTTGTAGTCTGAACAAAGCTAAGCTACCTGCCAGTGTGTTACCACAATGGTAAATGGTAAATGGACTGCATTTATATAGCGCTTTTATACAATTGATGCCTCTCATTCACCAGAGCAGTTAGGGGTTCGATGTCTTGCTCAGGGACATTTCAACACGCCCAGGGCGGGGATCGAACCAGCAACCCTCCGACCGCCAGACAACCGCTCTTACCTCCTGAGCTACGTTGCCCCCAATAATATACCGATCACTCAGTGTGATGGAGATGATGACTGGTATATTATTGCATGGATATGAAAGCCTTTTGGAAAGCTGTTTCAGTAATTTGACTGGCCATGCTCCTGTTTCAGACATACTGCATCCCTGAGATGATGTTGGAGAGGAGGCTGGTGGTCCTTACAAGTATCCTGACCAGTGAAGAGCTGTATCTGAGTGAGCTGGAGACACTGCTGACGGTAGGGAGAGGATATCCATACTAGTACACCTACACACCCACACACACACACACACATACACATGCATGCGCACACACATACACATACACACACACAAACACACACACGCATGCGTGCAGACATATACACACAGGCACAGCCACATGCACACACACACACACTCGCACACATGCACACACAAACACACAGGCAAACACACACACGCACACACATACAGGACATGCACAAGTATACACATACATATATATCCACTGATAAGAGCACATAGGCCTCTGGGTCTGTATTATTAAGCATATCAGGAATAGTCAGGCAACATTTGTTAGCCTTTGCTCTTCTCATTTTGTCTTTTAAAAAAAATGCATATATTTACTTCCACAAATAAATTAATATTATGTATATGTATATGTACCAACACACAGTCAAATAATGTTTTCATGAAGATGTTTGGAAGAGCTTTGGCTATTATAGGATAGTTCTGGGTTAAAAAAAAAAATATTTCAGTGTGTGCTTTCAATTAGCCAAGATGGATTTTATGTGATATTTTAGATATTTACACAAGTTTCTGATGACTAGCAGGCTTTATTATGGGAGGTATAGGGGCACTCCAAGACAGCTTGTACAGTGATGTTGTGCTTTTATAGGCTATACTTAAACGTTAAAAACGTTAATTTAAACGGTAATTTAATTGCATTTTTTCTAAATCGTTAACATAAATATCAGTTTTATGTAGTGCTGGTGCTTCTTACCTTGAGTGCAGAGGAAATGGTCCTAACTGAAATTAAGATAAATATTTTGAAGAATAATTGGCTAAAACATACACTGAAACATAAAACATATTGGACAATACTGTAGTCCATAAGTAGATTGTTATATTTGTAAAATAAAATGTGTGTGTGTTGGTGGCCCCTCCCCACATCTGTCAATATGCTGCAAATTAATAACTAACACCTTTAGAAGAGAAACTTACACGTTCAGTCGTAGACTCATTCCACAAAAACACGACTACTGATAAGCTCACATGTACATGCAACAACAGATCCTGCAACAAAGCCAACCCTTGAAAAGGTGTTGCGAATGACATATGAGAGCTAATATAGAACTAAGAACAAACTGAAAGTGCTCATTAGAGCCCTTGTTCAAGACTGCAATGCAGTCCCTCTCATAGTGGTGGATATGTCATTCTGGATCTGAGTTGTGTCCATCAGAAATGTCATCTACAAATACATATTTTTCAGTCATACAATAATTGTGTAATTGATCATTCACAAGAAGGTGTGGGAGCTCTGAAATTTTGGGGCTGTTGCAGCGCCGATAGGACTTGAATTTGAAGCCATGCCACATATGATGGCCATACAGTATAGAGCATAAAAGAACCCCTTCTGCCATCATCATGTCTCCATAAGTACATTACAGTGTCTGCATAGGGTTTCAGCATGTATCAGGTTACGCATTGTGAACCATGTCCTTACTTTTAACTCAGTTTCTAAACAATTAAATGATGAAGTCTGAATTTTTTACCTTTGTGGCTTGAATTAAAAAAACAATTAACAGCACATTCTGATATTCATATCACCTCCAAATGTCTTTGTTCCTACTTCCCCACTTTAAACCTTATAAGGTCTAATGCCTGCGATTCACTTCCCCATCTGAGCATGCTCATGCAGCAAACAGATTCAAAATGAGAGTGAGAATGTTGAGAAATGGAGAAATAAGAACGTAATCCTCTTAAGTCTTTTCCTAATGCTTTCTCGTCTGACGTGTGGGTCAGAACATGATTTCACCACCGCTGTTCTAGACAAGGAAAAGTAATGTTGCCACAGAGGGCTCAGATATTAATTCAAGCTCTGAGTAAGAGTAAGGTTTCTTGAATGCTTTGGTGCTCAATGGCCTGGTGCTTCTGAAAATAAATTAGAGAAGTACTGGGTGGTTTTGCCTGTGGGCGTGTCATCTCTCATGCAGAGAGAATAGCGAACCTGGCTCTGTGTGTGCATCTGTGTGTGCTCTCTGTGCTCCGCTTATGAGTGTTTTTATGTGTGCACATTTCAACACGTGTTTGTGCAAGCGCCTGCATGTGTGTCTGTCCACAGCAAGTTTTCTTGTCTTCCTGTCTCTGCTCAGCCAACTTATTCTCCCTGTGTTTCTTCAACCCTTCCTCCACCTCTTCTCTTTCCAGCCCATGAAGGCTCTGAAGGCGTCAGCTGGCACATCCCAGCCGGTCCTGTCTGCCCAGCAGGTGCGGACAGTGTTCTTCCAGGTGCCGGAACTACGTGACCTGCATACGGAGTTCTACACCGCGCTGAAGGCCAGACTGGAGCCGGCGCCGGGACAGGAGCCACAGGGGGGCGCACAGCCATCCCCTGTGGGGGACCTGTTCCTGAGAATGGTGGGTTCCCGCCGCCACCAAGCAGAGGCACGCTGTCACTCACAGAACACACCCACTCGTTGCCCGGTCACTTTACACTGACTGCCCGGCCAGTGCAGGGACCTTTCGATGAATTGCCTTCACCTACACAGATTTTCCATGTGGTCTGTGTTAGCTTTAGACCGCGCTGTTTTGAGTCAGCTCAGTTATTGTTTCATCAGCAAACATAATGCAGGATGCCGAAGATCATCAGTGTTGCAGACCACAAACATCTGGTTAGCAAAGAACTGATAACAGAAAAGTGTCTGTTTTCAACTGTCTGTGAACTTTTGTGTCATGGACAACAGCTCTTGCTGGCAGGGCTGCCGGGTGAAATTCCTGGGCCCGGGACAAAATTATATAATTGTATTATTCCTGGGACAATAATATTTACCACAAGTTCACAGACCATTGGGGTCTGACAATGGTCTGGAAATGGTCTGTGAAGGGCCTGGGACAGCGACCTTGGTTGTTCCCCCCTGATGGCGGCTCTGCTCGCGGGTAAACTGTGCTGACATTACTGGCTGTCATAGACCGTACTGTGTCTGGAACACTACAGAGGGAAACTTCCACATCATGGGTGTGATGAGCTGATGACCACCAACAGTTAGTCATGAAACATTACAGAGCGAGCAAAATGAAAGGGTGCACATCACTTTGGTTACTGGCTTCCTGTCTTTTGATAGAATCCTAATAGTGCGGACTTCTCTTTTTTTAATCCTGAACTTAATTAACCCAGTTATTTTCTGCTCTTCAAGTAAAACATTTCCTGAATTAGGATATTCTGTAAATGGGGCATTTTGGATTCAACAGTTGATTCATTTTGGATACTTACATTGCAGTGAGCTGGGCAATTCATAGGTTTCCGTAGTGGTTGTCGTAATCAGCAGAGCTACCCTCTCACACCCGTTTCTGCTTTCACTTAACCACAGAGAAATGTGTGTATGTGTGTGATCATTGAGAGATATGTCTGCACACTTTTTTACCAGTATGTGCACATGTTGGAACAGCTACTCTTATGACATTCTCTTCTGCAAATATTTTCTTTTAATCGTGTGAGAAAAACATGATGCATATTGCAAGCGAGTTAGCATCAGGAGAGAATTAACACATAGAAATGACTCTTTTTTTAAAACTGTACATGGGTTTCCCTGTAGCCAAACACTGTTCTTTGTCCAAATAAATGTTAGTTGGTGGTGGGTACATTTAGTCAACTCAAGAGCCTGCTTTTGTCTGATTGGCTGTGATGTGGTCATGTGATAACCAGGTCAGTCAGTTGGGAGTGTACCGTGGCTTCATTGATAACTACGAGAGCGCCGTGGAGATTGTGAGGAAGTGTACCCAGTCAGACCAGCGCTTCAGGACATTGGCACAGGTAAGACAAAGGTGCAATGCTGCTCACCAGCTTCTCCCGAATGTTCACTTACCCTCATGTACAAGAGTGTCTTGCAGGTGTCCTCAAACACACCAATAAAGAATTGGGGGCAATTTATTTTTTGATTCTGTAGGATGATCTGCATGGTCTCCTATGTTCTGCCTTTCTCTCTCTCTCACTCGCTTTGACTCATTTTTCTTTGCCCTCTTTCTGAAGAGTATGATGTCTTGTAAAGGGTCAGACAACAGCAAGACAACATACACGTTTGAAGGTGAGAGAAACCTGGTGTTTGTCTTTCAGTTACAGTAGTATCTATTCTCACTAGCCGTAAGACGCATGTATTCTTTCTCCTCCCCTAGCTCTCCTGTATAAGCCTTTGGATCGTGTGACAAAGACCACCCTGGTGTTACACGTAAGATCCTCTTCTGTCAGAAAGAGACCCATTCTCAAGTTACTACTTCGCTCTATGATTTTCTCACTTGCTAATTGATAACACACTCTGTTATCCTGTGAAAAACTCCCTCACACCATCAGTTAATTGACTACTTTATTCATAAACTAATTTGCTCATTCACTGACACGGGCCATATTCTGACAGGATTAGTTTTACTGACGGATGTCCTGGAATTATTACCTATTGCTCCTGTAGTTTTAGTCCTGTCAGAATCTGTCATGTCAGTCATTTTTTCTTGGTGGCAAAGTAAATTTTCTAGATGGAATTACTTAATGTTTTTTTGGGGGGAAAGTAGGTAACCGAGGTCCTCTAGTAATACTCGCCTTGTGTGAACAGACATCTCAGTAATTAGCTGCAAAATGTGCCGGACATTTTTATATCTAACATTTGGGATACGGTCAGTGGGGTTACTGTGGATTTTTTTATCCCATCAGAATGCTAATCCATTCATTCATAGAGTATTTTGATTTCACATTAAGACTGTATTGTTTCTCTCCCACAGGACCTGCTGAAGCACACCCCCCAGGACCACCAGGACCACGCCTTGCTCCAGGAGGCTCTGCGCATCTCCAGCAGCTTCCTGTCAGGAGTCAACGAGGAGTCCCAGTGCAAGAGGGCTGTCACACTCAGCACAGGCATGGTGAGCCTAGATACATGCACATACACACGGGCGTGCACTCATGCGCGCACACACACTCACACGCACACACACACTTACACACACACGCACACACACACACACATGCCCTTGACTGGTTTGCATGTACCCATACATAAAGGACATAGATTCACTCACAAACACAAGCACGGAGTAGCTCACATATTAATACACATGTATACACCATCGTACACACAGAAACACGCAAAGCATCTCTTCCCCTCCCTGCCCTAAAGCAGCCATTTGTGTGTGACCGTACGGCTCTTTGGCTCAAAGTGCCAGCCTGACGTCCAGGTTGTCCTTTGTATGCAGAGACGGCAGCTGATACGGGATGGGTTCGTGGTGGATATGTGCGAGGGGGGCCGGAGCATACGACATCTCTTCCTGTACACAGACCTGCTGCTGTGTGTGAAGCTGAAGGGCGGCTCAGCTGGGTGAGTGACTCCTCCCACTCTTACCTCGGGTCACTGAAATCCCAGGCCCAGATTCCCCACACCTAAAACCAGTGCGATGCTAACAGCAGCATTCTCTTATGAAAGTTTAAAACAACAGGGCTCTTATGAAACTAAAAACCATTATGAACTATTACTTATGAATAGGTTTTATATTTGTCATGTCAGTTGGTATATTATGGCTACTGTATGCTCATGTTTATGTGTCTCCACACAGGAAGCAGGCTAATTACAGGTTCAGCTGGTACCTGCCGCTGGCGGGACTGCGGGTGCACTGGGGTTCAGAGCAGGAGCTGTCCACAGACTTACAGTTCCGGGTCAGCACCATGAGGGGCAAAATGTTCCAGCTGAGACAGGAGCTCAAAGAGCAGGGGGTGAGAATGTGTGTGTGTGTGTGTGTGTGTGTGTGTAGCAGTCACACAATTTTGGTGGTGACGCCATTACAGGAGTTGTTCGGGGTCATGTGTGCTTGTCTCTCTCGCGGTGTGACAGAGAGGCAGTAAAGCGGCGTGGTCTCGTACCCTGGATCGCAGCCGCAGGAAGCTGCAGCAGGCTGAACTATGGCTGTTGACTCACTCGCCCGTCCTCCCCCTGGAGCTGCACAGCCCAAACGGCAAGGTGAGCCCCTGAATAGGTGCCAAGCCGAGAGCATGACACATTCACTGACACAGGCCCCCCGGTGGCTGTGCTGGTCCCACAACATGGAGCCATCACTTCAATCTGCTCAAGACTCACACTGATTTAGAGTGAGCTCGCTGACCCAACTCCTACACTGACTAAACAAAAGAGCGGACGTCCACAGGAAGTTTGAACGTTTGATGACAAGTGCTTTGGTGAGTCACCGAGTGGTTCTAATGTGGCCTGTGGGCGGCCTTCTGTCTGTGTTCTGCAGAGCCACACTCTTGTGTTTTCTTTGCTGTATGAGCTGGAGGAGTGGAGAGAGGCCATTGAAAAACTGAAAGGAGAGAGTGAGTACTGATGAACATCCCAGTGAACATTTTTGTGGTGAAAAGACAGTGAAAAGTCAGCTACTTTTGGTTGAAAAGTGAAAGTTGTCTTGCCAACTAGGAAGTAGCCAGGGTATAACCGTGTAAGACCTGCGCTATATTGGGGTTAACCTAGTTCCTCATGGCCACAGGCAGCAGAAACACCCGACTGCGGTTTTGTAACATCTACTGCATTTTTTAAGATCTAAGAGCTTAATAATGTCATGGAAACCTGCATGTTCTCATGTCATTATTATGGTATGTACTGTGTGTCTCTAATGTTCATGTCCTATGATATTACTTTTGTTTGTGGACATGAATAAAAGTATTAAAATGTGTGTGTGTGTGTGTGTGTGTGTGCGTGTGTGTCAGACATAGAAACTGTTCCACCCGACTTGCTGACCCTTACCAGCTCATGTGCCAAACTAAGAATGACCCAGAATCCACATCTTCAAAGCTTAGTTCCTGGTGAGACCCCCCCCCCCCCCCCCCTCTCGGTGTTGTCAGTATTTTTACATTTCATTTGAAGTTACATCTGGTACAGACTGCCCTGTACTGGAAGGCTTGTAGTTTTGCTCATATTCATTAATAGGATTATGTATATATTTGAATTATTTCTACTGACTGAATGTATTGATAATGGTTTGGTTTGTGTGTGCATAATTTAAGTACAATTCTACCACACAGTAGCAGCTATCTATAGCCATGAACAACAAATCTAGTTCATGCAGTAAAGCTATGGCTAAGTCCCAACTGTATCACAATTATTGAGTAACTACAGTATGTTCAATCTGAAACACTTCCACTTCCTTTTCTATCTCCCAGCCCGTGAGGACAAATCTCTGTGTGGGACCCTTAGTGTTGCTGTTCACTCAGCTTGTGGACTTCAGCAACCTGCAAGTGAGTTCATGCATCTCACGCCTTTGCCATCACACCATCTCACAGTCACACACTCTATTTTAGTCTCATGCTCAGAGCAGTCTCCACTCCACCATCTCTCCCACACACTTTAACATGCTGCCATAATGTTCACATCTAAACTACAGACCGTCTCCACCACAGACCCCTCAACACTGCTCTCTCCATCACAGACCCTCTCAACACTGACCTCTCCATCACAGAACCCATCCGCCAGGCAGCCACAGGCACTTCCTTTACACGTGACCTCAGAACTGTCTCCTGTGTCCCATGTCTGTCTGCCTGTCCCATGTGTCCCCCAGGTCTGTATATATGCCTGGAAGTGGACGGATACAGGTTTTACGACAACAGGGCCCAGTCTCACCCCTCTCTCTGCAGCCTGACACCACAGTGGGATGAGGTGAGGCTTCTGGTGCTCTGTCACAATGCACTGCTCTGACCTGTTGCACTCACACTCCTCTCTCCTATCCTACCAGGTCAATTCGCTTCTTTGTGTCACTGTTTATGTGTGAGTCCACGTCCTCCTTTACATATGAGTACATGTATTTGTGTGTAAAAAAAGTGATGCATGTGTGTATACAGCGCAGTTTGCATGTGTTTGTGCCTGTGTCTGTGTGACTATGTGCATGCAGGTCCTCAGTGTGTTTGTGCCTGTGCCTGTGTCTGTGTGACTATGTGCATGCAAGTCCTCAGTGTGTTTGTGCCTGTGTCTGTGACTATGTGCATGCAGATCCTCAGTGTGTTTGTGTCTGTGTATGTGTAACTATGTGCATGTAAGTCCTCAGTGTGTTTGTGTCTGTGTCTGTGTGACTATGTGCATGCAGGTCCTCAGTGTGTTTGTGCCTGTGCCTGTGTCTGTGTGACTATGTGCATGCAAGTCCCCAGTGTGTTTGTGCCTATGTCTGTGTGACTATGTGTATGCAGATCCTCAGTGTGTTTGTGCCTGTGTATGTGTAACTATGTGCATGCAAGTCCCCAGTGTGTTTGTGCCTGTGTCTGTGTCTGTGTGACTATGTGCATGCAGGTCCTCAGTGTGTTTGTGCCTGTGTCTGTGTGACTATGTGCATGCAAGTCCCCAGTGTGTTTGTGCCTGTGTCTGTGTGACTATGTGTATGCAGATCCTCAGTGTGTTTGTGTCTGTGTATGTGTAACTATGTGCATGCAAGTCCTCAGTGTGTTTGTGCCTGTGTCTGTGTGACTATGTGCATGCAGGTCCTCAGTGTGTTTGTGCCTGTGCCTGTGTCTGTGTGACTATGTGCATGCAGGTCCTCAGTGTGTTTGTGTCTGTGTCTGTGTGACTATGTGCATGCAGGTCCTCAGTGTGTTTGTGCCTGTGTCTGTGTGACTATGTGCATGCAGGTTCTCAGTGTGTTTGTGCCTGTGTCTGTGTGACTATGTGCATACAGGTTCTCAGTGTGTTTGTGCCTGTGTCTGTGCCTGTGTGACTATGTGCATGCAGGTCCTCAGTGTGCCTGTGTCTGTGTGACTATGTGCATGCAGGTTCTCAGTGTGTTTGTGCCTGTGCCTGTGTCTGTGTGGCTATGTGTATGCAAGTCCTCAGTGTGTTTGTGTGTTTTCAGGAGTTCTCCTTGCAGGTGGATGAGGCGCAGTGTCTCAGGGTGCTGTGTGTAATGCAAGCGGAGTGTGGGAAGAGTGGGCAGATCCAGGGAAGAAGCTCCATACAGGTGCGACAAGAGAACTTTACTGTACTTCCATGCAGGTAGGATCAGTTGTTATGGATTGGCCTTTCCAACCTGCCTGATGTGACATGGAATAGTTCTCTGATCATATATTTAATGGCAATGATCAAAAAATAAAGCATGCTACAAATAAAAACAGTCTGAATATATACCTGTTTTACAGAAAAGTGTTTACTCAGATCATCATTAATTGTAAACAAAATAGATCAAATCTTGAGCTGCAGTGTTGTGTTCCATAAACCTGGAACCAGAACAGATTTAAATTGATAGTTTAAGCTAATTTGTATTGCATACTATGAGATAATTTTATTCTGCTCTCTATAGATTACACAAATTGAAATTCTGCTTGAGATATATCAAGAATGTCACTGAGCAAAAATACCCATATTATTCAGAATCAGTCTATTCTTTATGCCAAGTAAGTGAACGTGTCCTTATGATCCAAAATTAATAAAATCTTATTGTGCTGGGCTTAAAGTGACACAGTTCTCTATTCTTACACATCTTTAAGGTATTCTGTCATGTTCACCAATGTGATGACAGTCTTTTGGCAGCTTTGATGCAGTTCTGCCTTTGTGTTAAAAACAAAACCCCCCACATACTACTCTTGTTGACCTCATGGCATAAAATCCTGATAATCATCCTTAAAATTCTTTGTGATATTCTCATAGACATTTGTGCCATTTGTGACATATTTGCGTGTTTATTGTTGCCACCCACTCTGTCAAATTCTCTCCTATGAAACGCATGTGTCAGCTGCCATTTGTCTTTACTCAGCTGTCTCCCAGTTAGACTTTCGTCAGAGATAGACACTCGATGTGTAGCTTGCACAGACAGGCTGTGTGTTAGTTCGATTGACCAGAGGGGATGAGTACTGAGTGGGCTGCTGGCCATATTCGGAACTACCAAAGTCAAGATTTGACAACAGACTGTGGACCCCATCCACACTCTAGAATGTGTCCAGGCTACACTAATTGTCTCTACAGGATGAGTAACCCAGTATCCCTTTTTCACTTTTACAATTAATCTAATATTGAGTTTTATAGTAAAAGTCCAAACTTACCCTCCCTCAGAATTTCTCCCGTACCTCATATATCCTTGTACTCAATGCCACAGTCTTACTCTCAGTCAGTATTGCTGTAAAGCGAGTCCGGATTTGTGCGTTTTATGATCTAAAAGCAACCCAAAAGTCTGAGAGAGATGAGACCACAGAGGAGTCTGGTGTGTTCCGATCCTTGTGTTTTTATGTGTGTCACAGTTGGATCCCTCCGTTATACTGAAGAAGTGGAAGAAGTACATAGTGTCTATGAACCAGATAGAGGTACATCTGTCCCTCAAGTATTCGCCTCACCCCCTGGAGCCCCCCAGCAGTGTCCCCATCCAGCAACAGCCGGTCTTTAATATTCCAATTGGAGATTTAGCACAGTGAGTCTGCTTGCCAACACTGGACCTTCAGTACAAATGTAGCTTCTCACATAAGCTAGTTTGCTACAGGATCCAGTCTGACATTCTGAGATACATAAATGAAATATTTTGCATATGTTTACTTAAATATCTTACACAAATGCCTTACTATAGACTGTAGGAAGGATAAAGTGAAACAGTTCCCCTGATTACATTTGAAATGTCAGTTACAAACAAAAAAGCAGAACTGTGCGGTAATGGACCAATGGCGTGGAGTACAAAGGGGAAGAGGGTACTTGTGTAAACTGGTTATGAGAGAGGGTGTGGGAGTTAAAGAAGGTTAATTTTAGACTCTGAGTGCAGAAAATCCTGTGCGAGAGCGAACGCGTGTGTTCCTGCCTGTTGCTTTGTCAGGCAGGAGGGGGTGCTGGTACCCCACATTGTGCGGTCCTGTACGGAGGAGGTGGAGCACAGGGGCCTGGAGGAGGTGGGCATCTACAGGATCTCTGGAGCTACCAGCGACATCCAGGCTTTAAAGAGCACCTTCGACACCAGTGAGCTGCGTGTGTGATTGTGTGTGTGTTTGTGTGTGCGTGTGTGTTTGTGTTTGTGTGTGTGTGTGTGTGGGTTTTTTTGTGTGCGTGTGTGCGTGCATTTGTGTGTGTGTGTGTGTGCACGTGCGCATGTGTGCATATTCACATCTGTGAATGAATGGTCTGCCTTACCAGCATTTTAATATCATCCATAGAAAATCAGAAATGCCTGAAGGTCTCTGCCTTTAGCTGGACAGCATGCTGTGCTTGCAGATTTGCGGGAGGCTGTGTCCCGGCTGCGGTGTGTGGATGTGCATGCTGTGTCTGGAGCACTCAAGCTGTATTTCCGGGACCTGCCAGAACCCCTTATCCCAAGAGAGCAGTTCCGGAGCCTGGCTGATGCCCTGGGTAATCACACACAGAGACTGTCTATAGCTGGACTCCACCTTGACTAGCTAAATCATCTTACATGTCAGTAGCGATGCATTCATACAGCCAGGGTTTCTCTCACAGGTTTTGAAACTGTGTGCTACTGTGTTGACAGCTATCCCTGACATGAGCTCCAGGATGGAGTCAATGTGTAGCATACTTCAGTCCTGCCCTGTTGTCAACCGCAACACCTTCCTCTTCCTCCTGCACCACCTCAGACGGTCAGTTCCTTCCTCATTCTTCTCAAGTGTCTCAGCCGCTCAATAAACTCCTCTTCGTTATCCACGACCTGAAGTGGACAGAAATATCCTGTCAAATATCTGTCACACATTCAGCTTATACTGACCGTTACATCAAGTTGGACTGTTGGACCTAATGAACAGATTTCAGACCTGCCTTGGCCGAAATACTCAAAATTGTTCTGTCTCCTCCTTGTTTTTCTCTCTCTTCCCCTCCACCTGTTTGTTTGCCTTTAACTGTCAGGGTGGCTGAAAAAGAAGCGATCAACAAAATGTCTCTGATGAATTTGGCAACAGTGTTTGGCCCCAGCTTAGTTCGCCCCCCAGAGGCTGTTCTTGGGCAGTGCAGCCCACACGTTGACATCTCTCAGGAGGTTGTGGTCCAGGTGAGTCTGTGTGTCAATCCCACGTTTTTACAATGAAATGGCCCATTTTCTTCCTTTAATGCCCCGTTGAACATTACTGCTGGGCTTCTTTGCGTAATACACTGCCTAGGAGACCAAAAACCAGAAAACTAAGAGGTACTAACAAAAGGCCACCACAACAAGCTTGTTACTTCCCTAAAACAATTGCATTTCTTTGTTTCCCTGTCTGTGTGTATTATGTGTGTGTGTGTGTTTGTGTGTGTGCACATATGCATCATTGGCTGACTGTTTGTTCAGGTCCAAGTGGTGTATTTCTACCTTCAGTGCAACAATCTCCCAGCACCCATGACCACAGTGCCCCTGAACACAGAAGAGGAAGAGATCACTACATGAGGCTTTTGCATCAGTCGAAACGTTTTGTAAAAACTTTGAATATATTTATTGTGTGTCCCCCTCAAAGAGACTTCTCCCGCTCTTACAGAAATGTCCAGAAAGCCTATTTAAGATCCTATAGTGAATTAATTTGATGTTGTGGTAATAAAGCTAATTGTTTAAGGTATTTAATATGTTGAATAACCCTTGTGAGGGCCATGTTTACTGTTAGTCCACATAGATTCAGGGGATTTAATTTAATAATTAAAAAAAAAAATGTCCCCAGGCAGACAATGGCTTCTTATAATATGTGTGTTTATGTGCATGAATATTTAATCATTAAAGCAATGCAGTGCTGTTGAAAGCATCAGTGAATAATCATGATTAAATATGCTTGTAAATTTCCTGGTGTGTTCCTTCTTTGTGTAGTAGGAGTTAGTAGGATGTTAGAAATAATAATTTTGCCATTTGGCCTCATGTACAGAGTAAAATGTCCAGTGTTATCTCAACTCTTACAGAGTATACATGGTCCCAATTCGTCATGTACTCTGTCACAGTTGAATTAACACTGGACATTTTACTCTGTACATTGTGGTATATCTATACACAAATTTCTGAAGACATGTGGGAAAGCAACTAGTAGCCATATAAAAGTGTGTGAATTAAGGGAGACTGTAACATACATCGGATAAAGTTACATTTCAGGCACCAAGATCAGGATTCCAGCACAGCAGACTTTGTTTTTAATCAAAACAATATTCCAACAAAGGTTCTTAACACGTTTTCAGTTGGCTTCAAAACATTTGCAGTCTGAGGGATCTGCAAATCCATAATCAAAAACAAAAAGTAACCTTAAATTGTTAATACAGCATTAATGCGAGTAACTAGTTTGGCTGAATCTGAGCCAGAGATTGGGTGTGAAAATAACAGAAAGCTAGAGAAAGTGGAAGGATTGACGCTCCGAACTGAACAGATGTTCATTTGCACGGTTGTGATGAGGGGGGGTGTGACCGAAAACCAATCAGTTACGGTTCAAGTTCAACAAGACGGCTCACGAAAACATGCACTGGCACATCAAAGTGGGCCCCACTGAACACTCCCACAGCTGGGTGAAAGGGTACACCCTCGCTCCCGCGCCACCTGGGCGAGCGGGGCTTGAGTTACCGTCCGTCCGTCCGTCTTTTGATCCGTGATCCCAGTCCCGGCCCGCTCCCTTTCTCGCCGCGCATTCTGGGGGAACCGGCGAAAGCCCGCTGGTGTCGTGTGTGAAATTACAGCGTCCAGACAATGTCCAGAAACAAAGGGATGTCAGACGACATCGCTGCGCACTAAATCACCTGTCTTTGATAACTACAAAATTGGGTTCTTGTTGCAGGCTGCAGACGCAATTCTCAAAGTAGCATGGTGAAGTCTGAGTGCTGTGGGGCTCCACTAGAAAGGAAAAGCTGTAAAATAAGCCCTGTTATTGTACAGATGCAGTACAGATAGGTTTTCAAGACTGGGGTCTATATCCTGAAGCTGAGCCAAGGAGGAGGGACACAAAAGGATGAATTGTTTGGCCCCTACTTCTGCCCATTGTGGAAACTAAAATATGTTGTTTCTTCATTCTTTGAAATTTTTTTTTCAGGTGTGGATGTTGTAAATATAGTGATTTGGTAATCTGATTTGTGGTTGGCATGCTCAAGTCTCAGGTTTAAAATGGTGCCCACCTTTTCTCCTTTAAGGTTTGCTACTTTAAGTTATGAGGTTTACTTTGTGCCATTTCCTCTTTAATCTTTCATAAACTGTTCTTTGATATTTAGCATACATTTGGAAACTGTGATAATTGTAACTGGCTAATTCTGGTGGCTCATGGAGGCCCAACATCTTACTAAGACATTTTATGCTGTTTTTTTTTAAATTTAGTTTGTCACCCATATATATGTATATATATATATATATACACCCTTGATAAAGACCCTGAAACACATATTTCTGCATGGCAAGCAATGGTTAACAGACCACCTCCCTAATTACTGTTTTGCTATGGCCATCTGTCTTCATACTTAAACCAACTGAAAACTTGTGGTTGAATTGAAGAGGGCTGTCCACAAGTACAGACCAAAAGATCTGACTGATCTTGAAAGATTATGTTAAAGAGGAATGGTCAAAGATCTGTTCACTAATTGCATTGTACCTTTTTGGGAAATAAAATATCACCTGTTAAACAGGTTTCTCAGACAATTGTATTTATAAGAAAAATGTTGCCTATTTTATGTGCATACAATATAGCTCATTACTTATCAAAGGTGCTAAGGGTGCTGATCATTTTGTAGGGCATTTTATGTATATTGCTCTGGCATATGAATGGTTGTAATGTCTAGAGGGAACGCATTGAACAGCCCTTATTCAGCCCTGTTTGCAGGGAAGCAGATGCAGCGATTGGTGTTGCTGACAGTGCACATAAGGGAGCACACTTGGTTGGGAGCAATCAGCAGGGAGTAGAGTTGCTGTAGATGTGAAGCATTTGCATGGAAGGCATGCAGGTGGGAGGAATCAACAAGACTGACCTCTGAGTCCGGTTAACCTCTGCCAGGTGTGTGAACAAGTGTGTGAAAAGAGCGCAGTGTTTTTTTTTTTTTTTGGATGCAGAATGTGCGTGAGAGTGAGTGAGTGTGTGTGTTTGTATGCTGCAGAACTTGTTGAACCCTGACTCTCTGTGGTCTCTCATCTCGTAAAAATTCTTCCTGTGAGGAATTAAATGAGGCAGGGCTCAGTGGAAGGTGTTTACACTAACCCTGTCCATGTTAATCCCCCTTCCAGCTACTGTCTCTGTGCCTGTCTATGTAGTATGCTAGTGTGCATGTGTGTATATATGTGCATCTCTCATTTGATAAATGTATGTGCACATACATTTAGTCTGCTGTAAGGATTATGTACAGTACACAGGCCTACTTGTGTACTTCCTATAATTAGAGCCATGTGCTAACATGAATTATACAACTGATAATCTGTTATGCTGTTTTACAGCGTACATGCTACACATATGCAGTTGCTGGATGGATATGTAGAAGTGTGTCAAAACGGATTTTCAAGGATTTCAAATCAAACAAGCCGAAAACAAATCCTTTAAAAAGGTGAAATGTCAGGAGTGGGAGATACTTCATGCCCACTTTAAACAGATTAATTCCCTGCATCTGGTGTGTCACATCACAGAAACTCAATCAGTCATGATCAGGCTTTTTTCCTATTTATTTTCATACAAGGGCTACAATAGGGATGGTCAACCACACAGGAAAAAACGGTCACTTCTGAATACATGATTTTCCACATCTGCTTTCCTCTTCAGGTTCACATGAACTCCTGTATCTCCACAGACTAACACACCCCAAGTATCACTTGGTATGGACCAGGTCATTGGACCACTTACAGGGCCGTGTGTGTGTGCATGCATGTGTGTGTGTGCCTGTGTGTGTGTGTGTGTGTGTGTGTGTTTTGTATGTGTGGGTCCAGCTCTTTTTAGATGTGTCAGTCTGGCTGACTCAACTACACAACACGGGGAACATTTACAATCACAGTAGGGTAACAAGAAAAAGTCTTCTTCTTTGGGTGCTTTTAAAGGGTACAAAAGCTTGTTCTCTGGAAAACAAATCCAGGGTATTTGTTAATTGTAAAAGAAAATGTGCCCATCAGCCCTGCGAGAGCCATCTACTTGATATGTCTGAGCAATCGATACGAGGTTAACTTGCAAATATCTGACCTTTCTGTCTTTAGTCACTCAGCCAAGCAGGGACACAGCCACGCAAACACTAACAGTGTTCATGAACCATCAGCGCTCTCTGCATATGGGCACACCTCTCCATTAACTAAGTACTCTAATGCCATAAGGGATTACCTTATTTCATGAAAGCTAGAAAACCAGATTCTAGAGATCAATGGGGTCATAATATTTGGGATTAAGAAATTACCCTTCTGACTTCATAATAATAATTACGTGTATCAAACTGTTAGTATCATTTTAATTTACACAGTATTAATTGCTGAACTATTGATTTGGGATAAAGTGATAAATACATATATGAAATTAAATAACAAAATATAGATTTTATAGTAATTAAGTTCTTGTTTGCTGACCTCATCACATTTTAATGTACAGTGCATTTCAGCAGAGAAATTATAAAATGGCTAAAGAGCTATGGCAGCATCCTTCTTGCATGTATCCTCACAGCTCCATGGTACGATCACAGGGAGATCAGTAGCACACTTTCAAAGACTCCCTCCTTTCTATAAATGTTTTATTATGTGGAATATAATAGCTGATGGAAGCTGAAAAACTCTATACCAGACCCAGATATCCAACTCCCTTTTCATGTTGTCACATGTGTAAGTAATTAAGACAGAATAAGGCTAATAAACTATACAGTGATACTTCGTTTGGTATGATTTCTGTGAACGCAGCCACCCTGTTTCTCCCAACGTCCTGTTTTCAACGTTTGCAATCCACGTCATCAGGCCTTCAGCTCAGTATAAGCAGCATTAGTAAAGGAAGGGAACGAACGCTATGTCCTTGACTGTCCTTATTCTGGTACCGCGAGGTCAGGAATAGCTGCAGAGTCCCAAAGGTCACCCCCATCTTCTCTTTGCTCACCTGCCACGGGACACGTCTGTTACAAGTGCAGTTCATTCCGAAAGCTGGGGGCGACAAGTCAGAAATAACCCCTGGAGCATTTTAAGACGCGCAGCGCAGCTTCACCTGTCTCCGTGGGGCAGGGGGCACGCCCACATGGGGACAGAGCTCCACGAGTCATCGGTTACCCCACAGTGTTCCTGCCTCACATAGAGTCACAATGGGGGGTGAGGTCACTCAGCTACACTGCCATGACATTGAGCCCCCCCCCCCCCCTTTTCTCCTCCTCCCCCTAAGCTGTGCTGTCAGTGTGGGGGGTGGAGCGGCTGTGTGGGGGTGGGTATGACGGGGGAATGCTTCCTGGTGTGTGCAGGTTTGGGTCTGGGATGGGACTGCTGTGTTGGAGGGGTGAGAGGCGTGTCCGGGGACGGCACACTGCTGATGGGGTGCTGTGGGTCCCCCTCGTCCTGCAGCGGAGAGTGTGTGTGATCTGTTTGTTGGTGTGGAGGGCTCCCCCCCTCCTCTGTGGGATGAGGCTTCAGTGAGTCGCGCGGGTTGTGTGTGTGAGGCAGCAGTTTAGTCTCTGTGGGTGGCGGCGGGTGCGGGCGTGGGGGCAGGGATTCTGAGGGCGGGGGCACTAGGTGTGGAGGGGTGAACTCCTTGTGGGGGCGCCAGTGGGAAGGGGAACGAGTGGAATTCCTTGGGGGGTCGATGGGGCAGCGCCCCCTCCTGTCCTGCCCCCGGAACCCCCTTAGTTTGGGGCTCCAGTGCTCCCTCCACGGTAGAGCCAGCGAGGAACGGTCCGCCACCAGCCGGCTGTCCTCCGGACCCCAGCTCTGCCCATCCTCTCCTCCAATCAGCAGAAAGGTGCGTCCCACCTGCAGGGCGGGGCAGCCGCAGCCCAGGTCCCGGTCAGGCACCCACAGGGCCTGCTGCCCCCGCCGAACCCGGGACTCCCCGACACGGAACACGGTCTGGACCCACACAGAAAACTGCCACCAGGGACCAGAACGCTCCATTCCCCTCACCTGCACCTTTAATACTGACAGGAGAAGGCAGCACAATGATATCAATCCAGACCTCTCATAATTGCCTTATATAGTATAGGATACACTATACAACCTTTCAGTGTTCGGTACATAATATACACCAAGTACACTATCATCAAGTACAAGTACAGTACACATTCGTACCAAATACTTGGCATTTGAAAGAGAAAGAGAGTATGGAGGGTTGAGAGAAGGTAAATGCAAATATCGTATATTATGCATCCTGGCACAGCTAGGTGGCCCTGCTCTGGATAACTGTGTCCAACAACACTCCTGTTTTGGGACAGTCACTTACCATAGTCCTTCAAACAGTATGTTTCCAGGTTCATTTTCACTTTAACCTGGGATGGCTGGCAATAGGAATTGCACTCCTCAGCTTAGAGACAGGGATGAAAAGAGAGTGTAATATAATAGGATTAAAACTGACAGCTGCACATGCCAAACACTCTAATTACAATGTGGTCTGTCACTGTTGTCACAGTATCCAGTGACTGTCCTCATGCCGCAGACTATAGACAGTTCCCACAGGGGGGCGACATATCCCAGTCAGAGCAGGGGACACCACAAACAGGAAAGCAGTGGGATTTCAAATGTGGGCTAAGACACGGATGCTACACAATGCAAAATTTCCTTAACAAATTTTTTATTATTTTCAATTAAACATGATATGGACCAAGTGGGCAATAAACTTTCAGTCAGAAAGCCTCTCACCTATGCTGTACTGGGGCTGGTAAACTGGTGTTGTAGGGACTACCTCCTGGATTCCTATGTGGAATACAAACACACACACATGCACACACATGCACACATACACAGTAAGAAAGAGGAAAGAAGTACACAGTAAAAAAAAAAAAAGAGAGAATTCTTATTCTTATTATTTCATAAGTATGGATAAAAACCACTTCTTACTTGGCCAATTACTATCTAGTTAGCGCCACACTGGGGACTTGACAGGTGATTTTAGTCACAGATCCCGTCCTGCTCCCAGCGGAAGCTCGCCGCTGCCCACAGAGCCGCAGCTTTGGCCCCCGGTGTCGGGGTATGCGTGTGTCGAATGAGAGAGAATGCGAATATGCGCGCTATGTGTGCACGAGGCATTCCTGTGTACAAGCCGAGTGTGTCTGTCTGGGCCAGTTTGTGCATGTGTGTGGTCCCCCGGGGACGGGTCGCCCACCCAACAGTACACCGGTCGGTGCGGCGTGGCGGGTGACGTCTGTCTAACGTTACCCTTAGCGGATCCACCAGCGAGCGCGCCGCTGCCGGGACATCTGTCTAACGTTACCCGGCCTCTGCGATCCACCGCCACAAACACTGACCCTGGCCATGAAAGGGCTGGAGTCGGAGGCCACCCATATATTACCCAGGCATTTTCAGAGCCCCGCGCCTCTTCTCCAGCTCTGACACAACTGGGACAGTGACACCCAATCCGCCCGCACAGCTGACTTTGAGGGAGCGCAGCTCCAAGGGGGGGGGGGGGGGGGCATATGGAGTCAGGATCCCCTCTGTACACCACTCACTATCTTACTGTACCCGCATGGGGGGGTGCACTGGAGTGCTATAGGACAGCAGTTGTACACAAAAAATAAACTTAAGGTAGGGTATTAATTATTCTGATAAGCTGATGTTAAGAAGACACTGCCAGTCAATAGGAAAACAGATAGAAAATTTGGTGTTATGCACAGGGCGAGAAGATTTCGATTCTAGTTTTGTTCAAAGATCCAGCCCGCCTTTATGAAGTCTATTAATAGGCAGAGAGACGGGTATAAAAACAAACAAGGTTTTCTTTCAGTGAGTCTTTTCGTTTGAAGAATTATGTGTCTGCCGTACTGACTGATGGGTTGATTACACCAACAGGTGCATGACTGCATCGTGTCACCTGATTGGAGCTTAAAAGTCTTGCCGCCCGCCTCGTTCTCAGCTCCCTTTGATTAAAGCGAGTGACACACATGGATTAACGCTTACAGCTGGGGAGGCAGGTCGGGACAGCAGAAATAAACGCTGAAATCCGCCAGACCTGATTATAGATCTGCGACGCCCACTGCTGGTCCCGGAGGGCTGCAGTGCAGCAGGTTTACCACTAAGACTCTCAGGACTGGCATAAGTCTCCCAGTCACCGCATGGATTAAAACAGCGCCAAAAGCCCTCTAGGAATTTATACATTTGGAGGAATTAATTACACTTTTTAAAAAAATAATGTATTTGGCATATTGATAACAGTGGAAATGAATCGTAGTGACCTACAAATGTATAACACTGAAATAAAGTGATTATTGATTGAACTGGGAGACTGAATTTGTAATCAGGAGAGGGAGGTCCAGTTTACAGAGAGAAAACAGCACAGTGCATTAGTCTCAGACTTACGGAGGCAGGGTCTGATTGGGGAGCGCCCCTGCTGGTACCCAGGGGCACAGCGGTTGCACCTCACCCCCGTCACCCCGTCCCGACACAGACACTGCCCCGACGTCTGGTTACACCATCGCCCCACAGCCCCCATCGGATGGCACTGACAGGCTGAGAGAGGAGGGGAGGGGAGGAAAGGTTGAAGAAGTGAAGAAAGAAGGTGTGTAGAGAAAAAAAGGGGGGTATGGAAGAAAGAGGCAGAGAGGAAGAAGTTAGCACTTCTTTTTATACCCACACAAGAGCTTAATAAACTTCGACACTAACCTAAGTGAAATCAGTACAAATGTTTACCTCTCCGGGTCATGGCAGTCTTACCCACAGGGAGGATACAGACCAGAAATAAACATTGCTCAATACCTCAGAACATACCCTAACAAGTCTGGGGGAGAACAAATGTTTGCTTTGGTTTACAGTTTTAAGGGGGGCCCACAGTGACTGCATATGCACAGGGCCCAGAATTTCACACTACACCCCTGTCTGTCTCTACATATTTATAACAGCACCACTTATGTGCAGAGCTCAAAGGGTTGACAGAAACATTTTTTTTTTAATGGTAAAAATACGAAGACATCAAATAAGCAAACACACGCACGCACGCACACACACGTATGCGCACACACACACACTGACGTCGGCAGGCCTGGCGGTGAGTCATCGGCTTGCCGTGATCCCGGGTGTAGCCGTTCTGGCAGTACTGACAGTGGCGCCCGGCGGTGTGGTGTCTGCACTTCAGGCACACGCCCCCACTGCGTCGTCCCGACTGCTGAAACACCTCCATACTGAACCTGCACTTCGAAGAGTGACCGTTACACTCACACGCTGCGAGGGGAGCAAGAGTGAGAAACAGGGTAGAGAGGGAAGGAGAGAGATAGAAAAGTAGCATAAAATGTGTTTTTAAATATTTTTGGGATTAACTAGCCATTTGGTGCATGTAAGCCATCTGCATAAACTCTATATGTACATCTATAACCATCAGGATCAGGGTGCAACAATCAGTTACAACCCAATGGAATATAACATTTGCATATTAGCGTACTGTGAACTTTCTGATATATCACTTAAGTGGGAAAATGGTGGGAGAGATTTGGTTAGTTTACAATGGTTAAATGCTATCCATTTGCTGCCCTGTGACATGAGATTTCATGTCATTAAACTACAGTCACCAACACGCAAATGCACCATTACAAAGCACATATGTAGACATGCAATGGACTCAAACAAAAAACAGCGTGTGGTCAGACTCACGGATGCAGGGGTGAGGCTGGTTGGGTGTGGCACGCTGCCAGGGCCGATCGCAGTAGAACGGCTGGCACACGTCACAGTCGGGGCCGGCAGTGTGGTGCTCACATTGGCACACGGCTCGCCCCTGAGCATCGCGCCGACACCGGGAGGCGTGCCCGTTGCACTTACACCGCCCGCCCACCTGCAGGTCTGAGAGCGAGAGGGGAGGGCCTGAGAACGGAGCGGAGAGGGAGGAGAGGGAGGAAAGGGGGGAGAAGGAGGATGGAGGTCTCGGGGATTGCTGAAGGCCCCTGCTTCTCTGTTTTGACTGTGTCACAACACTCAAACTGTTGGTCCTCCTTTTCCTCAGTTCCCGCATTCTGGAGCTCCCATCTCCCTCAACAGTCCAGTCACAGACTCCGCCCTCACACATCCTCCGCTGGTGACCTCTCTTCCAGCCACGGCGCTTGCCTTCACCCCTCCCTTTTCTAGAGGAGGCCACGCCCCTCTGCTGGGACTCCTCCTCCTTTCTGGTCACATTATGCCCATCTTCTGCATGTCCTGTCCTTTGTTTGTTACTCCTCTTCCAGGTTCTATGCATCCCTTCCCCTCTCCTGTTTCCGCTAACTCCTGTCTTTTTTACGTGTGCTTCCTTTTCACTAAACGATTGCCCCCCTAGCCTTAACTCCCCTCCTTTCCTGCCAATGCCTGGTTCAACCAAGCCTGTCCGTGGTCTCCCCCAAGTCTTTTGGTCTCCTTTCCTGTCTGTCTGGATTCTTCCTACACCCGTAGACCCAGCCCTCCACCTCAAAGCATTGCCCCCACCCCTGCCAAACTCATCCTTCAGCTGTTTGCTTTGGTGGCTGTGAAACACCACTTTGATGTCCGTGGCAGTCACCCAATCCTGAAGCACCGGGCTGTAGTCAAAGTCCGGGGAGGAGGGGCGGCCATCCAGAGTGGAGAAAGCAAGTACCAGCCCCCCTCTGTGCCTCTGCAACGGGCGGGGATCAGAGCAGAATGGCTCAGTTTCCTGGTGGCGAGACGGGGCCGAGGTGCGGGACGGATGCCCAAATTTTCCTGGGCAGTCCGTGGAGTAGAACTGCAGGGGGCTCCAGCTGCGCCCGTGATCCATGGACTTGAGGATGGAGATGGAGAGAGAGTCCGGCAGCTCCCCCTGCTGGCAGAACTGCAGGCTGATGTAGGTGACCTCGAAGCGGCGGCCCAGGGGCACCATCAAGGTCCAATCTCCCCCAGTTCCCACCCCCACCCAGCAGGTCAGGTTGTGGGGATTGTGGAGGTCTGTGAGAGAGCTGACATTTTTCATGAGCCCATCCCAGGAATCGCCGGCATGCACTGGAACACCGTACGCAGCGTTGATGAATTCCGACAGGCAGTGCCTGGGACGCCCATCCAGGTGGTAGCAGGGGTCCTGAGAAGAAGTCCAGCGCAGAGGGGAGTGAGAAAGGGAAGGAGAAAGGAGCAAAGAAGGGATGAGGTACAAGAGGAAGAGTACAGGGAGAGGGGGAAGGGAGCAGGGCAAGGACATCATGTCACCGAGCCTGTATGGAGAAAAAGAAAACTTTTCAGAAGAAGTAAAATCATTCCGTTTTCAGTACGTCAAACTGCAAAGTGATGAAAATTATAAGGAGTTACTTAATGCCCGTTTTTCTTTATCACCCCAATGCCTATAATGGAAACATAGTGGCTTACCCAATAATCTCCAAAATTTTAATATTTCCTCTTTAGAACTGCAATTCAGCAAACAAGCCAAGCCACCCACCACTAAGCTCCACCCACCAAACTTTCTACCACAGCTCTTTTTCCTCTGGCTGTTTAAAAACATATTCATCTTTACATTACAGGCTCTTAAATAGTAGGCATCTGTAGGTAAGTGCGCAAATGCAGAGGACTAACAAAGGATGACAAAAACCATGCGTAACAGCTGGCCCTAACACAAGCTGGGCCACATCCATCAAGTTTATGGTTCCCTCCTCATATTATTACAGAGCTGTATGTTGTACACTGGAAAGAGTCAAAGAAAGAGAGTGTGTGTGAGAGACAGAGAAAACTTGGGGGAGGGGAAGGAATGAAAGGCTGAAGTCAGAGGCAGAAGGAGGGAGAGATTTATGGAGACAAAAGGCAAAATGTAGAACCTGACCCCTCATTCAGTCGATACTACTAAAAAGCTAAATGTGTTTCCTTTTCTTATTTTTCTATTTTTTATGGCTGGTATATGTTTATTACACAGGAGATGTGTGCCTTTTAAGGTGATACTCTATGAAAGACTATATGTTCACTTACCTCGAACATAGGCGGTATTTTTTGCGGAGCTTGATTTTTCAGGAAAGATTTTGAGTATTTCCTCTTCGGTTTCACTGTCAAAGTCATCACTGCAGATGACCAGTCATCTATGAAGCTGGAGCCTGGAAAGGTTCTCCAAGTATATCCTTCCTTTTAACATTCCATCCTAGGTGGTCCACTTCTCTTCCTAGAATAATCCTTATAAATTGATCCATCTGTTGATAATCCACAAGACTTTTTTTGTGATTACATAACACAGATCTGATGGTTCTTCCTTTTTGCTAGGGTTCCATAACTTTTCCGTGTATCCATCCACGGCGGTCCAACTGTCTATTACCTGTAGCAATGTATGGAATGCCCCATTAAAATTAGGCTTGTGCTTTATTATTCATTTTTTTATTTTTCAGTGGAGTATCTCTTTAAGAACTGAATTAATTTTGACAAATAATAAAATGATTTAAAATCCCACAACTTGGGGGTATTGAGAGAAGACCTCTATAAAGCAGACAGAAATCATATTATGTTCTGCAAAACAAACAAGTTAGTTTTGCAAAACTCTTAAACCCCCCACCAGCATACTCTCTCCATGGACCTCTGTCACTTGCTGTCTCTCCCTCCCTTCCTCTCTCACGCTGTATACTTCCCTCTCTCTCTTTCTTCTTTCCTTCTATCTGTCACCTGCCCCCTTCTTTCTGGGAATGTTCCTAACTGCCGAAGATTGATGATGTCCTAACGAGCGTTTGACACTGACAGCACAGTCAGCAGGGATGTATAAACCAACCCTGTTGGAGAGGAGGGTGTTGGAAGGGTTGCAGGGGTAGTCACTGTGCTCAATTAGACCAGCGCCTGAAACATGAGGCTCTGCTCGGGGCCTGTGGGGCTGGGGGCTGGGGGTTGGGGGTTGGGGGCTATCTCCATAACCCCCCCCCCCCACCATGGAGGCCACATAGCCCGGCCAGACAAATTTGTTTTGGTGTCACTAGTGGAAACACCACGAAACACGGCTGAAGTGATGATGGGCGCGACGGTGGGGCCTATCCCGACAGCCCGCATTCCTGCAGTCTGGTGCATCATTCCAAACACGTCGTGACATGCCCCAGGGGAACCCGATCACCCCGCTTAAAAACCGATGCTCATTAATTGATCGACTGATTAATTGAATATAGGATTTCAAAGGGGGTCGGTTTACAGGTCCCCTTTCAGACGAATGCAGGGGGTTGTGATATTCAGGGCTGACAGCCCCCAGGAGGGATTAGAAATTCTCTGCCCATGATTTGCACTTGTCTCAGCTCCCACTACTCCAATTGCATATTACAGGACTAATTAAACATAGCCTATTACTGCCTCCTGATGGATTGGTGCTTTTCATAGAGATTAGTGTCATAACCTTCCCCAGGGCAAAATACAAGCTCATTTGTCACTGAGTTTGTCATTTCCGGATCTTCAATGCACTTGGTGGATATGGTTTCAAGGTTTTATCCAAATCCTTGATCCGGTTTCTATAAATGAGCACTGTATGTACGTGTGTGTGTGTGTGTGTGTGTGCATGTATGTGAATGTGTGCAGGAGGGGGAAGGATTGTATCCTACTAAATTACATTTGATTTGTTTTTGCGGAGGAAACACTATGGCAATACATTTACAACATTACAACAAAAGTACTGTAAAAATTTCAACAACTAAACCACCAAAAATTAAAATTAAAATACATAAATATGTGCTTGATGTGGTGTTTAGAGGAAGCACATTTGATTCCCAAAGAATAGTGTCACAGAGTCAAAGCTTTAATGGTTCATTCTCGTGTATGTATGTGCACATTCTACACCGAGCTCATGTTGTTTTTTTCTGCTGTTAGCTCCATCAGAGCCAGACAGCTACAGTACTTTGTCCACCGAGACCACAGTTCCATCATTGCGGCCCCGGCGGTAATTGCTTCTTGGTGTATGAACCAGCCTCCAGCTTGAATTTCTCCAGGAAACAAAAAGCTTTATAAATGGATGCTATTTTTTTAACTGACGACATTGACTGACAGCGGGAATGGCCAAAAAATATGATGGTGAAAATTTGGAGAAAATTAGAGATTAAAAGAGTTTCCAGAAAATGACAGCTCTATATAACAGCATCTGCTAAACAAATACATCAGGTAATGTATCACAGATGTTTACCATGTAATTCCAACATTATCTAGAAAGGTCTCTGCTTATTCAAATCGTTTTTTAACGATTCTTAAGAGCCATTTAAAAATGTGTTAAAATATAAAAGTCAGGATATAGACTTCTGGGCCACACCTTAAAATCCACAGGGAGTGACAAAAAGAAAAGAGAAGAGACATTAGCCTAAAAAGTGTAAGACTGACACCTCTCATATTTTTAAATATGAATTGTGCATTTTCAGTTTTTTTGGGGTGGGATGGGGGGTGGAAGGGGTTGGTTGGGGGTGGGGGTCATGAGCTGGTAAATTACTCAGAAGCTCCAGATGGACACCCTGCATTGAGAAGAAGGGGATGCTGCATTAGCAGGGGGTTCGGTACCTGCCAGCTTTCTCCGTTCCACCCAGTGGTCTAAATCCCAGTGTTTGGCCAATCTAAAAGAGCAGATGAGCTGGATTTGGCTTGTCTCACACATTTTAACATTCCTCGTCATGGCAACACACAGCTTTGCTTCTGCAACAGGCCGAGCATGGTCCTAACGTGATGGATGGCCGCACAGAGCCCAGGACCTCAAGCAAATGAACAACATGCTTACCCACAATGTATTTGGAGATAAAAATGAGAAATAAAGACTACGGAGGAATATGCAGATATGTACATATGATATATTGTGTAGATATTATATACTGTGAACTCTTCCAAAAAAAATTTTTAATTTACTATAATATTGTTAATCTTACTGACTGCCCTAATTAGTAAAAGTGAATTGTGCAGCTGGTATACACTTCGGTCTATCATTGCAAAGTCACAGATTTGTCGACACATACGTGCACTACACACTTTTTTCAAAACGGCAAATAACCTCAATAAATAAATTGGAAGACAAAGTATTGAATTTTATAAAACAGAAAATAAAGAACAGAAACGTTTGTAGGTGCAACTTCAGGTTATCGATAAGATAGAAAAAATTGCTTGCTGCTGGTTTATCTATCCTGCTTTGCGCTCAAAATAGGCCCATGCAGCATACAAATTAGTAGTGTAGGCTATTGTTTCATATTAACTTTCTAAATGCGCTAATTACACTCAAAGTCATAACGTACACACGGCGAAACTTCCCACCAGACACGTGTCTGTTAGTGTTAACAACTGACAGTAACACATTTGTAAACTTCCAATTGTTCTTAGTCTGTCCCTAAACATAACACAGTGGAAACCAACAGATAATATAATATAGTTCTATACCAACCGATCGCAAACAACATTCCGACGTCAACAATAAGTGTAACACACGTTGAAGATTCCTGGAGCCCTGCTTTAGGTGTAATAATCTAATTTTAGTGGGCCGTCAGGGAGGTACACTGACAGGCCTTAGAAAATGGATTATCACTGGTCGTATCTTTAGCAAAGGCCCCTGTCTTTTTAGGTTCACACCTCTCCAACAGCCGCGCCACTCCATGGGAATCTCGTGGTCGGGACGAAATAAATAGTTGCGGAGTTCGGGGTAGTGACGAACAACAAATACCTTTACGAATCAATACAAGTGATGGACTTTTATTTTGTCAATGCTAAAGCACATGCCTGTAACCTAAGTGAACCTTCACTCTCCCGCGCTACAATCGCCCGTGCACATTGACAGTATGGTTCCGTGTGTGTATTTGATTGTTTTTTTTAATTTTTATTTTTATTCACAGTTGATACTGAAAGACAGATGTTTAAATTAATCGTCAATGATTTCATGTTAAACTAATGGATAAACGGTAAGAAAATCCATAATCTAGCGTACTAGGCCTATACACTCAAAGATGGGTGAATCAAACATATTCCCTGTAAATTCATTCGCTGTTCTATAAACCTGGCTGGTTATTAACAAAATAGCTAAATGCCCGTCATTTTATCAATAACACAACCATATTGTCCAAATGCTCTTCAAAGAGAATGCTTAAATAAATAAATAAATAAATAAATAAATAATAATTCGTCTATATAAATTCATGACAGAAACATGGCGCCAAAGCAACATATTTTCTATAAAATCTTTACAATCTCTTCATCAAACTAAGGACATAAAATAACGTTATATCAGTAAAGTCTGTCTGTGTGTGAGCGCGTGTGTGTGCCAGCCTGCAAATACACACACACACACACACACACACACGCACAAATATATCCATAAAAACTGGTTAAATAGGCTATAGCCTATATTTTAACGGATTATACAGCAGACATACACAGAAGAAAATCAACCATCAATAGGAAGTGCGGTTGTGGTGTATTGCGAGAACGAGATTATTTGTAATGAACAACGAATTACACATTAGGCTACATACACCACCCGGGAGAAGTAAATAAGGGCTCTACCACACCACATCGTTCCCACAAATCTATATATACTAGGCTATATATGGACATATGCTTTCTTTAATAGAAAACGATTACGAAATTCTACAACAATGTATTACTTTGAAAATGCAATGCAAATATAAGATGAATGAAGTTACACCATGTGTTACAAAATAAAGTTTCAAATAGTCGGCTGTGCCACGCGGGCAGGTCGGAACAATGAAGTTTTAAGTTGTTTCTTGTCGTTCGTTACAGCTGGAGAAAGATTAAAAGGTAAACCCCCTACTGAATATTGGACTGGACATAAAAATGTATTGTAAACTGCCTATATTCTTCCTCGTTACGTCATAAATGAACACGCAATTACATTTAATTATCACGTGAAAATATTAGAGCATGCAGCAACACTGATCTGTATTGTTTGATAAATTAGACTAGTTTTTTAAAATCTCCAACAATAGCCAATGAAATTAGCGGCCAATGTTAATTTAATACTGTGCACAACAAACCAGCAATAGGTCGATAATAAACTTAAAAGATACGAACAGTAGCCTACACCACGCTGATTTGAAACGTAATGTCAGCGAACTGATTTAGGCTATTACTAAATGTCATCGATTCATTTACCATATTCCGTTTCAATTAATTGAAATTAATAAATAAAACCTACCTAAGGTTTACAACATGAATGGTTTAAAAATATCGTTGATTGGTCTGAAGTTAAACACACTCCTGTACAAATTTAATTGAATTACTTGACACGGCAATTACAATGCCCGTGGGGTTTGTGAGGAAGTAGAGCTTGTACTTGCAATTAACCTTTGGCTTTGCTAAATCGGCAAATTAACAGATAATTTATAGTTACCGCAACACTTATTTACGTCACATATATTAATGTGTTGCCAAGAGTAAACTATATGGTACGTCATTATATTCATTTCATATGATGCATAGGCCATTCCTTTAGTTAAACGAACAATTTTGAAACATATCGGCAATAACTGCCAGAAACCGGTTAATGTCAAGAATTTGGCGCATTCAGTACGTTCTCTATAAATAACATTAATTAAAAACAGGGTTGGTGAAACTTAATAAACAACTTCCAATTAAAATCATGATTAGTCGGAAGATATAATACAAGTTAATGTGCTATTCTGCAGGTAAAAAAACAAACTCTGGAAACATGTTCAGTTTACTTAGCCATTTCCTTCTGGGATATTGGAAAAGAATTAATTCCATGACCAAGACAACAAAACATATATAAGAACATAAAGGCCTATAAGAACCCACACACTTGACATGACCCAACAAGTCGCTCACAAATAACCCATTGATTTCCAAAAAATATGTTTTGCGTGCGTAACAGAACATTCCACTCATTAACACCGACATTAAATGAACTAGGCCTATTAAAAATAAATTTGTGTAATAGTCTGAGTATTAGCCTATAAAGGGAAATGAACATCCTAGTGTATATTTTAATCACAATCTTCAACCGTAGCCATGTAAATTCATAAAGCTTTCTTATAAATCAGATAATGAGAATGATATGCATATAAAATACATTTATAGACATTTCCAAAAACTGGAAATGCATTGTAAGCTATAAATGGTACAAATGAGGGGCAAATAGCTTAATTTCGTTATAGTCTGTTTAAAAAAAAATAAATATAACCATTTAATAAACAAATAAAATAATAGAATAGTTATCATGCTCTTATTTTCATTAGTGGACTAAATGGGAAGTGTCAAAACAGTTTAATTGTAGCATAACTTTTCAACACCGGATTGATATATTCCGTAGGCCCATTCGAGAAGTTGCATTCCGTTCGTGCAGAGGTTTGAACGAAATAAAAAGACCGTATAACTACACTTGCTGATCACAAATGACAAACAAAACACCTTGATAGACCAACCCGCTTTGTACGCAGCATAGCAAAAGTTAAAAATTTCATTTTCGCAGGAATAAAGGTTTCAGTAAAATGATCATAAACAACCTGTCCTTCTCTCAGAAAATAACAGTTTGGACAGTTGGCCTTTGATTGTATATTGAACTTGATTTTTGGCATTTTACCGTATAATAGGTTAACGTACAGACTATTTACCCTACACTGTTCTGTTAATGGGGACACTCAATTATGAAAAAAGTTCCTCCATAAAGTTCTACGAGCTGTGCTTGGGAATCACACAAGCTGAAACAAAGCAAAAGGCACTACAGGCTACATAAATAACATTTTAAACAGTACATAATAGATTTTCGTGTGGTCATAGTTAATTTTTACTAAAATATCAGAAATGTAGACATGAATATTTCGCGCAAATTAAAACTTGAATACACTATAAAACTAGATGTGAGTTTGAGCTGTTTAAGTTTAAAGTCCCAAAATCTATTTTGGACCCACGGCGTATTTGTCTACCTACCATCATCAGTATTTAACATCGGAGTAAATACACAAAACTTGCAGCGCGAACTTGGGCACCATGACCGGGTCTAACTAATCAACTTGTCAATGCCTGGTCCTTAGATTCTAAATTTAAAACGCTATCTCTCCATTTTTTCCTGGCGTACCATGAACACAGAAATTGGCACGAGAAGCTAGACTGAAAGAAAAACAAAAAGATAATTTAGATTTGCACTAACCATGTGCGTCTCAATGCGTGATCACCATTTGTCCACTTCACGTGCGTTCTTGATCAATTGGTGAGTAACAAGTGGGCGGTCATCAAGTCGCACTGTACGCACTGGAGAACTGATCCTTCTCGGCTCTGCCGCCGCGGCAGGGGGCGTCCAGTTCTGACGTCAAGAAGCACACGCTACCGCGGCTCACATCTGCACCGAGGACGGAGTGGAAATCCCGCTGTTTGAATTTCGCTGTGTACTGGCGGGCAATTTGAAGCCCCATAAGTACAGTACTTTGAAATGTAGCGAGTTCCCCAGGGGATGAACTCCGTAGTTGATCATGTGTCGCGGAAAACCCACAGCAGAAATAAATACCCTACTTCTTACTGCAGCAAATAGCTTCGAGGATAATTCTCAAGAGCGCTAGAGACAAAATGGATGAACTACAGCTGATCCAGATGGAAATCGTGAAACAGGAGGGAAAATGAGTTCAAGTTAAAGGAAACATAACAAGTGATTTGAGGAAAGAGAATGCGAAAACGTTCCCAGAGAAGCCCATAAAGCTGATTGATGACTTCCCTTGAGTGTTCCCCAGGTGTGTGCGTAAACGCTCAGTCCAGCTCCAAGGATAAGCGCAGAACAATTGAACCGGTTAAGAAAAGAATCTTGGAAGACAGACAAGTGTAACAAAATGAATTGGGAAAGATATGACACGCGTGCATCACACTTGACGTTTGGCCAAACATTCTAGTATGTGAAACATTGTTATATACGGCTTTGGGTGGGTTGAGGGCAGTTTCATTGCAACTTAACGGTCTAATGTTGTCAGGGGCTTACAATAACGTCAGAGTTATGTTTTGCTTATAATCTACTACAAACTTACACATCCGTTAATAATTATCCATGAACAGAACTTGTATTACTTAGAATTTTCTAGATATTTTATACTATTAAACATTAGGCGTGGATTAAGGTTAAAATAAGCATGTGAAAGATCTATTAAAAAAAATAAGTGTACAACTCAGGCATTGTCGAAGCAGCCGGCCAGTGTAAGTACAACAAGATTTGAAATGATACAGCTGCAGCTCAGCTCCCCACTACATTGTGAGCTATATTTTCAGCTATATGCATTCTCCTACATCCCACCAGGCTGTCATAAATCAAGCTTTGCAAAGTTTGTTGTATTTGAATTAAAAATATCCAAGTAAAAATAAACATTAAACAATTTACCTGCTCACAAGCCCTGAAAGGAACCATTTCCAAATAAGATAGTTGCCCTGTTACTGTAAAGGTTCACAAACTTGAGAATGGAGGCTAAATAAGTTCAGTACAAGTGGATTAATTAACAGTTGGTTAAGTCAAGTGCCTGGAACAAAGGTCTGCAGATGCTGCAACCCCTTCGGGAGTAGGGTTGAGCAGCCATGAGGAAGAGCTTACACCATTTTCAATTCAGCGCCAAGCAAAACAGCAAGGAAATCACTAGAACTAAATTGCCCTAATCAAGGGTCCAGCAGAAAGAATGAAAACCAGTATACCGTGGGCTTACATGTACTGGACCAGAACAAAGACAATTAAGTCCCAGATTAGCAAGAATCTGCTGTGTTTTATTTCAAGTCAAGAGTCTTACAAATTACAGTCATATTTCAGCAAAGCCTTTGATCTCCACACAGCAACCATGACAGCACAGACAATGACTACAGTAGATGCAGCAAGTCCTAGGAAGCCATAGCTGAAAGACTGGAGATCTGTGGGCAGAGGAGGAAAATATCAGCATGAAGAAATTTACAGTATTTCCTGAGATGCACTGTAGAAGTATTTCACAACAGTTCCTCTCACCTGCACCGTCAGATTTCCTGAAGTCTGACACTGTAAGCGTTGGTTCAGTAAGCATCATTTCCCAGCTAGAAACCTCTGCCTTTTCCATAGAGTCCTGCACTATGGTGTCATCTTTTCCTAAAAAAAACACTAATAAGAAACATACTTTTTAAGTGCCACACAACAGTTCATAGCTTACTAACCTTTATTGTCAGAACTGTTTTGAACATTGTTTGAAGTGGAGAGGTCTGGGCCAGACAGGATCATTTCCCCACTGGAAACGACCACAGTTTGCATGGAAGGGCCTTTCTGTGCTTCAGCAACATCTCTCCCTAGAATTCACAATAGCGTGACAGATCACAAGCAGTGACACGCTCCTGAAGTTTAAGGTGCAACTGCATTCAAATTTTAAACTGTTACCAACTTTGCCTGTTGCATCTCTCTTCACTGCTTTCTAAAGCAGAACGGTGGCAGACTGCAGCACTACAGTGGATGAACACCTGACAACAGGAGATTGTTCCATCAACTACTTTCAGCACAATACCTAAAAGTAGACTTTACAGTAAAAAATACAATATATATATATATAATATACATACTCTCTCTTTGAGGTGGATCAGGTCATCAGCATCCACGAATGTGAACATGTGGACAATGAACCGTTTGTAGTGGGTTGGGTTTGGGAGTCCAGAGGAACCATGCACTGGGACTAATGTCGTCATATGATTGTCATCTTTGTATGGACACCTGGAGGAAAAAACCTGAAGTGTGAGTGTGGACACCCTTAAACTGTAAAGTAAACTTATGTTGGTAGTTACCCATTAACCAGAAGGGTCCACTCTTGCGCACTGTTAGGACTGGGGGTGGAAGTTGCCCAGCAGTCTCCCAGAGACAGCGCAATGTTGGGGTCTGTCCTCTCCAAGACACGTACTTCCACAAACACAGGCTGCCGCAGGACTTTGGTAACAGGGTAGTCCATCTCACCATAGTAGGAGTCATACTCAGAATCTAGAAATATAAAGAGATATTTTAAACAAATGATTGGGTTCACTTCAGTCCATTCATTTTTGAGTGTTGTTACCTCTTGCCAACCTGAGCTCTACACGAAGAGGCCCAGGGGCCACTACTGGAGGTGGTGGGGCAACAGTGCCAACTTCAGCCACCAGTGGAACAAAGTCACTGCCCAAATACCAACACTGAAAGAGCAGCCTAGATGGAGAGAGGTTGCAGTGGTCACGTGTTTTGTCAGAAATGCACGTTCCTTCCTTTGAAGGAAGCGTTTAATGTACAAAAGACTAATAGCACAACCAATGTTCCATTTGGGCATTCCAAATCAGGGAGAAAAAGGTTAAAAAAAGGAGTATGAATTTAGGAAGTTTGTAAACAATTAAATTTAATCAGACCCTGAGGCTAACAATAACTCACATAGACACTCCTAGCCTGCTCCACTCAGGGAATTAATGGGTCACTAAAGTGAAATACACAGTATCATGGTCTCCCATATTACAATTTTAATATTCCAAAAATGTGATAGTAAATACAATGGAAATGGGAAACATGAAAGACAGAAAAACATGAACAGGTTCTGAACAGATAAATTAAGCCCATATGACTAGACCCCAAGGACATGGAAATTGGTGACTTCAATAGTGAAGTGCAAATTATTTTAGATATTGTTTGCATTTATATAGTGAATAAATGTTCTTGCAGTCTTGAAAACAAAACAATTGTCACACATTCTGCACTGCATTTTGATGTACAACAAACAAAAAACATAGGGGACTTTTTGGGGAGACACTGTTCTTTATTGGGCATCAAGGACTACAATGCTGTACGAGCTATTTAATATACAGTCAGACTGGGTGTGGTGCAGCGAAACGCATCACTAGGCAACACAACTAAAGCAAACCATATTATATTGTTTAAATAATTAGGAGAAAGAGGCCACTCACTTGTACACACTGTCCCTTGTGATAGAGCCGAAACGTCCGGCCACAAGGTCATATGTGGAGGACATCTCATTTTCATACACTACATAGCCCTCTTCAGCCTGCACAAGGAAAGGGCATATTAGAGAACTAGCAGTCCACTTGTACAGGTAGAGCAAATCCAGATCCATGGCCCCACCCACCTTCAGTCTAGTGCCACAGGCAGTGACTGGGAACTGGAATATGGCAAAGGCAGCAGTGGTGCTGACAGGGCTGCAGGGTGAATCCCTCCCCCCCAGCAGACTGACAGAGGAAAGGGCTAGATGGGGTACGGTGACATCTCTAGCCACCACAACCACAAACTGACCATCTCTGGTGCACTGGACAGTCACTAGCAGGAAAGAAATACTTTGTCATCAATGTACCTACTATTTTATACTAAAAGAATATGGGACTTGTAAAAGTAGAGAAGCTCCATGTCAGTTAACCGCTCTAAGAATGGAGCATTAGTCATCTCATCACCTCAGGCTTTTTTTCATCATGGTATAGATTACATGGTACAATTTAAGATGAAGGATTTTTCCACAGCAGCATTTAATATTTACATTCTGGTGAAATCCAATACACTTGCCTGTATTCCCGTAATAGCACTGCTGTTCTTCAAAGCAGCAGCTCTTAGCTTCACAATCAGCTCTAGAGATATCATAGTCACCACACAGCAACTTTTCATTTTGACTGACGTTGCATTGCTCAACCAGAGACAATGAAAATCCAAACGCAATTCTCAAAAGGACAATACAAAATAAAAACTGTAAGCTTATGCAGATGTTAACAATCTCCATGGTCAAACTAGGCAAAGCTTTCTGCCCAAAATCCTGACGAGTTGTTGTCGAGGCTCTGGTCTAATTGCTACAGCTTGGGAACTACAAATTAAAAATTCCTCACGTGGACTAGAGTGCTTGGGTGTGGCCATAATACCGCTAGAAGAGGACCGCAAAAGAAACTGAGATCTAATTAGAATGAACCCCGTTCCTATGTCGTTGACTGAAACGTTGTGACATTGTGAACGATTATTGCATTGTTTTGATTTTCGCGAAACACGGAAGTTAGCCGGCTAACTCTTCGATCCCGCTTCGTGACCTTCGCAAGCCAATAGTAAATACTGATAGTATACTTACAATACTTGTAAAATATCTCTGACATATCAGAGCTAGGCTATAGGTAAGCTAGCAGCTTTGGTGCTAATGACAAATGTTCCTTTTGCAAACATTCTAAAAGGTGAGATGATTTGGAAAATATATTCTACACAATAGCCTAGGTATCGGTAATGCGAATTTAATATTGTTTGCTATGTTATATCCTAATGCATGACGTTCTAATATTGATTGTATGATCTCATAGGTATAGAGATTACGGACATGTCAGGCTGCATAGTCTGCACTGGGGCCTAAAATAGAAACATTTTAGGCCTACTATGGACATGGTGTGCTGGTTGAGATGATAAGATTTATAAGCTAAACCAAGAGACTTTAAACCTGGGCTTCCCAAACCCTGCAGGCCACAGAGCTCCCTGTGTGTGCAGGTGTCCTCATTCCAACGGAAGTTGTAATTACCCAAGTGAAATGAGCTGTTAACTCAGCCGGAGTTTGACATTTACAAATGTTTACGAAAGAAGCCAGATTTTTTCAATTGACTAGAACCGCAGATAAAGAGAACCGTCCCTATTCAGCCAAGGACCATGAAACACAGAAAAAATTTGGAAACGTAATGACCACATTGTAGTCATTGTGCAAAAACATCCCTACATTAATCAAGTTTTGTTCTCCGGTGTCATGCTGCACAGATGCATATCTTCAAATCTGGATGGCTCATTCACCATACTGTAATTCAATAAATTTTCCTAGACATTCCTATGCATAAAATACAATCCCTTGGGATTGGGCACAAAGGGAATAGTAATTATCTATTTTCCAAACAATTCTATTTTTCCCTTTTGTTTGAAAAATGATGAACTGAAGTGAGGATATGATGGGTGAATAAAATAAGTAAATAAAGATAAGGAGTAGGTGACTGTTACACAATAAGCTATTGGTACCTTGCTGCAAGTGGGCCATTGCTCATTGTTCACAAAAACAAAGTGCAAGCAAGATGCTCCAGGTAGCATGCCCATATAAAGTACTACTCCAGGCCCCACAGTCCAGACTGACCACTGTCACCCAATGAGGTACATCATTAGCCATTAGTTTCCCCAAGTTAATAAATAAAAGTGCAATATACATTTTTTTAAACTGATATTGTCATTAGAAATATGCAATATATTTTTCATGTCTGATTATGTTCCATATGCACTGATAGCTTAATGCATTTACATTTTTTAAAAATTATTTCTACTACACACTTTTGTAGCACTCCTGAAAATGATATAATTGAAGTCAATGATCATTTCATCAAGTCAATGAAATTTTGATAAAAGACAAAATTTTCAACCATGCAGTGCGGTTGCATATGGCTAATCAGCTTTTTTGAAATTCCACTCCTCAACTTGTCTACTATATGAAATAACTATTATTAAATATTATTATATTATATTATTACATTTTCAAGTATCGTATTACAGTACTATTGAGTAATTGAATACACATCTTTATACTTTATACAAATAATTTTATATTTTGTTATGTTTGAATGATAAAATTCTACACATATTTAAATAGAAAAAAACAGTAATAATTAAAAATATTATGAACAGTGCATCCTGATTAATTATTATCCTGAATTCAAAGATTTAAACTTGTTCTTGTAACCTTTCTGTTACTCATTTGGAGTCCTAATCTATCATGTTGTAATTTTACTCATTACAGAACTGTTTGGGAATCAATGAATATATTTAAATCGCTTTGAATAAATTTTCACATTTTAAAATAATATTGGAATACTTTAAAATAATATTTTGTGAGATTTTTGTTTTAAATAAACATAATATACATTTGTGTGGGATCAATATTGTCCCTAAGTGAACACATTTATTAGAAGATTTCAACTTATTATTTAAAAAAATTTGGTATTCATATACAAATTCATATTCAAAAACAACCCTTAAGGGGCAAATTTAAGTCATGGTTATGTTAATTTCAAAACACTAATTCCGGTTTATCGTGCATTAACGGGGCAGCTTCACTATCTATGGCAGATTTATCTGCTCTATATCCTTAGGTTACCTAGCAGGTCCAACCCTTCAGCAGAGAAGTGTCATTTGCAGCTCTTCTTGACTCTTGCCCCCCAGTGGTGGAACAAGCTGTGTACAACAATCAGAGCTTCACACTTGGTTCATTTCAGCCTCTTAAGTGGACACAGATTGGTGACTCTTCAGTCAGTTCTTTACTGTTATGGAGCTTTTATTCTGAACTTGTATTTATATATCCCTGTAAGCATATCACCTTTTTTGTGATTATATGTTAATGGCCATCATGCTGCATTGTTTATGTATATATACATGTCTGCTGAAGTTCTAACTTAAAAAAAAAATGTAATCTGTTGTAAATTGATTGGTAAGAATGGTCTACTCACTATGGAGCAAAGGCTCATTATATGGCAGACAAAGCCCATGACACTTACAACTTTCTTACCATAGTAGCACTCTGGTATGACAGCACTCTCAGTCCAAATGATGCCGTCTGGAGAGGCAACAGTTGAACCGTAAAATAAGTTTTTATTGACCTTCTAAGAATGAGAAACAACAAATATACCACAAAGTACGCAGGGCTCATAACATCAGCAGAATTTAATTGTGGCAATAGAAAACTTTCATCCAAAATCTGTGAGAACTGTGCCGGTACCCATGGTATTTTAACTTCAGTGGCCAAAAGACTGAAACTAGATTCTGAGCTTGTGCTGCCCAAGGTGGAAAGCAGACCCTGTAGAGGAGTGCACAAGGATGCGTCACAAAATACTGTCACATAAATTGTGGCGCAGCTTCCTATATCAACGTTAGCTTACTACACAGGTCCTTGAGAGTGAGGAGCATGAGCTGCTTGATGTTCTAATGCTGAATAGTCACAACTCGTAACCGAAAGCTGTGGCGTTCTATAAGACTTGCTTAGAAAAAAAAAAAAACATTCCAAAAAATCTACTCTCTAAAGAGTCGAAAGAAGGATGAAGGGAGAAAGAACGCCACTATTTGGGATGCGTGCAGGTAACACACTGGACAGCGCACCACTAGAGGGCATTGTTTTACTATTTCTCCGTTAGAAATGGCCCCGGCACCTCCGTATTAACGGCCCTAGCAGTGGGAATCCAATTTTAGTACCAGAAACCATTTATTTTCAATGATACGATATTCCGATATTTCCTGAATCCATTTAAAGGAAAAGGTTGAAAGCCCTTAACATTTATTTTATGCTAAGAACAGATTAAAAAATTGTTTAGTGTTAACAAATACTCCCACCAAATAGTCCCAATTTACTGCCTGGCCCAGTTGTACGGTCTCTTGTGTAGGCTACTCGTCCAATGAAGAAGATTGTGTTAAATATTGTACATGCAAATGCGAATGTAACAAATCATTTTTGGAGTTGGTTTATTAAGGGCAGTCACAGCTGTCTGCATGAAGTTGAAAAACATGAAATTTCTGTAGGATCCTGAAACTTAAAATTATTACTGTGGTTTTGTTTAAGGTCTATGTCTTTTGGTTTAGGTGTTTTTTTCATAGATTTGTTTTCCTACAGGTCTTGGTTGAAACACACACTTATCCCAATCACATTAGGCAATAGACACACAGACACAGATGGTTCAGCTATCTGAGCCTCTTGGCACAGACACACTTGCACAGTCTGTTCAGGGCTCTCAAATTCTTTTGACTCTTTAGAGCCAGACTGCAGGAGCTCACTGCACCTTACTGTGCGAGCCGTTTGCAGATATTAAATCTCAGAAGACTGCCTCCAGTCTGGTATGAAAGCAATCTCAACCCGACTTTTCTCAGCACTATACAGGTTTCACTGCAGCCATGCCAGTCCACTGCAGTTCACACCCTCATAGACCCCACATCTGAAAAGATGTTTTAATGGGTCTTGCACTGTTCAAAACACAATCCATAATCAGTTATTACTCAGTGAATCCCACATTTCCAAAGCTCGCAACCAGGAGCCATAGTTCAGTCTAGGTCACTAACCCACTTTACATGATCCAGCCTGACCCTTGCAGCTATCACATTACACTGACCCCACCTGCTCCAGATCTTGCTCACTGGACCTCACGTTTCCAAAGCTCAGTGACTGACCAGCTGCCTCAGTTCTTCCAATGACATCTGCTGAGCTCAATCACTGAAACTCATTGATCCAGTGCTCTCTCAGTGAACCTCACGGCACTCATAGACTCATCTCTGACCTCTGCAGTACCAGAGCTCCCTTACATTCACTGGGTTCCCCACACCTTTCACACTCAGGCTGGCAGTCAGCCCTCTACTTGCCGCTTCCTACTAACCCAGCTCACCTTTAGCCACCAGCTATACAATGCTGAAGATGCAATGCCACACGTTCTAGGTGAAACCAAATTTTATCAGGAGTCACACATTCCCCGAGGAGTAGTTTGACACCCCGTGACCAGGAAGGAAGCTTAACTGGAATAAATTTCACTTCTGATTCTGTTTCCCTCACTGACCTAATCATGAGTAAACCTTAAATTGACACTCCACTCAGCATACAGCTGAGGTATGAAATTTACCACAATGACTTTCCTTCTCTCCTTATTTTTGGATTTTGTTTCAATTTTACAGTACAAACATTATTTCCCCATATGTTGACTGTTGGAAAGTGGGATTATATTTCCAGGAATGTCTCTTGAACGTGTGTGAACATGTCTAAGCTTTAAGTCTGTATCTGTATTTGGTTTTAGTCATTTTAATGCCTAGCTAATCGTTTACTTACCCTTTCATACTAAGTACTATACTAAGTTGTTGCTTGTTGACCAGGGGGGATGGGCATGCAATTGTGCTTTTCATTTAGTACCAAATAATCTTTTAAAACCTTATCGAAATTTTAGTATGATTAGAGCTAGGTGTTTAGCTCTTTAATTATATTCAACCTGCCCTTTTACAATTTAGCACACCCAAGAATAAAGAAGGCCAAAGATGTAATTTTCCTTTATCAGTCTGCAAACAGGAAGCTATGAGCTCAGTCACAGCCTGCAGGTGTGAGTTTATTTGAACACATAAAACTGGAAAGGCAGTTTTATGAAAAAATGTATTTTACTCAAACATCTGTACATGCTCCATTTTAGGAGTACAACTTGCATAGGAAAAATACCACCGACACAGCGACATACATTTGCCTACCTACACGTGATACTATGTATGAACTTATATTTCTAATAAATGCTTTGACTTAGCACTAAAATACCCTCATTTTAGGATACAGAAAATATTGTAGAGCCCAGTACCATGTTGTACTTCAATACATTGCATTGCTTTGCTTTTTATACTAGTGATGCGTTTCCTTACAGATTACAGTGAGGCTGAAAAATAAAAACCAGGTTAATTTAATTCAGCTATGACTAATAAGGCAATGTGGAGATAACAGAAACCTTCACGGCTGAAAGTGCCAAATTAAGTCACAACATAATACATTTGGTAGCAAACTAATTGTACACATACATTGGTGAGTCTGACCTGACACGACACATTAGGGACTGGTACTGTACATATTAGCAGCGGTGGTCTTCATAATATGCACTGTATGCCTTTGCAACAGATACTGATTAATACTGAATGAGTGGAAGACCACAAGGCACTAGATAGCAGATGGTTCTAGATAACAGAGGAAGAAACTGCCTTAGGTACACACTGAACTTGTCCCATGTTGCAGAGAAACTGGCCACCAGATATGCAGCTCAGAAGTGAAAGCTTCCGAGTCTGGCGCAACTTCATTCATGTAACAGGCTAAGCAGTCCCATACAATTTATATGTTAATATAACATACTGGTGGGAGGTGATAAAATCTGAACTGACTGTAGTGTGTGAACGAACTGCCATAGTGCCACGTTCACCTACTTTAACACACATAAATACTAGATATTCTCCACATTGGTATGTGTGGGAATGGAATTTTACAAAAACCTGACAAATGATTGCAGCAAAGAATGCAGGCGCCTTTCAATCTGGAGTAGTGACTGGCTACTTCATTCTTGTCCAAGGCTCTTACACAAATGCAGCACAGTGTGTAAAATCCTGCAAACTGCTGCAAGCAAAACATAACTACAGTCCATTTACCTTGAACGTGCTGACAATTACATGTGGAAGTGTGGCTGCAGGTTTTGAACACCCAGGCCAGAATGGCAATCTCAGTACACAAACCTTAGTGCCTCTTTAGCTCCTGGTATTTTGTAGTGTTGGAACAGCCAGATAGACAGATAGAGTCAAAAAATCCCATGGAGGGCTGTACTGCGCGGAGTGCATTTCTGAGAAAACCACAGACTGGAAAGACTTGGGCAGCAAGTCCATCAAATCATGTCTGTCAGTTTGTTTGTTAAACCTTCTTTTCATAGTTCTCCAGCATCGTGGGTTTTCTCTTCACTCTCTCCATCGCTCGCTGCCTTTTCTTCAGATCCCTTTACCCCCATGTCTCCCTTCCACACCTCAGCAAGGCACTCTAAAGCAGAAAGTGAAGATTACATTGTCAGTGTTTGTGTGTGACCTGCTGCTTCTTAACTATGTGTTTAATTTGGGGTGTAGTATCTAGAGAGATGTCCAGATGTTACACCCAAGACAGGTTTTTACTGATATTTTTGTCCTAACTAGAATTAGAAGAAAAAAGTTTTTATTGTCTGTTAAACAACTAATGGAAATGTTCTCTAGCTCTTGGCTTCAAAAATACAAACAATCATATACAGATTAACAAACAATATAAAAAATACTAAATTAAGCTTTCATTATAGAACATGTTCCTGCTGGCATTCAGTTACTTTAAATAATTAGCAATTAGGTGTGCATCACCCCGCTCTGAGATCTTCAGTACACATGGATGTGTGTGTGGGGCTGACCATGTGCAGAGCCTGCTGCTGGTGTGTGTGTGTGTGTATCACACTGCTGAGTGTACTTCAGGGTATACGTGAGAGTCTCACCCATTTCTGAGTCCTTCAGTACATGCATTTCACAGAGGAATCTCTCCAGCCTCTCCCCTTGATTGTGGAAGTACCAGTCCTCCACAACGTCTTCATACTGCTCCAGCATGGTCTCACACTGAAGAAGCAGCACAAAGCACACCCTCATTTTCCACACAATCGCACCACCTCATACTTAATCACACATAAGCACACTCAAACTCAAATATGGTGACCAAAGCCCTCCAACCAGAACTCTCTGAAGTGCCCAAACCAAATGTAAATGAAGGAGAGAAAGTTCAACTGCCAATGAATCCAAATCCAGTGGCAATACCACAGATGAGCAGTAAATATGTAAGACTTTATTACTGGTAATATTGCACAAAGGAACACTGTGGTTTTAAAAAAAAATATTGACATCTCCTTGAGTAGTTTGTGCATCCTTCTTTGGCTTTGATGACATACAGAATATGCTCCCTGTGGGTTTATATAATAGAGGCACCTGAAGAAGAATATTTGACTGCTCTTGGTAGAATTCCTCTTGCTCACATTTGTTTGTCCTCATCTGGGTACAGTTTCATGAGCTTGAACCACAATTTTAAAACTAAGCACTTAATACATGCTTTTGATTATCATCATAATGAAAAATACATCAATGGAAAGCTTGAGCTTTTGTATCTGAACCCATCTTTTCATTTTCACAAGGGTAATAAAATGAGAAGATCTAAATAAATCCTAAAGCAAAACTGTCCCACCTGCATGTTTCACTTAAAGACTGGTGCTCTTCACAGCACATGCTTACATTTTTCAGCATCAATAATACCATATCTTGAAAGCTAAATTTTTTATCTGTACAGACATCTGACATCTGGACATGTTCTGACACTTTGTTAATTCCCTCAGTCACCTGTAAAATCACACCTGGGATAGGCTGATATGTGGGCATGAGTTCCCCCTCTGGCGATTTTGTCTAATAGGGCTAGTTTTGTTTCCTACTTTGTTGTCTAAACAATGTTACCTGCTTCTTCATGTCAGCAACCTCCACAGAAGGTTCATCCCACAGCTCATAGGGAAGGCCGAGATCCACCTTCACCCCTTTATTCACCAAGTTCTTCAGAGTCGCCATGGTCTGACTGGTTCCCTGTGAGGGGAAAGCAGGGCAGAGAATGAGAGAAGGATAGAACAGAAATAGGAGGACATAGAAAATTTATTGTAAATGATCAGGTGAAATATTTAGAGATTGAACTGGTGTCCAGAGCAGATACAGGTCATTTAAAAAAGAGAGAATAGTATAGAAAAATAAAGAGAAGGGACATTGGCACAGACCTTGGCATATCTGAGACTACCAGGCCTCTCTGCATGGATGCTGTACTGCAGAATTCCTTCACAGATGTTATCTAAAGCCTCCGTTAGACGCGTTTCCCTAGAAACAAGGTCAGATGGACACAGTAGTGAGGGCCTTTGTGTGACAAAGCCACTTGTTTGAACACCTCTCTTATTTCCACTCATCTTTTAGCCCTGCTTTCTTTTGGCTTTTTCTCCACTTACGAAGTGTTGTACTTGATTTTGCGTCTGCGTTTCCCTGTGTCCAGTACTTCACCCAGTTCCAGAACCTCCTTGGACCGCCCGCTCTTGTCCAGCGCCGTCTGAAGCTCCACAGTTAAGAACTTACACACTGTTGAGCCACACAAACAAGGACCACAATATACTATTATGCCAGTGCGCACATGCCTTAATTAGGGTCACACCGTAATTAACATTAAGACAAGTTAATAGACGTATACATTCCAGACAAAAGGTTGCATTTATAAATAATGAATTGTCACGATATTATTAAACAGTCAAACTCCCACCTTCACATTTATTAGGCAGTCTCTCGTCCTTGTCAGCTAGGGCGATACTAGAGGCCCACAAGAGGGTCAATATTAAAACTTCCATAACTTTAAAGTTCAGCTTGCTTTACTTCACGCCGTTTGAGCCCCGACATGCACTATCTACAGCCACATCGACATATTTGACTTTCTCATCCTGAGAGCCGCATGCGCAGAGTGGTGAGTGATGGCGACAAGGCCAGGCATAAGCAACAAACCCGCGAAAACATCCATTCAGTCCTAAAAGCTGTATAAAAATTGCACCGTTTGTATAACTGAATAACAACTGATAAAGGAAAACTTTAAAAAGTTATACAAATATGTCATCTTCACATTCTTAAAATGCTAAGCTTTCATTTTGACTATATGTATTTCCACAAAAATTATAGGACGCCGCCTCCAAGTTTGAGGACCCAGGTCCTCTCGAAACCAGAAACAAGATGGCGGAATTTCAGAAAAAAGGGTCGGAGCTCGAAGATTTTCAACAATAATACACAATTTATTTTCAGTTTAGCGTTACTTAATATACACACAAGTAAATAGTGGCATTGTATTTGTATATTTCAGTCACAGTTTATTTATTCATTCAGAACAGTTCACTGGTTATCATTAGTTTTATTTTTAAGGTAAGATTCCGCATTTTTTGGCATTAGCTAAATGGCTACCTGGCTAGCAAATTGTATTGCATTAGCTAGTTACGGTTAGGTCATTATTTACCCTCAGCTAGTCCATTAAATTCAATTCCTTGTCATGCTTCCATATAAAAAAAGTTCAATAATAACCAAGAAATCCACAGTCCAGCACGATTTTACATCATTCAGCTTGGGGAAAGTTAGCCAACTTAGATTACCTAAGTTAGGTAACATTAGTTTAGTACAAGGCGATAGTCTGTTGTTTCGGTCATTGAGTTGATTGTATAAGGTTTGTACACAGTGTTTACTTTGCTGATTTTATACGTTATGACAAGACTGCTATTATTCTATAAGAAAAAAACTTCCACACTCCCGTCACCGTAACATTTCCAACACTCACTGTTCCCACAAAGCGCTCCGTACCTATGTCATCTCACTGGCAGTCTTGTCGTTGGCTAGCTAGCGGTCTTAAGCGCCTCCACCGATGCAGCTTAGTTATAACCTGTTCGCGTCATACCACATACGAAGGATCACTTTTATGTGTGCTGTTGGTCTTGATCCAGTGTTTTATACATATAACAGCCAGTCAACTAGTTAAATAATTTAGAATGTAAACATCTGGTCGTTCTGAGGTTTCACATTTTCTCGTGGATGTAGCGTTAATGAAAACAAACAACAGAATATCTGTGGTCAGATGAGCATGCAGTGGTTAGCCCTGTTTTTTTCACTACATCTAATGACTTTCTGTCTCCAGCCATGGCAGAGGAACGGAGGCCCAAGCAGTGCAGTATGGTTCTGCCCACGGAGTCCATTAAAGCCATGTCAGAGTCTATGGGGGTGGGGCAGCTGCAGGAGGAGAGCTGTGTGGCCTTGAGTGAAGAGGTTAGCTATCGCATCAAAGAGATCGCCCAGGTAAGAGGGCAAGGAATGCTTCACTGTGTGTGAGTGTGTGTGTGTGTGTGTGTGTGTGTGTAATACATGTCAGTTTACATGTACTTGTGTACATGTGTTGGCTAGGATCATGCTATGAAACTGCCTTAGCGTGGATCATGTTATTTAAATATGCATATCAGTTTGCCCTGTATCAAATATGTGTTCACCATGGCCAGGATGCACTGAAGTTCATGCATCATGGGAAGAGGCGGAAGTTGACAACAAACGACATCGACCATGCCCTAAAACTGAAGAACGTGGAGGTGAGAGACAGCTAAAAGAAAGAAGATGGTGGGGTACTATCATCCCTTTGGGGTTGTAACTTCAGTGAATAAGCAGTGCATTTCTCTGCTCTTGGCTTAGAGCTGTCATGGACAAAGATCAGTCAACAGGTTTTGGCCAAACCAATGAGAACTAAGTTGTACGATTGATTAAATATTGTAAAAGCTATGGTGATAGTATCTGTGACAGAAAGTGATGCTGGTGTGTGCCTGTGTGTCTTGCTTTGTAGCCGTTGTATGGATTCCAGTCTCAGGAGTTTATCCCATTCCGCTTTGCTAGTGGAGGGGGCAGAGAGCTGCACTTCTATGAGGAAAAGGAAGTGGATCTGAGTGACATCATAAACACACCCCTCCCCCGAGTCCCACTTGATGTCTCACTCAAGGGTAGCCCAATGAATTTTACTATTTACATGAGAAGTATTGATCATTCTGGGTTTTGCAAGGTAGAGGTAGTTACTAGTCATTGTAGTTTGAGTTTTAATAGTTTTAATGTGTTTCTCAGACATTATGACATGTCATGGTTACATAATGATAATTGCAAGCATAGTACTGGCTGTCCTTTATGTTCCAGTTTTGTATGATTTTTGTGTTTTGGTTCATGTATCACCTTCTTTTTCTTTCAGCTCATTGGTTAAGTATTGAAGGTGTCCAGCCTTCCATACCAGAGAATCCTCCCCCAGGTGAGATAATCTCAGCTGTCTATCTGTCTGTCCGTCCCTACATTTTTTATTGATCATGAAAATATTGGTATTGGAGATGAGCTTTGAATATTTGTTTAATTTCATTTCCTCTTTCTCTGTCCTCTCAGCTCCAAAAGAGCAACAGAAATTAGAGTCCACAGAGCCCCTTAAAGCTGTCAAACCAGGACAGGAGGAGGAGAGGTGTATCCAGGGCAAAGGTCAAGGGGGAGCTGTGGCAGAAAACAAAGGTCAGTGTGAATTGCCAGTTTGTGCTTTTATTAAGTAAATGTGTCCATGAGTTTTCAAATTCCTGTAGACTGTACACCCTAAGGAACTAGTTTCGTCATCTTGATATTTTGCTGGCAGTGTTTGTTTTCCAAGTAAATTATTTCGGTCTTAAAACAAATAAATAGGTGCATAACGTAATACTGCTCAAAAAGCCTGCCCCCTACCCTGCATGCTGTAAGGCACATTGAGTGCAATGAAGACCAGCATAATCACATTGTAGTTATTATAAAAGGTGTCACACCTGAGGTAACACCTCTCCCTCAACCCCATGACCCTCCCACGATGAGGTAAGAGCAGCAGGCCCTGCTCAGGGTTCCTCCTCTGTGATCAGAATGCCTCTGATCTCCTGTCCTCTGTCTTCCTCCCTCTCAGGGAAGGAGAAGTGTGTGATGCGGATGAAGCCACGCAGCACTCACGAGCTGTCCGTGGAGCAGCAGCTCTACTACAAGGAGATCACAGAGGCGTGCGTCGGGTCCTGTGAGGCCAAGCGAGCGGTGAGTAGCGGACTGTGTGTGTGTGTGCGTGTGGGTTCGCGCGTGCGTGTGTGTATGTGTGTATATGTGTGTGCCTGCATGTGTGTGTGTGTGTGTAGTGGGTGGGGTTCATGTATTTGCATAAATTGATGTATTTGTTCAGGTGAGGTGTGTGCGCATACACATTGTCAATGAAAATCAGTTCAGAAATGACTTCTTAATTCAGAACACATTTAATTACTTACCCAGTTGCCTTACGCGGAGTGCTTTGTGTCTTTGTTCCTCAGGAGGCTCTACAGAGTATAGCCACAGATCCTGGGCTGTATCAGATGTTACCACGTTTCAGCACCTTCATCTCAGAAGGGGTAAGCCGGCTCTCTCTAAAGCCATTCGGCAGGAAATCAGCAAATGTAGCAGTACTGCAGAATTTCTGCATGCTCATTTATTCTTTAATGTTAGTGAGAAACCTGGAACATTAAAAGGAGATTTCAGGGGAGGGTAGAAGGTGCGCTGTTCTCTGTGTTGCCATCTTCCCTGACATGGTCCAAGGCGTGACTAAGCTACTGGGTGAAAGTCTGAGTGTTTAATTCCAGGGTATGTTATAATGATGTTCAAAGGCTGTGATTCTGTCCACTTTCCATCCCCTCTCTCAGGTGCGCGTGAACGTTGTGCAGAATAACTTGGCTCTGCTCATTTATCTTATGCGGATGGTCAAGGCTCTCATGGACAACCCCACGCTCTACCTGGAGAAATATGTGAGTTTCACCGTTCATCTCTCTGTCTTTGTGTTAGCCCGCAACCTAATGTTTGTTTCTGTGTGTGCGTAGTATCTGACCATCTGTGTGTTGGGATTTTTGAGTTTCTTTGTTGCTCTGTGGGGATAAACATGAACATTGCTCTTAGCAAATCGCACACTAACTGCAGGCACATTGTAATCGCAGTGTTCTAAACTGTATCCTTTGGTTGTGTCCCTTCTCCGCCCGTGTGTAGCTGCACGAGTTGATCCCTGCGGTGGTGACGTGTATAGTGAGTAAGCAGCTGTGTCTGAGGCCGGATGTGGACAACCACTGGGCCCTGCGAGACTTCGCCGCGCGTCTGATGGCCCAGAGCTGCAAGACCTTCAGCACCACCAACAATAACATCCAGTCCCGCATCACCAAGACCTTCACCAAGGTACTGTGCACGGCCTGTGTGTGTGTGTGTTTGTGTGTGTGCACGTATATGTGTGTGTGTGTGTGTGTGTGTGTGTGTGTGCATGTGTGTGTGTGTGTGTGTGTGTGCATATGTGTGTGTGAATCCAGTTCATTACTGTCCTGTCACTGAGGTTGTTCTCTCTCTCTGTCAGAGCTGGCTGGATGAAAAGACGAACTGGACGACGCGGTACGGCTGCATCGCTGGACTCGCCGAGCTCGGACCTGATGTGAGTGCGTCTCTTTACTTTACTTTACAGGCTCTTATCCAGAGCGACTTACACAAATTTTGCATAGCAACCCTTCACCTCTCCCTGTGTGCTGCTTCTCCAGGTGATAAAGACGCTGATCCTGCCACGGCTGACCATCGAGGGGGCTCGCATCAAAGCAGTCACCGAGGGACCCGTTGTGTCCAACATCGACAAGATCGGGGCTGACCATGTGCAGAGCCTGCTGCTGGTGTGTGTGTGTGTGTGTGTGTGTGTGAGAGAGACTCTGCAAGTCTATTTAGGGTGTGGCAGGTCATATTCAAAAGCAGCAAATGTCAGAACTCACCAAAGAGAGCTCATTGCTAATATGATGTTCTTTTTTGTTGGCTGTAATCATACATTTGTGCAGTACTTCTGTTCATAAATACTGTGCTGTGGATGATTCATAAGCCTGTCTGACCTTCAGATGCATATCAGCACATCTCAGAGGGCAGGTGTTAAAAGCGTCGCAGGTGGTGAAAGTTGCTCTCCATAAGCGCAGGCTGGGCCCTGTAGTAGCAGGTTCAGACCTGTGCTCTGTCAGAAGGGGGTTATAGTAGCAGGTTGCAGAAATGGCTCCTGCGCGCTGAGCGTTGCGTTCGTCTCCGTCCCCGCAGAAGCACTGCGCCAGCGTCATCGCCAAGACGCGCCCGCTGCCCGACAGCCCGGAGCAGTACCGCGCCGACTACGGCTACCTGGGGCCCATGCTGTGCTCCCACGTGGTGAAGGCGCGGGCACAGGCGGCACTGCAGGCCCAGCAGGTCAACAGAACCACGCTCACCATCACCCAGGTAACAGGGCCGCTGTCAGTCACGCAGCACGCTGTCAATCACGCAGAATGCTGTCAATCACGCAGCAAGGTGTCAATCACACAGCATGCTGTCAATCACGCAGCACGCTGTCAATCACAAAGCGTGCCGTCAATCATGGAATGCAGTGCCAGTAAGGGAACTGTCGAGACATATGGTGTCTGTCAGTGACAGTGTGTCCTAAATGGATTCCCAGTGTATCCTTCACAGAAAGAGCGATGGCCTCCTCAGACCTTTCATGTAAATTGTTTACGCCGTAAACTGTACTGATCAGATCCGTCAGTCAAGTTTGATTTCTCTCCCAGCCCCGCCCCACCCTCACTATCTCTCAGGGGGGCTCGGGGGGGTCTGTGTCCCGCACTCCCAGCATCATCAAGATGCCCAGTTCCCTCACCCTCCCAATGCAGACCCTCGTATCAGCACGACCTGGGACCCCCACACAGCCCTCGCCCCCAGCGACCAAGTACATTGTCATGGCAACCAGTGCCGGGACAGCATCCACGCAGCAGGTACTTCTTAACATTATTGAGTAGTTTTACCTTGAAGCAACTGCAACTGCTGACTCGTCAATTACAGGTGAAACTGTATTCTATTTGTGTATAGGAGGCATTTGAATTCAGATGAACTATTAAAATCCCATCAATGTTTTTTTGTTTCCTGTCTGCGTCCTACCTCCCTGCCTTATTTGGTCATTGTTGTGACCCTCTGTGTCTCTGCTGGTGTCTCCTCACTGGCTCCTCTCTTTGCTTGTCTCTTTTCTGTCTCGCCTGTCTCCTTCCTGTCTCTCCCGTCTCACCCCGTCTTCCTCCCGCAGGTGATAACTCTCAGCTCCTCCCGGTCCAGCTCCCCAATCACCAGCACGGCCCCCAGCTCCGCCTCCACCCTGCAGCCTGTGGTGAAGGTGGAGCACGGAGGCGCAGGTGGTGGCGGGGGAGCCGGCGGGGTGGGGGGCTCCCGCACTCTCCAGAAGTACATTGTGGTGTCCCTGCCGTCCGCGACCACCGCCGAGGGCAAGGGCTCCAGCCTGCCTCCCCCGTCACCCCTGTCCTCCGTCCCACCTTCCACCACCTCACTGGAGTCTGGAGTCAAACTGGAGAGCTCGGAGTCCCCGGGGGCCAGCACGCATTCCCCCCACTGAGGGCAGGGGGGCTGGCCGCCGCCACAGGGGAGAGAGAATAGAAATGGATAGAGAGAGCTGGAGGAAGTGGACTTGGAGTAACAGAGGAGTCTGGGGGAAAATAGTATTTCTGTGGTGTGAGAGGAGGACAAGGAGCGTTATCTAGACAGGGACACCATGGGAGAAGCAGGAAATTCAGGCCATCGATGCTGGGGAGTGTGGTCTCCCTTCCTCCTTTTCCCCTGTCCTACATCTGACCTCAAAACAAAACCGCACACACACACACACACGCACACACGCACGCACAGAGCACGGCTCTCTCTGATCACGTCTAAGCATTCACATTGTTCGTGTTTCTTTTTATATGCCATAATAAAACTGATTTTGTAATTTTTTTTGTTGTCATTGTTAGTTTTCACTGTCAGTATCTCTTTAAATGCAGCAGTGTGGGGTGTTTGCTGTAGAGGGAGAGGGAGAGGGAGACAGAAGTATTACAGCATAAGATATTTAGGAGAGAACAGATTGATGAACAAAGATGTCCTATATCAACAGTGATGTCATGTGGAATTATTGTTCTACGCTAGTCTCGTACATTAATATTTAATGCTTTTCTTTATGATCAATTTGATAGTATTATACGTTTTCTTTGAGCCAATCAGTTTTAAAAAATAATTTTGGACAGCGATCTTGTAGATATTGTTTTCCTCTTCAGGTAAAAGTTTAGCATGTATTATGTAATTATATCTTCAAAACTAGATTCATGTGTGTGCCTTTATTGTATATGATTAATATATTACCATGTACACGTGCACTTTGTGTGCAGTTCTATTTTAAATGCTCATGTACACTAGTGTAGTGTAGACAGCTAGCAAACCAGCCACCTAGTAATTCAAGAGTAGCAATAAAATGTCTGTTAAGATTATTATTGACCCTCTGAGTTGTGTCAACAGAGCTTCCAGCCGCAAGTAACTTTCAAGGGATAGTTCACTTTCTGTACTCTCATGGGCTTTACAATGGCTGGTATAGGGGGTTTGTGGTCTGACGGAAGAAAATACATAACCTGTTAGTCCAAAGCAGGTGGTTATACATCCAGAATGTGGGACGTGACGTGTATATTACCTGATTATTCTTCCAAAAATTGCATTTAATCTTTTTCAGCTGGAACTATTCCCACTGGTGCATGCAACCTGAGAATGCTGTGGTCAAGGGAAGAAGTTCCGGTATGATGTAAAAATGCTGCAAAATGAATTATTTCTTGGGTACATCCTCTGGAAACATAAGCTGCTTTTGTGTTATTTGAAGTACTATTACCTTGTTTTAGCCCACAAGCTCCTTAATGCCCCTATAATACTAATTATAAAGTTGGCAGGTCATCAGAAAGAAAGACCTAAAATATCCTTCATCGATCACAAAAAATGTCTGGGCCAATTGAAAACATGGAAAAAGGTTGAAATCTTATCAAATTCCCAGAAAGAGAACTATCTCTTCGATTTGGTATTAAAAATACATCAAATGTATTGCCTGTAATGTATTGCTCATGTTGAAATACCTTCTTCTGAGACAATGTTTATTGATTGTCTTGTTTATGAAAAACAACTTACAAAATGTAGGACTAGTGCTTTTTGAATGTTACACTACAAAAGTGTGGACACCTGAACTTCACACCCATATGTACTTGTTGAACATCTCATTACAAAAGCATGCGCATTAATATGGAGTTGGACCCCCCCTTTGCTGCTCTAACAGCCTCCACTCTTTTTGGAAGGCTTTCCAGTAGATTTCAGAACATAGCTGTGGGGATTCGCTTCCATTCAGTCACAAGAGCATTAGTGAGGTTGGGCTTTGATATTGGGCGTAAGGCCTGGCCTGCAGGTGGCATTCTATTTCATCCCAAAGGTGTTTGATGGGTTAGAGGCCAGTCAAGTTCTTCCCCACCAAACTCAACAAATCATTTCTTTATGGACCTTGTTTTGTGCATGGGGGCATTGCCATGCTGAAAAAGGAAGGGGTCTTCCCCCAACTGTTGCCACAAAGTTGAAAGCACACAATTCTCTAGAATGTCATTGTATGCTGTAGCATTATGATTTGTTTTCACTGGGACTACAGGGCCTAGCCCAAACCAAGAAAAACAGCCCCAGGCCATTATTCCTCCTCCAACAAACTTTACAGTTGGCACTATGCATTTGCCAAACCCAGATTTGTTTGTCAGACTGCCCAATAGTGAAATGTGATTCATCACTCCAGAGAATGCGTTTCCACTGCTTAAGTCCAATGGCGGTGTGCTTTACACTACTCCAGCCGACGCTTAGCATTGCGCACGGTGATCTTAGGTTTGTGTACGGCTGCTTGACCATGGAAACCCATTTCATGGAGCTCTTGACAAACAGTGCTGACATTGTTTCCAGTGGTAGTTTGGAACTCTGTAGTGAGTAATGTAACCGAGGACAGATGTTTTTTTTTACGCACACTTCAACATTCTGTGGTCCCGGTTCTGTGAGCTTGTGTGGCCTACTGCTTTGTGGCTGAGCTGTTGTTGCTCCTGTACGTTTCCACTTCACAATTACAGCACTTACAGTTGACTGGGGCAGCTCTAGCAGGGCAAAAATTGGACAAACTAATTTATTGGAAAGGTAGTAATACCATGAAAGTGCCACATTGAAAGTCACTCTTTAGTACGACCCATTCTACTGCCAATGTTTGTCAATGGAAATTGCATGGCTGTATGCTTTATTTTATGCACGTGTTAGCAATGGGCATGGCTGAAAAAGGTGAAATCACTTATTAGATGGGGTGTCCACATACTTTTGGAAAAGTAGTGTGTGTGACAAAATTCATGTGGTTTCACGGAGTCCAGCTGAGAATACAGAGATTACGGAGTGGAAATTTGAACACGCCCACATTCCTCATTGGAATGTAAATGTAATCCTGTCACAATTTAAGCAGATACAGACTAATGGAATGTGAGCTGAGTGCCTTCACACATATCAGACTTAATGCTAGCCATATGTAATATATATGCTGTAGATATGCTTTAAGATGTGCATTTGCCTGAAATTAGTCTGGGAGACTGGAAATGAAGGAGTTAACAGAGTTTTTTTTTTCTCGAGAGGATTCAGGTGTCAGCGACACGCGCTAAATGACAACAGATATGCTGAGAGTGAGGTAGAGAGGGGAGGGGGGGGCTTGTATGTCTCAGGGGGAAGGGGGAAGGAGGAGCGCTGAGAGAGGGACAGTCATCAAGGAAGCAGCAGAAGTTGGGCCCACTGCTTGGAGCAAAAGGGCTGAAAAGAGAGAGAGAGGACGGGCCAAAACACAACGGCACTGAGGGAGGCACGGAAGCCAGAGACAGAGGGAAGCATTTCTCACGCACACGCACACACGCTCACACACACACGCTCCAGAGGGCAGTGGTAAAAGCATATTGGTTTTCTGTGTGTGTGTTTGTGCATGGTGAGCAGCTAGTTTTATGTTACTTAAGTACAGCTTTACTTGACCACAGTGTGTTGCTCATAGTCTGTGAGAAGTAACTGCTAGTTATTTGTGCGAGTCTGTCAGTGTGTAAGCATGGGATTGATCATGCAACCCCTATACTAGCATGTGTTTGGGGGCATGCGGCAGCCTTTGTGAATCGTAACCAGTGTGTTTGTGTCATTAATTGTCTGTTATGTTGCTATGTGGGGATAGTCCTTTGTCTGTTGGGAGGATGAGGTTACACCAGCACACAGATAAAGAACTCTCCTGATATTACTCCGCGCATACTGTCACATGACGCTGCACATTGTTTTACCGAGGCAGACACGCACACGCAATGCCACTTGCTATCGCACACACACCCTGTCACACAATGCCTCCCTGTTACGTTGAGACACATGCTATCACGCACGGTCACATACATTGAAATTTAAGCTCACGGGGGTGGGTACAGAGGTGCGTGCAGAGACAAATATACTGATGTGTACAACAGACATGTAGACACGTGCAGTGCAGGCTTACAAACAAAAACAGGAATGAATTTAACATTATCACCGGTGCTTATGTTGAACGTGCAAAAACATTGCCCCAAGGACCATAGCATGTCAAGTGTGAAGCTCCATCTAAAGGCCTCAACTAGGCATGTGAGATGAGTGAACAGCTTTCTTAATCGAGGACTGCAGAAGGGACTGTATTAATGACCTGGAGGAACCTTACACTGGATTCACCTGAGTTCTTGGACTTCTCTGCCACATAGAGAAAAGCTGACTCACGGGCTGTCACTAAGAGGTAGGTGGCTATCTTGCTTCAGATCTGTTGCTATATCTCGTTTCTGATACGTGGTTAGAGGTGTAACAAGGATAGGATTGTTTATACAATTTCACATCTGTTTTCCCACATTCTGACATTATATAAAATACATAATAACCATGGATCATTTTTTTGCTAATTAACTAAACAGATCATTACATTACATTACATTACAGGCATTTGGCAGACGCTCTTATCCAGAGCGACGTACAACAAAGTGTATAAGTGTATAAAGATCACTGAACATTTTAATTTATATTTGCATTGCAGTTGAAATGTACTGTGTATGTGCTCTTATATACATTGTATACTCCTTATAGATTATGCTGTACACATACTGCATAAGTATATATATAGTAAAAAGAGATATTCAATAAAGCAAACACTATTGTGAAAGTATCAATGTCACTGTCTTGTAGTATGGTGGGCATTGGCCTCGTTTATACTTTATTATGTTTAATGGCAAATGTGTGGTACAAATTTCTCACTTAAGATTTTCAGGACATCATCTTAATTTTGATTCCAAATTAGAGCTTGAGAAATAAGTATGGCATATTCAGTGCTCCTTTATACAGAGTGCAGAGCTGTGTAAATTTCCAAGTGGAAGGCAATTTATGGTCAGAAGTAGCAGTACTTAATGCTGACAATTGGAGAAACCAATTCAAAGGAAGAGAATGTTTTAAACATTTAGCAATTTCCTTTGGGGTTTTGATTTCTTAATAACCTCAAATAAGGATGAATGTAGTCATTGGACTATTACATCTATTCAATAGGAACATATTGCATATTGTTTAGCTCTATTCTGCACTATAGAAAACACATTTGCATTGAAACTGTTTTAAAATTTTTTTATTTTTTTATTTTTATTTCATCTTCATATTCAAACGACGACTGAAGACCCACCTCTTCAGGCTGCACCTCTCCCCATTTTATTTTTTTATTTTTATTTCATCTTCATATTCAAACGACGACTGAAGACCCACCTCTTCAGGCTGCACCTCTCCCCATCCCTTCCCCCCCTGTAAATGACTAAACTTAGGGTTGTAACTAGGCAGCTGTTTAATAGGTGACTTAGTTGATGCGCCAGTCTTAACGACTACTTGTATTTTTATTTATTTTTATTTTTCCATAGATTGCGTTGTTGCCGTTCTCGTTGTTAGTGTTAATCAGTTTAACCACCAGGGTCCAGGTTGAACTATGCGGTTGTTCCCTGTACTTGGACCGGTACTTCTCTCTAGGGGTTTCGTCATACTTGTTCCTGGTTATGGTTATACACTTTGTTGTACGTCGCTCTGGATAAGAGCGTCTGCCAAATGCCTGTAATGTAATGTAATGTAATATTATTTGCATTTAAATTTCTGCTTGTTTTGGGTGTAGATTTAGAATATGTAATCTCACTCTGGCAAATAGTTAGTGTTTCTAAACATAACATTTTCCGCAGTATTTGTTCCTTGGATATCCTTGAGTTTCTTTGAATATACACATCTTATCTTAACTATGTAGCCAGGATAACAGGAACAGATCATGGACCTGAGCTTAAGTAGTTTCATTTTTCTGCTGATGCTATACATTCATCCAGGAAAAATATCTGAGTTTTTAACATGGATGATAAGAACATGGTCATCTGAATTTCAGTTTAAGTGCAGCAAGTGTCTGAGACAATTACACTGTAATTCTAGTCTGGGAGTCACACATTCTGTTTGAATTGTTTAAAGGAGTTTCTTGTTTTGGGAGGTGGTGTTACTGTTTCAGCTTACAGACAGGTAAATTATAGAAGATAGCATTAGCCTCTGTGGCATTCGTATACACACCCACACAGCGTACGTTGCATATACAGGCACCAAGTGCACAGAAATACAGCTGCACTAACAGCAGTGCTTACTAATGCACCGCTGATACACAGTGCATGCGCATACTCTGCTGGCACATGCAGTGACACAGAATCACCCTGGGTCACACACTCTGACGCATTCAGCTGGCTGACACTGGGCCCTCTGCCCACGCTAGCTCTAATGGCAAAATCTCTCTCTCCTCTGTCACTCTCTCATTCTCCTGTTATTCCTCTCCATACCCTTTTCTAATCTCTACCTCTTACCTTGCTGCCAGGACTAATGTGTGTCATTAACCGTGTCTAAGTCTGGTCATCTCACAGTTAACACTAGAAAACCCAGGATTGACCTTCTCACCTTTGTGCTGTTCACTACCTGGCGGTTTTGCAACTTTTTGGTTGGTCTTTTTTTTGGGGGGGGGGGGGGGGGGGGGGTTCTTTTCAAAATGTATTTCAAGTTTACACAGTAACAAAAGGAACAAAGAAAACAAAAACAGCTCAAGAAACAAGAAACAACAGAAATATATAATTCTTGGTGGTTGCAGTTGTGAGAGTGATGCCAAAACTCAAGATGTTATATGTGTAGTGCTGTTTTGGTCATTTTTCACTGGAGACATGTTTAATTACTTTGTTCTCTCAATGGTGTGGTATGCTGATGACTACAGCAGGAACACTATGAAATTTTCATTTCACTGAGAGAACCACATAGTCCAATAAGAATGGAGCAAGTCTGGGTAGTCTGTCTAGTTTTGGGCGAATTAAGTGTAGTCTAGCTTTGTTGTGATATTGTTTGTCTTTGGCCTTTATTTCCATTAAATCTCACTCTCCCTGTGGTTTGCAGAATGCCGGAGCGAGTTTGTCTGTTCCAGGGACAGTGTTACTACCAGCTGAAACGTGCCTGTCTACGTCGGGGTGTTCTCTTCCAGGACCCCCACTTCCTCCCCTCTGCCCAGTCCCTTTTCTACCGCCGCTGTCCCCCACCTGGCCTCACCTGGAAGAGACCTAGGGTGAGACACTATGAGAGAAATGGGGGAAAATTTATTAAATGGGTGCTGGAAAATTGATAGACTGATGAACTACCTCACACATACAGTACACACAGAGAATGTATTCTCTGTGTGATGTCACCAAGAAGGCACAGAAGGCCCGTTTGTAATCACTAAGCATAATATCAACTTAGCAAAGAAAGAATGAATGAAAGCAGGAAAGAAATTGCTTTAATAAATGTATTTAATGCACATAATATTCCTGAAAAGGCAATAAAGGCATTCAATTTATTTATATCTTACACTCACTTGTGCACACACACACTGGCACACTCACAATCATGCACACAGGCCCACTCGAACACACGTCTGATTCTGACAGGTTTAAACTAGGAGGACTTCTTCATGGGTTCATGACCTTTCCCAATGCGATTCCTTTCTCCCTTCGGTGCAACAGTCTAATTCAAGGTATCCACTCAGCAAGCTTATTAAAGATGTTCATTACAGGCCTTTCTAATTAAGGAGAGGCGTCTCTCTCACTATTCAGTGTAACCAAATCCTGAGCAAAGTGTGTATGTCGCGTGTGTGGATTTGAGAGGGGGCATTACCACAGTATCGATGTGTTTGCCTGAGATATATAAAAACAACGCTGATTGCTATAGCACATGTTCGACCAGTGTGAGGCAGATATATTGGTTGGATGTATTTATGGGCATTTACTATTCATGAGAAGCAACTTAACTATGCAAGGTATTTGTCACGGTGTGCACTGGGCAGGGTGGATGAATGCATGTGCAGGGTCATTAAGGAAGGTTCTGTAGCTGTAGTTTTCACATCACTACCAGAACCAGATTGTTTATTGGGACAGTGTTAAGGTGTGCTCTCCACTAGGGAGCGTACTCTATGTAACTAACTTAGCTTACTTTACTTAGTAACTTAGTAAAGGTTTGCATACCACGTCCCATCTTCCTTACGTGTCATTTTAACTGCTCTCCTGATCGGAGTTGGTCGAATGACAGGATGACATGACCTTTCTCTCTACACATGTATGTGCTGGCACACGCCCTACTGGACTGAGAACGTCCTGTTCATACCTGTTATACTGCTTTTGTCTCCTGTCAAGTTGAACTCCACACTGGACACAAATAGAAGGGAAAAAAGAACTGTTGCTCTCAAACCATTATAAAAGTGTGATTGCTGATCTGAATATGTGTCTATCTATCTGTGTGAGGGAAGAGGAAGGGTTGGAGGTGGATGTCTGAACTCGCACCACTGTAACCCGAGACTGAGAGATGCAGAGAGAGGGCAGCCAAGGGTCAAAACACAGATCAACAGCTCCAAGAAAACAACATGCTTTCACCGCATACTTTCAAATTCAATTATAAATATACATTATAAATCATTCAACCAAATCAATCGCATAGCAAAGTATTCCTTGAAAATAACTCAGTATGCTATGTTTACCTACAACTGGCTTCCACTAGTTTCTGAAAAGAAACAGAATACTCCGCAGGCACTCAGGTTTGTTTCAGTGGCTACCTATACCTCTCTCTCTCTATCTCTCACTCTCTCTCTCTCTCTTTTTCTCACACACAATCTCTCTCTCTCTCTCTCCCAGGAACTCTGTAAAGACCCTAGGCTCTTTGTTGATGGCATCAGCTCTAGAGACCTACACCAGGGCAGTCTGGGCAATTGCTGGATGGTGGCAGCTACATCATGCCTAGCTACTGAGCCCTCACTCTGGAAGCAGGTCAATTTTACCTTGTCTTTTTAAAGTATTTTCTAAAAGACATCACTCATTCAAATTGTTTAATTGATTATAGATTACCGGAAAACACAATCATCTGTAACATGACCTCAATGGCCTCTCCACCCAGGTGATTCCAGATCACAAGGAGCAGGAGTGGAACCCCAAACGGCCGGACCTGTACTCCGGCATATTCCACTTCCGCTTCTGGCGCCTGGGCTGCTGGACCGACGTGGTCATCGATGACCGCCTCCCGACCGGCCAGGACGGGGCGCTGCTGTTCTGCCGCTCTGGCTCCCCTCGCGAGTTCTGGAGTGCCCTGCTGGAGAAGGCTTACGCCAAGTGAGAGGGCTTCAGGAACGCCGACCAATATGCTACACTGAATTTAAAAGTGCTGTTGGGAGACTGAATAACTTTTGGTGCAGTTATGTAGACACTGACTTTCAGTGCCGATTATTGATATTGTGCACTTTGCCTCAAGAGCATGTGACTAAACACTAGTGAGATCCTGGAGCTGTAAATTGTGCTGTGTCTTTGGTGCGCATGGAATCCACTCATTCATTCCAGCTTACTCCACCCTCCTGTTCTCACCTTTCCTTCTTATTACCCCCAGACTCAATGGCTGCTATGAGGCCCTGGAGGGGGGCAATACTGCCGAGGCACTGGTGGATTTCACTGGGGGGGTGTCCGAGCCCATCAGTCTGGACAGGGAGATTCTGACCCACCATTCTGACCAGAGGAGAGCGCTGTTCCAGACTCTGGCCCGTGCGCACACCCGCCGAGCTCTCATCACCTGCTACATTCGGGTCAGAACCACACAGGGGCACTGGGGTTGGTGGGGCTGAGGAAGGTAGTGGACTTGTGTGTCATATATGGGACGAAATATATTGTCTGTACACAGCTAATATACTATTCATTTCCGCTGCTGCTTATTTCATGTTAAGTCACTGAGCTGGTCCAATTCCACTTCTTATTAATCTGTATTAATCTGTAACTCACTTCTGGACGTCACTGGCATTGAGACGTCACTGGCATTGAGAAGCCTGTCTGCTCTGCCTCTCCATTCTGCGCTGCCCCCGTCCTTCTCAGCCTGCGGAGGGGGAAATGGTGGAGTCGGTTCTGGACTGCGGACTTGTACGGGGTCACGCTTACGGCATCACGGCGGTGCGGAAGATGCGCCTCGGGGAGCAGCTGCTTGGTGTGTGCGGGGCGTCCCGCGTCCAAATGGTGCGTATGCGGAATCCCTGGGGTACAACCGACTGGACAGGAGCATGGAGCCAGGGGTGAGCATGGAGTTCAGTAAGCATTCTTGGCACTTCTGTTTCTGGTGCTTGGGCTTCCGTGTAGCATAATGGTTAGGGAACTGGGCTTGTGACTCATAGGTTGCCGATTCGATTCCCTGGTAGGACACAGCCATTGATCCCTTGAGAAAGATACTTAACCTGAATTGCTTCAGTATATATCCAGCTGTATAAATGGGTGCAATGTAAAAGATGCTAAAAAGTTGTGTAAGTTGCTCTGGGTAAGAGCATCTGCAACGTCTGATATCCGTCTGTTAAATAAAGCAGTATGTGTGTGCGTAAAGCTCCACAATCTATTCTTTTCTAATATCAACTCTTTCAATAAGACCTGGGACTTGCTTTTACAAATATTCTGACTTTCCTGGTCTAGAGATGGGTAACTCTTGCTTCTGCGGAATATTGCCATGGAATATCTGATTAGCATTTTAAATATACATGTTTATGTATGTGTAGAGATCAATACAGCTAATATCACCTTATTGTTCCAACTTCATGACACATTTTTCAGTACACTTAGAATAGGATTCTATTTTATATCATCCATGTTTATTATTTCACACACTTACTGTTATATTCCCATTCTGTCTCCTCAGGTGTAGTATAGTAACTTGCCTCACTGTATGCTGTACACCATAGGTCACATCAGTGGCAGCAGGTGGGTCGCAGTGAGAGGGAGAAGATGGGCCTCACAGTGAGAGACGTCGGGGAGTTCTGGTAAGTTGTCAATCAGACAGATTCTAACTGCTACAGTATGCACTGAACATTTGCTTTTAATAAGTACTTTTTGGAATACATATTTCTAAATGTGTACATATCTGATCTTGTGTGTGTGTGCATGCACGGGTGCATATGTTTGTCTACATGCATGTGCATGTGTGTGTCTGTGCCTGTGTGTCATGTGCTTGGGTCAGGATGGAGTTTGAGGACTTCTGCCACTACTTCACGGACGTGGTGGTGTGCCGGTTGGCAGAGCGGGCTCTGCTGTGGCCCAGCTCCCACTGGAGAGAGGTGCGGTGCTCTGGGGAGTGGGCAGCAACACCTGGGAAACCACCGGGGAGCATCCCCCTACTCAGCGGGCTGAGCAAACAGGAGGACCAGAGGGGCTTGACCAGGGAAGCAGAGCGAGGCCCAAAGGGTGACAGGAAAGAAGATCAACTGGGGAAGAGGCAGAGGGATGGGACACTGTGGGGACAAAGAGACAAGGCTGGTGGAGGGAAGGGAGGTGAGAAGATCGCAAGGAAGGAGGAGCAGGAGAGCAACTTCAGGGATGGGTTAAGGGGCATGCGGTGGGATGGACAAGTGGACAAGAATAGCAGGTGTGGGGGCTGCATCAACCACCGAGACACCTTCCTGTATAACCCCCAGGTAAGACATAAAAAATACTTTGGCAAGGTACTTAAACACACAACGCTGACTGATGCACATATTTTATATAAAGATTGACAGTCAAGACTGGGCCCACTGGCAGACACACTGTTCTTGCTGCTATGTTTGGCATAAATATCCTTGGTATTCTCATTTCTATTCCTAAATCTCAACACAGAGTGAAAATAGATGCGAGACAGCTATTTTGGGGCTGTTTATTTGGGAAACACCATGCTATTCAGTCTAGTAAGCAGTTAAAGTTGTTGCCACAGCAGGGGTGCACCCAATAGGCTAATTTACTTCGGGTAAAAAAATCCCGGCCATCTTTACCTCCTTCCAAGGAAAGTAGTACCTAGGGGTGACCTTGGAAGTAGAAGCGATAGCTACATATATTTAGTCTTCCCAATTTACAAATGTTGAAATTTGCTTTTCTGTCTTTGGTCAATTGATAAATTGTGTTGAATAGCTTTAGCTGAATAAACTGATTTGTACAATCAAGGATTACACTCAGTTATTTCCTGTGGACAGGGATATTTCCAGAAATGGAATGGTGAAAACATCATTGATTTGAGATGCCTCCCTATATTTCCAAATACCTTGTATTCAATGCAATATAAATGTTAAAACTAGCACTATAGCTCAATAAGCCCATTTTATCAAATTAACCCAGAAGAAATTTTTGCTTCTTGTATCTGCAGTGTTTGTCCTTGCATACTGTAAATGTAACGCAATTTTGATAATGTCATGTTACAGGGGTCCTTAACTTACAAAGACGGTGAGTCTTGCACTGCTCCTATATGTTTCAGTTTTACCTCAGACTAGATTTAATGTTAGTCTGAGGTAAAACACTACGATATACAGTGCAGACACAAAGGGATGCTACATTGCCCACACAAAATCTCTCTTAGTTTTAGCTAGTGTGAGTGAATGTGATCAAAGCCCCTCTCTCAGTTCATGTTTGAGGTGCGGGGGGAGGGGGATGAGGTGCTGATCTGCCTGCAGCAGGAGGACCGGAGAATACGAAGAAGAGAAGGAGGCGGGGAGAACCTGCCCATTGGTTTCGAAGTGCTGAGGGTAAGTTACAGAGACACTGGGGCTTTGTGTACAGTGCAGGGATCAAGCCCAGGTCCAGTATCTCTGGTGTTGGAGGCCTACAGTGTTTCTTGGTTTCAAGCTTTTCCCTGAGAGCCTTATCAATCCCATCTGCATCATCGTTTTATCCTCCCCCACCAGCAGTGCAAGCGAATAGTGAATCAGTGACATGATTAAGAGTAAACGAGCAAGAGTGAGCCAGGCAGTAAATGATCAGAGAATGAACCAGTGTGTGTATTATGAGTCAGTGAGTCAGAGGGGCAATGAGTGTGACGTGGGGGAGTATGCACCTGGAATCACTGTGATGGATAAACACCTCCTCCCTCAGGTGGAGGTGAACCGGATGACCCGGGTACATTGTGTGGGGGAACAGGCTGCCAGCTCTGTGTACATGGACTCCCGCAGTGTGGCTCTGAGGGTGACCCTGGGGCCTGGCCGCTACACCCTCTTACCTACCACTTTCCAGCCAGGGTCCACAGGGAGGTTCCTGCTGAGGGTCTTCTCCCACTCCCATGTCCACTTGAGGTGAGAAAATCACTCTCGACTCATAATGATGGTACAGGGATTTCGGTTTCAAAGTTTTCTTCACCGACAATGTCTTACTTTTCTCAGTGACACTATGTCAGTGATACAATGACATTGTCGGTGAAGAAAACATTGAAACTGCCACCCAACAACCCACACACAAACACATTAACACTTATGTGCACATATGTTCACACCACTTTCCTTTCTGTTTCCTCTGTTTCTGTAATACCTCTATTACTCTCCTCACTGCTATTCTCACCTTTGACTTCTTCTTTTAATTAGTTCTCCATCCCACTACCAGCTCTTTGCACTTGGTCTCCCAGTCTCACCGTCTCTGTTTCCATCATTCTGCACCCATTCCACCCCTCTTCCTGGACACAATTTATGTTGTTCTCTCTCAGGGAGCTAAAGGAGGATTTACCGCCCCCCTCAATCTGGCAGTGCTGCATACCCCAGCCATGTATGGTGACCACAGTCCACCTGCGCCGAGCTTCTGGCCTGGGTCAGCCCAAACAGACAGGTAACACTCACTAGGTGCACATGAGCCAACTGAACATCTGCTGGGAAGCTCTGCGATCTGGACATTTAAAACAGCAAATGCTAAACATTTGCTTCTGTAATCCCTCTTTCTCCATCGTGTTTTGTGTTTGATCCCTGTGTATATTTTCTGCATTGCCCCTTCCATTGTCCTGCAGCCCCAGATGTGTATGCTGTCATTCGATGTGAGAACGACACTATAAGAACACGTATATTCAAGCAGGACAGTAATCCTGAGTTCAATACTAAAGCCATTTTCTACAGACGGCAACCAGACACACACGTTTACATTGAGGTTAGTCCCACCCCTGAAGCATTGCATTGGGGGGAAGGACTGCTTGGCCAATTCATTTTGCCAGATCATAATTACACTGTCTTGCTCTGTGTGTGTAGTATTTTGTATTGTAGTATGTGAATCAGTGTGCCTGTGTTTGGAATAAGGGCATGTGCTTTAAACCCTTTTGGTGGCCTAGAGCTCATATTTGCTTGCATAGACATTACAGTTTTTGCCAGATCATAATGACACTGTCCTAAACTCTCTCTCTCTCTCTCTCTCTCACACCCCTGTCTTTTTCTGTGTGTGGGTGTGCGTGTGTTGTGCCCTGTAGCTGTGGTGTCGTGGCTGGCTATGGGACACTCTCCTGGGTGGAGCACGACTACAAACTGGAGATATTGAGAGGGGACGTAGCCGGGTGATTGATCTGCAAAGTGGCCAGTCTCGCTCAGTGTCTCGAGGATGCATCTATGTGGAGACCTCTTCCAGTCAGTGTTTGACTGATCTGTGACTGGCTGCTGCGGGCCTGTGAAATATGGATGTGGATATTTTTTTTTCAGTGAAGACTTATTTGCTCGCTGGGATGGGCTCCAGCACCCTCCGCGACCCTGACCAGGATAAGCGGGTATAGATAAAGGATGAATGGATGGCTGGACATATTTGCTGATGTGACAATGCAGGGACAATGCACTATTAGACATTCTTGGCATGAAAATGCAGCCCTGTGGATGTAATTAATCTAACAGATTTTTGAGCCTTCGGTGCAGCTGGGACTAAATGGCAGATGTCAGAGAGAAATATAAGGATGAAAAACATTTCAATCCATAAAACCGAATTTCAGTGCTATGGTATTTTTTCAGTCATACGAATATTCAATATTATGGATAGTTAAAAAGAGAATACACAAGCTTTAAATTATTAATATGAGTCGGGATATGATATGGGTCGGATTTTTGAGGCAGAAGCATCGCTACATCTGAACACTGCTTACACAGTGGGCCTAGCCATCCCCATACACACTGCCTCATCAATAAAACATCTGCCAGGTTCAGCGAAGTGAAACAAAGTACTAATTCCTGTTCTTTTTTTCTTTTTCTTTTTTACATCTCCCTCTGCTGGTCAGACAAAAAGAAACATCACTATCACAGGTTCTTCCTTATTCGCATCCAATCATTGGGTATGGATCATTTAGCCTACTTTCTGGGTTACTGTTTCAGTTTTCGCTAATATTTCCAATTGGCTCAGGCTTTGTGTGCGATAAAGGATATTTCAGATATTTAGATAAGTTTCTAACGACCTATCGATTTTACAATGGCAGCATGGCATTCGGGGTTTTAGGGTCTAAAACAATGAGTAACTCCAAAGTACGTGCGTTGTTTTATGCTGTCGGTTTTCTTTTTTGCTAATTGCTTTCCATACAACAATAATCGTAGTTCTAAAGCCAATGTATTTACCTTGCGACTTCACGCTTGCATAATGGTATAGTTCTGTGTAACACCAAATCCAAATCGCGCCATGGGTTATCTCCTGCATCAGTAGCCTACAATAAACGCCCAGAGAAAGTTTAGGATATGCTCGTGTGACAGCAGCTGGATCGTTGCAACAGCGCTGCTCCGCTAAAACTTCTGCCCCTAAATTTATTTTTCGTCTTCTTGCGGAAATAAAACGCATAGGCTATATTGTAAGTCAGTTTTTTCAAGAAAGTGCTTCCACATCAGGTAAGATTCGTTATATTCGCATACTGACATTCCATTTGGGATATTCAAATATTTAAATTCGTGCGTGTAACAGTTTTCTTACGGTAAGTTATCCATGAGTCGATTACTGTAGGCTTAATGTAATTAATGTAGCCATCATGTGCTAACCTCAAAGCGAACGCGTAAACAAAATTTCACAGGCAATTATGGTTAAGCGTTATTTCCTAGCAAATAAATAATAAAAATCACATAACGATATAGCCTATTAACTACTGAATACCCGTATTCATTATGATTTAGGTCTAATCAGTCTACCCCTTGTATACCATAACTTAGCCTATCCTTAAAATATTATTTTCTTCAACCACAGGCCTTAACCTTTGCAGTGAACCCAGTAGATGTAGGCTACGAAGTAGGCAGATATTCGGTCCTCTACGTTTAACTTTTCGACAGTCAGTAGCCTACAAATGCCACTGCGTGTAGTTCCCCTCTTTTTAAAAAGGAAAAGTTGAATTAAAAAGAGAAATTCTGGAATCCAGACATTGCTAATACCGACTGTGGCTTGGTCAGTAACCCTAGGCTACGGGAGGGCAATGCATTGGTGCACATGCACAGCGAGATTCAGTTGGCCAGTACGATCGTTTCTTTCACTCCCCAGCGACCACCGCTGGGCAATCAGGCATCGATGATCTGCTTGATCTACCTGCAGACGAAATATCTTTCTCTAAGCTGTTTCTATAAACCATACAGTTCTCTGGTGTAAGAAGCTGAAGTTCTGGGCTGTGGTGTGACAAGAAGCAGCAGCTTGACATCACATCTTTTTGAGGAGAACGTGCTTGTCTATGCTCTTCCTTCAGTAACTGATAGCACCGTTTTTAGCTATAAGTGAATATGTGGCTAATGAAGAAAAAACAAAATAGGGTTTAAAAGTGTTTAAAAATAAGATACATTTTGATCAATATTTTTTACAAAGTGACAAATTCATATTATGTTGATGGGTTGAATATTAAAATCCCATTCACAGCAAACCTAAACCCAATAAGATACAAGTAAGTTAGTCAATATGAAGCTCATTGCAGATGTGATACAATGTGAATTCTATGTTTTAAAAGCAGTGTGTAGTCTTTTGTGCACACATGTTGCCTTGACACGCAAGTTAACCATTTTGACCATTCTGATTAGGCAAATAAAAATCCAAACAGTGTGTTATATTTCTGACCAAGGCCTGTTGCCTACTGTATGCATTACTCCCAGGATGCCTGCATTTAGAATTTTGGACCTATCAGATGGAACTGATCTGTTTTTAAGGATAATGTTTGTTTTGCTTACCATCTTTTCAATAAACACTGAAATATGCTCACACTTGTTAGCAAGGACTGAATATCTTTCTGTGATTTAGGCTATCTGGTACGAATCTGTGAACCGGCAAATTATGCAGGAACTGATAACCTGCATTAATATTGCTTACAATAATATTCAGAGTATGTATAAGTGTTTGTCATGTACATCACATCAAATTATTGGTTATTGGTGTTTATTATGTGGTCATTAAATTATTACTAAGATTGTAAAATTTAGTGTTTCCCTGTTTCAAAACTGGATCCAAAATATTCTTGCAAATATGTATTTCAAACATATTGTTTAAGCTACTTAGTGCAAAAGGGCTTCCTACTGTACTACTGTACCTAGTGCTGAAGTGACGTGTCTGTTGCAATGCTCTGCTGCCACCCACCTTACCTCTTACTGGCTCTGATCACTGGCCATAATCTTCTGTTGAAAGGCTGCCATTGTAATGATGTCTGTTAAACTGCAGCATGCAAAGTAGGCTAATCTACAACTAGATTGCTTGCTTTGTATGGACAGTTTTTTTGTAACTAGCAGCGACTTATCAGTTCTATAATACTGGGACTTTTTTGGTTTGTGGGTCCGGTTTTTGTATTTTTCTTTATTTTTGTATTTATGAATTTTACTGCTCAGATGCACAGATGACATGGTCATTACAGTTGGATTCAGCTTGCATATATTCTCATGCATTTTCTCATGCAAGCATGTAAGTTATTGATAATAGCTGCTCTGGTACCTTCACTCTGAACAGTTATTTCTCAAAAATGTGCATGCACAGTATTCATACATCATGGAGCCACATTGCAAATGGGTAATAAATGTTGTAGATAATAATGTCAACCTAAATAGAACAAATTTATAGGACAGGAGGCAGTATCCCATGGTGGTAGTAGATGGAGGTAGAGAGTTAAGAAGTCATTTATTCACATTTTTCAATGTGTGAATTATAGAATGCTACCACAAAAAGACACCACAGGCAGCATGAACCAGCACTCCATCAGAGCATGCTACAAGCCTTGTTTTTAAAAAGTGTTCTGTATCCCTTGCAGATCTCTTCATACCAGTCACCATGGATAGCGGGAGAGATCTGCTGCAGAACATGCAAAATCCCCCACAAGTCAGCACACCTGTATTAGGTATGTGCACTCTAACACAATACCAGTACTCATACCTACATCCAATACTCAAATATTTTGGGTGGGGCAGATGGGGTCTACTTCATGTCAGAAAAAAGAAGCCACAGGATCACTATAATGACGATTATATCAATACACCAAGGACCACACTTATCCACTAGAGGGCCATTGTGAACAATATTTATGGAAAATTGAAAACTGATTCTGACTCAATCATTTCTCTTCATCTTCTTGTTCACCCTATAGCATTCTCCAAAATTTTAATGTGTGCTTTACCCATCACACAGATCGCCATAGGCAAGTACCAACTTCAATATAAATGTATAAATGTTTTCTTACTGGGATAAACAAAAATGCTAAACGTGCTGTGACATTCCCCCACCCTTCTCACCCTTCACACACAGGAGCTGTGTACCTGAAGGACTGCCCCCAACAGCACTATATCCCCATCTACCTACTGGTGTTGGGGGCATTTGCTCTGGTGCTCGGGGTCCTGTCCTGTCTACCCTGCACACGGGAGCCTGTGGACGGGGGCCAGAGCACCCTCAGCACCCTCTGCAATGTCTGGAACTCTATGGTGTCCTTCTTCCTCTTCTGCTGGTTCATAGCTGGTGAGACTCAGCATGAGGGGAATGGGGGAGGTGGAGGGTGGGCAGGGTCAATACAGAAAGGAGGGCTTGGAGATTCTGTAAAAGAGGGAGAAGCAGGGCATGGATGAGGCTGAGAAGGACATTGAAGAAGAAGAGACAGGTTATGATATTGGCTGCCTCTTGCAGGTGGACAGTAGAGCAGGGACCTTATATAGTAAAATCACTCATTACTGATGTTTCTCCAAGAAAGAGAGAACTGCATAGAGCAAATTAAGGCAGCCTATATCCAACAGGACATTTTCACCCTCTTTCATATCCATGAAGTTCTTTATTTCATCTTACCTTTGACTGAACTCCTAAAATGCTTACCTGCTTTTCTTCTCTGCAGGAAATGTGTGGATCTACTCCATCTACCCTGCAAACTATAATCAGACCCAGCCCCACACAGCATACTGTAATAAGACACTGTACCTGTTTGCTTTCTGGATTACCACAGTGGTTTACATGTTGTTTGCATTGTGCTGCTGTGCACTTATCTGCATGTGTCTGTGTAGGAAGGCTGGGCCCAACATGGGATACAGCAGAGATGCATGAGACAGAGAGGGGGCCCCTGTCCTTTAGCCCACTTTCTGTTGCTTATCATTCTGTTGAACTCTCCAAAGGACCCAGCCCTGTGTACAGTAATTAGTTCTTCATCCCCTCCAGACCATCCCTCTCCCTTTATTATTTTCATTCATGGATCACCCACCAATGTTTCTTATTCTCATTAAACTATGTCTCCACTTTGTTTCATCTGATTCTTCTGTCACATTGCCGCAATTTTTTTCCACGGTCCTCTCTCTAAGGAAAAATACCTAATTTTGTAGTCAATTAGAAAAGAAGCTTAACCCCTTAAAGATTGCAGTCCTCTGTACCAGTCTCAACTAAAGATTACACATGAGATGAAAGACAAATTGTTTTTTGTGAATGCATTTTGCTGCATGGTTACTACATAATTGGACACACAATGATCCAAGGTAGACTATTTAAATTGTTTTTCTTTTTTTGAGCTCATTTTTTATTTTCTCATTGTAAATCACATACGTGCAAAAACCACACTGATTATTTGAGAAGCGACTAAGTATACATGTATAGTGTAAAGATCTTGAATATACTATTATTCAATAGTAATGCCAAATGAAAAAGACAAATGAATAGAAAAATAATATAGACAACTTCAAATAAATGAATGAGTAAAAAAAAGAATGAAAAATAATGAAATAAAAACATAATAGTAATAATAAGATAATAATAGATATATGCAAAAAAAATTGGGTAAGGGGAAGGGGATCCCTGTATTATGTCATCCAGACAAGGTGTCCATTACCGACCCCATCTTTGACTGAATTTGAATTTGTAGTGATAGGTTCCCAGTTTTATTTAGTATGTATATATATATATATATATATATATATATATATACCTCTATGTCTAGCACATCTGTAGTGTGTCTCCGTATAACACCTCTAGTGTCTGCGGCAAGGATGTCACCTTCTTATGCTAAATGGCTGCGAGGGTTCCCAGGAAGGGACAAGACCATTTGTCTCCGGCCCGCCATTTAACTCAACCTTTTGATATGTATGACTGCAAACTGTATACCTAGACACCACACAGCGTGATCGGCAGAGATTCTCTCAGCGCAGCGCCCGAAAGTGCTGGGTCTGTCTCTCCCTTGCGCATTGTTCTTCATCGTCCTGCAGTTGACTCCACGAATAACTTACCACCTTCATTAGTCGTTGATTTTCCTTGGTGCAATTTGGAAGTGACTCCTGTTCTGTATTTTAAGAAATAGTTACGTGGACAGGACTTTGATGTAATAACTGATAATGAGTTTGTCTTTTAATGTTAACGTCATTGTAATGTGGTAGTGCTAGCAGTATTAACAGAGTACGCGAGAGCGTCAATCTGTTCAGTAACGTCTGCGTGCTGAATTAGAGCACGGCAGCGTTTCGGACCACGTCGGGTCCTCGACGCTGAGAAACGCGTCGGTTTAGTAACGCGTGTCGGTATTTGACAGAAGGACACGTTCGAGCCACGTCGGGGTCACGGGCGAAGTAGCGTCCACCTTCCTTAGTAACGTCTACGTGCTGGGTGAAGTCACGTAGCGTTTCGGACCACGTCGGGTCCACTACGCCAAGAAGAGCGTCTGTTTAGTAACGTGTGTCGGTATTTGACAGAAGAACACGTTTCGAGCCACGTCGGGCTCAAGGGCGAAGTAGCGTCCACCTTCCTTAAACAGTAACGTGTGTCGGTATTTGACAGAAGGACACGTTTCGAGCCACGTCGGGCTGAAGTTGCGTCCACTTTCATTAAGCTGTTTAGTAACGTGTGTGTCGGGAGTGGACATAAAAACACGTTTCGGTTCGGAACCATCAGACGAGGGAGCGTCTGTTTAATAACTTGTTGGACAGGTTTAGGTGTTGCTGGCTTTTGGGGCATGCTGGTTGCTGTTAGCCTAAGTGTTTCGGAGTAACACTGCGAATTGTGAAAAACTGGGCTGCGTGCCAAAGTGTGTGCAAGAAGAGAACCTTGGTTGTTTACCAATGCGAGAGAAAGTGCTCCGTTTGCTTGTTCTGAGCTCAATTTGTGTCATGTGACCGGAAACTTTAGGTGCGTTGGTTGAAGTGCGTGAATGCAGAATAACGTATTGTTGTGTTAGGCCTACGTGATATGTTTGTTATATGAAGTGTACACAATATAGTCGACAGAATATATAACCTAAGTAATATAATAGAATGATCATAGATAGTATTATAAACTGATTGAGGTTCCGGTCTAATAGCCTAAGGACTGCGGATACTATATGAAATAATGGAGTAAGGTTAAAAAGAAGTAATGATAAAATAGTAACACACATAGGAATGTCTCCTATATTCTGTGTAATATGATAAAGTACAAGACATACATACTTTACTTGCCCTTAGCAACTCTCTTACACACAGGGATGTAGCTACAGACAAGTATTTTATACCCGTGTACTAGCTGTGAATAATGACTAATCTAAAGATCTCTGCAGAGTTATCAATTGTGGGGTCTAAAAATGGTGAAAGAGAGGTTAAGTGAAGAGGTTAGGAAGCATGCTATGTATTCTCTGCTAGGGAACCAGGTGAGAATGGGCCTTTAGAGATACGCTGATGTATTTAGCTTTAGCTTATTCAGGGAATGAATTGAGTAGAGACAGTGGTGATTTCTTGACTGTGGTAATTGATGGTAGTCTTCCCATGTTTAGAAACAAAGCTGGAGAAATTGGTTAAGCTTTGAGAGATTGTAGTGATCTATTGGGCATGGGCTGCATATATTTTACGAAATAGCATAAGGACGTGGACACCATAAGCCCCTAAATATTCTTAATTTATGAGCCCAAGATAAGGGAGTAACAATAGATAAATAAATAAATAAATAAAAAAGGTAGCACACATATGATTGACCCCTAGTGGCAGATCCTAACACCATTCTTTCTACTGTTTCTTATGTAAAATACACGCTGAGCAATGTTGGCTTCAAGCTGACACTGAGGTAATGGATCTTTTTTACTTCTCAAAGTAGCATCTTGCATGAGACTTTCGTTAATACCGTGAATGTACCTGTGGGTGATCTGTGGGGTTACCAAGGGCAATCGAGGCCGTGTAAATACGCTAGAGATGGAGGAACTAGTATATAGCATTGAAGGGTTCAAGTACGTGTGAAAGATGGAAGTAAAATACGGAAGTATTGAACAGAAGAGAAGGGTTTTGGTGCAAGGTAGTATACTGCCTTTACTGCAGTACTGTGAGAGACACTGAGGACCTTGCTCAAACACGGCAGGAAGTTAGGCACTGGAAAGCCAGTGAGATTTACAGGGAAATTGCAAATAGGGATTTGGCAGAAACGTGTTTGAAAATGCTTGTATGTGGAGAATTGAGGATTTAAGCATAAGGATTTTAAATGACTTGTGACATTTGAGCTTATGGGTGAATAGGAGACTCCTGACTAGTGCAGGAACCCCCAATACAAAATGGGGGACTGGTACAAGAAACTAACTAATCAATTCAAACTAACTAATCATTTGTTCTCCATTTTAGGATAAGACTGGGTGACGTAGCCACCAGCGGTGCGCCTCTCTGTGAAAGCGGGACCGAGTAATTAACACCGAATAATTAACATTTGCTTCCACCCTTTCGACACATGAGGACTCCTGGTGATTAGTGTATTGGTGGGGAATTGCATGTAATGGGTGACCGTTTAGGTGAATATTGCAGGCTTGTGTCCTAAGTGTCTTTCACAGGATCACAGAACTGGACCTGACCCGGCGGAGGACAAAGAAGAAACATGCCTGGTTGAACCTGGAGACAAGGTCCTGGTGTTCTAAAGTTGCTTAGGATTTCTCTCTCAAGAATTTTAACTAGTGACAAGCTGAACTTCAGAGCAAATTTCCTCCCAGTTCCTACGCCAGGTGAAGTTTGTTTTATCATTTACATTTTATATAGAGAGTACATTTTCTAACCACAATGTGTTTAAATTCATCAATAAACTGTGATGAGTCATCAGGAAACTTCAGCCTGCTGCAACTTCCCCTTTGACCATAACACTTAGCTTGAGATAATGTGGGAAATAACTGAGTTACAAAAGCTGATTTTATGAAATCCCAAAGTGTCTTTTAGTATATTTTTATGCCTGTTTGCAGGAAATTGCATCTTTATTATAGTTTTTTGGGTGAGAACCCCCCAGACCCTCTGCTCTATATTTTTTCGATGTGCCTCCATTATGTTTTTATGTTCATCATAACATCCCTGCCTGTGTCATATTCTTATTTTGCTGTAACAGTGACACTGCATAGCTTATTAGTAAACAGACCGTTACCATTAGTTATTTTAAAGAAAAACATTATAACCATGAAGTTACTATGGTGTGTGCGTGTGTGTGCGTGCGTGTGTGTGATAAAAAGTGAAGATTCATTCAACCGCTCACTGTTTTATTATATTTTAGTTCACTCAGAAGTGTTTTCTTTCAACAGAATATTGAGAAAAGTGCTTGTTCAACTTGTATGGGGACTAGGGGAAGTTATCTATTCTGCAATAACGGAACTGAAAGTCCTGGTGTGTCAACTTGAAAAGAAATTATGATTTGTAAGTATTGTGTAAATCAGGATTTCCGGTGGTTGCCCTCATTTGGTTGCTGTTGGCTGTTTTTGTCGCATTTGGACATCTCCATTCTTCAGGGCAGGTAGAATAACCCTCTTAATTTTATACTTTTTGTGGTGAACAGCTTATATGTTGATATCAACTCAGCAAGTTACCAGAATGTGTCCACGTCTGAATATTTTGTCTGGAATGAATGCCTTAAAGCCTGATTTACACTTCGTCGCACGAACATTTCGACTAGTGCATTTACACTTCGGCGAAGGGCTGTGGATGGGTTCACTTGTGTGTAGTAGCGATACACCAAACTGCTGATGTTTACGTCTGTGAAAACTGAGAAATATGGGAGGAATAAATGATACACCCGAAAATAATGACGTATCACGTATCCCTGACAATTAATAAAAATGAATCCAACCATAACATAACAAAATTCTGTAAGATGAAAAGTTGAAAACACTGATTTTTTGGCATGCTTCACTTCGAAAGGGTCGTGCTTTAACGGTGTCTGCAATTAATGGCTGTGATGTTATATGTTCTGAATGGTTTATAGACCTCAGTGAACTTGACTTGAACTTTAGTATGTATTGCCAGATGTACTACCTCTTTCAAAAGGAAGCCTCCCTTCCCATTTGAAAGAGGAATAATTCAAGAACTCCTGGTGAAATGCTAAGAAAGTAACCGTGAAGATGGACTGTATACATGTTCTTTAACGGATTAACAAGTGTCATGACTGCAAGTGTTTATTTGTTTTTTGTTTCGTTTTTTGTTTTTGTATGCAGCAACATGGCAGAAAAAAATAAAAATTTATTTTTCCTTTGCATTCCACTAATATTTAAATGGGCATCTAAATCATAACATGTGAATTTGATAATATGGTAATGATTTGTGTCACCAACAGTAAAAAAAAAGCTACAATGGGCTATACTTTATAAAGTATTTCTATTATATATATATATATATATATATATATATATATATATATATATATATATATATATATATATATATATATATATATATATATATATATATATGTATATATATATAGGCTTTATTTTTCCTCATCCTGCTGTTTCTATTTTCATTTAAGACTCACATTGTTTCACTACTGGCCTGGAGGTGTGATGAAAGATGGATCTTGAATTGGCGGGACTCAGTAAGTTAGTGTCAGTGTGCGTGTGAGAGAGTGGGAGATGGTTAACTGACACAGTTAATTGTCAGTGACTGCTAAGGTCATGTTGAATCCAGGACAGTGAGAATGAAATCAAGGTGTGCTTTGATTCTCTTTTGTTTTTACAGTTGCACTCCTATTTCTTTCTTATGTATTGCCCTTTACGCTTGGACTTACGGGTGAGTTCATAAGTTTATTTATAGCTTATATGTATAATGGTCTGTGTTCCCCGAAAAAACCAGATTTACATTTTTAGAAAAAAAAAATACATTTAAAAATTCATATACATTTTAGGATTTGGCAAAATAAATGTTTAAAAAATATTAATACAGTTGAGGGTTCTAGCTTAAAGGCATATTTCACATTCTTTTTCAAATGATTTTTTTTTTTCAAATGACCCAGATTGATTCACCTCAGTCTTTAATTTGATCAGTTATATAATTTTGAATCAATTACAACTGGTGTCCACACACCAACTGGGACAACCGAAAACACTCTAGAAATGAAATAATTCAAACTTCAAAAAGTAAACTATCCTTGTGCAAGACTTAACTAAGCATTAGGCTTCGCAATATAGCAAAAAAAAAAAAAGAAAAAATCTTAAAATACACCAGGCAGATGCATGTTTTAAAACTGTCAGACATCAGGATGTCCAGCCATTTTTAGGGGTCTGGGGGCTGTGTACTCTGTGTATGACTTCTCTATAAACTGTGTCCCTCATAATCTGCCATCACTCTAACCCTAGGGGCTCTCCACCTTGATGAGTGTCCCCAGCAGCCCTATATCCCTATCTATCTGGGTGTTGGTGGACTGCTCGCTGTGGCTGCTCAACTGCCCTATCTGAAATGTTGTGAGCGGCGGACAGATGAGAGACCTGCGCTTCGCTCCCTTCTCAAAGTCTACAAAGCTCTGATCTTCCTAGTCCTGTTCGGCTGGTTTATTACTGGTGAGATAATAATGCCACTATACAGTATTCCTTTGTGTCATAATAAAATTAATACTTGATTTGAGACACAGTAAAATGTTCATTATTCAATGTTAATAACTCTGTTGGACTCAATATGCATTTCCCTTTTTTATATTCATATGAAATATTGTCACTAATTGGATATTACATGGATGTTCAATGACTCAAACTAATAACCCTCCTTTCAATTTGATCTATTTATAGGTAGTGTGTGGGTTTACTCCATATACCCTCCAAACTACGACTCCTCTGGTACTGTGTACTGTGCAAAAACACTGTACCTGGTTGCTTTCTGGTTCACAAATATATGTTACATCTTCATCGCCATGGGCTTGGCCTTTGGACTTTACTTCTACCTGAAGAATGGTTGTGACCTGAACATCTGCTCCTTTTTCAGATCCCGTTCCTATACTCCCTTAACTTAACCACATATTGAATCATGCTCTTACAATATTGCTGTGACATTGGGCCAAGTTATTGCTACATCACGAGAATATTATGTGTTATGGTACAATTGGAACAAGTCAAACTGACTACGTCCAAAGGGGTTTTTGTTGACTCTCAATAGAAACTGTCTCAATTGTTAGATACACAGTGTGTAATGATGTTACAATGCTGGGGAAGCTTCCTTCTAGGGACACAAAACATGGGCATTGTTCAGACTTAGACCTTTGGAAATTAACTGAGTAACCTTCCAAAAGAAGCCAATGAGTTTTAGTAATATATGATGTAATATTACATCCTAATATCTTAAATTACAATTAAGTGGATGTGTCGATAAAAGGGAAATAGCAATATTATCTGATCACCCCTTTCTCTAGTGATGCTTAATGTTAATGGATGGAAGAAAATAATTGCGCTTGTTCTAGTAATGAGTAGAAAATGTGTACAATCATAATTAAGATTCACATGTACAAAATGTATAAAAATGGACCCATATGTTTATGTGAATTAAGAATTTTAAGTTCTTTTCATTTTCTGTTTACAACAAACGCAAATTGTAACCTGGACTCTCGTTCGCGAACTACTGAATTTTTGAAATGTTTTGCCGAGTGACTATTCTATCTGCGTACAGTTTAGTAACCTATTAGGGCATGCACAATAAAAAAATTTAAACAGTTTGACGAACCAAAATTTTTATTGTGATCTGTGTTCTCTTAACGGTAGCCAACATTAATTCTGTGTATTCTATATTTTCCCTTCTGACTTTACACTCCATAATAGGCCTACGTATACAGCACGAACTTCTCCGGAGTGGAAAAATTATGGTCGTTTTAACAATATTTTACGGTAAATACAAGCAGTTTTCCAGAATGTCATTGGTGATACATAAAAAGGCAGTACTAATCTGGAAACGACAGAAAAGCTACCGATGAAGGGGCGCTCTCGTTCCATCTCGCTGTTTCTATGTTGAGCAGAATAAAACACTGTAAATCGAGTCTAAATGCGCAGACGCACAATTAACCAATGGTATCGTCAGATAACTGAATCGCAGGTATCCGCGCAACATGCATACAGCCTAATTTACTAGACCCTATGACCAGGGGTTGAACCGTTCTGTGGGTTGAATGATCTTGATTTTACTTACAAATACCGAAAGAAAAAACAAAGACGTGAAGGACATTGCATTGTCTTTACAGAAATGACAGGCAAGTAAGCACGCTACTGTACTAAATCCTACTAATATTATTTGATTTATTACATCACGGTTTACCGTTCTTGTTGTTCCTCAGTGTATTAAAGTTCATTGAATATTTTACTTTTATTAACCGAGGTAATGCGTTTGGCGGTTTCGGTTAGAACTAAGCTGAACGCGAAATAATTAAGCTTCTTTTCAAAGACACACACACACACACACACACACACACACACACATATATATATATATATATATATATATATATGGAGAGAGAGAACTGATAGTAGCCTTATCATACATTCACATTACAAAAACCAGGCGCAGATGCAATGTTTCGAATGTTAAATTGTAAAATAAACAAACACGTTATCATTCGATTTTAAGGAAGGTAACTTCCTAGCCAAGCAAGAGTGGAATGTAATCTTTAGACCCACCGTCTACACATGAACATGTTTTCATTCTGTGTCTGTTTTGTCCACATGTTGACCATTTATACGTGACATGCAGAGACTACACTGGTAAAAGAACTGGTTTCGAAGTGCCTGCAGGCTCGGAATCTAGCATATTGTCCATACAGCCACTTTCCTGTAGGTGCTGCAATATTAACGACAGCGGGCGATATAGTCACAGGTAAGAAGATGTTTCCCAGTAGTATGGGTGTGTTTCACCATCAGTATTATAAAACGTGTATAGCGTTGCTTTACTTGTATGTGTGTATGACTGCTTTGCAGGCTGTAACGTGGAAAACGCTTCCTTTGGACTGACAGTGTGTGCAGAGAGGACAGCAATACAGAGAGCTGTGGCTGAGGGGCACAGGCATTTCACTGCTATTGCTGTCACCTGGTGAGAAGCGGCATGTAACAGTAAACACTGATGGCTTCATTAAATTATGGATGAAGCTGTATCTATTGGCATTCATTATTGAAGTTATATACTGTAAGCCTGCTTCTTTGATATAATGTTTTTAACTCTTGTGAAGTTTGATGTTTTTTACTGTTTAAAAAAAACTCTATTCTGTATCAGTGGATTTCATGAAAAAAATGAGAAAAGAATCAATTGGAACTGGTTTTACAGTCTCATTTTGTCTCTATTTCTCAGTGATATTAAAGACAGTTTTGTGGGACCCTGTGGAGCATGCCGACAAGTGCTGATGGAAGTGAGTACTCTACATCAATTATCACCTCAGTTACACCATTACATTCTTACAATGTTATTGTTTTTATTTGCTCTACTGTATGCACTTGGCCTCAACAGTTGTATGAACGGTGTATTATGAAGTTATTATTTTATTATTAATTTTTGCAGGGACAAATATGCTTCCCATTTCGTTACAAGAATCCTGACATGCACATAGCACATTTTATCTAACTGATTGATGTTTACATGTCAAAAGTATGCTATGCAAGCCCACTCTAATACTGAACTGGAACAGATTATAATATGTGTTAAAGATATGAGGTTCTACGAGGTTACCGCAGTAAATAAATAAATGGGAAATTCGACCACATTTAGAATGTTTTAGTATCTGTAGTTTTTAGTATTCTAGACTATTAGTGTAATGTCCTTTGGGTAGACAAATAAACAAAATGGCCTAGTTTTTATGACCTATCACCTACTATACAGACAATAAGTGTATTTTTGTGAGTAAAATCCACGTATAAATTAATCTGGATTAAATATGGTGGAGTGTCATGGATGATGACAAAGATGCAACAGTGAGTGTAGAGTAGTCAACTGACTCGGCATGTTCTCCCTTTCACTTTCTCATCTCAGTTTGGTTCAAATTGGGATGTCTACCTAACCAAGCCAGATGGTTCCTATAAGAAGACGAGCCTCCAAGAACTGCTGCCCTTGGCCTTTTCTCCTGCTCACCTTGAAAAGAATTGAAGGAATAACATAACTTTAGAAAAATCTATAATAAAAATGACAGTTTTCAACTCCTTCATTTACATTTATGTTCCATTATCCACCATACTTCAGTGAAAACTTCGTGCACACCAGGAACCATGAATGTTTGTAATCATAATATTTTTAGATAACAGTTTAAATGGAAATGGTTAAGAACATGAAACACTAACATTTCAGGCTCGAGATCATTTTGTGCGTTGAAAACGTGTTTTTGTTGATGTACAGACTGTTTAAGCTCCACTTTTCATATTACGGTAATACGCCATGTGATTCTGGGTAAAGGGTCGTCTTCCGGTGTGAAGACAGTAAAGTATTTCCGGAAACATGGAGGCTGTTGTGAGTGAAGTCGTTGCTCCTGAGGACCTGTCGGTAAGCATTATCATTGCGTTATCATATTGAGACTGTATCGTTCCAAGACTATAGGACGTATTAATCCCGAATAAGGAGAAAATCTTGGTTAATGCAGCGAGAGGAGGACATTTTAGAGGTAGTGTCGCCACCAAGTAGGCCTAAGTTAACATCAACAGTCGAAATGTTCACAAATCCCAAGACGGTATCATCAGAATTGATTGTTATTATGGACATTTGTTACGTTACGCCTTCAAATGAACTGGTAAGGTTCAGACAAATACGACATTGGCTGACCTTACTTTAGTTTTTTCATAGACATTGCATTAGAGAATACACTCCGCACATCCTCATAAATGATGCTATCGATAGTTAACGTGATAATTCTGCATACATATTGCCAGTTTTGTTTAAGCTGCATGGTTTTATACAGTTGACATCGAATGGGGCTCAGTTTTCGTGGTTTACACAACACTGGATTAGAAATGTTAACTTACTAACACAGTTTAGCAGAAAGATTTATCAAGTCAGTGACGATGCATTCGTTTTCATACTAGAATATTCCTCGTTGATTTGACGAGACGCGTGACTGTGGCGTCAGCCCATTAAAGGGATAGTTTTTTTTTTTTGAATCAGAAACATTTCGGTTTTCGTGTATGTTTTTGATTGGCACACAATTTTTGTATGCGATGAAGATTGTTTGTTTTAGATACTGACTAGCTACCTTGGATCTTGTATCAGGGCATTCATGGTCTCGTGGTCTAAAAGAAGTTTCAGGTAGCCTAACTCATAAGCAGCTTGTTGTTCAGCGGCGTCGTGCCTCTAGATATTTTACCTGTTTAAAGTAACTGATTTTTCTTTAAAAATTATATGCATGCACATCTTATTTTTGCTTGGAACCATTTCCTATCCCCAAATAACCTGTCTTCATTACATTACATTACATTACATTACAGGCATTTGGCAGACGCTCTTATCCAGAGCGACGTACAACAAAGTGTATAACCATAACCAGGAACAAGTGTGTTGAAAACCCTAGAGGGAAGTACAGTTCCAAGTGCAGGGAGTGACTACATAGTTTAAGTTGGACCCTGTAGGTTAATCTGATCAACACAAACAAAAGCAGCAACAAAGCAGTCTATGCAAATAATACAAGCAATAATTAAGTAGGCCATAGTGCAATAATTAAGATAAACAGCTTACCTCGCTACAAACCTAAGCTTACATAGTCGACTAGAGACTATAGGGAGGTAGGGAGGGATGGGGAGAGGTGCAGCCTGAAGAGGTGAGTCTTCAGTCTCGGGAAGGTCATTCCACCATCGTGGAGCCAGAACAGACAGGAGACATGACCAGGAAGCGCATTACTACACGGGTCCTTTGGAATGAAGACCTTTCCATGCTTGTGTTTTATGTTTATAACAGTGAAAAAACGCTGTTAAATTAATATACTATGTGTAAAAACATACCATTGCTTTCCAAGCTATTTTGAATGGTATTTTATTGCTTTAGACCAAACCCCTGAATGTCCTGCTACTGTTGCAAAACTTGTAAAACAGGTAGTCTGACTCTTACCATGCAAATATCTATGGTCGCACAGACCAACTGCGGCTGCAAATCCAGAACCTATACTAAAACTGAAATATAAAAACACACCAGAAAGTGAAGTGTCCCTTTAAATGCTTGGTGAATTGTAGGGACATGTGGGTGGTGTGATAAGATTAACAGGTCTCACCATTTTAAAGGTGGGATTATACATATAATGAATTTTCATTATGTTGTGAATTACCTGCCCCTTGCCAACGAGTTACTTTGTCGGTCTTTCAGAAATTTAAGAAGAAGTACGATGGGGAATTGGCTAAGGGGAGCGTGTCCAAGGAAACAAAGTTTGAGTATGCTTGGTGTCTTATTCGGAGCAAGTACTCTGAGGACATCAAGAAAGGAATAGTGATGCTGGAGGGTGAGTATGGAATGCTGTGAATATCCATGTCAACGGGGAAAATGTAACAAAATAAATGTCATAACGTTTATACTTGAAACGTTAATGAATGTGTTTAAAAGTTCTTATGAGAACAAAATGGGGAATTTCACCTGTTTAAATGTTTGCAGATTGAGCTATGCTTATTTTAACATCAAAGGGCTAAATTGAGTCAGTAATGGTAATTAAAAATAATTTCTAAATTGGAATATTGTTGAAAATATGCTGTAATCAATTTGTCTGTGTTTCCGTGGTGTCTTATATGTAGTTTTGATTTTATTTCTGCTTGTTTCCTTATTAATTGGATTTAATTTTTCATAGAACTGGTTCAGAAGAGCTCAAAGGATGACCAAAGAGACTTCTTATTCTATCTATCTGTTGCAAACTACAGACTAAAGGTGATATATGCCAGTTGAGACTCAAACTCTCAGAATTAAGTTAATCTACAGTTGGACATTAATTAGTCTCTCAGGGACTTTGCAACTGCAGTGCATTTGTCTATGGTTGTGCAAATTTCTACTCTCGCTGATTTATATACACGGCATCCCTGAGGGCTGTATGTACACCAGTATATTGATTGCCCTTTTCAACCATTTGGTTGGTTCCAATTAATTCCCGTCAATTTGGGAAATTAACTGAAATTCAGTTATTAAGAAATCTTCATATGACATTAAAGGCATTTTTCAATTTGTGACTTTAATTTCAGTTCATTTCCTCAACTGACTGAATTGAATTTTAATCAACTATAACCAGATTGTGTTGGATTAAAATTTGGGGGAAAAGATGATAAGGGAAAATGAAGATAATGAAATGAAGCAGTTCATTCTGCGGTACATATTTACATTAGGAAAAGTCATCTCCCTAGTCACAGTCTGTATAATGTTAATGGTAAATAGTTTTTCTTTTAATGTGTACATAATGCTTTTCCTATTTTGTCTGTTGTATATTGCATTGTATGCATTTGTGGCTGTCCAAATGCAAATCATTTATCTGATGGAAACTCTCTGCTTTTTGATGCCGTTAGGATTATGAAAAGGCTCTGAAGTATATCCGTACTCTGCTCAGAAATGAACCAGGGAACACGCAGGCCCTGGAGCTGGAGAAACTCATTGACAAAGCCCTGAAGAAAGGTAACGGGAGGAGGATGGATGGATGGTGGTGGTGGAGGGGGTATTATAAAGGGACAGGTGTCCTGCAGATCAAGGGTATGATGGAATGACAGGGTGTGATGGTCAGTAGTCAGAATTGCTGTGTGAATGAGCATGCAAGCAGCTGGAATGTATTGGAGAGGGATACAGCATTGTCATTGATAGGTATAGCAGCATTGTCATGCTCTTGAAGGGTGTGGCTATGGGAGGATGTGGCTTTGGAATAAAAGGGGAGAGAATAAGGGGTCAGTCCAGGGGTTGCAGAATAATTGTCAGCAGAACAAATAAATGAATTATTAGTTTATTCTAAGTTCAAGAACAACAGAAGCTAGTGCAGATTAGTTGGTAAGCATCTGATGATCCTGACTGGATTTGTTCTTTTCTGGTTCACCCAGATGGATTGGTTGGAATGGCGATCGTCGGAGGAATTGGCCTGGGCGTGGCTGGTTTGGCTGGCCTCATCGGTTTGGCTGTGGCAAAGACCAAATCCTAATAAGAAGTGGGGAGGTGTCTGGCTTTGTTAATTCTTCCCTTCTACAGAAGACTGTAATGCCTCCTTGAAACCTTCCTGCAATTACAAATTCAGACTGGACCAGGGTCAGTTCATATAAGACCAGTTTGATACAGTTTGAATGCTTAGCTCATCCCAACTAAATTGTTTTTTCCTCACAATGTTGAAGTTCATTTCGTGTTAAAAACTAAAAAAACTGGGAGTGGCATTTAATGATACAGAGATTTATGAGACTTTGTTTTAAAGTATGTTAATGGTTTATGTTTGCTGTCCAGCCTACATTTTTCAATTTCAATTGAATTTAAATAAATTTATAATCTTTTGGGGCACACATTCATGGCAGCCATATTATAAATGTGTTACGTTTTCAGAGTTTAGTGTTATCATCACCCCCCTGGGTGGCTGAAATACAATAACATTGCCATCAATTGTCTACACCTTGTTTAAAGTAAATAGAAAGCTTATAGAAGTAAATTTATATGATAAGGTTGGTCATTTATAGTGTACTAAAATGGTGAAAAGAATAAAAATTTCTAGTTGGTTGAGCTCTGAACTAATTTAGCCATTTTGGAAAAGAAAACAATGAGGTTAATTTAAGATTCATACATTTGTTCTTATTTTGTGAGTAACTCCTCCAAATATGACCCTCTTGTGTATAACTGGGCCTGTTTCTCCTAACTTCGAGGCCTTGACTGTGGTGCGTAGCACAGACTAAAACTTTAACAGGAGCACTAAAATTTGAGTGGGTCATATAGTTTGTTTGCAGTGGCTTAATATGCTGTCAGCAGGTGGTCAAACATTGGCCATGGAAATAACACCTTCACCCAAGCCCTTAAACCCACATGAGTTGTTTTTGCTACATCACATATTTTAAGATAATATTTAATAAAATCAGTGCCCAGACCATGCCGTTCTCTGTTTTGCACAGTGCAAAAAAAAAAAAAAAGACAGCCAGACAGATTTATAAACTGAATATGCTAGGCTGTCTGAATTGGCTCTTAAATTGTCTACACAAACACCTGGTGTTAGGCATACTTATTGGAGTGGCAGAAGCCGGTATGTATGGCAACAGTGTCTTGTTGATTAATCAAACGGACCATGAACATTTAGGGCTAATTAATGGGTGTTCTGTTATGCTAACATGGCATACACTACGCATGAATATTATGGTTACTGGTAGAATTAAACTATAACCCATGTATGCTGAATTTATAACTATAGCTTTTGAATGTACTCATTAAATGGTAGCAGAAAGTTTTGGGCAAATTTCTAAACTTTTATACAAGGGATACATTTGCTTCACTAGAAACGCGTGAATTTTGTGTTTGCGATATGTAAGGTGTCTTCATAAGTGTCATTGGAAATTTGATTATATTAGTGTAGTTCTGTTCAGGTGTCCCGTTATGTTATGTGTATTGATCAGTCAGAGGTGAGTGCTTTGACTTTCCCAAAGTAAGAAAGCCCAGCCAAGCAAAAGTCTCATACTTAAGAAGTGTTGGGGCCCCATTGTAGACTGTCAGATGTGCTTCGGGACACTCCTCTCTTTTTTTGAACACCCTGTCTTCCCCCATTTGTTGCACATTAGACTCAGTCTGAAATTGACATCAGCAGCTGCTGGAGATCTTTTAACCAGCAATCACAGGAACTCAAGTTGTTCCTCTTAGTTGCTTCACAGTTTCACTCAGTTGACACAGATTATTATTATTATTTTTTTGTAGTTCAGAATGTTTTGCAGCCATTTGTTTTTGAGGAAAACCAGTAAAGTTGGAGATGTAAGCAGCTTGGGTATGTGGATGTGTTTGAAGAGCCGCAATGTGTTTGGTGTAGCCTGGGGTAGGAGACATTATTAAACATTGAATCATTTTTCTTCTGGTCACCCCTAGTGCACAGTGAATGAGATTCCTGTGAAGAAGCTGTATATTAGTCTCCCATGAGAATGATGTTCAATGTTTGTTTCAAGGGAATTACATAATTTGAAACATTACTGTTTTCTTTTCAAAACTATTCATTTAGCATATTGTTTCAGAGCTTATTTATACCATAGATAGAAAGTTATTTGATTATTGGAATCCCACTACATATTGTAGAAGTCAATTGAAAGTAAAGTGTGAATACTAGCAGTGTCACAGCAGTGTGATTGATTTCTGCACCTTCGAAGGATGAAGTGTGTTGCCAAATGTAAGTTCCTGGATATTTGTTTGATTTGTTTGTTTGTAAATAAATATTTTATGCACTAAATACATTTGTGCTTGTTTGCATTTTTCCTGCATATATTAAGAATGATACAAATTAAACCAGTTATTATTATTATATTATAGCCATTGTTTGTTCAGATTTTTGACTTATGTAGAATATACCTGGTACCACAATGCAAATAGCACTAACCTATTTAGTACACGGGAGAAAAGCAAATCAAAATGAGAAAACTATGCACATTATAGTATGAATGTGGATCTGTCACATTGCCTTTTCTTTTAGATGTACTTTGTAGCACTGAAAAGCATATATTGTTACCATAATCACATCTGCAAAATTAATGTAAAAATAATGTTGAATGTTAATGTTGTTGAATGTTTTGTTCTCACCTTTGTGAACCAGTGAAGACATTTTCTAAAGTTGATTGTTCAACCGAAAGTTGACTAAAGTGGGCAGTTTGGCATCCATACTTTAAAATGACTCAAGTTCCTGGTATACTGCTCTATAAAGTACATTTGTCAGTTATAATGTTCATAAAGTGCATAACTGATAAAACTTAACCTGGGCAAAAGCACCTTTACCTGATTGGGTTGTCAACACATGACGTAGAGCTCCTTTATGCTGATTATGGCTGATTGCTTGTGCCCAGGTTATGACACTTATGAGACATAACACTCTCGCATCTGTAACTGTGACTCTACTCAAGTCATGTAATATGCCAGGACTGGGGGGGGGGGGGGGGGGGGTGTTGAGACAGTATACATATTTTTTAAAAAGCAATTTTGATATTTGCAAGTAGGTACCAGAAACAGTGCATCAGTCTGGAAGAACTGATTCTCACCCGGAATACAAACTGTACATATCCATAATAACCCGTTTATGCTACAAGATAAAAAGCAATGTTAAATACTAACAAGAGTCAGCACAGTACAAGCCAAGAGGTACAAATCGGGCAATAAAAACTGCACCTTGATAAAGAACAGCCTGCTATAAACCTGACTGAGCAGAATCTATCCCTTTCATCTCTTTTTCTATTCCAGGTAAATAATCGGAGCAGATGGAACTGGGTGAATGGAGGTCGGGGTTTATCATTGACACAGTTGTTGCTGATTTTTGCAGGCCATTCATGTTGAGTGCATTATGATTATCTGTGATTCTGCTCTTGAATTCTGATATCATTGATGAGTATTGGATGTAATTTCTCATTGTCTGAACACTTTGCCTGGAGGTATGTCTCATGAGTCTGAACAGTCTTCATCTCCTCCGTCTGTAGATTCAGCAGCTGAACTCCTCAGTTAACCTAATGAAAGACAACCCACCATTATTGTCCCGTGATTGTTGTTTTGGCTCCCAGAATCCCTCTGGATTTAATTAGAGGCTATTGTACTATTCCACAATGCTGTGTGTGGACAAAACCATAATATCCACAAGAATGTTTTTTGCATTTTTTCCCCTTACACCCACATTTTACATCTTACCTGATCATGGAAGCTCTTATCAGATATTGTCAACTAAACATATTAGGTGTGCTCATATCAGGGACCTTCTTAAACATGCATTAACTCCCATGGGAAGCTTCATGGGGAGGCCTTCCAATCTTTTTTCTGGAAATTAGGGAGGGGGTGGGGATGGGAGCACATTGTCTGTGACAGGCCTGTTTTTCTATCGATCCCCAATAGACTCCGACTCAGTACAACATTGCTCATTCATTCAGTTCTCCTGTGTGAACCCAGAATCACAAAAACATCCAGGGTAATAGTTAAGTATGTGAAAGCTTAAGTAGAACTCAGTTCCCCTGAATAAACAGCTCTGTCCCATTTTCATTGTAATTTATTGAATGCTTTGCATAACTAGTATGACAACTACAATGAATTGGTGCTATGCATTATTAACAATCGTGAATGACAAAGTAAAATGCAAAGAAATAGAAATATGCATTATTTTATGAATAGCGTTTTTTCTAAATGCACCGGAAACACCTGCAATTTTCCCTAAGTGATAGCACGAGATGAAAAAATACTAGGCAAAAGGACCATGCTGTAAGCGATCAACACTCCTATATTTCGTTTTTTATATTGCTTTCACGTTCAAACAGACATATTAATGTGCATAATATGGAAGTGAGAAAGTTATCACAGACATCATTTGAACATTGGACTTTCGTGACGATTTGTCTCCCGATACACACCTGTTTGCTTTCAAATGGCTACAGAGAATAAAACAAGGGAAGGGAGGGAAGAGAAAACCATAAATCATTGATCTTTTGCTCGCAGACCAACTTTGCATTAGCAACAAAATCCACATATATAGAACAAGCACCAGCGAATTAACCCACGGTCAACCCTGACTCTACCAACAGAATAAAAAAGAGAAAGGCCAGGGGATAGACAGGTGGCATAACTTAAAATTCGAACAATGGACCCCGTTATAGAAGTTGTTGGTTTTTTACTTGGTTTTTTGGGCTGGGTGATGGTGGGGATTGCTCTGCCGAACCGTTACTGGAAAGAATCGACTGTGGACGGCAGCGTTATCACAACTTCAACCATTTACGAGAACCTATGGATGTCCTGCGCTTCAGACTCCACGGGTATCCACGACTGTCGTGAATTTCCTTCGCTGCTTGCCCTGTCCGGTACGGAACACACTACACTTCTTAGATGACTGTGCAAAGCTTTGTTCTATAGTATATGATTTGTGTATTATATGATAATTCTAATTGTAATAAGCCCGCCCAACCATCGCTGTCATTGATTCGACCATAATGTATAATTCATTCAGAATTCATCAAAATGTTTTCCTGCAAAGTAAAGTGCGAATAGACTAGACCAAGTAAATTAACTATTAGAACATTTAACCCTTATGTTCTGTTTACTTATTAGCACCTGTGAAACTGTTAGTCTGGGTCATATGTACCCAGGACATTATTGGGATTTTAAAACAATACAGAAAAAAGTCTATATATTATCTTTATCTCAGTTACAAACAATATAAATAATATATGGTCAATGCTTGTTACCTCTGCTAGATCACATTTAACAACGAAAGTGTAATCATTTTTGTGATGAAGATGTTTATATTAAAAAATGCATTATTATGAAGGCATGGCTAATATTGTACTAATATTTAAAATATATAAATATATAGGCTAAGAATAATGGTAATTTAATAATGTCTTTTAATAATTTAATAAATGAAACATTTATTCCAAGATCCTGTTCTCTTGTGAAAATGCGTAAATCTTTCTTATCTGGGGCAGACAGTTCATTAGGAAGATGTTAAACTTATTATATTATTATAGACCTACTCGGAGCTAAAATATGAATATGAGTCATAAATCGTAACACGTTTCCAATGGTTGTCCCTGTGAACCTTATGAAGCGGTCGTTTTAATTCGCTAGGCTACTAACCGCAGTTTGAGGTGTAACACAGATTACGCGTTGCTATAATTACGTGCATATGTTAAGTACTACAGTCATCCTGCACTTCCCATTAATATTTCACTTATGGTTTCTTTCCCATTCCCTCAAAGGATATTTACAGGCGTCTCGCGCACTGATGATCGCTGCCATAGTGATGGGGACTTTTGGGATTCTTGCGACAATGGTAGGAATGAAGTGCTCCAAAGCAGGAGGAGAAAATTATATTCTGAAAGGCAGAATTGCTGGCACTGGGGGTGTGTGCTTTTTGCTACAAGGTAAGGATGGAACGGTAATTATCGTCTTTCAACAAGTCAATCAACGCGCACAAACGGAGTAAATATTGCCATACCTTTGCTATTAAAAACTTAAATGTCTGCATTTCCCCGTGTATTTGGCTCGCTAGTAACCGGTTGCTGCTTTATTTATTAGCAAAGAACCGAGTTTATACCGGAAAAAAACGTATTTTATCCCTCTGTGAAACCTCAGGTCTGTGTACTATGATTTCTGTGTCCTGGTACGCCTTCAACATCACCCAGGAGTTCTTTGACCCGTTCTACCCCGGGACAAGGTAAGTGTGTATATGAGGGGAAAACATTGTGTTTTACGTGTTGCATGAGTGCCCCCTGCTGTATTATCACTGCACCTACAGTTTCACCTCAAGTTTTCTGTGATGTTACGTTTTTTATGCATCATTTTCTCCTCTTAGGGGATTTATTATTTAATATTGTAAGGGCATGTTGTAACATACAGTACCTATACAGTAACACTTATACTTTGTGTTATACTGACGTTATACTGTCCGTCATACAATATGTACAGATTATGATTGTTATTTTGACTAACACACTGTGTTATTTAATGTTTAATGTAATGGTGAAGGTGCACTGTAATCTACTCTGCTAAGCTCTGAGTATATTCAATGTGGTGCATTTGTTGTATTATATGTAGGTTTGAATTTGGGGAAGGTCTGTATATCGGGTGGTGCTCAGCTATATTAGCCATCTGTGGAGGATCATGTCTGTTGTGTGCCTGCAAACTGGAGCAGTCTGATGATACGTGAGTTCAGTAGCCTAGCCTGGCCCAGCCAGTTTATGCCATCGATATAAAGTGTGCCTGTCTACTTTATAATTAATGTGTTTTTCTGTGTGTGTGTGTGTGTGTGTGTGTGTGTATTTGTGAGAGACTTAATTTTCGTATATGTATGTGTATTTTTCCTCTGTTTATACGTTCCTGATGTATGTCTGCTTCTATCTGAGGGTCATTGTATCTACCAAAGAGAACCTGTGTAATTGTCAGTCTGCATATGTGTCTTTTTATTGGTTACTGTATGTATTTATATTTTTGATGTACATCCACTAATGTTTGCCTGTATCCTTGTCTGTTTGTCAGTCCCTACATGTACCAGCCTAACAAAGGCACAGTGTATTCAGCAGCTGTCACATCACAGAGGGGTGCCACCAGCCCATATGACAAGAATGCGTATGTCTGAAGGAAAGGCCTTACAAATATGCATGGGTCAATCACACCTGCTCTGCATGAACCAGACAAAAACCGCCAGCTGTACACCTAGTTGATATTGTTCAATTAGTCCACATCACATTTTTTGGAAAAAAAAAGTCCCTTATTGACAAATATATTATTTTTTTTATATACTAAAAAAAAAACTTAATAAAAACTGAAAAAACAAACAAACAAAACAACAACAACAACAACAAAATATAAATAAACAGTTTGTTATGTTGTATAGTTGCACTGCAAAAGAATGATATGACTTGGTCTCATATCTTTAAAGTTTACACAAACTGTAATTTGCAGATTCATGTTTTGATAGTTTCATGTTTTCATCTTTGGTAGCCTAGTACAAAGGGAAATCCATACACAAATCTTAATAACTTTGAAGGAATTGATGAGTGTACATGGCAAAATAATTCCAATCCAAAGGTGTATCATTTAATATATGTCTTGCTATGTATTATCGTTTTGTTTCATACTTGTTTTAAATATTGCTCTCAATTTACACACCTAGAGAGTCTGGTCTTTAAGAGGCTTAAGGTCAAAATAAAGGAATGTTCAAACTTTGTAGATTTGTAGTGGCCTATTTATGTTTTTATATATTTCATTTATTTATTCATTTCTCTTTTAATAAATCCCATTGTTGAAGTTTATTTGCAAAAAATAATTAAATCTTCCATCCTTTTACGATTGATACTCCCATGACCGTATGTGCACTGGTGTGATTGTGACAAGGCAACTAACATATACATTGTATAAATTAGTTAATTGGGTATTATCCACGTCTAGTTCGGTACTTTGATTTGGATATCACAGTGGTGAGGAAGAAAAACCAGATACCGCAATTACACGCCCTTCAACAACACCAGGATATGCTTGAAAATGTCAGAACATCCCGCACAGAACACAAGGGGAGGTGCCATTCAGTTTTTAAAAAGCTACCAATGGGGTGATACCACGTTTGTAGCCTAACGCGGATGTACGGGAGGTCGCTGATGGAATACAGAAGTAATGCAGACAGGCTCGAGTTACTAAAGCGAGGCTCTCAAACAGCAAGGGGCGAAGTTTCGCTTGAAGTTCAGAGTTGACAGCTGCTAGCGACACTCACTGTTAAACCACGTCAGACGAAACGAGAGTAATATAGCTATTGTATACCCCATTATAAACAAGGTTAACGATTTGCGAGGAGATACCTTCGGAAGAGAGCCATTGTGGTTGCGTGGGAACCTTAGATGAAGGTCCCACTTAAACAGTCGGAAACTTTACAATCGCGTACCATGGTCTGCATTTCTTTTGCCAAGATGGACAGCTAGCTATCAATAGCTGTTTTGCTAATGTTATACGGGGTGTATTTAAATACTTTTTCATTATCAGCGTTTGAGCAGTCTTACACAGGAATGTTTCTGACTATGGAGTCGAAGCGGCGGAAAGGTCTGAGCGGTGTGCTCTCTTCCTTGTCGCTGCTTTGTGTTGTGTTGGACCTACAGCTGGACGGTAAGTCGAAAGACCCAGTTAAGCCATGCAATGCGGAAGGTAGTTAACTACCTATCTGCATCCATTCAAAGAAAGTTTCAGTTTAAGGATATGACATTCGATCTAAACTGACATCGCGGTAAGATTATGCAGGGGATAGGAACCAACCCTTAGGCACAGTGCTGATCTACCTGTTTTGGCGTCATTAGCTAGCAAGCAAACCTTCATAGCTAACAAATAGCCTACTTCTCATTCAAGTTTGTCGAATAGTAATACTTAATCAAAAGAGACAGAATGGGGTAACATTACATTATTACACATTTATTATATCGTATGAGTGATTCATTGAATGGTAAGTGATGGGCTGTAATTTCGATATGCTGTACTAGCTAGATAATCTAGCTAGCCAAGTAAACAATAATGAAAATACTCGTATTATTGTATTGTGCTGTGTTACCATTACAATTATCTGAGTTCCACTATCTCCTGACCAAGGACCTGCGGTTAAAGACTGCGTAGTTGTGCTCATATATTATTCAACGCAAATATTTCGAAGTACGCAAATACACAGTTGCATGGGTGTGAGTTGTCTGATCTTGATTGAGCAGGGTGTAACACTTGGCGCGTTTGTATTTCCTAGTATAGAGTCAATCCTGTTTGGTTTCATTGGAGATTCATGTCAAACAATATCGGTTCCAGAATGACACACTTCGTTTTTTCCATTGCCCATTGAATTACTGCGCGCCTAAACCAAGAATTCCCCACGCCTGGATCTGGGGTCACACTTTTTTGAATGCTTCTTTTCATTTTGCTGAGTTCTAATGTAGTAAAGGTTTCAGTCGTTAACAGAATATTGCTGTAGACTTTATTTAACATGTCACTGCAGTTTTTATATAGTAGATATAGCTTGTTGGAATTCTTTTAAAAATGTATTGTAACAGAACAACACAGGTGAATTAACGTTATTTCTAATAATTTTAATTACTTGTATCTGAGGCCCTTCATTAAGAATACAATTAAATATATCACCTGACACTATTTTGAGTAGAAGGGACTCTTAAATGTTAGAGCTGCTCTAAAATTTTTTTAGGTTGCAGGCCTATTTGAGGTATTCTGAATGTGCAAAGATCTAAAGATGAAATGGCCCCTCTGTGTGCAGCACCAGGGGGTTCCCGGATGGGAACTGTTGTATAAAGAATTCAGCAGTGGATTGGATGTGCTAACCAAGAGCCCACAAAAAATTATTAACTGGAATTAATGCCACCGTACATGGTGTTCACACGGGACGTGGGTTGGGAAACAATGACCTGAATTATTCGGATTATTTTTGTCTTGTGTCAATCGAAAGTCCATCGCATCGCTCCTTGCTTCATACTGAACAATGTTTGTTTGTTACCTAGCTTCGTGGACCTGATGTAATTGATTGAAGTTGACTACATGTAAATGAAAAGAAAGCCTCATTAGTTTGCATATAATTAATTCTGTTTATATTGAATAAAGCTGCATAAAAGGCTGTGCTTATCATGTGCTACAGATACATTCTCTTTCACTTCAGAGTAGATGTAATGCAAGCTTTCTGCCCGTCACTCCTCTCTGTTGAAGGTGTCTTGGGGGCCACACATGTGGAGATTGAACATCACTTGGAGATGGGCCGCAAGCTGCTGGCAGCAGGGCAACTAGCAGAGGCTCTTTCCCACTACCACTCTGCTGTAGGTGAGAGGCAACCCCTTCTCCTTGTGGCACACACTCGCACACTCACTCACTCACACACTCACACACTCACTTGCACACTCACACACTTGCACACTCACTCACTCGCTCACTCACTCACTTGCAGGCAGTGATTTGGAAAGAGAAAGCAGTGTCTGAACTGGGCCTCACTGTAAAATTCAATAAGAACAGCCGTGCCTAGAAATCTGATACATTACTGAGGGCATCAGCACCTCTTAATACACCTTGAATTGCAATGCCCTTGCAAACAAAAGCTCCAGTGAATGTAATATAATGCTAGTACTGAAACGGACTGATTCACGAACTCATTATATTCTCTAGTGTCAGACCAGCATCGCTGAACAGCCACAAACCAAAAACTCCTATCCAGGAAATTAGGACAGTGTAACTAGAGACTTGACCGGATTTCTCACACATTGTTTAGCTTTAGCGGCTCCTCAAAGATAAGCTGTCTTCTTCTGTTTTTGAGGCTGACACAGTGTGTTTTCTGTCTGTGCTGTGTGACTGTACTTAGAGGGTGACTCTAAAAACTACTTGACGTACTACAAGCGTGCAGCAGTGTTTCTGGCCATGGGCAAGTCAAAGTCAGCCCTTCCTGATCTCACCAGAGCCATCCAGCTCAAACCAGACTTCCTAGCTGTGAGTTTCTCCTTTTAGTTGATATGTTTACATCGATGCAATGTTTTGTGTGGTGTTTGGAATACTGTTCATTATCGTGGTACCTCTCTGGTACGTGCTCTCATTCTGTCTCTGTCTGCAGGCTCGGCTTCAGAGGGGAAATATCCTTCTGAAGCAGGGCAACACTGAGGAGGCCAGAGAGGACTTCCGGGCTGTGGTGAGTCTAAACTGACGGCATCTCCCTGCACTCTCAGTCTGTCATTTAGAGCCTTTTGCCTGCATCGTCATCATATTGTTTAACTCGTCTCACTTTCCTCCCTCTAATCTCCTGTCTTACCTTCTGTTCTCCTCTCCCTCTTCTTTTTTGACTTTCCCTGTGCTTCTAATCGCTATCCCTTTCCATGTCTTCTGTATCTCTTCCACTCGCCACTCATTTTACTTCCGTTTCCCCTCTCTATATGTCCTCTCTTTCCCCTTCATCATCTCTCCTTCCTCCCTGTCCTCCCTTTCCTCTCCCTCCACAGTTGGAAGGGGCCCCAGACCAGGCAGAGGCTCGTGATCAGCTCCTGAGAACCGAGGAGCTAGAGGCACTGCAGGAAGAGGCGCACATCGCCCACCTGCATGGGGATTACCAGGCAACTGTCTCCGTGCTGGACCGTGTCTTAGAGGTACTGAACTAACACACTGAACCAGGCCAGAAAGGGACTTATCTTATCTCATACTCAACCTGATCAGATTGCTGATCGTTCTTCCAGGTATTATTTGAGGTTTGTAAAACGGTCAAAGCTTTGGTTTTTGTCTGACTCGGCCAGCTCTCCCCCTGGGACCCAGAATCCCGGGAGCTGCGTGCAGAGTGCTACATCCAGCTGGGGGAACCGCGGAAAGCCATCCAGGACCTGACGCCCACCACCCGCCTGCGCAACGACAACCGCGCAGCCTTCCTGAAGCTCAGCATGCTGCACTATAGCCTGGGGGAGTACCAGGAGGCCCTGAAGTAAGCTCCTGCTGCATTTGTGTGTGTGTGTGTGTGTGTGTGTGTGTGTGTGTGTGTGTGTGTACGTGCATGTTTCTCTGTCTGTCTGATTGTCTGTCTGTATGCCTGTCTTGCTCTGTGACCACTATACTGAGCTGCCATCAGCCTTTGACAGTCTCTCTCCTTCCCTCCCTGACTCGTCCCTCTCTTCCATCTCTCAGCCATGTCCGTGAATGTCTGAGGCTTGATCAGGATGATAAAAACTGTTTCTCCCACTACAAGCAAGTGAAGAAACTCGGCAAGCAGATGGACTCGGCCGAGGAGCTCATCTCTGAGCAGAGGTGAACGAGTGCATGCTTGGACCATATGTCTATATCTCTGTGACCCTATGAACATCGATATCCTGATTTAGTGACACTTTCATTCGGGAATCGGGTTTTAACATTCAGTTTTATTGTAACGTGCCACCTTAGCCATGTTGTAATCATAACAAATACATGAACCCAGGTACCAGGAGGCGATGGAGAAATACGAGTCGGTAATGAAAACTGAGCCCAACATTCCCTTCTACACAAACAAAGCTAAGGAGAGGATCTGCTTCTGTCTGGTCAAGGTCAGTCCCATTACCTGATTCTCTGGATCTGTGTGGGCTGTTCTGGGGTGACGCACACTGGTACTGACGCATGCTGACCTTTGCTTAGGATCAGAGGGCTTTGGAGGCGGTGGATGCGTGCTCCGAGGCCCACCAGAGAGACCCCCGAAATGTCAACATCCTCAGAGACCGAGCAGAAGCCTACATCCTGAACCAGGACTATGAGAAGGGTACACTTCACCACTACTGCGTTACACTTTGCCTCACACTGTCCTGGGATTAGGGACATTGAGGACATTTGGCACACTTTTCCATCTTGGGTCATGTTCCATATCTCTTCAGTTTTATAGTAATCTCAAATCAGCACTCAAATGTGCAGTCTGTCACACCACAGGCAGCCATTTCAGAGGCACAGCTATGACTAGTTGGTTTGTTTTCAAAGTGAAGTAGTTAATGATTTCTGCATCAGGGTACGCTGCAAGGACCAGCATGCAGAATCCCTGGCCCCTTTGCTGGTAACTGCAAAAAAAACTTACCCAATAAAGCTGGAGAGTTTTAGTTAGAGCTTTTTAGCACATACATTTATTAAGGGCAATACAGAAATTATGACCTCTACATCGTTCTCAGGGTCAAAACAGTAAAAATGAAAGCAGCCATGTGGCTGAGGAAAGTATTTTACATAAACGGTTACTTTATATGCATTTAGCCAACTGCCATAGACAAAATCTATCAGCACAAGTTGATAGTCCAACAAAGTTTATATCTGTATTCAAGCCTGAATGTTTTATTAGCTGGAGTTATTTTTAAGGTTATTTTCAACACTGTTGATGTTTAATAGCTATAATTTTGTGCCTTTTTAAAATTATAGCAACTCCTATTATTACCATGGGAGTAGCTAGCGCAGCAGACGCCAGACTGGTTGTGCAGTGCTGTAAATTGCATGAGCTTCCATGTTTGACTCAAATCCCCGGTGTCCCAACATCAAGTGCAAAGCCAGTTAAAGTGGAATGGTTGCACTAAGCTCAACATATCAGTAACCAGCATTAATGGTTATTGGGGTATAGAACAGATTTCTGCAGATGACCTTGCACACCAATGGCATATGGTCAGTTTTGAATTTTCATCTTGTAATTAGTAAACTTCTTTCACCCAATACTTACCAATGATGATGACCAGTCTTTACTATTGTACTAGAGTGACTAACATTTATGTCTCTATTGTTCTCTCTCTCTTCTTCACTTACTCCCTCTGATAGCTGTGGAGGACTACCAAGAAGCCCGGGAATTTGACGAGGAGAACCAGGAGATTCGAGAGGGGTTAGACCGAGCACAGAAGCTGCTCAAACTCTCCCGCAAGAGGGATTACTACAAGATCCTGGGAGTGAACAGGTAAGCTGTGCTTGGACAGTGCAGGGGTTATTCTAAAATAACCTTGTTTCCTCTTTTCAGTGCTGGCCACTGATCAGTCTTCTGTAAGTGAGTATTGTTTAGAGATCTGTGTGCTGCTGAGTGGAAAAGCATGCCAATTTTGAATCCAACTAGTCAGACACAAAGAATGTTTTTTTTCCTCAAGTAACTTGCTTAAAAATGTTTTGCATTATCCTCATGTCTTGTTTACCACAGAAATGCAAACAAACAGGAAATCATTAAAGCGTACAGGAAGCTGGCTCAACAGTGGCACCCTGATAACTTTCAGTCTGAATCAGAGAAGAAGGAGGCAGAGAAGAAGTTCATTGACATTGCCTCTGCTAAAGAGGTGCTCACTGACCCAGGTATCTCTTTAATTGCTTTTCCAAACTGTACTCCCAATTTCGCTCGATCTGGAATGTGCAGTCATATTTGTAGGCTTTTCCCATCCCTTCAGCCAGCCCCACTGAGGGAGAGCACAGAATGAGTGTATTCTGAAGTGTGTGCTTTCCCTGAGCTGCCTGCCAGCTGGGCTGCAGTCATTGGATCAGAGCTGGTATACTACAGGCACCTGATCAACTACAGGAATCCCTACTGCATAATGAGGCAGACACCCTCCTCTCCTGGTCAACGCTATAGCAAATTATGTATTGACCTAGTGAGACTCCTGTCTGCATTTGGACACACATCGGCACAGTCAGGATTAGATTGCAGACTGTGGGCCACGTTACTGCACAGGTTAGCTGGTTATTTTAAAGTGAATAGTTTGGGGGCTTATCCTATGACTTCTCATCATTCTCATCTCCTTTCTGGCAGAAATGCGACAGAAATTTGATGCAGGGGAGGACCCCCTGGACCCCGAGAACCAGCAGGGAGGTGGCGGGGGGCAAAGTTGGCCCTTTGAGTTCAATCCTTTTGGATCTGGCGGAAACTTCCACTTCAAATTCCACTACAACTAGTGTGAGGGGGAGCAGGGACAGAGGAGCTGTGAGGGAATGTGGGAGTGAAGAAGAGAGGAAGATGCCGAAAGCTGACGATAAAGACTGGCGGAATGAAGGAGGCGTGTTAGAATTTGGATTCTTGAATTTACAATGGACTCCTGTGAGACTTTGGAGACTTGGCCCACACTGACAAGACATTTGGGGGTGGAACTTTTTACAGACAATACCGCAGATCTGTTATGTCTGCAGTTACCTAAGAAACCCTAAGCAGAAGAGATGAGGATGAAGCCACACACAAACAAGTCCTCTCGAAGGCACACATGACCTGTGCCCAAGTGTCCAGCCCCCAACCAATCAGGATTTCCATTTTTGTCTTTGTGCCATCCGCTCACTCCAGTGAGCGCTTTCATTGTCCATTTCTTTTTTTTAAACTGCAAAACCATGCGCACATGCTTAGAAAAATCAACAATGAATGAGTTAGTGGTCAGGTGTTACTTTGAGTTGAACTGTAAATTCATACAATCCCCTTCTTTTACTTCTCATATTGTGAAGTGTAGAGAGTAAGAAGGACACTGATAGTGAGCTCTACGTATTTCGGGGAGGAGCTTGACAGTGTTGCATCTGTTACTTTTTTGTTGGACTGGGAAATTGGCACTTATTCTTTTTTCCTTTTTAAAATGTAACCACTCCAAATCCAGCCCCTTATCTTTTTAGTGCAATTGCCTGTGTTCACAGAATTAATATATCAAACATTTGGGAGGAAATTTAACTTAGTCAAACTCAGTTTAACGGGGAATTTGTTTTTACATATTTTTTTATTGTTGAGAACACAAAATGATTGCAGTGGTTAAAAGCTTTGGAATAGATTGGCTTGCACCCTTTGAGTGATCTTGGTTAAAGGTAATTCAATTTAGGCTACCCCAGCAGGTTTTATGGCCCCAGAACACGAGTTACTGAACTTGATGGCTTTCTGTGGATTATAACATGAGGACTGTTTCTAGTTTCATTTTATGTTACAATGTTTTCGTAAGGAAGGGAGAACAACCTTTTGGAATGCACTCCAAAAACAGACTATTAAAAACAGCTTGAGAACAAAAATATTTGTTTATTTTAAGCAGAATCCACTTGGGACACACTTAAGAAAAATTGAGTGATTACCATTCTGCCAAAATGCACTGAAGTGCAGTGAAACATATTTAATGGTCTACATAAACTGACCAAACAGATTGTCGGAAATAAACATTAAATATGGGTACAACATAATTCCTTATAATAAGGGTTCTGATTATAGACTAAGCTTGTGGCATTCAGGGGATTTCAGTTCACTTTCCTGTATTCCAAGTCCTATTGATTAAGGTGGCATGTCACTTAAAATGTACCTGTGACTGCGCACCCCATCAGAACATAAATTTAGTCTGAGCTTCTATAAATTAAATTACCACCCTTTTGTAATATAATTTAAAATGTTTATTTTCAATGTAATAAACAGAAGGTTAAGGTTGTTGCTAAAAATGTGCAGAGAATCAAAACACACACACACACACACACACACACACTCTTTTTGCCTCTGGAAAACATGCTTAAGTACACAGTTCCTATATGCAAAGTAGTATGGCTGGGTCCAGTTTAGCTTATGCTGAATAAGGGTTGGGCGTATATGGTAAGCTGTCCATAGAATTGCTATGCTCTTGAGCCTGTATAAGCAGTTCTGTGTGTGTAGACTGCATCAAAACTGGACTTGCACCCTTTGTAGACAGCCAGTTAATGTCAAGTTTTCATGAAGGGCAGCCCTGCACCCTGTCAGGGTTTTGCGGGTGGCCATGTCCTTGAGTCACCGGCTGCCCCTACTGCTCCTTCAAATGACCCGTGGGCTAAGCAGGCTGTCAGATTCCACCTCGATGGAGACCACATGGTGGCCAGGAATCATGGCTAGGCCAAGCACTCTGGGCTCCCCCTGTGAGAAGGAATCTGAATGGGGAGAAGACAGAAGAGACGACAGTTACCAACATAGATCATCTTGCCTAAAAGCTGGATTTCACACCTAAGAATGTATGCTTTGCATGCTTACAAGTAAAGTCACTATGTTTATTAATGCACACTGATATTTCTTTCAGATATAGAGGTGTTTTTAGGTGTTTTTGCATTGTGTGTTCCATAATTGTGAATTTGAATCATTTATCATACACTCACGAATCCTCTGACAATCATGGATGCTGAGGCAAAAGGTAGATTGAACAAAACACTTTCCACAATCTGTTAAATCCAATCCACACAACTTTAATACAATAACCAAAATATGACCTATGTTACAAGTAATTATGGGCCAGATTACTTACCTGCTAAACTAAAACCATAAAACACTTTCACTTGTACTTTTTCATATTAATTACAAGCAATTTTCCATAATGATATTCAGTAGAGCAAGTATTGTTTACGTATTAACTATCCCAAATATACTGTAACTTAGGATACTGAATTTCCATTTAATTCAAATAACGAACAAGGACATGAAATCACATTGTGTTTTTTCTTGAAATCAAGAAAAATTGAATCAGGAAAAACTGAAAATGCCATCACTTTTCTATAACCACACTGTCTCCACAGAAACAAAAGCTTGGGCGAATTACTGACAGACAACATCTCTGTCCATATGCTGGGTGTTTATTTTAAAAAATAAAAAAAAATACCTGTGGATTTAAGAAATTCCTGCGCAGACCCGAGAATGACGTTGCAGTCACGGTCGGTACAGAGAAATAGTCCCACCAGTGTCCGTCCGTCTGTCATGCGGATACGCATGCTCTTGTTCAGCAGGTTCTCCAGCTTTTGACGAGCCAGTGAGGGTCCTACCGCCTCCCCCTGATATCACAGACATTGAACCATTGAAAAGAATTAAGATACATAAAATTCCCAGAAGTTTAATTCACCAGCCGTTTGAACAATATAGATTATGATCCTCTTTCAGCTGTTTTCTTAATTGATTTCTTGGTGGTTTTGAGGTAGATGCACTGCAGTGCAGGTACCAACAAAAAGCCACTTTGGCGTCCAAAGTTAAATTGCCACACGGCACACACTGCCTGCTCATTTTACATAAAATGAGAGTGGAGCCGGGGTAGAGAGCGATTAAGCTGATCATGAATTTGTTGAGGGCTATAAAATAAAAAAGAACAATGGTAAAATAGATGCCTGTACTTAGCCAAGACGTTCTCGCGTTTTGAAAAAAATATGGCACAGCTAGTGAGTTTGAACAGTGCAAGGTGAATAAATATGGCTAGACAACAAGTTTACTTTATTAGTTTACTTACATTTGTTGGAATCGCGAGACAGGATTCTAATAAGTATGTCGATAATGTATATATTAAATAAATATTTCAAATTCTGTGTAATTATACGTTAAAAACTGACATTGTCGCCTGTGCCATAATAGCACTGCAGTAATTTTTTATTTTCTTCAAACCGACATCGATGTGTAGTCTAACTTATAACGTTACTTACGCAACGCTAGCGTGATTTAACAGCTTCCGACGTTATCATTTATTTTTTCTGAGTAAACTAGCTACTTTTAAAAGTGTTACAGACCATTTGTTTGTCAGCTTCATTCGTGACAGCAGTCCTGTAATTTCAATTGGTAGCTAGTCTAACTATTTCGTATTCAATTTATGCAGTTTTTAGTGCTATCATACTAGATTGTTAGCTAGCTAACGTTAGCTAAATTATGACAGGTGTTAAAAGTGACCCACAAATTCAATCAAAGCGCATTCTCTTAATATCTTACCGCATTATGCATAGCCGTGCCATTCTCTTCATTCATCGCGGCCATTTTTTAGTTTTATTTCGCCTTCAGGGTAGTAGAGCCTATTTTACTGACGGACCAGCTTAATTTAGTTGAGTTGCATCATGGGAACTGCAGTACACTCCAAACAAATGCGAAGGCATTATTTTTTATCCTGCTTTGTAAACAGTCACCATTTAACATTTAACGAGGTCTTACATGAAGCCGAATATATTTTAAAAATCACATATCCCTTGTGATGCATTTGTAAAGGCGCAGATGAAATACAACATCCAAAAGTCTGTGAAATGCTGGTGGCGGTCACCACAGCAACGAAGCGAGAAGTTACATACAGACAGTTCTGCAACGCCTTCCTGAAACGTATGAAGTGGCCTAATAGTCTTGAATTTTGACTTATGTTAACCATTTCAGTGTATAGCTACCTTCATCCACATGCATATGCGTAAGGTCTAATTTGTGAAAATAATGCACCGGCCAAAATATTTTACTCCGAATGAAGTCTCGCTACACAACACAATTGGAGACATTTGGGTGTCATACCTAGGAAAGGTTCGTGACTTGACGCCGTTAGTGAATGAATACAAAGGTAAGTGTTTACAAAATGTCTTTTGCTGAAACATAGTGTCAACAGTTTTTTTTACTGAATTGAAATTTATTTCTTGTACTGCTATGGTGGCTAAAATGTTTTCCACCTTTTCAAATAGCTCTAGGAGTTTTTAAGATCTTTATTTTAATGAAAAAGTATCTTTAGTTTTGCTAGAAATGTTGGGAGCTGTTTCGTCCACGGGGGTTCTGAATGAGCCATGTCAGCAGTTTTTTTTACTTTTCAAGGTGATGTGCTTCTAAAGCCTATGATTGAGTGTGCTGGAAAGGACATCAGCCACTGGTTCAACCCGAAGACAGAAGATGTGAGTGAGAAGTTGTCACCATAGTTAATACATGTGTCAGAATTTTTGGCCAGTCTTATTTTCAGCACTGTATTCAGTATGTTGGTGTTGTAAAATTCATATTTTCACTCAGATTCAGACCCATGTGGACCCCTTGACTGGTTGCATGAAGTACTACACACCCAGGGGGCGTTTTGTACACGTGCCCCCTCCCTACCCCTGCACTGACTGGGCCAATGACTTTGGAACACCATGGTGGAGAGACAAACGCTATGAGATTGGGCTGCTGTCAGCCAAGACGAGGTGGATTCGTATCATCAACACTCTCACCTCTCAGGAGCAGAGTTTGGAGGTGAGCTAACAGAACACCAGGGGGTGCTCTTGCTGCAGGGTTAACTCTGAAGCAGGCTGAAATATAAAGGTCTCAGTATCCAGTACTATGGAACTGAAGACCTTACTGCTCAAAGATAAAAATTTAAATCTGAATGGCCTTAAATCTGAACCGCACATACATGCACAGCAATGGCTATTACTAGAATCAGTTTAATTAAAACACCTGAAGTAAAAGGATAAACTTTGTAAGAAGTGGAGGTAATTTAGCTGCATAGACCTAAATTTTACTTGTCATCACTAGCCCTGTAGCAATCTAACATCAGAAGATGAGTTTGAATCTCAGGTGTGACATGACTTGTACCCTTGAGTAGGGTGAAAGCCTAAATTCATACTTCACCTTTCCTGCTCTCTTGGCCAGGTGTGTTCTGAAGAAACCCTGAATGAGATTCTGCAACGCTACCTGTACTACAACTCCCACGCCACAGGCTACACCTGGAAGCATAACGGTGTCACCCTGGACATGAGCAAGACCCTAAATGAAAACAACATCCCAGATGAAGATGAAGACTTCTACAACAATCGCATTGACCGTGACCTCTTCTCCCAGTCTATTTGCCTCTACTTCAATGATGACCTCACAGAGTTGTAAGCACAAAAGGAAGACCACAGAAAATGTGTTGTGTGAGGGTAACTGAAAACCAGAATAAGGAAAGAAAACAAATAGCCATGACAAAACATTCTTTTGTCACAATTATGTGAGGTGGTGGTTGGGGGTTAATAGCGACACTTTCCCTACATGTCAGTCCATTCTTCTTTTGTCCCTCTCTTGAATCTCATTTCTAGTTCCTTGTTATATTATTGGGCAATAGGTATGAGGTTTTTTGAATTCCACTTTAACTGGAAAGGCTCTGCATTATATCTGGAAGGAGCATCCTACTTCACACACAAGCATTTAATAGATTTGTGTGTGAGGTAAAATATGAGTGAAGTCCCTATCGTTATACCATAAATATGCACCATCTGTAAACAGGAATTAAGATTATGAATAAATGTGCCAACGTTTTTTAAAATGGATGAACCATCCCAAAATAAAGGAAATAAACTTGCTATAATCATGCTACTCTGTACTCAGAAGTAGCATCCGAGTAGTTATGACAAAAAAAAAATATATATATATATACATGACAAAGTTATGACAAAATATATATGGTAGTTATGACAAAATATTTACCATATTCAGTGAAATGTAGTTTTGTCATTCATGAAACTTAGTTTGATGCCATTTTATGATAATTCAGCCTCAGATAGCATGTGATGAATTTCAGGTGACATTATTTAATCTATAACTACAATATCTGTGTTTTTCATTCACTTATATGCATACTGTAATGAAATAAAACAGTGCAATAACTATGAAATAACAGTGTAGATATACGATTGTACTAAAGAAGCTTTAAGTCTATCATAAAATCACAACTGATCATGTTTACTATGGAATTCGCAAAAGGCGAAGGGCTCCACCCCTCTTCCGCACCTCTTGCTTACTACTCCTGTCTCAACTAGGGATGTTTTACACTTGTAAAATAAAATTTTTCTTATTCTGAAGTCTGTTAAATGTATTGAATCACATAAATTGAGGTCCAACAGTTCCCCACATTTACTTGCTTCACTCACACTATGTATTTGACACATTTTATGCAAGACCTTCATTACCACCCTAAATGTCCATATTATAATCATTCAAGTACAGTTTCTTCCTCAATGATTACTTGTGAATTATGTATTGTACAATAAAAGGTAAAATTTCACTCAATATCTAACTCAATGTGCAATTTGTTTATTAGAATTAATTGGATATGGACCAAGCATTTGATTTTTAAAATCTCCAGTCACAGTAACAATATGAGCACCTTCCCTTACTTTGATACTCTCTACTTTACTGTGGCAGTGTGTTTGTTTCAATCTGATAGACAAGTAATTGTTAGCGTAGTTGATTGTTTTGTATCAGTGGCAGTTCTCCAGAAGTGTTTTGCTCCTCATCTACACTGTATTACTCAGTTCTCCTTATATGGAAGTTGCAGGGTGCGTCTGACATGCTTTCTGTTCTCTCTAAGCGCTTTATACAAAGTCACCTTGCTCAATGTGGGAACCGATTGTGTGTCAGGTCACTGATTTACTTCAGAGCTGAGAAAACGAGTGTGACAATCTTTTTCCTAACATGTAACGTTCCTACAGGTTTTATTATGTCTTTATAAGTGTTGTGGTTAGCCCATTGTTTGAGTATGTTTCTCTAATATTTCAGTTTATGTGAACCTATGGTTTAGGTTTTAAGATGCTCTGTGCCTTTCCATATTAATTTTTCATTTTCTTTCACTTTCTATTTTAGCTTTTGAAAGTAGTGTTTATGTTTTGCCCTGCCTTTATACTGATTTGGAGTGTGGTACTGATTCTGTGTTAAATTTGGGATGGATTTTTATATGACATATTACTATTATTAAGTAGACAAATTATAAACAAGGCAATCTGATGTATGTCTGGGCATGGGCGCTGCATATTTCCTAATACTCAAACACCCCCCTCCCCTCCCCTCCCCTCCCCTCCCCTCCCCTTACCCTACCCCATCCTACAAACTGCCTCCCTGATACACAATCCCCCTGCTCCAAAATAATTTTATACCACGGTGGGGGCCTTTAAGAACATTAAGGTAGCCATATTTGTTAGATTTGTGTTGCACTCTGCAGTATGGAAAGCGCGAGTTGTAACAACAAGTCTCGATAGAAATCCAGGAACCACGAAAGCCTGACTTCGTGACCAATCGAAGAAAATTTACATGTAACAATGCATTTTTGCACCCAGTGAAACACCCTTTCTTGTAACAATGTGACTATTTTTGAGGAGGGAGGGGGAGCGAGAGAGAGCGATAGAGAGAGAGTAGGAGGAGGAGGGGGGCGTTCTGAAATAATATAGTCAGCCATTTTTTTATGTAAGGGGATTTTTTTTCTTATTGGGGGGGTTGTTAAAAAATAAATATAAGGGCGGCCATCTTTGTTTCTCTGCCTTGTAGTGTAAAATATTCCAAAACGTCCCCCACTTTTTGTGTGTCGATTTGAATATTTTTAAAAATCATAATTCGGGAGAAATAGATTTCTAATTTTCGCGCACTGGGTCGGTGACAGGAATATAATGTCCTCTCCTCTACGCGCCTCTGAGGAAGATGAGGGCATGGTGGTTAATTCCGAGGGAGGAGATTTTGATGAAGAAGACGGAGACCTAGAAGAGAACGCAAGCGACATAAACTCGCCGGTGGCGCCTAGAGAAACTGCAACACGAGCCGCGCCAGGTACAGTAGAGACTGGCTAAAGACTCGGGAGCGCGCATACTAAATAGCAACGTTAGCTAACACAGCTAGTATAAACCAAAATAATAAAGCGAGAGTGAAACATGTTGCATATACCGTTCTAATTTTCCACTTTATGCTCATATTTTTCTGTTCCACCAGCTACTTGTGCACGACAATCTTTTAGCTCGTTATGAGTCGAAAAACAACTTTTGCTAAACTTAGGACTTAACTCTGTTAATTTTCTTTGAAGTTTTGGCTTCAGATAAGCTTACCGTCCACAGACAATTATCCCTTCTTGTGTATGAATTAGATTTTTTCCTTCAGTTTTAATAAAGGCTAATTCAAATATAAATAGGTTGCATTGCACCATATATTATGCAGCTCCGTTTACAAACATGGACTCTCCCTGCCTCAATATTTTCTTTCTAGAATGTGTCGTGTTTCATATAATAGTGCTAAGTGCGAGAGCGTGAGCTGGAGGGTTACATTTGATTGAATGAACGCTTGTGTCACAGTCAAATAAACTTGACCCTACCCACTGTCCCACTGACAGGGACGGTTCAGGAAAGGACATTCAGACATTGCTTACCACAATTGTGTGAATATTTTAAGGCAACTTTCATCGGTAAAACTAATAAAGAACACTCATAAATCACACAAATGAATAAACAAATCGATATGTACGTTGAAAAAAGTTCGCAGGCTTTATGTGCGATATATTCCAAGTCTATCTGAATAAAGGACAGATGCTGAAAGAGTTGACTCAGGATTCCCTCAAGATTCGTTAATTCATTAGTTGTAAAGCTCCCTTAACACTGAAACAGTTATAGGCTGTTTAAAATAGAATTGTTAATATTTTGTGTAGCCCATTATATAGCAAAGTAGCCTATAAGCAGGTTCTGAAACAGCCTGAGAAAAAAGTTGAAACTTGTTGTAAGGTGGAATTACAAAGACTTTGTGTCTTTCATTTATTATTAATGCATAAAGCTGTAAAATATTTTACAACAGGCCTATGTACAAAGGATTTTGGGTTATAGCCCAACTGTGAAACATAGGCTATTTAAATGAACACGCAGGATATCGGCTACAATATGGAATTTACCAGGGCCTCGCTAAATGAACATTTGTTTTAACGGGTTAAAACGAATGCACAAATCAGCCCGCTTCTATCGGTGTTCTGCCCAATTCCTCAGTGGCATAAACTTGGGGTATAGTCTGGCGGTCGCGACGCAGGTGTGGGAATTAACAGTGGGAGGGAGTCGTTTCAGTTCATCATTGCCTCGCTTGCGGCCTCAAAATCACCGAGCCCAGAGTGTGCGTTGCTGCCGCCTCTGGCTGCGCTTAGCAGCTGATTTGGGTGAAAATGCAGGACCTTTCCCGGGCGAAACTGCGTGTTTACCAACGAAGATAGGCAATAAAATCTAATTCATGTACCTAGGGCGACGAGGATCAGAAAGCCAATTTTGGTGTTTGGCGTGTTGTTATCCCATATGTATTATGTAGTGTAAGCATTAAAAGGTGATTACGTTTGAAGGGTAAATATAAGATAATTTAATATAAAACTGTCGGATATTAATTTATCAACTGCTTCTCTGCTTTGAAAGTTGTTTTTTTTTTCATGAAAACTTTGCGTATTTTAAAAACACATTTTATTTCTGGGTGTACTGCGTAGATGCTATGGGCTACATGTCTGATCGTAAATGTTTCTGTAATTAATGCAGCTATACTCTTAAGATACATTTTTAATATCTTATGTTGAAATTAAATCATTACAGTAGGTTAGTTATTGCAGCTGTAGTAGGCTAGTATGTTGAAAGAAGACAAAATTCTCCTTTGCCCGTTTAAATATTTGTTCTTAATGTGGAAATGTTGCTTGTAGCCTGCAATTTGTTTTTCATAGTATTTGGTACTCTTTATGCAAATGAGAGCAATTGTGGGCACACTCAATTGTGTACCAGTGATTTAGATTGTATTATTAAACTTAGGGTGAGCTATTCCCCTAATAGAATGTTTGCTTGTCTAGTTATTATCTGTAGGTAGATGTTCTTGGCTGTTTCCTTTGTTCCGTTCAGATCATGAAAGACCAATATATAAGGCCTGGGGGAAAATTATAGATTATTTCAGCAGCTCAGGCTGTTCTTTTGGTGTGGGAGTTCCTTCAAAAAACAAGTCATTGACGAGAAAGTATGGGGCATTAAGAGTAGAGAGATAACAATGTGTATGCATTCATACATACAGTGATATTGTTGGGCTTAATTGTATATGAAACAGATTAAGTGAATAATGCACGGCACTGGGGGGTATTCCTGTCAGTGGGAAATAGTAGTAATTCGCTCATGTCCCCCCACCCCCTGCCCACACATTCAGATGAGTGTGAAGAAGGAGGAGAGACGTCGGACAGGGATGAGACAACGAAGAAGAAACGGGGCCCCAAGAAAAAGAAGGAGGCAAAAAAGAAGGACAAAGATGGAAAGGCGACCAAAGCTCACAAATGCAAGAAGATTGTAAGCTTTCTTACAATGCTACCTACGCTGATTTCAACTTATTTAGCAATAGTTGCAAGCATGATCGATCACAGTATTCAGGTTTTTAAACCTCTCTCTTTCTCTCTCTCTCTCAGGACAGTGATATAGAAAGAGACTCAGAGAGAGAGTATGGGGAGCACTCAGACAGTGGAGCTAGTGATTTCACAGCTGGGGGGAAAAAGAAAAGAAAGAAACATAAGGAGAAGAAGGAGAAGAAGACCAAGAAAAAGAAAAAAGAGGATGGAGACAGCAATCAGGAGGAAACAGTCAAGGTAAGGAGGAAACTTTCCTGTGGTCAGTCATTCAGCCGTCTAGAACACAATTTTTTTAAACTGGGGGCCGTTATAGACATAACTAATAATCTGATTTATTCAATTAATTAGGTGTGGTTTCCCCTCTATAAGACATGTCTGTCCTTAAACTAAATCAAAAAGAAAGGAAGCTCAAAGTTCACATGCAATGCAAATACTAATGTAGGCCAAAAATGATGCAGAAGAACCGTAAATATCTGTCTATTAATTCTCAGGCCTGTTTGTCAAGAAAATCTTACATCAAACAATGGTTTTAAAGCTGGATCTCAAATGGCTTTTGTTTCTAGTTATAATCAAATAAATCTGTGAATGTACTATGTTGCATGGTTCAGATGCTATCGTTCACATTAAAATGAAAATTACATTGGAAATGTTACCCCAAATATAGCATTTGATGAAGGATGAAGTACCACATTTAAATGGCCATATAATGTTGAAAATGTTTTCTTGTGTCTGAAATTTAAATCTCTAAATATGTACTTTCTGATTGGCTGTGAGTCTGCCACTTTCTGACTGTGCACACCTCTCCAGCCAGTGGAACAGAAGACATCAGGGCAACTGGCGCAAGACTGGGGGCTGGAGGACGTGGATCACACCTTCACAGATGAAGATTACCGCACACTTACCAACTACAAAGCCTTCAGTCAGTTCATGAGGTAATTTTAGGGATGCTTCCTTTGACTCACAAAGAACTGGGACATACACTGCATTCTCCAAATGCAGTGCATGTCCATGAACCAACCTGCCATGTAGCCTCCTGAATATTCTGAAGTAGATATGCATTCTTATCAGGTTTTTTATGGGAAGAAAAAACTCACCTAAAATTGTTTTTTTGGCTGCAATCTTTGTATCGCATTAAAGGAGAAACACATCATTGAGTTTTCTCTCTTCTGTTATGTGCGGCAAATTTAAAACCAACATGGCAGATAAATCAGCTTTGTAATCAGATTCACAATGTGTCGGAAGCAGTTCACCACCTCCCTCATCTCCACAGGCCCATGATTGCCAAGAAAAACCCCAAAATTCCCATGTCTAAGATGATGACCATCTTGGGGGCCAAGTGGCGTGAGTTCAGCTCAAACAACCCGTTCAAGGGTTCCGCTGCTGCCGTGGCAGCAGCTGCTGCAGCGGCTGCTGCTGCTGTCGCCGAGCAGGTCTCCGCGGCAACCGCTGTCCCCGAACCACCACCCCAGCCTCCTCCACTCCGCAAGGCCAAGACCAAAGAGGGCAAGGGTGAGTCGGGACAGAAGTTTATGAAGGAATGTGGAATAAAAAGAACTTACAAAGCATACAACCTTTCTCTAATAATGGCATGTGCTGGGGTTTTATAAATCAGGCTGCATCTCAAGAACCAGGTCCATTTTCATTCGACCTTCTTCATTATCCTCTTCCTCCTTCCCAGGCCCAGGGTATAAGAGGCGCAGCAAGAGTCCTCGTGTGCCAGAAAAGAAGAAGGTCAAAGGAAAGAAGATGGCACCACTGCGCATTAAACTGGGCATGCTGGGCAACAAGAGAAAGAAGAGCAGCTCTGTGAGAATCAGTGTGTGTCTGTGTTTGTGTGTGTGCGCGCACGTGTGTGGGCATGTGTGTTTGAATGTGCTTGTCTGAGGGTCTGTATTTGGTCTCAGATTCTAAAATTCTGACCCTCTCGTCCTTCAGAGTGAGGACTTAGATGAGGACGACTCAGAGCAGGAGGACTCCAGTGTACACAGCTCCTCTGTCCGCTCTGACAGCTCTGGTCGAGTCAAGAAGAACAAGAGAGGCCGTCCAGCCAAGAAGAAGAAAAAAAGTAGGGATCCTCTGACTATACTTCCGCTATCTGTCCCTCTCCCTCTCTTTCTTTCTGAGCCAGTCCCAGTTGTCTTCATTCTGTCACTACATGGTACCCTACGCTGTTCAGTCTGCCACAATTCAGTTTGCTAGGCCATTTAAAATGAACAAAGGACCTATAAAACCTGCAATTATTAGTTTCTCTTCCACATTAAATATTTTACTCTTTTTGGCTCTCTGTTACTTTGTTTTTCTCCTCATCCCTCACATTCTTTCCTGTCTCTGTGCAGTGTTGGGAGATGAAGAAGGGGACGGCTATGAAACTGATCACCAGGATTACTGTGAGGTGTGCCAGCAGGGTGGCGAGATCATCCTGTGTGACACCTGCCCCCGGGCATACCACCTGGTGTGCCTGGAGCCTGAGCTCGAGAAAGCTCCTGAGGGCAAATGGAGCTGCCCTCACTGTGTGAGTAGCCAGTAGCCCAACCTGAAACCTGAAAAATAGCCCCTACAGCCCAAGAATATTAACTTGCTGTGAGAGTATACTCTGTAGGTGCTCCTTCTGTATGTGTAATTGTCTGTTATATCTCCATTATCATGCGGTTCAGCCAGAAAAAAATATAGTCCCCATTTGGTAATGAGCGGTTTGCAAGGGCGTTGTTGCAATCAGATGTTTGATGGCCCTTGTCAACATTGTTAATACCCAGTGTTCCTTACCCCATGTTACGACCTGGTCTAGGGTCTGACCGTAACAGGATGAATGATAAGTGAAATGAGTGGGAAATGGGTAAGGGAAATGTACTGCAAATTGACCAGTAACTCCAGTCCTTAACTGCTTATCCAACAGAAAGCTGACTAGTCTTCAAAGGGTACTGGGCATGGGGCGGCTTTGAACGCTGCGCTTCGGGTAATTAGTCGGTAGTCTGAGACTAAAGGTCCGAATAGCGTACCTCCAATGGAGAGGTAAAACTCCACTCAGAGTACCTTCAAAAATAATAAAGGAAAAATAACAAAGCATTTTCTAGCCTTGTGTTTCTGCATGGTTGATATTCCTGTTCCTTAGGAGAAAGAGGGGATCCAGTGGGAGGCGAAGGAGGAGGACTTTGAAGATTTTGAGGAGGAGTGCGAGGATGGAGGTGGCCCAGAGCTGGTGGCTGGGGGCACTGGAGGCGAGGAAGAGGAGGATGACCACATGGAGTTCTGCCGTGTCTGCAAGGATGGGGGGGAGCTTCTTTGCTGTGACTCTTGCCCCTCCTCCTATCACATTCACTGCCTCAACCCGCCCCTGCCGGAGATACCCAATGGGGAGTGGCTATGCCCGCGCTGCACGGTGAGTTACAGCAGCACAAGGCCAGTATGATGAGGCAAAAGTGTAAGTCTTCTTGGCCAAATCGACTAAGCTTTCTAATGGTTCACCCTCCTGCTTTTCTTTGTCCTGTTTTGCCACAGTGTCCTCCAATCAAAGGGAGGGTACAGAGGATCCTCCACTGGCGCTGGGGTGAACCCCCTCCTCCGGTGCCTGTGCCCCCTGCCCCTGACGCTGACCCTCAGGCGCCCCCTCCCCCACCCATGAAAGGGCGTGCTGAGAGGGAGTTCTTTGTCAAGTTGACCGGACAGTCTTACTGGCACTGCACCTGGATCACAGAGTTACAGGTGAGGGGAGGGTCTGAAGGGCGGAGAGGAGATTGAGGGTTGGCAGTGGACTTCTGAGAGAAGGAGAATCTAATGGATCAAAATGGCTGAGGAAGAAGAGGCGGTTAGTTTGGGTTAATGTTGGATTTGTGTTGAGTCTGTGAGTCTGTGTCACCAAATTACTTTTTCTGCATTCATTACAGTTTCATTCAAGCTGTCCATCTTATTCTGTTCTTCCTGTTTACCCATTCCTGGACTCAGCTGGAGATCTTCCACTCAGTCATGTTCCGGAACTACCAGAGAAAGACAGACATGGATGAGCCCCCTAGTCTAGACTATGGGTCCGGTGGAGAGGAGGATGGGAAGAGCGAGAAGAGGCGAGCTAAAGACCCACAGTATGCTGCCCTGGAGGAGAAGTTCTACCGTTATGGGATCAAGTCTGAGTGGATGATGATACATCGCATCATCAACCACAGGTGAGTGTGTGTGTGTTTGTTTGTTTGTGTGTGTGCTCCTAGATCATGTTTCTTCAGCAATGCTCATTGATACTTGAGATGGTTTATTTGATTCATGTTCTCTTTGGCAAGTAAAGTTTCCATTAAGATGTGTATGTTGGGCAGTGTGGATAAGAAGGGGAATTACCACTACCTGGTCAAGTGGAGAGACCTGACCTATGATCAGTGCACCTGGGAGAGGGATGACTTGGAGATCCCAGAGTTCAACACCCACAAAGCCAACTACTGGAGGCACAGGTAATGAGTGGTGTGTTTATTTGTATAACTCCGTAGTAATGGTAAATGGACTGCATTTATATAGCGCTTTTATCCAAAGCGCTTTACAGTTACAGATGCCTCTCATTCACCCATTCACACACACACTCACACATCAATGGTGAAAGGCTGCCATGCAAGGTACCAATCAACTCATTGGGAGCAATTAGGGGTTAGGTGTCTTGCTCAGGGACACTTCGACATGCCCAGGGTGGGGGATCGAACCGGCAACTCTCTGACTGCCAGACAACCGCTCTTACCTCCTGAGCTGTGTCGCCCCATACTGTATGTGCTTTGGCAGATGAGGGAGGAGAAGGGTGAAGGAGTTTTGTTGGTTGTTGTTTTGTTGCCATTATATTTATGTCTTGATCGTTTTGTCCAGGTGTTATGTTCTCAAGCTTGGGTACTCACTGTGTGCTTGTGTTTCTTCCAACTATGATTGCAACCACTGAATAGTAGTGACCTGTGGATCCTTCATAACAACACTTTTAATGTATGTTGAAGGATGGTCTTCTTAAGGCTACACTGCATCAGAATGGATACTTCTTTCCTTCATTTTAATGTGCGAAATGGCAAGTGACTCCTGTAGAAGGAAGTTTAGCTGTGACAAAAACCAGCTAGAACTCAGGAGCCTTGGGACTCAGTTTCATGATGACTGGTTTAGTCTATTTATAGTGGTTGTAAGTGCACTAATCTGTGTACATTCTCTTTTGTCTGTTTGTATAGTAGCAGCTGTTTTTTCTGCTGTTCTTATTTTATTTTTTATTACCTGCCGATTCTCTATTACATAGATAAGCTTTTCTGTGCTTTGTTGTAGAGAGGAAGTGATGAAGGACGACCCAGACAAGCCGAGGAGGATGAGGAACTCGAGGAAGGAGGACAGTGATGAACCCCCAAGCTCTCCTGTAAATGATGTGAGTTTGTTAGCTTGTTCTTCTTGAGAAAAACCTCATTGGCCTGTTCTGTAAAGGACAACTATCATTAGTCTGGACTGAGAAGATCCAAGGTCTACATTACCTTAAACCAGGGCTGCCTAATCCTGTTCCTGGAGATCTACCGTCCTGTAGGTTATCATAACAACCCTAACAACCCATGCAATAGCTAGAGATCTCATTGTACTGAGTCAGGTGTGCCAAATTAGGGTTGAAATGAAAACCAACAGGATGGTAGATCCCCAGGAAAAGGATTGGACAGCCCTGCCTTTGTACACATGTTGTACACTGGTTGTACACATGTGCTACATGATTATGGTGCACTGCATATTTTTGCCCCTCTCATCTTCTGTTTCTGGTCATGCCCTCTTCACCTTCCTTTCTCCAGCCCACGGTCAAGTATGAGGAGCAGCCAGAGTTTGTGTCTGTGACAGGAGGGACGCTGCACCTCTACCAGCTGGAGGGACTTAACTGGCTGCGCTTCTCCTGGGCTCAGGGAACAGACACCATCTTGGCAGATGAGATGGGCCTGGGCAAGACTATCCAGACTATCGTCTTTCTCTATTCCCTCTTAAAGGAGGTAGGGGCTGGAGACCTGGTGCGACCACATCATCTGACTGGACTGAGCAGTAACAGCTGTGATGTACTGACAGATTAACTTCATTAATTGGAATATATTTGTGCCATAGAGACCCATTGCATTGACTGATTTTCAGACAAATTTACACAACACAGCAGTTATTAATACTCAGACTGCAACGTTTGATACTCAGCCACACTGATACAGCCTTGCGTGACTGATACTCAGTCGCTCGAAGCAACACACTTACATGTCATATTTTCTCACATTCTTCCCTCAGGGTCACACCAAGGGCCCGTTCCTGGTCAGCGCCCCGCTCTCCACCATTATTAACTGGGAGCGTGAGTTTGAGATGTGGGCACCTAACTTCTATGTGGTGACCTACACTGGGGACAAGGAGAGCCGGGCTATCATCCGTGAGAATGAACTGACCTTCGACGACTCAGCTGTCAAGGGTGGGAAGAAGGCCTTCAAGTTACGGGTGAGGAGAGGAGAGAGAAGGGAAGAAGATAAAAAAGAAAAGAAGAGGGGAAGGGAAGGAAGAGTGTAGAGAAAGAGGGAGGAGATGACTGTGGTCACTCCCATTTTATTGGTCATGTGACACTAAAATGTAACACCTTTATGGAATATTTGATCAAATTTATTGTTGTGCAAAACAATGTAGAAAGTATCATTTGTTAACCTCACGTTATTCTGTCATGTGCTGGCAGAATTTGCCGCTTCTATTTCTACCAGTGACCACTATCTTAATGTTTGTTCCCCTGAACCACCTCATCCCAACACCCATCACTGCTGTCATGTGTCCAGAGAGAGGCGCCAATTAAATTCCATGTGCTTCTGACCTCCTATGAGCTTGTGACCATTGATCAGACAGCCCTCAAGTCCATCGACTGGGCCTGCCTGGTGGTGGATGAGGCCCACCGCCTCAAGAACAACCAGTCAAAGGTACCTGTGTGTGTTTGCACATGTGTGTTTGTGTGTTGCTATATGTATTAGTGTGCTAATACCTGGAAAATTACCTTTGAGCTTTTTTATCTAATTGATGAAATTTTTTTCCTGGCAGTCATGATGGTGTTTTCTGGTAGAATTTGATGCTGTGGAATTTCGGATTGCATCTCTGCATCTACAAGCAAAGGCATTTCAGTCAGTTCAGTGCAAACACATGCATTGCAATATACTGTATAACCATATAATATAGTATTACTGTAGGACAATAGAGTGTTCAACATATACTAACATTAGGTGTCCGTCATGTGACATCAGCGTGTTTAATATTTTACATTCAGTTTAAAGCAGGCAGAATTCTTGGAACAATAATTAATGAAACATTGAGGTAACAATAGGTCAGCAGAGTCGGTCAACACATCTCAGATTCATGTTTCATTGCAATAACGTTAATGAATAATGCCTTTCAGTGAAGAGCATTCCAAGCTCTGTATATAGTATGAACGTCTCTGATGACATTTGGGTCTGCTATCATGTCATTGTGGCTAAGTTTTGTCTGTGCACCTATGTGGGACGGTATGTGTGTCTCACATCTCCCTCCTTTGCTTGCTCTATGTCAGTTCTTCAGGAGGCTGAATGACTACAAGATTGATCACAAGCTTCTGCTGACAGGCACTCCACTGCAGAACAACCTGGAGGAGCTCTTCCACCTGCTCAATTTCCTTACTCCCAACCGCTTCAAGTAGGCACCCTGAAAATGCGCACATGCACACACGCACACACACACACACACGCACACACATTCACGTACACACACAAACACACACACACATGCACACACTCAGACGCACACACACACACTCACACACACACATGCACACACTCACTCCCTCTGTTTTCCACTAGTAACCTGGAGGGCTTCCTTGAGGAGTTTGCTGACATCTCCAAGGAGGACCAGATCAAGAAGCTTCATGACCTGCTCGGCCCACACATGCTGAGAAGGCTGAAGGCCGACGTTTTCAAGAACATGCCATCCAAGACGGAGCTAATCGTCCGTGTGGAGCTCAGCCCTATGCAGAAGTGAGGAGGGGAGGGAGCAGGGTTTATGAAATGATGTGATGGAAGTCCTGCATCTCAATTTTTTACTCAATTGAGAATTGGTTTTGTGCAAGCGCGGACGATCTTAGTACTGTTCAACTTGCAGTAATAATTTGCCTCATGGGATAGCAGAGATGTACAAAGCTTGTGTCATTGACCATGGCTGAGAGGAACAGTATAGAGGTGAAGAGGTGCAGGTTTCTCAGAAGTGTAATGAATGTCAGGAGTTTTGGAGCTGGTGTTTCAAAAGATATAGATGAGCTGGAGGTGAGAACGCAGTCATCCCATTTGTTTCAGGCATTGTCTGAAAGATTGCCCTGGAGAAGTTTCATTACAGTATGAGTGTATTAACTGGACTCTCCCTCTGTCTGTCCAATCAGAAAATACTACAAGTTCATCCTGACTCGTAACTTTGAAGCACTAAACTCCAAGGGTGGGGGGAATCAGGTGTCCCTACTCAACATCATGATGGACCTGAAGAAGTGCTGTAACCACCCCTACCTTTTCCCTGTGGCTGCCATGGTAATTGCACTTACTTGTTTCCTGACAGCTCTGTGGCTGCTCTGGTGACAGCTTTAACTTTTTTTGCGTTTACCACTGGTGTAACTACCCTCAAGTGTTCCTGTTGCTTCCAGGAAACTTACTAAATATTTTCTAGCCACATAGGTTCTGTAGATACTGTTGGAGTATACATCTTTGAAAATAAAGACCCTACTGTAGCCTCCCAGTTCACTCTCTGTGATGTAGTAAAGTAGTTCTTCCAGCAAAATCATGAATGTTCTAATCATGATTAATCTAAACCTAATCAGTCGACAGGCTGCTGTTTTCTATTTATTTCTGCTATAAATTCTGTATTTATTCTATTGACGGCATCTAGCCATTTAGTGTATGGCAGACATAAGGTATTGAAAATGAGCAAATATGTGAATTTTATCAACTATTTAAAGTACTTTGAGTGAAATCTAAATTTTACAGGTATTTCTGATCAGCTTTAAAAGTCTACAGAAGCAAATCAGGCAACCTGCCTAAAAAAACATGACTGATGATGATGGGAGGTCACATCACATCAGATAGTGCCATCTGTCTTCTAGTACCAGACAGATCTCCACCTCCAAGGAGCCTGCTGAAAAGCTATGGATCACAACAGCACATGCTCAGTCAGGACTGTGGCATTGAAACCATTTAAAATAAAATCAATAGATGCTTTCCAGGAAACCATATAAAAATTGAGTAATGGATGGTGCAGGAGAAAGGCAGGAAGAGACCTCATTCATAAATATACCTCAGTTTCTCAGAGCTGCTGCCTTCCTGGTCCGACTCAAGCAACAGAGGTTGCTGTGTTAGAATGTGGCAAACCTCCTGACAAAGGTGTTTTTTGTTTTTCAATGAGCTGAACCTAGGATTTGTTACCTGTGCGTGGAGATGTGTGATTGCCTCCCAATAGCAGTCTATTTGACCTTCATATGGCCTGTCTTAGAGTATGCATCCCTGGTGTGGATAGGTCTTGTTATAAAGCAGAATGCTGGATCTGTCCTTGAACGGCCTATACCTGTTTCGGCTGCGTGTTTATTAGTGGCTTACTGGAGAACCTTGTTGCTGTTCTAATATTGCTGATGTACCACAGAATCTCTTGTCTTATTGAGTATTTTCTTCTCAAACCTGCCTCTTCCAGGTGTCCAAACAAAACTATATTCAAATATATTGGTTCTGAAGTCATTTCATGAGGTGAAAGATGACATGGATTCACAGACTCAATGCAGCATGGACGCCTTTCTCTTTTCTCCTTGCTTCTGTCCCAATCTAATGTATTTAGAATAGCTTCAGCAACTGTAGTCTACACCGCCAAGACTGTGTGCTCCTACAAGCTATGTGCTCCTACAAGCAAGCCTGCCATGTATTTGTCAGTGCTTTCAGAATGCTAACACTGACGCCAGTGTTATTTTGCCTGTGGTTATTGTTTGTGGTGTTTAGGAGGCGACTAAGACAGCTAGTGGAGCGTATGAGGGCACGGCTCTGACCAAGGCGTCAGGAAAGCTGCTGCTGTTACAGAAGATGCTGAGGAAGCTGAATGAGCAGGGTCATCGAGTGCTCGTCTTCTCCCAGGTAATGCGAAACTATTACTGCTGCAAAGTCATTTTGGCGTCCAAGGACGGTGCAGGTCTACTGTGAAGGCATGGATTTATGTGCTGGAGAATTGGGGTGCAGGTTATTAGTTGTGTTGATTGAGGGCTGAGTACGCAGAAGCTTCTGTTCAGCTTTGTATGTGAAATTCTGCTGAGATAAAGCAGTCACACCCCTCCACCCTGACCCATCACCCCCACCCCCCGCACCCACACACACACCTTTCCCTTCTTTCTGTCCTCAGATGACCAAGATGCTTGACCTTCTGGAGGACTTTCTGGATTTCGAAGGCTATAAGTATGAGCGCATCGATGGGGGGATCACGGGTGCCATGCGGCAGGAGGCCATTGACAGGTTCAATGGTGAGAGGCGTCATTTCCTCCCCCTCTGGATACAAGACATTGTGTTTGTTTCTGTGGCATTCGGCGATGTGCTATTTGTGCAAGCTTTCTTTCTGTGCATTTACATCTCTCACTTTCTCTCTCTCTCTCACTCACACTTTCAGCTCCTGGTGCATGTCAGTTTTGTTTCCTGTTGTCCACACGGGCAGGAGGTCTGGGCATTAATCTGGCTACTGCTGACACGGTCATCATTTTTGACTCAGACTGGAATCCCCATAATGACATTCAGGTATTCTTCCCATCTGTCTGCCTATACCTGTCACTCAACCCTTACAGTGACACAAAGTACTTCTTCCATTTCACATTTAATTGGACCATTAGTTCATGCCACATTTGTTGCCCCTTTGACTTGTTCACTTCCCCTCTTCTTCTGTTATATCTCTCCTTCCCCATTTCCCTTTCTCCTGTTTTCTTGCAGGCCTTCAGTCGCGCCCACCGCATCGGCCAGGCCAACAAGGTGATGATCTATCGCTTTGTGACTCGAGCTTCAGTGGAGGAGCGGGTCACCCAGGTGGCCAAGCGAAAGATGATGCTGACGCACCTGGTGGTGCGGCCCGGGCTGGGGTCTAAAGCCGGGTCCATGTCCAAACAGGAGCTGGATGACATCCTCAAGTTTGGCACTGAAGAGCTCTTCAAGGATGAGATTGAGTGTAAGCGAGGCTGGAATGTGAAGTGAGGAAGGTTTGGAAGCAAAGGGGGCAAGGAGGAGGGGCCCAGACATGAAAGTGGAGGGGTTTGGGAAATGAAGGAGTGGTTATAGGTAGGGGAATGTAGGTATTGGAGTTAGACAATGAGATAGTTGGGATGAGGGGAAGAGGGACAACTGGTTACGGAGAGGGGGAGATAAGGAACAGGAGTTATGGAGAAGGGGAGAGCAATAGTCAGGGTTATGGAGATGAAAGAATGATTAGGGAGGTGGAGAAAATAACGGGCTGAGTACAGGAGAGTGGAATGATCAGGGAAGAAGAGGATTTGAGGTTTTAAGGTAAGAATATGCATAGGACACCTGGCAGAGAGGAGAGTGAGGGCAAAGCATGGAGTTACTAGTTTCTTTTTCTTATAGAGTTAACAGAGCACACTGTGATCATTCAGCCATGAGCAGCATATGTTTGTAAAAGCCCTAACTCTGTTCTTACTGGGTGTCCCTGTTGTCGTTTGTATCCTTGTTGTCTGTCACCCTGTCCCACTGTCCTCTCTCTGCCCCTGCCCAGCGGGGGAAAATAAGGACGAGGACAGCAGCGTGATACATTATGACAGCACAGCCATCGAGAGACTGCTGGACCGTAGCCAGGATGCCACGGACGACTCAGACATGCAGAACATGAACGAGTACCTGAGTTCCTTCAAGGTGGCCCGGTACATGGTGCGGGAGGAGGACAAGGTGGGTGAGATTGAGAATATGTCAAAATGGAGGAAGGAGAAGGGCACCAGGGAGAGAGAAGTCGAGCGCCTGTGCTCATTTAGTGTTACCTAGAGAGAGAAAGACTGATGGTTGATTGAAGGAGGTAGCCAAGTTAAAGGAATGGCACAAGATGTGGCCCAGTTATACCGAAGGACAAAGGGACAAAGGCAAGTACTTCCAAGCCATATGAGTAAGAACATGATATGTCTACAGTATATATATATATATATATATATATGTATGTATGTATATATATATATATATATATATATATATATATATATATATATATATATATATATATAGATATATATAGATATATAATTGGCCATTAATTTGTTTGACACAATAACTATATAATTAATATTTAAGATCGCATAATTTTAAAGGCTCTGTATAAGCTCTCTGTCCTGCGTCTGTGTCTGTGTGTGTATGTGTGGGTGTGTTTGCGTGTATGCGTATGTCTGTAGATTGAGGAGGTTGAGAGGGAGATCATTAAGCAGGAGGAGAACGTGGACCCAGATTACTGGGAGAAGCTGCTGAGGCACCACTACGAGCAGCAGCAGGAGGACCTGGCCCGCAACCTGGGCAAGGGCAAGAGGGTCCGCAAGCAGGTCAACTACAACGATGCTGCACAGGAGGACCAAGGTACACACACCTGAGAGACAAAGACAGCAGGATGTGGAGCAAGAGGGAGAGGTTAGGAAAACATAGGCGGAGGGACTGGTGGAGGAGACATGGAGGGGAAGAGAAGGAGGAGGGGTGAAGAGAAAAGGAAGGAAGTAATAAGAAAGAGGGATATGAGTAAGATAGAGGTGGAAATAGAGGAAGAGGATTACAAGGAGAAAGACAGACAGTGTCTCAGGGTCTGGAGTGCAGAAGGGCATCCTCCTGGATTTTTCAATGAAGGCATTGCACCACAGTAAAGGTGCAGTGCAGAACAGGTGAGCATCTGCAGATCGGAAACCGGGGCAGACCATCTCCTTTTACATTACCGTTGCCGTTTTTTCTTCCTGTATGAGCCATAGGCATTGTGTTTGTAATGGCAATAGGTAAAGCACTGTCTGAATTTGCATTGTCCCATTTGTGTTTTTGTGTGTATTTTTCTCTCTCATTTTCTCTTATGAAATGGTTTCAACCATCTCACAGACTCCAGCTTTTATTCTGCAGTATTTCCCAAAAGCATAATTAGTTGTGAATAACACACTAAATTGTTTATTTGATAAGAGGCTTTGTGGTAGCAGTTTGAAAGTGTTGCAATCTGTCCTTTATCAGATGCTTTTCAGTTCAGTGTTGAGTGTATAATTTCTTCATAATTCTCCTCTGTTTTGTATTTCGAAGAGCAGGAGACAGTCTCCCCTAAAACAGAATCTGTATGTATTACGTTCTTCCCAGGTACACCTATATATTTATGACAGGGTCTTTTAAAAATAAGATCAATTAGCCCTGTCTTTCTACATCCATGTTTTTTCAAAATGTTTGTAATAGCACCAGCCAGGTAATCACACTATGCATCAAACACATGTCTCAATTTTTTGACTTACTTTGGGTCAAAATAATAATCTTAAATCTTTAGATTTAGAAAAGTAACTGTGAGGGAGGCTTGTGTCTTGTAATCTGTGACTCTTTCCTGTGCAAGTGAAAATTTGTACCAACTTTCTCCTCTGACTTTGTCTTCTTTTTTCCCCTTGTTCTTCATATTTAATTTGAATGTACTGTTATTTGTGCCATTCCATTGTTATTTCAGTAGGCTGGAGATAATTTGTTTTTAAAACGAACTGTTTTGTAGAGCAGTTCCAATTGCCTAGCTGAGAGCAGTGTAGCTGATGGGCCTAGCCTATTGACGGTACACCATGTGCTGTTTCAGAGTGGCATGCTGATATTTCAGATAACCAGTCCGAGTATTCAGTGGGCTCCGAGGAGGAAGATGAGGATTTCGATGATAGGCCAGAAGGTATGTCCGTCTGTCTGTCTGCAAAGCCACTGCTCTGCTATATTGAGGAAAAACCTCAGTATATTGCTTAGTCATGTTTTACAGACTAATGGCAATTTATTCCCCTGCCAAAAGTCTTGTAAACATGGATTTGGCTTGGGAATAAAAAAAAAAAAGAGACGGAGATGCTTGGCCTTTTTACTGTAATTCCCATCACTTAAACAATGGCAAGAGTACAAAATAGAACATTACAGGCGTAACCAATGTGCATGTTGGACACGGTGATGTGATGGACCTGCTCTCTGTTTTTCTCAGGCCGCAGGCAGTCACGGCGCCAGCTAAGGAATGAGAAGGACAAGCCACTGCCCCCCCTGCTGGCCAGGGTGGGGGGTAACATTGAGGTAAATGCTAGTATAAGCATTGCTACTTGTTCAAGGTTAATTAAATGTCCTTACAGTCTCATTAAGATAAATTAAAATTTTATTTCTCTATCTGTGACTTCCTTCTCACTCCAGGTCTTGGGCTTTAACACTCGTCAGCGAAAGGCCTTCCTGAATGCAGTGATGCGATGGGGCATGCCTGCCCAAGATGCATTCTCCTGCCAGTGGCTCGTCCGGGATCTACGGGGCAAGACGGAGAAAGAGTTCAAGTAAGGCGGTAGAGAGTTGAGGGCAATAGGAGAGATGAGGGAGGGTTGGGGTGGGGGCGAGAGAGAGGAGGGACGAGATGAAGTGATGATCATGTCTGTAGCACTGCTACTGCCGTTCTTCTGCTATCGCAAAGCTGTATGGACTATGCTGTCTTACTGTTTCTACTATTCTCATACAGACCATAATAATTTGTGCACAATCTTTTATTACAGGCTTATAATTATGTCTTTTCTGCTCTTCTATTCCATCCCTCAAACCTGTTCCCATTCCTCTTCCTTCTTTCTGTTACTCCTGTCTCTTCATTGTCATTCTCTGACTCTCTTAATCTCTCTCTCTCTCTCTCTCTCTCTCAGGGCATACGTCTCTCTCTTCATGCGACACCTGTGTGAGCCAGTAGCAGACGGCTCTGAGACGTTTGCGGACGGGGTGCCGAGAGAAGGGCTGTGCCGGCAGCCGGTGCTCACCAGGATCGGGGTCATGTCTCTGGTCAAAAAGAAGGTCAGCGTTCAGAGGTCACCAAGGAAGGGGTAGGAAGTGGCAGAAAAGCAGGTGATACCAATAGGTAAAGTTAGCAAAGAGGAAAACGTGCACAGTGCATCCATGCAGAAATCCTGAGGTAAATGTCTGGAGTAATGTTGAGATAAACTGCTCCAGAAAATTTTCTCAAGATTTCCACATGGATGCACTGTGCACATATTCTTCATTGATACGCCTGGGATCCAATGAGTACCCTTGTTTCACTTTTTACATTAATTTTTTTTTTTTTTTTACAAAAGTCATTCAATGAAGCAAAGTAACATTCCAGATTTTCTCTAGGTAATATTAGCAGTTGATGGATAAGGGTTGTAAACATTTCCCTCCAAAAACTACAAATAGATAAATATGTCAGAATAGAGCAATGCCATTAATGCCTGAAGTCTACAAAATAATTTGTTTCTGTCTGGTTTTCCATAACTGGTTGCGTCAAATGGTTTTGAGAATGTTGTGCACTGAAAAGTGACGAAAAATGATAGCAGCAATTTATTTTCATTTTGAAGAAGGTAGAGTCACAAACATCTGTTATACATTCATTCCATAAATTCATCGAATGCAAGGTACAGTTGAGTTACACAACCTTTTTGCTGTACTCTGTCTTTGGATTCCTCTCCATGTGCTTGCCTTGCATGAAACTGTGGTGATGTTTGTCCAGGTCCAGGAGTTTGAGCACATCAATGGGAAGTGGAGCATACCAGAGCTGAAACCGGAGGTCAGCGCCGACTCCAAGAAATCATCCCGTGCCTCCTCCCCTGTCAAAACTGCCACACCAACCCCAGAACCCAGCTGCAACAACACCCCCTGCACCTCTAAACCAGGTTCGGCACTGTCCATTCGTACTCACATACTGCACAGCAACTTATCTCCAGCAGGGGGCGCTCAGGCACTTCTAATGCTACCTGATATTTTACAATTAATGCACTGCTTAGTCAGACACCCACACACTGCTAATACACACGAGGTATGGCTCACTTCTCTTCTGGCCTGGAGAAATGACTCATAGCTTGCTTTAAATTTGCAGTGCTGTCGTCATTCGGATGCAATGCTGCAGAAACGTTGTGATTACATGAGAATAACACTCCTTTGAGGAAGTCTGACGAAGTCAAGCACCTGGCATGGTGACCCACCGTTTGTCTTTTTCTGTGTCAACAGCCACCCCATCTCCCCCTGACAAGCTGGAGAAGAATGACAAAGAGGCAGAGAAGGAGGAGGGCGACAGTCAGCTAGGGCCCGAGAAGGAAACAGAGAAAGACATAGAGAAAGAGAATGAGAGCAGTGACACCACGGACCCAGTGGATGTAAGAGCTCAGGTCCACCTGATGTGAAACTACAGGGGGTCCTGCCCCCTGTGTGCCTGGCACCTGGGGCCATGGGCTTGGAGGGGCACAATATCAGTTTAGTCAGCGTATTAAAAAATGGCAGGCACTCAGACACAAATCAGCATTTGTCCTTAACTGTGACTGACAATTAAAAATGACTTTGTTTTTCAAAGTTAAGGAAAAATGTTGATTGAATACAGGTCACTGTTTATGTTGTAATATAATAATGTTTAAGTATTATGTAGTATTCCTGAAGGTAATGTATTACTTTGATGTGGGTAAATCTGATGACCACGCATCTGTTAAAGTCTGAGAATGTAATTATAAATAATGACGTCATTTATCAAGACAGTCACTGCAATTGATAATTTAGCATTCCATTTTAGTCCTCTGTGCTTTATTTGTGCAACTGTCTCTCCCTTCAGCCTCCAATCACGTGTAAGGAAGCATCACAGGATGAACCTCCCAGGGAGAAGGCAGACTCAGAAGAGGGAGTCAAGCCCGAGGAGGAGCCGAAAGGTGCACCTGACCTGCCGGCAGCCCCGTCTGAGGAGAAGAAGGTAGAGGAGGAGAACACAGAGCAAGAGCCCAGCGCTGAGCCAACACAGTCTCTACCTCCCACAGCACCCCCTTCTGTTAAAGATGAGAAACAAGGTACTCTGACTCATACTTTTCACAATAGCATCCACAGTCAACTCAGCTGTTTTTGTACATGCAGTACAAACTCAGAGTTTAATTCAGGATGACGTAATTCTCACTAGCTTCCTTCATGTTTTTTTCCAAAGTTTCAGCCTCTTCCTGTGTTGAAGTTAAAACGCAACAACCCGTAAATTTGTGATTCTAAACTTACGATATGTAGATCCATCCTGCTGCAACATCCTCTACCCGAGTTAATCTATTGACTCCCTCCCGAGGTGATCAATTGTGTGTCCCCCAATGGAACTTCCAGATGAAAAGCCGCAATTTCCTCCACATAGCCCAGCTATGCAGTGGGATACATACCAAGATGTCCCTCATCATACTCATTTTGCTGAGAAATTTAATTTGTTTATTCATGGTATATTATGAAGGATATCAGTTGCCAGCCCTCATTACGAGGCAAAGCATGGAGAACTTGCTCTTGCTATTGCAGAGGCAGAGAAAGCAGAGGAGGAGAAATCGGAGGAAGCCATCACCCCCTTGCAAAGGACGGACAGCAAAGACAGGTTGGAAAGCCAACCTCCTGAGGTTATGAAAGGTGAATAATGGTACAATTCACTCTTTTATTCTGTTATCTAGGGCTTAAGTACAAAAAAACATTTTTCAATATAAACTTCAGTATCTCAGTCTCATTTTATTATTAAAGGAAATTTTAAATCATAAGGTAATGGAAGGGCAGCATGATTAATTAGACAGCATAATTAATTAGACTGAATGTAAAGTTCACCTGTTTAATGTCAAAATCAAACAGGGCTTAAGCAGAGCATAGCTGTGGTGATCAAGTATACAGCTTGCGCTATATGTGTCCCGCAGGTGCAGAGGAACAGAAAGGAGAAAAGGATGCTGGGAAGGACGGCAAGGGCCCGAAGGAGGAAGTTGTCAGGGGCAGCGGAAAGAGTGAGCGGCCACGGTTCATGTTCAACATCGCAGACGGGGGCTTCACCGGTATGTCAGCCCAGTCATGCCAATGCATGCCTCTGCTCACCTCCCTCTCTCCACAGGGCTCTCCCAGCCCTGGGGTTATAGAGGTTCAGGAAGCACACAGCTGTACTTCATCCTGCTCATTGGGCTTTCTCTTCATTACCGTAAATTGTAGAATATAGGTTGTGCATACCTTTGATCAACTACCCTTCTGCTGAGGTGGGACTTTCAATGCAACAGCCATTTGCAGTTCTCATGTGCAAATTACTGAGTGTTAGTTTAAATGTCCACATATGTGTTTGGACACTACATGGATTGCAGGGTTTTTTTGCTATTCTAATGAGCTAATGTACTCCATCTTAGAATACAGCAGTGCGTAACTAAGAACATAGGCCTTTGTCCCACAATACACCATTTCCTAAATGTCTGCAATCCTCTGGCTTTGTTCACATATCATTTGAATAATGATAGCTAATATGCAATGGAAATATGATATACGATATACAACATTGTTTCAATGTTGGCTGAATGTTGTGTCTGCCTGCCCACAGAGCTACACACACTCTGGCAGAACGAGGAGCGGGCAGCCATCTCCTCAGGAAAGATGAATGAGATCTGGCATCGGCGGCATGACTTCTGGCTGCTTGCAGGCATCGTGCTGTATCCTTGATAACCATCGCTGAGGAGCAGCTCTCTGTGTACCAGTGTCTGTGATGTATTTCTTCAGTGAGAGATAACGTTATACTTTTCCTTTATCTCAGCACAGATGCTTGTCCACACCTACTCTTCGAACCCAATAGCCTTTCTCACCATGTGACCATCTGCAGTTACAGGGTTGTTATATTGAGAGGAGGGGATTATATTTTCTATTTTACTTTTTTCTGTAGCTGATTTATCTGCAGACACAAAGCTGCAGAACTGATGAGCTTTGAGGAATAGCCTGAGGAGATTAAAATGAAAAAGAGAAAGTTAATTAGATCATATATCACCTTGGAATTCATTTTAGGTCCTTTGGTCATTGACCTCTTCTGTGACATCATTAGCTACAGCTATGACTGTGTGTAATGCTTGGAAATGCTGTACTGTGTCCTTACCTAGTTCCAATTGTATTTTGGAAAAGCCCCTATTTCCTTTAACCTCCTTCTCCTTCCCATTACCCTCTCCCTTATACCACCCTTCCGCACCTTCATTTCCTCATTCTCCCAAAACATCTGTTTGTTCCCTGCGCCGCTTTTCCCTAACTCTCCTGAAGTCACGGGTACGCGCGGTGGCAGGACATCCAGAATGATCCACAGTTTGCCATCGTCAATGAACCTTTCAAAACTCAGGCCAACAAGGGCAACTTCCTGGAGATGAAGAACAAGTTCCTTGCTCGCCGTTTCAAGGTGAAAATATGAATCAAAACAAGGGGGGAATGAGAGAGCGAAAGAGAGAGAGAGAGAGAGAGAGAGAGAGGGAGAGAGAGAGGGTCTATGATTTCCATGTACTCAGCACTTAGCTGAAGTAATTTAACACTATGTCAACAAGCTAATGGAACCGGAGGGACAGTCCCTCCAGTAGTTGTTTGTGTGGTCATTTGTCAGTGACTATGCCAAAACCAGTGCATGTCAGGGTGAGAAATATTGAATGTTGGTGCTGATGGCTGCATTTACTAAATACTCTTCCTGTTATTGCCTGTTTCACGTTTCACATCCTGTTCTCTACATCCTCATTCCTTTCTCTTGCCTATCCCTCTCTTCTCTTTTTCATTCCTGCGCTTTTGTGTGTGTGTGTGTGTGTGTGTGTGTGTGTGTTTTAATGATGAAAGCAGGATTATGGACTAACATTTTATTTGCAAGGTCCATTTAGTCACTCTTGAGCTGCAGTTGAAGTCGTTTGTGGTTGGTTTTGAACATCACAAACACTTGCCAGTGAGTGTTTCAGTTGGCAGAGTATTCCCTGCTTCATCATGGCTGAGGAATGACTCTGATTGGTGGCATGCCTGTGGTCTGCCTGTGGGCAGCCCTCCATGCCAAAGGCTCCACAGTCCAGCTGGCGGGCTAAAGAGTGGAAATAAGTGAACGGAGTCCGCACACATTTGAGTGGATGTGCATGTTAGTCTGTACCCTCCAGAACTTGCTGCGTTGCAGAAATAGACCTGTGACTGGTCAATCCCAATTGGGTTAATAAAGGGAAGTGGCATATACATTTGTTTAAAAAATGATGCAAATGTCAATTAGTATTATGAAGAAAGAACACCATCACAATAATTATTCAAAATGTTGTCCCTTTTGTCAATTTAAAGTATCTTCTCTGTATAAAATAATGTGTGCTTCCCTTTATTTTTGTAGAAATCACCTTGATCCCCTGTTACTGCAGATTTATTAATTTATTTATTATTAGGAGTTAATGGAGATTTGCACTGAAGAAAAAGTATTAATGAAAACGTTTTGTCCTAAAATGAACATAGTTGTAGTCATTGTGCAAAATGACCAAATCTAGATGAATCAAGGTATATTTTGTCCTGTTAAAATATATTTTAGCACACCTGCATTCGGTCCTATGGATTTAGACAAGATTGAGTTTGCAGTGGTTACTCACATAAGGAGGAAGGGGAGACAAACAACATTTTTTTGGGTTTTGCTTCATTGTACACAATGTAGATTTCACCAGTTTTTGTCTTTCTCTTTCCCACCTTTCATCTCAAACCACCCCTCCATCCCTCCATCTCTAACCACTCTACTCCCTGTTTCTTTTGTGCCCCTCCCTACCTCCTTCTCTGTCTCCTGTTCCTTTGTTTTTGTTTCTGTCTCTCTCCCCCTCTTCTGGGGCCTCCTCCTTTCATCTCCTCCTGTCATGGTGCCCCGGCAGCTATTGGAGCAGGCCCTGGTGATCGAGGAGCAGCTGCGCCGGGCAGCGTACCTGAACATGACTCAGGACCCCAGCCACCCCGCCATGGCCCTCAACGCGCGATTCGCTGAGGTGGAGTGCCTCGCTGAGTCCCACCAGCACCTGAGCAAGGAGTCGCTGGCCGGGAACAAGCCCGCTAACGCAGTGCTGCACAAAGGTGAGGGGCTGTGTGTGTGTGTGTCTGCGTGTGCATGTGTGTGCGTGTGTGTGTGTGTTTGTGTGTGCTTGTGTGCTGTGTTTGCGTGTGTGTGTGTGTGTGTGTGTGTGCTTGTGTGCATGTGTGTGTGTGCGTGTGTGTGTGTGTGTGTGTTTTGTGTGTGTGCGTGTTTGAGTGTTTGCATTTGTGAGTGTGTGCGTGTATGCGTGGGTGTGTGTACGCGTGCATGTGTGTGTGTGCGCGTGTGTGTGTACATGCGTGCGTGTGCATGTGTGTGTGTGTGTGTGTGTGCATGCATGGGTGTGCATATGTGATTGTGTGCGTGTGTGTGCATGCATGGCTGTGCATGTGTGGGTGCGTGTGTGTACATGCATGGGTGTGCATACGTATGTGTGTGTGTGTGCGCATATGTAGAAATGGGAACAGTGTTGTGAGGGACCCTAGATTAAGTTCTGTCATATTCTTTTATGAGTTTCTAAATCTAAATTTGCATCCACTTGGGCTGAATTCCATGCTTCTCCTCTGCTAGGCCCAGATATTTCCCAATTTCAGAGTTACAAAATTAATGTTTCAAGTTCAAACTGTCGTGTTTTTTTTTAGCATTTTTGTTTTAAAGCTGCATATTGCACAATAATTTAGCCTTTTTTACTTTAGTTTTATCCAGTGCAGATAACCCAAAACTCACTGGGGAATGCCTGTGGCGCCTGACCACCGCGTGCTACAGAAGGCCTCTCTCTCTAGCATCTGATTGGCCGTTGTAATTGCAGTGCTGAACCAGTTGGAGGAGCTGCTGAGCGACATGAAGGCAGATGTGACGCGGCTGCCTGCTACCCTTTCTCGAGTCCCGCCCATCGCCGCCCGGCTGCAGATGTCTGAGAGGAGCATACTGAGCAGACTGGCCAACAAGGGCACAGAGACGCACACCCCCCCGGTAAACACACACACACTCACACACACGCGAGCTCGCAACATCAGATAACCAGAATACCAAGCGACCGCACGCACATGCACACACACATACGCACATAACTCGCACCACTCCCTCACACATGTGCACTCTTTATTACTCACACTTAAAGCACTCAGGTTTTCCAGCTCATAGCATATTCATTGTATTACACGCGCTAGACACACATACGCCACTCACTGTGGACGCATGAAATCTCCACAGTGCCCTGTGTATGCGCTGTAAACAGAACTCATCACAACAGAGCAAAGGATGAGATATACTCACTCCCTAAACACAGGTCAACAAAGCATTAAGACAATAATCTGTACATTTAGTGCACAGCGGTCAATAAAATGATAGCTATAACTTTTATGCACACGCTGGTCAGCAGAAGTCTTATAAAATTATATTTTCTTTTTGTCTTTCTATAGCCAATTCCCCCAGGTCCTTATGCCACACCGCAAAATTTTGGGGCACCCTTTACCCCTGCCCCCACAGGAACCTTACATCTGGGCGGGGCAAATTACAGTCAGATGCCCCCTGGGTCTTTCATATCAGGTAAGTGGCAGAGTCCATCCACACAAGAAGCTTTCCAAAGTCTACTGAAGAATTTACTAATGTGGTTTTATGGCAGACAGACACAAACGCACAGTTAACTCGTAGTTTTGTCCAGGGTTAGGAATGCTTCAGTCGGCTGAGAAAGGTAACCTCTCATCTTGCACCAGAAAGCCCCTCTTGTCTCCCTGTTAGCTGCACATGAAGTGTGTTACTCGGACTCATGTCTGTGTGAGCCTGGCTTGTGAAGTGCAGTGGGATTAGAAGAGGCAGCTGGCATCACATCTTTTAGAGGAGAGCTCATGCTTGTCAGCGGTGATAACATATAGGCATATGGGCATTCCATATTGGGGAGACAAATGGGAAAAGCATTCAAAAGTAAAATGCAGTTTTTCAGCAATAAGAGTTTTAAGATATACAAAATATTTTTGGAGTGATCAAATGGACCCTTGCTATAAGACACCCTTGGTGTAATAATATTCTCAAATAATAATTTGAAGATGTTATGCATTTTCTCAGGTGTGTAATGATTCATTTTCTAGATTCATTAAATACACAGCCAATTACATGCGATAGCATCCACTCAGTAAACTCTCAAAACTAGTACCTTGAACATTGTTAAATTATATTTTACTTTCATTTAGTTTCAAGTTATAATTTATTGCAGACATAATTATTAGAATTTTGTCACAGATTAGCATACTGCAGACTTTTTGGTTTAGTCTAGTCTAGTTTTTACTAGATTCTTAAACTTTTAAAGAAAAGAAAATACTTGTTTTATCAGATGGAACTGTTAAGTAGTTCCAGCCATATTCATTAGTAATTCTTCAGAGAAAAACTTTGGAAAATCTGATCCATGATATGCATGTATGTACAGTATTTGCGCATCTGTTTCTTCCGACTGGTGTACCATCACTCAGAATGGTGATGGTCCAGCTATTGATGGCCATAATGTCAGCCACTGAGTAGAGACTTGGTGCAGAGGGTACCACCAAGCTGTTCACAAATAAATTTGGACAAATGAAATCGGTAGCACTCCCAAGTGTTTTGATGTCTCATAAAAATCGATCTCTTCTGTCCTTGAGCTACAAAAACAATGGTGTGGGTATAACTGTTGGCTTGATCAGGAAGTACTGAGATGATGTGGATATCTGTGTGCAGTTACTTAGGTGCTGAACTTTGGGTCTAAGAAATGTTTATCTAAATACTGATGTTGTACCCTTTAGCACTTGACTTGCCCCACATCCAGTTCATTGGTTACAGAGCCTGTGTCGTAGTTTTTAGGTGACTAGAATCATGTGATTGGCTATCCTAAAGAACTTCCCAGTTTTCAGTTTCACAGAACTGGGAATCTCCAGGTGATTGCTGTCTACAAAATGTAGTCCTTCCACCTGGCCTGATGACAACTGTTCCCTGTGAAATGCTGGTAACTGCTGAAATGAAGGACACGCTTGAGAAAAATGAGGGATATATAGTGTAATGAAAAGCAGGTGATTCTACAAATGTAAGAAATTAACATCCCATCACATGCAAGATTGTGTATAGAAATGCTGGGCAGACTCAGTTGTTAGTTATTTTGGCTACCATGGCTAGCAGAAGAGATCTCATTGACTTTGAAAGAGGGGTGGTTGCTGGGCCACATTTAGTAAGAGCTTCAGTGACAAAAGCTGCTGAAACTGCTGATGTTTCTAGGAACAGTGATGTTGTCATTGAAGTTGAGGGAAAGACACTGGCTTGGACCAGCTGTGGTTGAAAGTGCAAGCTCTTTGACCCTCATGTCCGTGCGTTGGTTTGAGATGCGGACGAGCAACAGCTGAATCAGTCAACCACAAATATCAGGGCTTTGTTTATTTTGGCAGTTGCTTGTACATCTATTGTACATGTCCTTTCTGTGAAATTGCCCTTTCCCTTATAGTCCTATTAGTCTAAGCCATTCTGGTATAAAAATGTGCTGAAACGTGTGATTCTGACTTCAAATGGTACTTGAGGAATGAAGTTTAAAGCGCCTAAAAGTCCCACTTAGTTGCTCGGAGAATGTGATTGATTTGAAGCATACGGTTCTCTTTGGTTTTGTTTTGTGTTGTTTTTCAAACCCGAGTTGTGTCATTAAACAAGTTCATTTAGTCTAACGTTGCCAAATTGCATGAAATTGTCTAGCTTAGTCTTACCATTTGGGGATGCCGGCTGCTTCTGTTTTGGAAAAATAAACCATCCTTACATATTAGGGATCGTTTTGACTCTCTCTCATTTAATTAAGCTTTATTGATTTAGGATTGCTGTGTAATGATCTTCATCATGACTTTGAATTGGTGCCTTACTGACTTGCTGAGGTTGCCTTCTCAGTCATGGTTCCGATGTTCATCCGGTGGTGTCACGGCAAGTACTTCTGTAAAAAAATATGCTCTCAGTCTATTCATGTAAAAATCTTTTCTTTTTTAAGCATTCTGTGTGAAAACTGGACAGTTTAAATGTGTTTGCGGACTGAATCACAATGGCCTTTCAGTATCGTGCATTGTTGAAAGAGGGCTTCTGAAGCTGTCACCACATCACTGCTCTCATATGAAGCTTCCAGCAGCTTTAACAACACCGGCATCACAGGATGGTTGTAGAACAGCATGTGTGAGTGGATGCAAAATAAATTACTTTTGATGGAAGATCACCATTTATTCAGAAGCAAAAATAAATGTAACCATGACTACTTTGGTGTTTTTGTTTTAATTCAGTTTTTTTTTTTTTTGTGGGGGGGGGGGGGGGGGGGTCCATTTAGAATTATGTCATCTTCCAGTCAGGCATTAATATTGTTCCTTCACGGTAAACATTAATGAGACAGTAAAGATGATGGGTGCCTGGAAGCTTTGTTTGGAATTTTTTCCTGACTGTGATACAGCTCACTTAGTAGTGTAACTTGCTGTGAACCATGGCACTTTAAAATGGGTATTGCAGACGTGCTAAAGTCATGACTCATTCACATCAGTTGTTCTTAATTTAGAAGGTTTTTGAGGTTCTTGGTGCAGTGGAACAAACAAGCATGTTTTAGTCTGCATTCTGTCAGTCATGTGTTTACGTTTCTGTTTTAAATTTGTTAGATGTGTGTGTACCAGATGCATGATTTGTTGTAGATGTGAGAATAATTTATGATTGTTAACATAGAAAGTTCCACAAGACTAGCAGTGTAACAGCAGTCCTTTCACATGAGTTCAATTGTGATAAATGTAATTCTAGAGCTGGAACACATGTTAAATTGTTTTGTGTTCTGATAATTGAATTGTATAAAACTGTATTGTTTGTAATGCTACTCCTTGCAATACTAATGAACACTTAGTTCAGACACTTTGCACTGAAAATTGGCAAAGAGAATAGTGTACACTAAGATGAATGTTTAAACCCTGGATTGCTTTTTTCATGTTGCCAAGAGTTAATTGTCCCTCCAGTCTGCAACCAACAAATCTCCTGGTCTCTCTGGATTTAGAGTTTGACTGAACTGTGCGGAGCTGGGCACGGTAAACTCTTTTTGGCCAAAAAAAAAAAGAAAAACTGGAATGAGGACAGTTTTCATGATTGTGACTGGCCACCCCCCTTTTTAAAATGCAGCCAACCATGGAGAGAAAACAGCTCGGTGAACACATCGGCCTTGATTGTGTGGCCTTGCGACCCTGCTTCTGAGTCCCATCAACTCAGAAAACAGATCCCAGGCGGACTGTCACCCTTTAACCTACATTCCTAAAAACCAACCAAAAATAACATCACTAGATCATGTGAATGTTGTTTTCTTTCCTTTTTTTCACCGTTGAGCTTCTCTTGCTGTCCTGTGTTGAAACATATTTACCACATTGCTGACCTGAGCAAATCCTGATTCTCAGATCAGTCTGTTTTTCTTTTGAATGTGCTGCAATGTGACACATCAGAATTCTTTAAAGGCCAAACATGCTTGGGGCACTTTGCCTCAGACTTTGAAGGAAGAGTGACTTGTTTTCATTGCTGATTATTGATGAAGTGGAAAAAAAGATTGCAGTTGCTTTTTGGAGTGGAGCACCAGACACTCTCCCAATTTAATGTTTTTCACAACAAACCTTATAAAGCCAGCCTGCCTCCACCACCCCATGCAGCCATTTTGTTGTTGTTGCTAAATGCTGCTGAATGCTACGAAATGTTGACGGTTTGTTGCCGCCGTGCGCCTGCTCCCTCCCCCAGTGTCTACAGTGTGCCACTTGTGTGCCCCACAGAAGCCGGCTCCTGCCTGAAGACCAAGGAGCATGATATCCTGCAGCGCCAACGTGTGGTGGACCTGTGGAAGGACGGAAAGTCGGAGGGCGCCATTGGGCAAGAGCTGCGGATGCCCAAGTCCACTGTGCACAGCATTATTGTAAAGTACCGCCTCAGCAATACAGTGGAGAACCTGCCTCGCAATGGCCGGCCAAAAAAGCCCTGAGACCCAGAGTCAGAGAGAAAAGGGAGAAGAGAGGGGGTGGCCAAAAGCCCAAACTGAGGACAAACAACAATCTCTGAGACTGAATGAAAGAGAGGACAAAGAATACACACCAAGCCAGAGGAGTGGGGTTAAAAAGGGGGACAGACGTCACCATCTAGTCTGAGGGTGAAATAGAAGGAAAGACATCCTGAAATATTACAGAGGGAGAGAGTGAGAGCAAAAGGGAGAAAGAAAGAACCGAATATCCGAGAGAAAGATAAGAGATTGCAGGTTCAATGTAGAGAGCGAGAGTGAAGCTATGAAATAAGAGGTGGAGTACAGAGAACACTGTGATGGTCCCAAAATGAACCTAAAAAGAGGGGGATACAGATGAACTTTTCCCGAGGTAGAGAAAGGAGGAGTCTGGATGTTTCTGTGCTGACCCCTGTTTCTCTCTCCCAGTACCACCTCAGGAAACATTACTTTTCATCTCCCCTCTCCTTCACTGATGTGAAACCTCCACCTTCACCCTTCTGAATAAATGTTTCAGGACTGATCTTCCTCCTCCCTCTCTCACACACCCATCTCACAGATCAGCAGGCCTTCAATGACTTTGCAGAATTGAAACATTTGTTCCCTGCACTCTGACCTCTTCTCCTGCAATGGCTCGATGATCCAAAAGGGATGATCTGACGTGCTCTCCGTGCTTGTTCTAATACCTCCAGTGAAGAAAGAAAGTCCTATGTCCTAAAGCAGCCATTCAAAGGAGAAAAAACAGCCTTGCTGTTGTGTGAGAATGAGTTCCTGGACGACCCTTGTCTTCCCAGTGCCCAGCACTTCCACATGGCTGAGCGCCTGGAAACAGCTGAAACATTCCATGGGCAGGAGAACAAGCATAAAGACATGTGCAGAGACAAGGCCGGCTCATGGGACCCTGCAAGCTTTTTTCCATGTTTGACCCGCCTGTGGATGAGGATAGCGTGACTTCTGTGGACCTCTGGATGAGACGTACATACAATGCTGTAGACTCAAACTCACATTTTACTGTACATTTATCTTTACTCTAATAGGTTACTCTTATGCATCGCTGCAAAGATAATGACAAAAGGTCACATAGTTTTCTGCAAATGTTTTCGTTTTTTTCTCAAGTGTTGCTTGACCTGTTAGACCAAATTCCTTGGTGCATTTCCAGTTAGTGGTAAGCAGGATCAAATATGTTGAGAGGTTAATTGCTTACACATACGCACGTACAAACACACACACACTCGCACGCATGCACACACAAAAAAACTCAGCGTGGATCAGGCCTTAAGCTAGAATGCATATATATGCGTGTTGGGGGCGGGGGGCTGTAGGGGGGTCTGCGTACCTCTGTATGTTTTCATTTTGTCATCAGATTCTATGATTCAGATTTGGCTGGCCAATGCAAAGCTTTTGTCGGAAGACAAGGGGTATAATTTAATGTATTTATGCTTTAAATAACATGTTAAATACCTGAAGAAGAACATGTAACTTTAAATATAAACAGAAAGATGTTCAAATACATTCCTGGCAGTACTTTTTTATATGCAGTCACAAAGCGAAGTCCATGTCCTCAGTCACTCTTGGCTTGTGGACTGTAAGTTTTACACTGCACTTTATCACTGCTCTGAACCACATTGCTGTGTTTCCCAACCCTGCTTCAGGGAGAAATCATTTGTATACTGGTTTTCATTGTAGCTTTTTTAGATTTTGGTTTAGCTGATAGCATTACAGTGGTGGGAATTTGCAGTTTGCAGCTTGGCAGTTATTCACTATATCGGTCCTGTGTGAAAGACATGTGCTGCGCTACATGTGTTTGTGCTAAGGGAAAGAAAATAAGCAATGCCATTTTCCTTATCGTTCCTTATCGTTTGTGCCAGATCAGAAATGCAAATCAGTAATGCACACTGAGGTACGGTAGATTTAAAATAAACGGTATTCTGGGTTCCCAGGTGTCGTGTGCAACTGAGACCCTTCACACTGCACTGATGTGTCCTATGGTCTGAATCCTGACCTTGCCATTGCAGACTGTGTGGTTTTTCCTCAATTTCCTGACACAATAGAGACTCTTCGGGCCAATTAGGTACCTGCAATTTGCCTGGCCTGGTGGCACAGTCCTCCAGCATGGCATGTGCATTTGTGCAACCTCCTGAATTGAAAGAGGACATAGCAGTCCCTACGGATATGATTGTAAATTCTAAAATAGGGGAAAGCAGGTTTTTTTTAATGCACCGAATGAACAGCCTGTTTGTTTTTTTTTCTCATACATGGTTCCTACTGAAGTTGCTTAAGGTTGATAGATCCCAAGAGGTTTCATTGAAGGACCAGTATTCAAAAAACGGTTAAATTAAACCAAATTCATGAAAATAATTTGAAACGGAAAGGAAAGCACTGTATTACTAGAGGGGTCTGACCTCTGCATTTATTGGACAGGATCAGTAATTTTCTGTCCGCTGTAATGGAGTCCACCTGTGTGTATCTGCTGCTATATGTGTCTGGTGCATGCTACGATTGCTCTTTTACAAAGCAGATCTTTATGCACAAGATTCTGCTCTGCTTCTCTGTTTCTCCTGAGGCAGACCAAAGGCCCACTGTGGGTGATGTGTGTTCTCTCATTTCCATGGACTGTGATTTTGTTTCGCTGTGGAACTGTCACAGCCGTACCCCAGTGGTCCTGGTGCTAACATAGTCTCTGTTCTTTATCTTCAATGGTAAAAGCCTCAAACCCTAAAGATATTCAGCTCTGGTCCTGAAGGACTGCAGCCTCAGTTTTTTTTGTCTCTGTACAGGTGTTCACTTTCTAACATTTTGATTTGAATTTTAAGCATTCAGCTCTTATCCAGAGCGACATACAAATAGTGCAAACAAAGAAAGGGCCTAGTTTTGTAAATCACCAACATCTCAAGTAGTGATTAATAAGAAGTGCAATGGTCAGGTCATTAGAATTAATATGTCATTAGAATAAACAAGGGAAGTTAATTAGAAGTAGATAAAGTTTTTTAGGATAGAGGAATATAGGATAGATAGAGGGGGAAGATATGGAAGATGGGTATGGGAAAATATGGTGGAAAACCAATGCAAACTTCAATGAAGGAAATTCATATCTTATTTAGAATCTGAGAACATGTGGTTTAAAGGGTGTGTGGACCATGCTGGGCCTGTTTCCATGCCTTATCAAACCTTCCTGATCTTTCTGCCCAGTTGAACCATACTGTGCATGTATGTGAGTCTGACTGTGTGTGTGTGTATAGCAATGTAGGAGACCTTTTCCCATCTTCAAAAGTCTCCAAGACAACCCAGACAATATATGACAAACCTTTGAGATTTTTACATCATTTTTTAAACAAATGTGTACTGTGTATGATATTTTGAATGTATATGTAAGCTCAATCATTAAAAGGTTGTCACAGTTGCTATCTGAGGAATGCCTTTTTTGTTATCAGTGTGTTGTCCGTGGTGGTTATTTGGTTATTCATAACCTACTCTATCTCTTTATGGGTCTGTATCAGAGAAATCATGTTGTGTCCTGTTTTAAAACCCAGTTGACACTAAAATCCTGGTTTGGCCCCTCTCCTCTATTCCGCAGTGCTGAATGGGCCGGCAATGTCTCTGAAGAAGGAGAGAGAGGGAGACCTGCTGCTGGGGAGGAGAGAACAGCGTAGCGGAGAGGTGATCTGCATTGACGACTGAATCCAGCTCCTCTCCTGGCTGTTAAACCCACAAACACCCACATGTACACTCACACACATACACACACACACACATAACTGCACACACATACACACACACACAAACACACACACACACATAACTGCACACACGTACACACACACTTAAACATGCACACACATTCACTCTGGGGCTGTGCGGGAATTAACATGACTGAAGGCCTATAGCTGCTCAGCCCTTCCGCACTCATAAATCTGCAAGTGGGGCATAAACTCTGATTCATTTACACAGTGCTCAGTGATACTATGGGCCAGTCAGCCTTTAGTGATCAGTGTGTTCAACTAGAGTTACTGTATATTAATGATGTCAGTCGCTCCTACAGAAACGGTTCATTGAATATCAGAAGAAATACATTTGGCAACACTGGCTAGAATGATGCCCTGTTAAAGTGATCATATCAGTAGATATGTGTCATTCTATTCAGGGATCCTCCACTTGGGACTGATCTCAGCCCTGGTGGATAAGCGTTCAACACTGTCATCATTGTGTAGGCACTCCATGAACAATAAGCTGTTACTGCTCACCCATATGCACAGTCTCCATAAACTGCTACACAAATACACACCCTATGATTACACAAAACATACAAGCAGCACAACCAATTAGTAACCTTCTGCAAGGAGTTCACCAACTCTACTTGGGATAATCCCACTATCAATGCATGCACACACACACACACACACCATGCGCACACACGCGCACGCACACGTACGCACACAAGAGCTACCGCGGTCCATGCGTCTCATGTTTATCCCTTCCTCTTTCCATTCCTTCCACTTGTCCCCCTCGCTCTATTCTTGTCTCTCTTGAACGATCACACCCATGCCCCGTCAGCTCAGAGGGGTTACCAGTCAGGCCCCATGACTTTCTTCCCCTAGCTACATGCCGTGAGGCTGCATGTGACTGTGTACACATCTTCACTTACTATTATTGCCACCGACCATTCATCCTGCAGCACGATGTTCACAATGTATAATTTATCTGAAGGAAATATTGTGTATAAAGCTTTGCCTGCCACAATTAGCGTTGATGTCTTCTAAGTTCAGTGACAGTTCATCCCATTTACTCGAGTTAAGATATCATGGAGGATGTACTGTAGGTTTAGACATGGTCCAGTGGACCTTGACTCTCAATGTCTGTGGAGCCATTGTCCTTTGCTTAGGTACCTAGTGTCTCAGTCTCGCATGGTTGAATTGGTGGCCAATATGCTGAATAGAATAGAGGAGTAAAAATTATACACAGGGGTTCCATAAGGGTCATTATAAAGTAGCAAATATTACTGCTTACAAATAATTTCCTCCACTTAATAAAACATACCATACCCATTTTGAAAAGAAAATGCACTATGTAAGCATGATGGTATTGGGCATTGCTTCATGTTAGGAAGTGGTTGCCTTGTATTGCATTTTTCCTGTTTCTGCTAGCTAAGTAGCCAGAAGAAATGGTTGGTTTCTATTTTTAAAAATCCAGCCATCATATTGAACACTGACACTGTTCTAGCTGCTCCAAAGTGTATGGCAGATATATAAGCTTTCAGAACTTGTTCATTAATTGAGTGTTTTCATATTTTTTCATAATCAAATAGTTGCAGAGGTTCCTGGGTAGAGGGGTTATTTGTGGTTTGAATTATGATATTTTCTAACAACATCCATAAAGCTCCTGTTTATTATTTGACACTCAGTTTCATGCATTGCAATTATAAGCATGGGTATCATTTATGATTATGAGTGCTAATAGTCTCAGCGTGTGGTAGACAGCCTCAGTGTATTACTGCCCTCCTCCACTTCTCCATTTCTAAATCATCCAATTTGTACCATGAACACAACATTGAGCTGGGGCTGATTTTGAGGTGATAGTGTTTTTCTGTGTAAGACTACCTTTACAGTGTCCCGGTATCCCAGGAGAGCATTGTTAATCTGGGCCTACATGCTGGAGACGGGGTCAAAGTTGTGGTGTTGGTTCTAAAATGCCAGGCAACTGTACTGGATGGTTTATTTCAGATTAAGAGTATGTTCTTTAAAAGACAAATATTTACAGTATTATGGTTTCCCTGTCCCTCCATGTCCCTTCTTCATCACTGTCTGTCTCCTTCTCTATTGAGTCTGATGGCTCCAATTCCACTCCTCCACCTTTTACACCCCCTCACCAGTTATCCTCTTCCATTTAATTTGGGTCATCTTCCTTCTTACGAATTCTGTGATATTCTCTGCATAATTAAACTGGGGTTATTGTGTTTTGTGTTCTTGCTCTTGTTGTTATAACTGATTATTATTGTTGTTGCTGTTGTTGACATTGTCCTTGTTATTATTAAAAAAAAGCTTCTACCAAATTGAAATTTTAAATGATTAATAAAGGAATGTCTGGTGCACAGTGTGTCTCTGTGCCAGATATCTTTTAAGTGAAATGCGAATAAACGAAGAGGTTGTTCTAACTTCGGAGATGTATAAAATACAATAAAGAATCTTTCTCTGGCTTGCATTCAAGATTTAAGGCTTGCAAATAACATGCATACAATATGTCTCTTGTATAGCCATTGATGCATTGTGACAGAATTAAATAGTAACTTTATTATAATCCTGTAATCAACTGAATTCTCTCTTCGCTTGAAACAGAGAAGCGATTGGTTCAGATGAATGTTCTGCGTGGAAACATGTACATTATTGTTACTAAACACAGTACACTGATTGTAAGGAATTAGAGCAAGTCTGTCCATGCCTACCATAATGTAGTGTACTCCTTCCCTTGTCTGAGCTAGGTCTCAAATTAACATTTTTCTTTGCCCTAGAGTGAAATAGAGAGGATCATTAATCAGTTTACTTCCTTCCTCCAGGTGATAAACGCGCTGTTGTTTCAAGTCAAGTCTGAAAGCATTTGACCTAGCATAGGAAAACCCCTGAACTGAAATGTTTGCAAAATCAAGCGCTTTTTGTCTTTCTCTCTCGCTCTCCTTTGGTTTCCCAGTTTTTTGTTTCTTTTTATTTCTCGATATCTGACACTGTCCGAGTTGTGGTGCGCAACAATCAGTGACCTTGTTGTGGTCGAGTATGTGTGGGCGCGGAGCGGAACCTGTTAATAATGCATCTCTTTTTTTTTGTTTTGTTTGTAATAAAATTAAATTAAACAGAAATAATGGTGTTGTGCATGTTCTTAAAAACACACAAATGACACCTGTGATGACAGACTTGGTGCTCAGCGGTCCAGAGGGAATCAATAACATGTCAATATAGGCAGTGTCCCGGTGTTCCACAGTGATGCATAATTGGTCAGTGTTGCCCAGGGAGTGAGGGTTTGTGTACAAGATACTCCAAATCTCATCAGAAGACAGCAAATTATCTGGTTAGTTTGGCACCTGTAGTCTGCCAGTGGCAAATGCAACAGTTGTGCTGTCCTCTGACAAGTAACTGCATGGCCCATCCAGTGGATTGCAGAGTAAAAAGAGGTCTGAATTTACTGTGCAATTTTCAGCAATTATAATCAGGCATTACAAACTGGAAGAATAAAGAAAAGTGGAGATAGGTTTGTATAAAAAAAAACAGTAGGAAACTGAAGTGTGTGAAAAAACGATTCAGCCATAATTCAGTTAAAAGGAAGAAATGGGGTAACATGTTTTGATGACAGCATTTAATGACAGTACTCAGCAGAGCCAATGCTGAGAATTGACACTGTCTCTATTCTGGAAAGTCTAGCTGAAATTAAGTGAAAACAAATACACTACTCTCTGGCCTCAGTGTTACATCATCACTGGCTTTAACACTGGCGCTCAATGAATCACAGCTGGTAAGACACTGGATGAGTCAATTGGATGAGTCACAATTGCAGGAAGATGAGGCATGGTTTTTCTCTTGCAGTGACATTGCTACAATGAGGCAATAACAATCTGCGAGAACCTTGTTCCTGCCATAACTGCTAAAATAGAGAATGGTCCAGCCAATCTCTGGAGTAGAAAATGGTGGAATAATGTACTCTTGAAATTATGTCTTTCAAAAGCTAAAAGAAAAAACTTATTTCAGCTTAAGGACTGACAAATGCACACAGCAATGTGCAGACACGCCACATCAATCTTGTTGTTCTGCTCTTTCATAAAACTTTAACTTGACTAGTTACAAATGATAAGCATATGTTACTTTAATCTTAGATATGCAATCAATTTTTACAGCAGAAAGAGATTGCAGTTGAGAGAACTCCAAATAGCCTAATTTTTTTCCACCAAAGGGTTTTGGCAATTTGTTCGGTTTCAGGAAGCAAAAGTCGAATATAGGGGAGCATGGATTGCACTGAGAGTCACGGACATTTAGAAAAAGGAAGGGGAAGCTGAACATGATTATGAAATCACCCCAAGCATAATTCATATGACTGAATTTTCCACAGAGTGGGATGTTTAAAAATACATTTTAAAATGTGATACAATTCCCATCAAACATTTCACCATCTTATAAACGGACAAAAATTTAGCAATGACCTATAGGAGCTTCATACAAGGGAAATGCAGAAATGGCTGTGTTTGAAGATAAAGTTTGAAAGATAAGAACATCAAACTGATATGCTGACTAGCTAAATTGGAGTTGAGAAGATCCTACACGTTCACAGAATACATGATTGATTTGAAATAGCATGAACGTCAATGTGCATATACTTTTTGTTTCAAAGAGAATGGAGTGTTCCTCCCTACAACATCATCAGGAGTTATTTCTAAAACTTTTAGGAGCTTATATCAGAAGGGCAGGTCATTTTTGGGGGGATTGTGAACTTATGCTGAGAACATTTGATTATTTTCAAATGTTTTTTTTCAAATATTTTTTTTCTTTAAGTGCAAAATGTGTGGTCAAGCAGAAAAACAATATTCTTGGTTTAGTTATTTTTAATAATCTTTGGTTTTTTGTATTATAAAAATAAAGCTATGCAGATTCATATCTGAAAACAGGTATAAAGAGAGTTCATAAAAATGGAAAGAATACAAATAACTGTTCATGAAATACCCTTACTAACAGTCCTTTTCAACATGCATCCCCTATGTCCAAAAGTCTAATGCAACTTATTTTAATGTGATTCTTCACACAGGAATTACACTAATCAGTGTCTGCATAACATAATATTGCCTAGTGCAGTGGTTCCCATCCATGTTCCTGGAGATCTACTGTCCTGTCCGGTTTTCATTTACCCTAATTTGGCACACCTGATTCTATTAATTAGCCACACTACAAGATCTCTAGCTCTTGTGCTTTGTTAGGTTTAGAGTGAAAAACTACAGGACGGTACATCTCTGAGAACACAGGTTGGAATCACAGAGTTAAGAAGTAAACGGCTAAGGAGAGCCTGAAAGGCAGAAGTCCACAATCATTACAATTTTGAGTATTTTAACTATATTAACTGATTAAGCTGTGCATCCTCCCACAACACTGATCTGATATTGTAGAAACATTCACATCGTTGCATTACAGCAGCAGTTAGAATATTGCATTGGGCGAATGTACACCTTTCATGGAAATGCAAGGGAATCAAAAGAGGCAGCAGTTCAATGCAACAGAAGGAGGAAAATCTCAGCGCTGGTTACATGATATCAGAGTTGCGAAACTGCTTGCTCTACTTATTGCAGAGGGCAGCGAAGGGGGGTCAGCTGTGCAACCTCGTATTAACTTAGAGATTATCATTCTTGGAAATCGGTGTACATTCGTGCCAATGCCTTATACAGAAATACACAGCACTTACATAGTATCCTGCACAGACTCTAAGTTTAGTGTGGTGCAGGTTCAGTTCACTCTCCGCTAATCACCATGGTCCTGGAGTGACCCACAATGCATTAGTATTAGACACCAAGTCACATTGTGTAATAGTATTGGTGAAACCAAAGCTCATCCTCCTTTCTGTAGCAAGGAGAATACACTCCTCCTGAGCTGGGGAGTAAGTGTGAGGCACAGGATTGGAATTCTAGATTAGGAAGGGAATTGCACACAAAACAGTCAAAACATAGCTATTATGAGTCAATGTCTACGAGGCTACCAAAATTGGCACAACTTCCGAAATACAGTCCAAAAAAATGCATCCAAGATCAATGGTTTGGGGTCTTTGGGGTGGTCGCAAGGACAACCACACATGCTGTAGGCTTCTTCCTGGCTTTGCAGATTAAGACAGATTTAGCTCAGGGCTGCCCACAGGCGTTGTGTGATATTATCCCTCAGTTAACCTTAAAGAGACCAAAGTAGTGCTTGGCAGTAGGGTGCAGCCTGTACAGTTTAACTGATGTGGCCTTTAGCTCAGCCCCTTTCTCCAGCCTCAACAGTCCTGACACCTGGCACGGCTTGAGGAAGTGGAACTGGAGTGGGCCAGAGGAAGGCGTGGTCGCGTACCCCTCCATGCACTTCAGCTTACTGGCCCTGTTCACGGCCACTTCTAGCTTCACATAGAGACTCTGGTTCTCGTTAAAGTGCACCTAGGACAGAGATGAGAGGGAATTCAAGATTATGTTTCATCTAGCAGAGGTTAAAACAGGTCCTTAAACTCAAGTTTTATAGAACATCTAATACCCTATACGGCATCTCTTAGGACATGCTTCATAATAATATTCCTGGGGGTGTAGATAACTGCAAGGACCTATCGTGAAAATGTCTATATTAGCACACTTTTTTTAGGTGTGTGATAAGAGCATTATGATCAATTCCATTTGATCAGTTTAGCCTGTGTGTCCATTTAATGGAGGTTCACCTGGCAGTACACAAAGTAGACTCCACTTTTCTCCACCCTGAAGGTCCCCTTGTCAGGGTCATACTGCACTGCCTTGCTCACATTCAGCGGCTCCTCGATCCAGCCTTTAATAGCGCCGTCATCTCCCACTACAGAAAACAATACACGCATACACACACAGGCTCAAATACAGCCACATAAACAGATACAGGCAGAGACAGATGCACAAAGATACAGTCACGTAATGACAATAATAATAATAATAATAATAATAATAATAATAATAATAATAATAATAATAATAATAATAAATGGTTCAACCAACCTTTCTGAATGGAATGTACTGGTGTAGGTAAAAAGCAACAAGAAACAAGGAAAACATGAATGAAAAAATTTTAATATCACCTGTAGAATAATCATCATCATCATCATCATCATCATCATCATCATAAAGGGGTTTCACCTACTTTCAAAATGAGAAGCAACTTTTCTTCCATTTCCTGAATTTTTTCTTCCAGTTCCACCTGGCGAATTGGAGAAAGGAAACACATTCAGCTTATGAATAGACCTTGATACCGAGGATGGTTCAAATCAGTATGTGATTTGTCTGCAACAGATTTGATGTGATCAACTAACTACGCAGTATATATGACAACTGGTCAACTTTATCATCGGCCTCACTAGTTCTCCTCAGCTTGATGTGGCATCGCTGGCCCCAGGACATCCGATGGAAACTGTACAATGAAGGATTTTTATGTCCTTGGCATTTCACATATTAGTCTAAACTGAGATATGACAGGAGCAAGTAACAGCCACAGGAACAATGTTACCTGTTAGAAATGTCCAGATCTGCAACCAGGCGTTAGCTGCTGAAAAAAATACTAGGGGCTAAACTACTTTTGGTTTGGATGCCTCTTAAATGTACTGCAAGCCTGCTGCTCACAATTTGCACATCTTGATTCAAGAAGCATATGTGACTATCCTGACCCAAGGAGATAGTAGATCCCATGGCTACAATGCCTCGGTGCATTTCTCCTGTATTTCTAGAACTGGGAACTCTCATTTTGGTCTAATGAATGCTAACTTATGGCAACAGTGAACATTTTAGAATTTATGTTGCTAATTGAATACTCTCCGGTGGAGACCTATAATTTCTGAATCACTGATCCTGCTGCTAACTTCTATTCCTTGGAAGCAATAGGAAATCAATTGTTTTGATTGGAGCTTCCAAATCTCACAGGATTTAATTGTACTGGTATCTTGCAGGTATGTTATATAATGAATCTGAATAAAATTTTTGTCAGCACATGGTGCATGAGTCAAATCACTGGACTGAGGTCAGCAATTGGACATTATTGATGCACCCTTGCAACTTCACCTGCACTTTTCCAGTTAAATGCTGCTGTATAAATTCTGTACGTATATCAAATATCACCCTGTACCATCTCTTTTCACCCTCTGGCCCTCCAGTAAATCTCTCCTTTCCAGTAACAGCTGAACGATTGTGTCACGCTGGGCACTTAACTGGAAAGATAGAGAGAGAGGGAAAGAGAGAAGTAAATGCACAGGAAGAAAGCTTTTACAAACAGTACACAGAAAAAACACAATGTCTTGTACCCACACTGCAAAAAAAATATTTTGATTTTTAATGTCAGCCCCCCCCCCCCCCAATCCGGTTGGCTACAGCAAAAGTATTTTTAAAAATATTCTGCATTCCTCAAGTCTCTAAACTCCCATGTACAGAGGGGAGGGATGGAATGTGTCAAAGTTTGTCCAGCCAGCAAAAATTTCTAACTCTAGAATCAAGCCAAAGGGGTCCATTGTTTATAAAAGGGGGAAACTTATTCTGACATGCAACCGTTTCATTGCATTCTGTGGGCTGTATTAAAATTCCTACCAACCAGTTGAATTTACTACACAGCAATTGCATAAAACAGATTATTGTAGCATATGAGAAAATGTAAGTAATAAAAGTAGGATGCAAAATAATAGGATCCACTGGATAATAAACTTGAGTGCAAAAACAAGATGAACAAATGTTATACCCATAAACATCAGCAAAGTGTCATACCATGAAGTGTGCCTGGATAGCTAGCAACAAAGAATTTACTTTAATTTAATATCACTTAAATTCATTATCATATTTTGATATGATGAGAACAAAATGTTTACTCAGAAGAAGATTTATTTGCTGTAAGTAGGGCAAACTCCAAAACCAGGGCCCCGAGCTGACAGGTTAGTACGGCAGTCTGAAGACCACTGATTCCGTTGACCCATTCCTCAGCTTTCTATTTCTCCAAGGCACTGAATGCATGTTTATATAAATTGCTTGATAGACTAAGGATTGCAATGTGCTCAAACTAGAGCCCTGCAAAGAAAAAATAGCGGTTTCACTGTGTCAGTATTACCAAAGACGCTGAATTTCGATAAAATTCGGTCAGATTCATACGCCAGCAACAACCGCTACAAATATGTAAACTGGAAATATCCCTAACTTTGCAACCTAATGTAGCGATGATTCTAAATCACTGTCAATCTGAACAACTGCTTTTTGAGCTGAATTCTACAATGAGCAGATGGCTCGCTAAATAAACTTATTTTGGCAAGCCTGCACTCCAGCAGAGCACTTCAGGACTTCCAGTAAGTTGAGCTAAACAGGGAGCATTGCTGGCAACTCAGTAGTCATGCTTTTGGCAGACACTCACACAAGTCATAATTCATTTATTTGTATGCATGACAGGGTCATAGAATAGTAAAACCGCACTTTAAGTGTTTGGCCCCTGTATTTATTTGTTCAGCGTGGAGTTCAGCTATCAGCATGCGCAGCGTCGACAGTGCCTGCTGATTCTGCTGAAGTCAGCGTAGTCTGTCGAACGACTGAGCAGTAATTCCAAAGCACATTCAGAAGCCAAAAAGTATTCTTTGCTCTAACCTGCCGCATGGTAGATACAATTTTGCTTGATAATGAAATGCACTTGTCTATTCTGTTTAACCTGTACGCATTTAAAGAATGTCTTACTTGTTCCATACTGTCTTGTAGAGTTCTGAATGATCGAGACATGTCCCGCGTCTGTCCCCATGTCCATGCAGTAAATAGGGCGCTGCAGAGGGCAAGCGACAGTGCAACAACTGCCACGACTGCCCAAGCGAACCGAAGTTGGCGAAGTTTTCTCCTCTGCAGAATTTGTCGCATTGTTCTGTTACCTCTGTCCTTAACATCGCAAATGTTCAAATGGTTGGCCATATCTTCTTTTCTTCATTGCAAAGTGCAGTTCGGCGGTTATTTAAAAAGAAAGCTCTGCTCCAGATGTTTCGACTGCACAAGTTATTTTACAACAACCGTCTGCGTTCCGGTAGCCGTGCAAATTCTATTGTCACTGGTGCATACCTTTTTCAGATAAACAATCAATTCTACATTTCTGAAACAAATTCAAGTTTCAAGTGGTAACTCCATCGATGTCGCTCTCTTTCCTTCGTTACTTGTGACACACAATTACGTGCACTGTGCCATGGACTAAAACATTCGGCCACGTTTTTTCAGTTCGATGCTCAAGTCCTGGTAGCTATGCAATTCTGAAAGCATGTGACAGCGGAGGTAGAGCTTGCGCTACAGTTTGCGATTATTACATTCCTTTGTTTTGTGGACAGAGAGTCCCTGTGGACGGAAAATACACTGCAATATGCCAAGTGCCCAGACTGTCTAAACGCATTCACTCCGCCTATTGGATTGGAGAAACATGCGTACTTCATGGCTATCTCGCCTCATTTCCGTCAAAAGTGCTGATTGTACAACGAGGGAATATACTGCAAAATATGTAGGGCTGTTTTTGAAATATCGATATCTCTATTGCATAAAAAATATTTATCAGTAGGCTTTTGCTGCATGCACAGTAAAGTGTTAAGTGTTAAATTAACTCTTACAGAGTGCATCGGACTCATATCCTACTCTGTTAGAGTCGAATGAACACTGGACATTTTATTGCGTGGTGCTGCATTACTCAGTAGGATTTAGTTGCTTAGGTTAGGCTGCCTCTCTGACCTACACGCGTTAAAATCATTAGAACTGCAGTTGCATAATTTGTAGAACAATTTTTTTTAGTTTTCAGACTTCGAGTCGCCAATGGATTTGGTTATAAAAATTTGATTAGAAGTAACAGATACCCTGCTTCACTTTTCGCCAAGAAATAACGACCGGCGATTCATTATTTGTAATAGCCCAATCATAACATATTTTATGCGCGTTTTGTATTTTGGGTTGAAGCGATCTAGCCACGGGTTTCAGCTGCATATGCTCAGTGTTATCCGCAAGGTTTATTGATCAATACAGACACATCCCAACTCAAAACTGAAGATATTAGGCTAGAGACACCAGCATTTTAAGAATGCACACATTTTAAAAACCCTTTTCCGCATTGAAAAGGTGCCAGGATGATTGACTCAGTAATCCACAAATACATACAGCCGGTTCACATTTGTGTATAGCATGTCGCTTGCATTTATTTGTGCATCACTTGTAGATCGGCTACATTTATTTGTGTATCAGTTACATGTTTTTTGTGTGGTTCAGCTGCATTTATTCGTGGATCCGCTGCATTTATTTATATTTGAGACAATAATACCCCCATAAATAAACTTGCTTTATGATGTCAGTTTCTGAATAGCAAATAAAATTGAATTCACAGATTCTTCTAATGGTGCATAAAGCTCTAATGGTGCATCACTTCTGTTTGGACAGGCTGCTGGAATGCAAGGAATTTGACACATATAGCTTAAATCATTTCCTCTTTCTCTGAATTTAATGTTAGTCTTCTGCAGCTTGTAGACATAGGCTACTGTTTGATATACATATAATTTTTGAGCAAAGTATTAATTTGAGTGATAAACGTAGGCTACTGTTGGCTACATTTACCCAACAATTGGCATTATTGAGCATATTGAATTGTATTAATTTTTTTCAATCATTTTAAACATTTGAATTATTTTTCCTTTTTGTTTTGCTGCATTAGCATGCAAATTTTCTTTAACAAGTAAACTGAAATATAATTTCCAAATATTGTATAATATCCATAGTCTTTGTGCTGTCAGCAATCTAAATCCAAAAGGGTGTTTAACTTCATTTATTCAGGCAAATGTAGCCTATTTATTTACTTATTTCGCTCGCTCGTCTTTGTCTTTTCAAAATAACATCCGTTAAACTTGTAATCAAACTGCATGCTGAAAAAATAAGTCATTTCCAAAGATGACCACACAGCGACGCTGCTGTGTTGTTCTTGGCACTGCAGATTACTTTCAAATAGTCTTGTTTTAATTTAATTATCCAATTAATGAAGACAGTCGTTCAAAAATAATTGTGACTTTCTGAGTAATTCAGTTTTTCTTGTTTGCTTTCATACATTTGTCCATTCAGAAGTCACATTTCTAAACAGTTAGCGCACACAGGCCTAAACAGAAGCTTGCTGGCCAAAATGACACATTTTATTTGAAAAGTGGGCAAACACTCTCAAATGTGTCACAAAAGAATATATTCCATCAAACAATACAAAATATTTTCAATCAAGTGAAAATATTCTTCCAATCAGTCATTACACAACAGCCAAAAAATAAATAGCTAAATAAATAAATAAAATACCAACCACAGCAATATGAGCTTATTCACCCTTCATTTGTGCTGTATGCCTGTGTCATTTTTTAAATATTTATATAGTGCTAGCGGGTCTGAAAAAGACAAGTATTACATCATGGACTGTATTCTTCTCATTTACTACCCATGCAATGTCGTAAAATATCAGAAAATTGATATATGTACCGAAAACAAAATTTTCAAAAAGGTTAGTCTGTATGGTGTTTGATTCTGTCAGACCATATGGCTCCTAGCAACTGAGATTCTCCCTGGCATGACCATAAACCTTTAGAATGGCAGTGCTTTCCCCGCGAACAGAAGGGTGAACCGCATTTATGAACATTGTGCAAAACATAGAGAATTGTAGAATCCTGCAGACACAGACTTTCCACTGTGCAATACATCTGGAAAGCTGTACATTTTCTCTTACGAGAAAATCTCTTTCTCTTGTTGTTGCTAAAATTGTGCAAGGGATTTAATTTGTGTAGGTTTTTTAACAAATGCAAACAAAATTGACTTTTGCCATTTTGAAGTATAATTTCATATTTTATCTTCACCTGCTGCCGAGTGCACTTGACTCCGCTCATGTTGCTTCTGAATGCAGTAAGTTTGGGAGTGTGAGGATGAAGCTGCAACAACTTACAACTGCACGACCTGAAAATCATGTGTAGAACTAGTTCGGTTTTATTTATTTTTAATTACACTTTTATATGATTCCACTTCTCTCATTATTCGTTTAATTTAGCCTAAAGTAGGCCTGCTTACGCATAATCGGTTAGCCCAGCCTCCCTGCCTTTATTTGTATGAAAGTGTCACCCTTTTGGTTTATTATCTCCCAATACTTAGCATATAATTCCATCAGAAGCTTTCTGCTGGTGAGACCACGTGCGACTCTCTCTTTCTGTGACATTTTGGTCATGTCAACAACCGGCTAATGGAGACTGCTTAAATAATACCATTAGGCCTACGTTGCAGGCAATAGCCTACATGAACGCACTTAATGCTAGATTTACTTAGCATGAAAAGTGACATACAATAGTACAATTTGCATTGGTTGAAACACATTTAGAAATAAACCACCAATATACCCATTTTGAGGTGAAGAATTGTAACAACCAGGATACTGACACCTTGCTAACTGTTCAGCAGTAAGAGTTCACACCCTGAAAGTATCAACCATTTAATGTCCACTGTGTTAGCTTCATGGCTTTTTAGTGCAAACGGCACACAGCCATGGTTCAAATGCCACTGTTGAAACAGGTTAGTTTAAACACTGAAATATTCTAATTTCCTAAATTGAGTGTGTATAGACTTGTGGTACATTACAAAATAATTTGTTATGAAAAGTATTTTTTGTTGCATCAGTAAGAGTAAAAAAATACTACAGTATCCATAGTCAACACACAACATTACACAAAAATCAACTGACAGTAGAGATTCCCGTTAGCCCTGTGATTCTCTTCCTCAGAAAGAAGTGGCTCATGCTGTTACAGGAACAACCTTGCAAAGCAATGACTAAAGATGTTGCTGGATTGGGAAGATGTGACAGTGAAAGCAGCACAAACAAATACTGTATGGATTGCCCTTCAGCTTTAATAGAATGTCTTAAACTGAAAAAATTTTGTCACAGCACTTACACAAAAGTAAAATAAAAAAGTATCAATTCATTGATAACATTATTGCACAGATAAGGCCTAACACAGGTTTCATATGACACAGAGAGAAAGAGAGAGAGAGAGAGAGAGATGGAGAGAGAGAGAGAGAGAGAGAGAGAGAGAGAGAGAGAACCCAAAATCTCTATTCCAAATACAAAAGTTTTGGTAAACATCCATTTATTGTAGCTAGCACATACATCATTTCACATCCTCCTAATGAACATGTACTGTAAATTTACTAACATTGTACTTTAACATGTTACTTGTTCTGGACCCAATAGTAACATAAAGATACCCTAATCATGAGCTACACATTTGTGAAGTGTTCAAATACAAAGGGCTTCTAAAGGGTCTAAAGTGCACAAACGATATTCCATGAAGATATAAATTTAAAAAATTTAGTTACACAGAAGCACGGTAATGCCTAGTGCACATTACACAACTTTTAAAATCCTAACAACGTAGAGCATGTCACACTTCACGACTGTCTGCCCTAAACATCACTGGTATTTTCATCCTAGAAACGGTCACACTACACGACTTACAAAGACTGGTAATTACAGGGGGTCACACACTACAGGATTCATGATGGTAATAAACTAGATCTCAGTGTGCTCTGTTTGCGTATCACACACTACACGAACCATGCCTAAAGACTTTAGATAAAATCAAACCAGTTTGATATTCTCGCAGGAGTCGCAGATGGGCTTACGACTGGATGGGGTGAGTCTCTGACCACGTCACATTACAAGACTGTTGGTCACGGGCTCGCGCACCGATGAAGCAAAGACTGGGGATTTTTGTTGAGATTCTCTTAAGACCTTGAAAATTAGTCTGCGACTACAAAATCCTGGCTAAAATAGTGTAATGTTCACTAGGCATAAACAGTCTTTCTGCATATACCAGGACAAGCTCACGAACTGGTCTCTCAAATGTACTTTATAGACCATTTTATCCAGAATTTGCCTGAGCACTTTCCCCTCACTCTCATGTTTCCCTGCTCATCAGAGGTCCTCCAATACTTTTGGGTGCCATGCTTCCCAAACTGAATTTTACCACCAGTTCCTTAAAATTCTCATCAGGTAATATAAGTGATGACTTCAGTTTTTATCACTTCATCTGTTTTGGAACATCCAAAGGTTTATCAGTATCAATATTTTGTGTGGTATCTGTGCATGAGCACACCTTTCATCTCATTTATTTCTGAAATTTAAAACTGTATTGTACATAGCTGTATTGTCAATAGATTAATATCTTATTGTAATAGCACTCATGCACTACACCCCCTAAATTCCCAAGGGTTTAGTCAGCCATCTGTGGCTTATATGTGACAAAACTTGGAAGTTTGAAAAATACCTGAAAGTTCACTTTTCCAGTTATACTCCTCTCTGAGTATTGTGCTTTGATATTTTTATATCATATTATTTTACATCAAAAATTATTAGAATCTTTGGTTAAGGTATTGGGTTTTCAAGCTTAGGGAGAATGCTATGACGATACATTTTTCTGAGGAGCGGGAAAGTGTTGCAGGTCTATTTACACAAAATGCAAGTTAAAACTGGCAAAACCCTGTTACTATATAACCCTGCTTGCACTGTCCTTCCATCTCTGCAACAAGTGATCAGTACAGAGGGTGTGCTCATTTTTTTGGGTTTCCCTCTGCTAGGCTCTCCAATGCGGCCCCCTCGCAGCGCATGCAGTGGTAACCTGAGTCCGAGGTGATGTCCCAGCAACCTTGGCTCAGGTAGAAGTCCATGGATGGCTTGTTCCAGTTCAGGACAGTGAAGCTAAGTTGGTTGCAGCCAGCTGCTAACCCCAACTGTGACAACAAACACAAAGTGAATGCATATCAATATCATTTTTAAAAACTCTTTATTTAACAATATGGTTCCATTAAGAGAAAGTTAGCCAATATGAATTATGACCTGGAGCATATATGAATTATGCTCCAGCTCTCAAAGCTCACACTTTGAGCCACTGGTTAATGTGCGGTCTTATATTTGTGAATCTACGCTTTTCTCTATGACCGGATTTCAAACTACAATGTAGCACTGCAGCAGTATGTCACTCACCTGGGCAACTTTGCTCATGAGCGCCTTCCCAATACCCTTTCCTTGAAGTAAAAAACAAACACAACCATGAGCTTCCCAATTCAGATGTTATTCCTTACTTCAACAACTTGTAGCATAAAACAAGATGTGATCAGATAAGAAGCCTATGCATCACAACGTAGATAAAGGAGAATGACTGGTACAGCCAACCACAAGTCTCAAGAACACTTGAAAAACATTAATGATTCCCAGTCCTCTCAATTACAATATTTACAATTTCACTTTAAACTGTTCAGGCTCACTCGATCAATTCTGTTCCACTTAATATGGTATGAGTTTACCACTACCACCTTGGACTAGGACTAAGAGTGTTGCACTATGTTTGAAGAAAGTGTTAGACTATTCTGTACCTGTGCACTTAAAGGTGGCAATTTACAACAGGACTGTTTTCTGTAACATTAGATTTCCACACTTACATAAAAACAAACACCCCTGCACCCACACACACACTCTTTTAACTGACCTCTGAATTCAGCCATTACATACAGGTCCTCCATATACACTGACCTCCCTTTTAATGTGCTGTAGGTATAAAAATAAAGGGCATATCCCACCTTTGCATGGCCTGCACAGAAACAAATGAAATAAGGCAGGTTTTAATATGCAGCTTACTCCAGACGCTCTCACAATGCAGACACGTGAATTGTTTCCAGTCTGTCAGACAAAATGTTAGGGGAGGTGGTATAGCGACCATTCGGGCAGATCACTTTATTTGCATAGAGGTTGATCTTGGGAAATTTTTGTCCTTTGATTATCTTGCCCTTGCCCTCAAGGCTGACCCAGAAGTGCTTATTATAACATTATGCAAGATATTAACATCCATGAAAATGACAACACAGACTCAAAGGGGACAGTGTTTCTGAGATTACTTGACAGACTAGACTTAACTCAACATTTAAATGAAAATGAGGCTACTCACCAAACATGGCAATATACTTGATCTGGTAATATCCGAAGAGTTAAACATTGATAATGTCATGGTGTCTGATATTACCACTTCTGACCTTTTCTGCATTTTCTTTGATGTTCTTTTAAATGTACCTAGGTGCCCGCAGGTGCATACACTCAAAAACACCACTGAGATGCAGCAGCAGAACATAAGCTCTCTAGGCTTCTAAACTCAGTTGACCCAGTTAGCCTGGGGAAACTCTGCAGGCGAAATAGTCGATGTCTTTAACAACAACTTTGCTACAGTGCTTTACAAAGTTGCACCACTCAAAACTAAAAAGAAAATATGTTGGAAAAACCAGAAATGAGGTGCATCCTAACATTCTGTTAATTACCTATAATGCTGTACGATCTGCAAGGAAGAAATATTTCTCTTGGATTATTGCTGAGAGTTGTGGAAACTCAAGAATTTTGTTCTCCACTGTTGGTCAACTACTAAACCCTGCCCCGTGCTCCTGATTTTCTCAGGCAAGCTTCTACTGCAAAATATAAGAGTTGCAAAACTTTTTCACAGGATTGTGACCATCAGAGCTAGTATCATCACAAACTCTACTGCCCTCTGCTGTCAACCTTGTAAGATGAAGACAACTATGAGTCATTTTCTAAGCATATCTGTTCCAGAACCTTGTAGCTGAAAGAAAATCCTCCATCGGCTGTAAATCCAACTACATCTCTTCAGAATATTTTTAACAGTACCTCCAGTTCTGTCATTAGAATTATAAATATAGTCAATGATCTAAGAACTTCACAGTCTTAGCAGTGATGCAAATAAAGTCTCTGTCCTGGTCATTTTAAATACCAGTGCAGCACTTGATACAATTGACCACAATATCATCATAGATTGTCTACAGAACTCTTCAGCCTCTCTGATTTAAATTGGTTTTGAAAGGTACTATATAAAAAAAGTTTATTATTATTATTATTATTATTATTATTATTATTATAAATTGAGAAAGAGAAAAATGAACACTTAAAATGTGTGGGCAAATTCATGGATTCCAGGACAACTGGACAAAGTGAACATGTGGGCAATCACGGCTTTTAACTGAATGAAGATAATTGTTCTTACCTTCTTTTGGTCTGTGCTGCTCTGGTACCTCAGCAATAATGCATTGGAAGAATGGGTTTCTGGAGAACCCATCCTGTTCAAGGTCTGGACCAAAAAAGAAATGGGCAGACATGGAACTGGGCGTAACTATATAATCACAATGCATAGATACTGGAACACAAAATTCATACATAATCCATAACCTGCTAATTTAACAAAAGGTCAATAACCACACTGACATTTTGACAGGACAGGGAATGGGACAGGACAGGGAACTGATAGCCTTTTGATAGCACGTCTTATTGCTGGCTGTAGCCAGCCTTTTCCGTGCTGCTGCGTTTTGTAAACTCTTTGAATGCAATGCCTTGCTGTGTATCACTGCGTTTTCTCTGTTCACCGAGCAGAATGCACAGATGAATAATCTGAATGGGGAAGATACAGGGTTCGACTTGTATTACCATTTCTGAATTTGATCTTTGGATTAGACGTGATAATACATATCCTTAATTCATACCTGCTTAAAATGTTGGTTTCTTTAACAGCTGCAACATCATAAGCAATTGAAATTAATACAAAATAATAGAGGTGAATATCATAAGCAAGAGATCATTTCAGGCCTTCGTAAAAAAAAAAAAAGAAAAAAAGAAAAAAAAAGCAAAGCATGCTTTCTACCTCTTTGAGTAATTTTCACTTGGTCCGGAATTTTTTCGTACGTTGCCAACTCCTGTGACAAAACGATACATTGTGTTGTTATTACAGTGCATGGTCCTTTTCCTGTAATGACTACGTATCAATGAACTGCTAACCATCTAACAAGGTAAAGTGCACAGCTAAACGTCATCGCTGAAAAAATAGCCGTACACTATTTGCATTTGCCAATCAATAAAACGCTTTTTATATAGCTAACGTTAGCCTACAATGTAATCTGTAGCCAGTTAATTCGCTTGGAAGTTATGCTGGAGTTTAATGGAAAGTAGCTAGCTAGTTAACGTTCAAATAGGTAAAATCTGAAACAACAGCTGGCTAGTTACAGGCCTACATGGACTCTTATGATTAGTGAGGATGTTGTCTCAGGCTACATGCTAAAAATAGTCGAATGGCTCCCACAACGTCGCTACAAAATAAACCTTCGCCTGGCAAGCCTTGTTCTGGTAAGATTAAGCAGTACCATCAATGTCACACTAAGCTAGCTGCTTATCTACCAAGCGTTATTCAACAATTCGGTGTCTTTAACGAGCGACATTATATTAATAGGGCTGTGATCATGGGTGTATTAGCTCGACACGTGCCAGGCTGTGCCATACAAGGTCAGGAGTCAGCTCACCATAATCATCCGAGATATGTCTTTGCAGTCTTCGGGCATGGCAGCGCGAATCGTGAAATCCATTTTATATGCCGTTTCGACTACACCAAATGAAAATTATAGGGTTCTATTTACAATGTAGTCCGTTACGTGAAATGAGCGCTAAACCTACGGCACAGTGAAACCCTTTTATTAACCTATTTAATTTGCGAAGATGCGACGCCAATAGAAACCTATGGGGATCCCTTCCGAATTGTTGCGCTCGCCAGATATAGGCTCAGTTGTGTGCGCTTGGTCACATGTGCAAACATGGAAGAGTTGCTTGAAGAAAGGGCTACGTCAAAGCCGAGGAAACTATTGAAAGAATTAATGACGTTTTGAATTGAGAGCACCCGCTGAACGGTAGATACAAAATCCAATTTTGCCACCTCACAGAATTACGCCAGTTGCGACGTCAGATGCATAATCTGATAATTATTATTTGGTTATCCACTGTATCCACCATTTCTTTTTCAATACTTCTCAATTGAGTTTGTTTTATGTTATAATTATGTGCTGCACAGGCACACAATATCATCAAACTCGGACACAACTACTCCTGCCCTGCTTTAGAAGTGAATGTGAAATCAGACACAATGTTTTCTTATGACTGGTTTCAGAGTATTTCACAGCAAGCAATTAGATTCAAGTGTCATCAGTGTGAATGGATATTAAATACATATTTGGCTTCAAATAATTCAGGTTTCAGTCTTTGGTCTCTTAACTCTGCCCTCTCCCCCTATGACCATAACTTATCATTCCTACGCTGATTATGCACAACTGTTTCTCTCTGTCCCCCCTCTATACATTGGTCTCGGCACACATCTCAGCTTGCCTGCAGGTTATCTCAAGCTGAATGACAAATAACTCACTCATTGGCACTGGACTGCAAACTGTCCCTCTCTGAGAACACCATGGCAGTTGTTGGCCAGGCAGATTCTTCCTGTACAACATCTGGATCATCTGCCCCTTCTTGAGAGGCAATGGATGGCAGGCTGCAGGAAGGCAGGGCTTGTTGTGAAACCCAACCCTTAGACATCCTACCCCCTAATCCAATGCAGAGTTTGAGAAGGTGGAAGTGTTTTTAACCAGTTGCACATGTTGATGGGTGGGGTTAGCTGTCAAATCCCACCCATTGACATCCAACCCTGCCTCTCCCACATCCTGCAGTCAGATGTACTTGGCTTGCTGGCCTCCCTGCCTCCGTCATCAGATCTCTGCAACTTATCCAGAATGATGCTGCTCATCTGATCTACAATGTCCTCAGACTCAGCTGTGTTACCCCCCTTCTCATCTTTTTCCACTGGCAACCTACATCGGCTTGCATCAAATTCAAACCCTTGGTACTAGCCTTTGGGGCTCCTGTGTTATATCGTTAAAAGTTCATCAGACCCTACACACCCACCAGACCTCTCTGTTCTGCTACCTCTGGGTGACACCCCCCCCCCCCCCCCCAATTCAAATGTCCTGCTCTTCCAGGTCATGTCTCCAGTCTATTATATCCCCCTGGTGGTGGACTGAGCTACCCACTGCAGTCAGAACAGCAGAAACCCTGCCCATTTTTGCATACTGAAGAGCAGTGGTTCTCAACTCGGGCCAGAAAGGGCCGGTGTGGGTGCAGGCTTTTGTTCCAATCAAGCAGTTACACACCCGATTCTACTAATCAACCTTTGGAGTCTTTACTAAGGACCTGGATTAGTAGAATCAGGTGTGTAACTGCTTGGTTGGAACAAAAGCCTGCACCCACACTTACACTGTAATGTAATACTAATATAATAACTCACGTGGGGCAAATCACTTCAAAAACAGGGTATATGGAACACTTCTACTGTAGAATTTTGAACATATAGTACCCACAGTAAGTATTACCATCGAAGATCAGTGTACACTGATTTGTATTTGTACTTCGTTGGTACAGTGAACAGACGTAACTGTCCTATAACCATTGGATGAACCAATGCTCCTGTGTACAGTGTAGGCTATTTCCTATCCTCTCGTTTGCACTGCCGGAGCCCAAATTCTATTCATAATTTATGAATCACACGTTTCAACATCTTCTGGACTTTTTTGTAAGAGGCTGCAATGACGCACATAGAATCATGCACTATTTGTACTGTTGCCAGAAATAACTCGTAAAGCATTCGCCCGAATGGGACCTTAGTCATGTTGAATCTCCAAGTAAGTAATGATACAGACAATAAGGACATCTGAGAAAGAGAATACAATTTTATAGGAAAAATAAAGTTACCTCTGTGCTTGCGTAAAATAAAAAATAAAAAAGTTTTTTTGGCCTTCGAAATGCGTATCCTCGCGTATTGATCTGACATATGTAGCATCATTAGTCTTCATTCGTGATGTATTATTCTAGTAAACATGAATTTAAAAACGGTGAGCTAGCCTACACGATTTAAAAAAATAAAAATAAAAAACTTATATGCGTTCCTGTCAAATTGCTTAACCAAGCCCAACTTTCGTTAGAAAGGTAATTAATTCAGGGAAGGGCGCGGCGAATATTCTGTGCTTAAACGTGCGCGAGGTCAGGGATTAGAATGTCCAAAAGGTCTAATTTCAGAGAAATGGAATAAATAAATACTGTGAATTCCCTCAGCATACCCAGTGAAACCAGCCACTTGCAGAACATTTAATCTGTAACCTAATAAAAAATGTTTAGATTTAAGCTCTTTATTTTCTGGCCATTACAGGGTCCATGTTACACCTTCTGTAAAATATATAATATGCATACTTATAACATTTACGAAACCACAATGCAACAAAGAATAGTGTTTTAAAGTAGAATCGGTTATGTTGGCCTATAAATAGAAAGGGTCGGTACGTTTGGCTAAAAATAGCTCCAACGAGTCTGTTCAGAAAACTGGACATAGCGACTCACGGTGGGTGGGGAGGAAATGTGGGGGTGGGGGCTACTGTCGTCGAGGCCGACTCCAGCACAACGAGCTATGCCCACAAAAATGGCGACCGTAGTCTAAAAATAGGCCATTTTCGGTCAGGGAGGAGAACTCCGAATTCCGAGTAACGACTCCTTCATTTATTAACCCATATAGGCAGCCTTTTCAATCTGCACCTCTGGTTCAGTGCACTGACTTATGCGCACGATCCTTAGGAAAAAACTTTATTGTTTTACAAATATACAACCATTGTACAGAAGTCCACTAGGTTGGAAAGTTACATCTATAGTCGCAGCAGGCATGTGAAACGGATTGTGGGTGCTAAAATGTACTTTCATTTGTATACAAGTTGTCATAAAATTCGCCTTCAAGTCATTAATTCGAGTCATTAATTTGAAAAGACTATAGGCCTATATATGGGGGAAACATAATATCACCGTTAAAAAACGGATTATGGGTGCTAAAATGTACGTTCATTTGTATACAAGTTGTCATAGAATCGCCTTCAAGTCATTAATTCGAGTCATTAATTTGAAAAGACTATAGGCCTATATCTGGGGGAAACATAATATCACCGTTTAGTTTCTGCTAAACCTAAACACTAATTGATGTTTGTTCAAGGCTACTCTAGGAGCAAACCACAAGTTTAAGATCAGCTAGTTACTGAATAAAAGTCTTTATTCAGAAGCTCAGAACAGCTGCAAGTATGCTATATGCGACGTGTCCTTTCTGGCACTGTGAAGAGGCCATGACATCATCATTTCACAGACAGATCTCCATCACATGTAGTGATTGGTGCAGGAAACCACCCCCTTTTCCTGTTTGGTCTATGATGTCAGTGGACCCTGAATAAATGAAGTCTTAGTATTTTTACTGCTGCTAAGGTGGTTGACTTCGTACATTTATTTCCATCGTTAAGGTGTGAATTCAGTGGCTATTGACGTAAATGCCAGCTAGGCTCTAAAGACAACAGATCCATACACCTAGTTAAAATTATACGTTTTATAAGTTCCCAAATAAAAAACATCAATTTTGAATATTATTTCAGTGGCAAGTTTATATGCTTAGGTGGGATGACGCACATAAGCTTACACTATCCATTGGCAGAACCGAAAACTGAAGCAATTCAGGTTGATGACCTGTACAACCAGAACATTCACACATTGCCACTCTTTTAATGTGTTGTATGCATGTCAGAATCTAAAAAAATGCTTCCAAAAATTAAAAGGCGGGCAAGTTACTCCCAAAAACAAAAATCAAAATGAGGCTATACAATGGACAATTTAAAGTACACTAGCTTGCTCAAACTTACCGAATCCTTTTTCATTCATCTTACTGTAATATAAATTTCATAGTACATCATAACATAGAAGGATACCGTCATATGATTTTTAGAACTACACACCAGCCACGAATGAAGTGGCAGCTCATGAGTAAAGAAGGGTTGGGGTGGGTTGTACTACATCCAAAACATCAGACTGGATCAATGCAAATATCCAATGTATTCTTGCAGTCTCAGTTCATTATTTTGTGAAATAATATGGGCTAAATTATTCTAACTGTGAAATGCCCACACAAGAGGTATATCCTTTATTTATGATCTGGCCTGTGATTATGATTATAGTGAAATTGATGTTAGCACAGAGAAGTCTTAACTTTGGCCATTTGTATATGTATATGAAAGCATGTACTCAATCGTATAATTCTGTTTATTTCAAATTTCAATCTACTGCATACATGATAGGATGGCAGAGTGGTGCAGTGAGTAGCACAGTCGTCTCACAGCAAGATGGTCCTGGGTTTGAATCGATAGACTGGCGGCCTGTCCAGGGTGTATTCCTGCCTCTCGCACAATGCATGCTCCAGCATCCATCCAGGATAAGCAGGTATAGATAATGGATGAATGGATGGGTACATGATGCTTAATACACTGCAGTTTGGAACATCATATCTGAATATAAGGTTGTTGCTTGAATGAGAGAAATAGGAAGTGGAATCTGCAGTAACTTTGTAACACCAACACCATCAGACACACGTCACAGTAATGTCTACAACCTAACAATCACATAGATTTTAACATTAGGGAAGAGCGGGGAAATAACTAGGCTAACGGTTTTCGTATTTGGCTCAATTCTGAAAATATTACTATAAATATATTAATCGTTTTTAATGAAAAAATACAGAAAGTACCGAGAGTGAAATGTGACATTTAACCCTGGGGAGGTTGGGGTAAAAACTAACGCGGCGCGGAGTACAACAGTCATAATAGCTTTAAAAGTTAACACAAAGTAAGGAAATTCAATACAATTCCATGTTGTATGATACAAACAGTCTTTAATTTATTTTTAAATTTCATTTATATCTTTTATCTTGGCTATCACAAGACTACATTTATTCTCCGGTTCCCATCTTCTGTCTGTTCAATCCAAACAGCTGCATCAGTCGATGTCACATGTCATCACAATGCCTAAAGTTAAAGTTGAGTTAAAGAAATTTACGAAGATCAAGTCTGAGCTGAACAAATCCAGTCAATTGGTTAATTAATAATATCTACTGACAACAGGCTAACAACCCCGTTCGGTTTGACCCCGCAGGGGTGGGGGGAGGGTGCAGTTTTGCCTGGCCAGCAACCCCAGGATGCTAGCATGCTATATCAAAACAATGCGATCTGTAAGTAAACGTCTATTTACGATTACATGCATTTTGATTCCTTGACATACACACACATGGAAAAAATACTTCCGGTAAAAAATAAAAATATAAAAAATCGCTTGCATGTTGCCAAAACAGACTTTTGGCAATATCTCCAGAAATATCCCGCCGTGCGTTAGAGACAAAGAAATGGAAATTACGCGTCTTTAACGTGAAATACGTCGTTCAAGCTCGATGCATTAACATACAAAGTCCGTGTTACATTTTACATTTTGTCCGGCTCTCCCTTATCTGTAAAAACCACCTATTTAAAAACGGCACTATCACGAACTCCAAGATTCTGGCGCTGCGCCATGACGTATGCTTGGCAGACACCGCACGCTGAAATAATTTGACCATGCTAAATAAAAACCGCACCACCGTTTCATCTGCTCTGGAGACTGCACAGAAGTTAGGTCATCGTGGTGCTGACGTAACAAGCTTCAACTATTTCCTCTCCATTATTTAAGGCTTGTCAGATATTCAGGTTCAGCAGCTTTCTTTTCACCATATTTGGAAAAAAAACGACAGCACGTCAGAGTGCCATCTCAGGATGAGAAAATGAACCTCAGTAATATAGTTCACAGACTCTGCCCCGATCCAGACACAGACAGTGAACGCCATGTGACTCACCGAGGCCAGTGGACTCTGGAGTTGAGGTTGTTGAAACACTGAACGAACCATGAAAATATCTAAGGGGAAAACTAATTTAGAAGCTGGAAACATATTTTTGCATTGCAAGTGTAAAACCAATTTAAAGATCTATAGGCCTACTAACTCTTTTACAAATGTGATAGCCGTAAAATCAAAATGTATTTTCATGTAAAACATTTCATTTCTAAACATGAGAGCTGGTAATCTGACGCGATGTGCCCGTTCTGATTGGCAGTTCAAATTTTCTTCTGATTGGTAGTGCGCTAAACGGACGCGCCATTGACAGGTTACTAAGCTAAATGATCTCTAAAAGACAAATACCAAATCCTCCTGCTGTGGGTTAGGAACTTAAACGTTTTCACGGTTTAAAAAAGCCCTCATTTTAACTCTCAACAAAAAAGCCCCCATCTTAACTCTAAACTTAATATAATGAGAATGTTTTGTTTTTTTATTTATATCTTCTGTATGTTTATATATTAAAATGATTACTTTGATTGTGCAGATTCCTTATGTTTTGTATTGCTTTGTATCCACATCTTTAATCATAAACAATAGGTTTAAACCGCTGCCAATGTCACTATGATTGGTTCTAAAAATTTAACATTTCAAGCTTACCACAGCATTATATAATAGCCATATGCCAGTGAACATGACTCTTGCAAAGGAACTTGTTGTGTTCTTGAACCAAGCACTTGCTCCCTTTAAATGCAACTGAACATGTACAAACTCTGTAAAAAAACGTAAGGATACAGATGGCCCCAGATGGCCCCAAAATAACAGTGCACCATCCATGACTATTTTAGAACTTGCTTTGATATGTCAGCCTCTAACCGTAAACCGTTAAATGAGCATTTATTTGACTGGAGTAAAAAAGAAACCCTTCTCATTGTTTTCCTTCATAAACAATCCATAGGCTGACTGCAGGGTCGGCACGTAGGACAAGCACACAGAATTCTAACAGCATAAACACATCCTGAAGAAGTTTTTTTTTAAATGGGCGTTTACAGTAAGAACTCTGATGTTCAAAGCTGGCTATTTGGCTGACAGCCAGGAGGCATCTGCAGCTGAAAGTCTGTTGCACATAATGAGCTACTGATTTGGAAAAGTAGAAAGCTATTGGCAACATGTAATAAATGGCTGCGAAATGATGTACTTTGTGTTGATCAAGGCAGGGATTGATTGTAGTTTGTTCTGGAGAAACAAGTTCCTCATTATTCTTTCCAATCAAGGAATGGCAAGTCTTGTTCACATTTCAATTAGCATAAGAATTGTGGTTTCAATCAGCAGAGTTGCCTTTGTTGTTATTAAAATTTAATTTAACACAAACTGGATTGATTGTTTTTACAGCTGCATGTGCCCCTGACCAAACTACCACTCACTTTTAAAATTAAATTCTGAAAATAGCTACAGATAATAGTTAGTCAGAACTTTAAAAGGGTGTCTTAAATTTATTTGAGGGATTATAAATCTATGTCAAATCACTGGTGTTTCTTTCTGTTGTAATTTACAGTCCTATAGTCTTTCAAAGAAATTTAAGACATCCTTTTAAAGTTCTGACTATTATCTGTAGCTATTTTCAGAATTAGACTGTATTATAGTCAGTTGTTTGTATTGGCACTGGTACTTTGTAAGCTACACACCTGGTCTACAGTCCAGAAACAATGGGCTGCTCATCATGTGGTCTCATAATCTTAAATTTGTACTATGATTTATTCATTCATTTCTTTAGTTAGTCAATACATTGGGGCTGGTTTGTATTTACTCTAGAAACAACGTTTAGTTCATGACCTAGGTCACTGTACAGCAGTCTCCTATTCCCACATGCTCCTTATACAGCAGTAGTTTTAGTTTATGCCTTTGTGTGTAGCACTGAATTGTAATTATACCATTATAATTATGATCTTCACCTTAATATCACAGTTTGACTATGATGATGCTGCTTGTGTATATGCTCATTTAATATGTCACTTTCCCTATCACAGACCTTAAAATGGACTCTAATGTGTTTATTCTGTATTTAACAGGATGTCTCCTTAAGATAACGTCTCTTTTTCACAAGTGACCTAACCAAGATTGCAGCAGTACATACAAAAAGTTTCAATTAAAAAACAAGCAATGCAGTGGCATAGCAATACATATATATTCAGTGATCATTACGACAGATAAATATGTTTTCATTTTTGGGTTTTCTTCTGAGTTTAAAGTCTAAGAAAACAAATCAGATGAATGGAGTACTATAATTTTAAACAAAACATGAAAAAAACTGCATAACCATCCCCTCCCTCTGGCCTAGTGCCAAAGATATGGCAAACTTCATGCTATTACAAAAATACAAAAAGATTTTAATTGATTTGTGTTGAAGACTTGCAGAGACCACAACTCAATGAGGTGCCACAATGTACTTTCAGGAGAGGGTGCTTGGTAGTTATGTTGCATCATTGTTTATGAACAATTGCACTATTATGCCTCTGGATAATTTGTTGGTTAAGGGTGCAACAACAAGACCCTAGCAGTTCCTGAATGGAATCCAGATTACACTGAACACACTGTTCTCCCAGTTGAACACACACATTTTGAATGCCTTTTTCACAAGCATTTCTGAAGTTCAAGTTTAGAAATTATATTCGATGTTTTCTCAAAATGAGTATGCTCAATTAGTGCCAGATGCTGTTATGCAATCTCAACACCGCCTCTTTAAGTAAAATTGATTTCAGGTCATTCTCATGGAACAGTAATGCTTTTTCATGTCGCAGCTATAAACTTAAAAAAAAATCAGGTAATTAACTGTGTTAAAAACAACTATCACCGGTTTAGTCTTTGCAGAAACAGTAAGACGAAAAATTAAAAAAATAAAATAAATAAAAATTCACTAACTTATGTCTTCAGTAAAATTCCACCCTGTTCACGATTTAAGAAGCTCTAGCTACACACCGCTCCCTATATTTCCCGACAATGGGTATACATTGATAAACAATACATAGAGGTGTTAAGTTTCCGTGTTTTTGTTTTCAGACATTTTCACTTGATGTTATCTCGACTTGCTGTAAACTAAATTTACATGGCAACTTTCAGTCATTCACCTCCCTCTGCCTTGAAATAGCCTATCATCGCCTTGCAGCTTCTCTTGCAGGAAAAACTAAAAGCGCCTTCTGTTCCCAGAACGCACGCACGCGCTTACAGAAAGAAGCTCGTTCTCCTGCATGTCTTGGGGGCGCGCCCAAAGTGCACAAAAGCGGCGTGGTCTCAAGCTATTCAAAGATTAGGAGACAGGTTTCATCCAAGTACTGAGCAACGCGCAAGTTTAGGAAAGGAGGAAACATTCTGGCTACTTGCGACGTGGCGCCGTAAACTGTATTGTTTCTTTTAAAAAGCCGCTAACATCTGGCACATAACATGAGATGAATTCGTAAAAATTACTCGAATTTGTACAGTGTCACACGAACTCGGCGACTTGAGGTTGAACGTCGTGGTTTTAAGAGAAAGGGGATTCTGTTGCACTTTCAAACTGCGAGTGAACTGTGTAGACAACTCAACCTGTTCAACCACTGAAGGCATTCATTCGGACGCTTGCTGAAACGCACCGTTTGCATGAAACGACGTGAAGGTAAAACAAAGCACTTTTGGTAATTATTTGTCTGTTTGGGAGACTTTTACAACATAACTGTTCCAACGGTGTTCTAATTTGAAGAATATGTACGTCTAAAGCTCGGCGTCAGTATTGGGCAGTATAGGTTATCTTGCATTAAAACATTTTATCTGGTTGGATTGTCCCCGAATCTCGACTTGTGTACTATGTAGACTATACCGAGTTGTAAGTCTACTTCCAAAACAATTTAGCTGAATTTGACATCAATACACCACGTTAACTACCAGGGAAATGTGTGGCTGTGGACTGTGGATGTACGAAACGACCTTGCCAAACGAAGTATCGATAGCTGGATAGCTGGACTGCTAACATGCAAACTGTTTTAAAGCTTAGTATTTAAAAAACGATTTCCAGAAAAAATGGTTTTTACGCAGTGGATGCGCAATACCTGTAAAAAAACAACTTGAAATTCTACACTCCCAACGAAGCACATTTCTTTAATGTATTATTCTGTCGGATACGCGGTCCTGGCCTGGGATCGGCAGCTCATGCTTGCCAAGGGGAAACCGTTGCCTAAAATAGAGCTGGATGCCATTTAATTTCACTCTTCGGTGCCAAAGGAGGATACCACAGTTCTGTGTATCCACATCCTAATGATCATCAATGATGGAAGATGCCTTTATAACTAAGAACCATGTGTATTTCTGACGTGTGAGCGGAATGGTGGATTTGTTCTTTGCATGTGCGCAAGCAAACGCAAATAGGATTGTTTCAAGATTGCTGGTTGTCCTGTGGCCATCTAAATTGCTTGCCAAAATTTGTAGTTCCCAAATACTCTGGAACAGCAGCACTTAATTTAGAATACTTTTCAAAATGGCAACTTGATTATGCAAAGCTGGTAATCCCTTTCCATTCAGTAAATTTTGAGTGAAGGTAGTGCAGTAATTTTTCCTAAGTTAACATTTATTTCAAACAGGTTTTTATAGGCCTACCTGTAATTAATATACAGAGTATGCAATAACGAAGCAGTGTTGCTTTATGTTTACTTGGAATTGCTGCTGTAATTCGTGGGGATAATGGTGGTGTCTTCAGAATTTTTGTGTGTGCTGTAACTGTGGTGCACAACACATAGGTCCTACTTCCAGAGGCTGATGATAGCCTTGTGCATATGGGAAGGTAATCTAGCTCTTTACTCCAGTCAGTCGGTCACAGTCATTAAAGCATTGTTTGTATCTGCTTGCCATTTTATTCTATTGGCCTTCTATTGAGTCACTAATGGACAATTGGTTTGTCATGTTGTATAGTTTGTGGGGCTTCCCAACAGTGCATAGCACACATTTTAATTTCATTAAGGAAATGTTTGGATTCTTTGAATTATATTTCAAGATTGCGTTAGTTATCTGGTATTGGCTATCTAAATATATTCTCTAAACATTAACTGACCTAAAACTATGCTAGCTGCTTGGACGGCTAGTCCTGGGTACATAACAGTGCTCCTGGGTGCACAGATTCAGTGGTCCTTTTCTGCTTCTGAAAGGAATACTTATATATGCCAAAAGTATTGTGAGTTTGAGAACCATTTGTTTCCTCTGGTTTTTGATAGTTTGTGACAAAACGTGTGGCCTATGTCCGTACTGCAACAATGGTTCTCTCTTGCTCTCTGATGGTATCTGTGGTTGAAAAATAGTCGCTGATTTGGAATAGGAGGGATGGATGTTTATATAGTGAGATAAAATCTATCCATTTAAGATGGGCTTTCACTATATGTTTCTTGGTATGTCTGTGTGTATGCTGTGCATGCTATTGTCTTGAGGGAAAGAACAGTTGGGGGTGGGGGGGGTGGGGGGGGGGCTGTTTCCTGAGAGGTGATGTCATGTAACAATGGGGACCATCGCAGAAACAGTCGGTGGTACTGAGCCAAAGCAAGATCTGAGGCAGGGTGAATAATGAAATAATGGACCTAGAAAAAGAAAGGGGAAAACCTGTCCTGAACAATGGGTTTTTTCCCAAAAATCACACCATGTACCAGAAATGTTTTCAGGAAAGCATGACAAAGGAAGATTAACATTGAATACAGCTGTTATTCACGGAAGTGGCATAGGACAGCACCCTTATAAGCTCAAAGCTTTTTTTAATTCAGTTTCATTGCTTTTATTTTTTTCTTGACATTAATTTTCGAGACTCTCTTCTGGTTACTGTGTTGAAATCACAATTGTGTAGAGTGTTTAATGCCTCGGAAGGCTGCTTAGGAGTTGTACAGGGGTGCTAAACTCTAGTCAGTGAAGCCCACCAATCAACAGGCATTTCATGGCACTCCACTCCAGATTGTTACTGACAAATACACAGGACAAATATTCTGTACAGACTATCGCAGTGATTACATAGTTTCAGTCATTGTGGTTGGATTTTTATTAAAAATGCCCAATGGTGCCTTCCTGCTGTAGGACTACCTCACTCTTCCTTTGGCACATACATTCCCCATGAGTTACCAGCTATGGCAGGGAAAGTAATCTTAGGCAATAGAAGGTACAGACTGCCTAGTTAATATTTTATGACTCTGTGCTATATTTATGGATGGCAGAAAACCAATATTCCCCACAAACACGTCATGGCGGTAACAGATCCTCAGGTGACGAACGTCACTCACGCTGTCTTTTTCCATTAGGAACTGCCTGCTTATGTGCCACCTTCAGTAATCCTGTTTAGCACACAATGCCTCGAGTCTCGGTAGTTCTGTAGTTAATGTGCATGCTAGACAAAATCATGGAATTCACAAGACCTTTGTGGCTTGGAATAGCAGTACTCATTTTGAATAGTTATTCAATGGGTAATTGCATCCATTCCAATGAAGCTGGTTTTGCCATTTCACTTCTCGTTCAATAAAGAATGACATGGCTCACTGGTTGAATTTTCTGAGTCAGCCGTCACTCATAGTCCATCAAATTCCTCACTCAGTCTGCAGGGGCCTTGACAGGTCAGTGCGCTAGTTCCTTTGCCCTTTGGAGCAGCAGAAACACTGAAACGTATGCCTTAAACTTCCCGCTATGGCCACAGCTCCATAATGAACAATCATCAAAATAAACCGTAAACTCACATCTGAGTAGGCTCCAGTCCAGCAGAAAGGTGGGGGGGAATGCTGTACAAGAGCCGTTTCAAATCCAGTGCTGGGGTGTTCTAGCCTGCTATTTTCATATTGAGTGGTATGGTAATGGAATTAATATTTGTAAAATTTTGCTCAAACTAACTAATGTATGATCTACGTTGTTGAGATACGCTGGCAATCAAGAGAATACTCATGTTTACTCTCTTGTGTGCATCACTGTGCCTGCATATTGTGGTCCTTTTTGTACACAATAAGTATATTTTACACCTCTGTTTTCTGTAGGACTTGGTCTAACAGAATTTTAGCTTTTAGGGTAGTTTGCTGGGCTAATGGAATCCCTGTTGCTTCTTATCACAGGTCTGGCAAGTGAATGCAACTGTGTGGGAGGCTGGATACGAGTGAAAAGCAGGGAGACCAAGCAACTGTACAGGATAGGAATCCCGTACTGTACTGACCTGAGCCGACCATGTCTCCGGGCACATTTCACCTGATGCAGACGCTGAAGAACTCTCCTGCCGTGATTCGGCGCCACTTCCGCCGCGACCGCACCGAAAGCCTGTCCCACGGCGACCCACTCTTCAAGGTGCACTACTTGGGCACGGCAAAAATCTTTTCCCTGGACCGGGACCAGGCCCAAGACGCCATCAGCCGTCTGCTGGACGGTGCTCCGGGCAAGCTGAGGAAGGAGCACGCCCTGGTGGTGCGTCCGCGCTACGTGGAGGTGAAGGAGATCAGCACGGGCCGGCAGCTGACCAAGACGTACCTGCAGGACATCGCGTACTGCGCCGCAGACTCCGCCCGCCCCAACGTCTTCCTCTACATCTGCAAGCAGCACGGGCAGCAGCTGCAGTGCCGGGTGTTCTGGTGCAGCCGGGCTGAGCGGGCCAAAGACATGACCACCTGCCTTGCCCACTCCTTCCAGAGGGCGCTCAATGACTGGCACGACGGGCCCTCATCCGCTCAAGGAGAGAGATCGCGGGCCAGGGGGGAAGAGGTCCCAGGCGCCAACAACCCCCCGTTGAGAAGCTCCACGCTGCCGGCCAGTCTTGGGAAAGGTAAGGGTGTTTGGAGAGTGGCTTTTCAACGTGATGGACATTGGCCATGGGAGTACTCTGGGCCTTTTGGAGGGGGGCTGTCATTCTCTAGCCTATTTTGAGCATAAGTCACAATTGGTGTGACTGCTTGTGTCACCACAAGCATTTTAGAATGGGCCTTCACAATTTTTGTATCAGATGTTATGACACTGTGGCAGACACTGGGTTTCTGTCTGCTGCACATAACACGTTAATATCCCATTGTTTTGTGGCTGTCAACTGAAAGTGTGTCCATTTGCTAGAATGAGTGAATTTTATGTAAAAATATTAGTAACCCTTTTCTGCCTCACACACTTGTGTAGTCTGAGAGAACCTATCCCACTGAACCCATGTCCACTGTTTTCGTGACAGTTCGCTGGCGGACGAGGAGCTCGGTGTCCCACAGTCCCCTCCGAGGAATCACGAGGAGGGGCTCTGCCTCCGATGGTGGGCTCTAGCACTGAGCTGGGCATCGGCTGACCTGCCCCCCACCCCACCCCCAGGATATCTGTCCCATGGCAAAGATTTTGGGGAGGGAAGGGGACCACAGCTGAATTACACAGGACTTTCTGTACTTTTGATCTCATTCAAAGCAGCAAATGTGACTCGTATTTCTTAATATTGGGGCAAGGCACTGCCACTGAGCAGGGGTCCGATCAAGACAGGACTGTCAAACCTTAGACTTTTCAGCAATCTGTACTGCACTACTGAGTGCGTTTGAAAGACAACATGGATTGAAGGTCAAACAGGGATATAACTTGGCAAACCCTCATTTATGAAAAGCCAACACCCAAGGTTCTTAATAGACCCAGACAGCCAGATTGTCGTATTCCACAGAATTTTTATTTAGTTTTTTAAAGTATTGTTTGTTTTTATAAGCTTTCAGCTCTGCCTTGGAATGCACAGGGATGTTTGTGGAGGATGACAGAGGGCAGTAACAGATAAGTGCGTCAGAAGAGTTATGGTTTAGGGCTGTTTTAGAGGAGGGGGAAGGAGAAGTGAGCACTGTCGATCACTAATCCGTACACAATATAACTGTATTGAGTTGGTTATTGGCATATGCTGCAATTCATATTTTAGGTCCCTATTTAAAAGTGGTTAGAAGAAATACAGGCTAAGCATCATTTTGAAAAGCACTATATCATGCCACACTGCACTGGTTGTTAAATAATCAGATTTAGACATTGCTACAAGTTTATTTCAGTTTTCTTTTTTTAAGATGTGTTTTTGTACATAAAGTTAATTTGTTTCACATGTTCATTGCTTTTTTGTTATTTATTTAAACGATGTAGCCTAAGTGTATCGGTATATACCAGGTAAAGCCTGAATTAAAACCTAGTACCCATGTCTACTGTGCTGGCACCATCTCAGTGCAGCTGCATCACCTTGCAGTGTTTTTTTTTTTTTTTTTTTTCATTGGGAAGTTAGTCTTTCAGGCTGGACTTGGATGTGCAGGATGTGAGTGCAGCATGACGTAAAGCTGTGTGGAATGTGCTGTGCACCTGCAGTCCACTGAGAGTGGCTGACACGCCTGCTCGCTTCCCCTGCACAACCGCGTACCTTCCTGATGTATGGAATATTCATTTTCTAAAAACCATCCACTCGTGCCACTTCAGGCCAATTCCTGGCAATGATTAAACATTGCAGGCAGCTACTGGGACTGCACAAATCAGTCCAGTCTTCATGATCTGTTTGGGTAATAGTTTAAGCAATAAGTTGGAATTATTATTTTCAAGGTGGTTGAACAGTATTTAAAATGTGTGGAGGTGAAACCAGGCAAGTAGACGGGTTCAAAGCAGCTTTTCTTTGTGACAGGACCAAACTTGTGTGCAAACCAAGCTGTTACCTTGGGGAGGATACCTTTTGATAACAGCTTGTATTAATTACACTGTGCACATCTTTATGGTGTCTTATGAAGAGGTCACTCAATATGCTCATTTTATTTTTCTGAATGGCAAATATTGTGAATAAACTAATTCTTTTTTTAAAAGACATTTTAATTTATTATTTTAATTAAATTGTATCCCATACTACAAATGGCACGACTCTTATTCTGGAGTGTAGTTGCCTGCATCGAGGTTTTTAATGTTTAGAAATGTTGATGTTCTCATGTTTTATATGTGTTGAATACATGTTTAAATATGCTTTTTATGAAACAGTAAACGTTTATACAATAATCAAGGCTATTGCACGATTCATTCCATGGGAAATGGACCAGGCTGTTGGGCCTGTTCCTCACCATCCCTTTATTTTCAATATGTATATTCCTTAACTATCTGTAAAGACTGAAGCAAGAGCTCCAGATCCCAAGTAGTTACTGAGAAATAAATGATCAATGATCACCCAAAATGGCCACCTTTTACTGAGGTGTCATTTTCACATGTCACTGAAATTTCTGGGTTAAAATAGGGATAATAATCTCATTCTTTTTGTAAAATTAAAAGGGAAACCAAAAGTTATTCATACCTTAAAAACAAGTAATCCATGCAAAATAATGGTTATAAATGTATTCAATGCATACTTGTGATACAGCTTCAGCAGAAGAAAATTGGGCATTTTTTTTCAGCCTTTTATCATTTCATGGAGATGCAGTTAATTTGCTACATTCATATTTGGGATGAAACAATAAGCATTTTGTGTTCTTTGCATTCTGTATAATTACTGTAAATTAACTCAGATTTTTATTTCAAATGCATATATACAAGCGGATAAGTGTTAACCCCCAAAATGGCACATTTTAATATACAAAGACTGCCTAAAGTAAGTATTAGGGAAAATTGGAAACAAAAGCCCATAAAAATCTGGGAAAGGGGGGGGGGGGGGAGAGAGAAGAGAGGGGGGGGGGGGACAGAGAGAGAGAGAAGAGAGAGGGGGGGGGAGAGAGAGAGAAGAGAGGGGGGGGGGGGGACAGAGAGAGAGAGAAGAGAGAGGGGGGGGGAGAGAGAGAGAAGAGAGGGGGGGGGGGGGAGAGAGAGAGAGAAGAGAGGGGGGGGGAGAGAGAGAGAGAAGAGAGAGGGGGGGGGGAGAGAGAGAGAAGAGAGAGGGGGGGGGGGAGAGAGAGAGAGAAGCAATGATGTTAGTATTCTTACAAACTCAATCACCATTGTTAAAGGAGCTGCTGCTGGAGTCTAAAAGCCCTAATTTGTGATCCACCCAGCGTTTCCAGTAACTCCCAGAGGGTCTGTGGTCTCGCCTCTATCACTGTTGTTCTGACGGACCCTGCTCCACAGTCAGAGCTTGGCTTCGTAGGCGCTGCACCTCCCAGAGGGCCTGTACATGGAGACGCCTCAGGGAGTCCACCTCCTCCACAACTGCGTCAGAAAGAGGTTTACATCATGACACTGTAAGTGGCTGGGGTCTATGATTACTAGCTGCATTGCAAGAGTAGCTACATTTCATTAGGATATATCTTAATTTAATGGTTGACCTAAAATAACAATTTGCAGGACAACTGGATATCATGAGAGGATATGTCTTCAGTATGTATTCATCATGGTTACATACATATACAAGGATTGACTTGTCCCGTGCTGAGTAATGTTCATAATTTAAGAAAGGTCAGTGATTTTGAAAGACTTGTACCCACCCTTGCTGTAGAATGGTTCCTCCTGGCTGCATTGGACAACAAGCATATCCATGAAGTTAATGAGCGCCCCAGAGACCAGGAATCGCTCTGAGAGGGGAAGCGTTTGAAGGTAGCGCATGTCCAGGGAAAAGGGATTGGCAGGAGGAGGAATGGTACACAGACCCACTAGTTCACTCACTACATCCCACACCCTTGTCCCTGCAAGAGAGAAGTGGAGGGAAGGAATCTTAACAGCTGAGTCATGTGTCTTTATCCTGCTTGCTGCTGGCTTTGTTACAGCTTTCAAGATGGACATGCAGGAAGGGCTTTTTTATATACTAGCCTGGTATTCTGTTCAAAGAATGGTCCCTCAATGAAATGCGTCATTTTTATAAACAATTAAAGACAAAGCTTACATATCGGGTCTTTTGCAACATTTAACATGACTTAAAAACAATTATGCTTTCGTCTTACAAAGTTCCCCCAACACAATATTACATTTAGTAAACTGCAGTGAATGTTTTGCAGCAGGGATTATCAAGGTAGAGCATCGTAGATATGTATATTCTCTCCAAACACATGTCAAGATGTGTAAATAATTCTATATTTTAACAAGTGAAATATTTTCTGAGCACAGGGAAGATATCTTCAACTTCCCCATTCCCCACTGAAAACATTCCCAAGTGAATTAGTATCAGACTAATCAGCGACAATTCAAGGAAATGGTGAGAGAAACCAGGTGAAGGTGAAAAACATCAAGACAACGCAGGACAAAATGTTTCTGAAATTACTTTGGCTAACCTTGTGAGCCCCAGTCTGTGATTGACTTGAGTTTCATGGGTGTGTCTCTAACCATGGAGTCCGTTCCTCCAATATTCACCAGGCGCTCGTGATTAGACCGAATCCAGGCATAGGGTCTGCCATACTTTGCATAGCCAGCCAATAGGAAAAGGGTGCAGTTTATTTCCTGCAAGTTCAGAAAGGGATAACTTTCTTACATGTTTGAAAAGTTTCACACAGGCTGTGAAAACATTTTGATAACAACATAAATATGTAAATATGTTCTTACAGGCACAGCTATCTCCCTCTCACTGGGAGAAGCTGGAAGTAGATGGGCTTCATTGCTACTGAAGAGAGAAAAGGTAGAAAGTGGTGATATTTTCTATATTTACGCATGCATCAAATAATTACTGGAAATTTTTTATCCAATAGCCACCAGTAAAATTCCAGTAAAAATAAATGTTATTTAAAAAATACAATTTCACTAATCTAGTTTTCAAAACAAAAATTCTTCATTCATATGAGAGGAGATGTTTTGCTTAGAAACCTGTTTTTGCATGAATATCATCAATTTTTAAAGGAATCTAAAGGGGTAAGGTTTTTAAAATATGTATTTTTCCCAGATCTGGTGTATGTTTGTATGTGCACACATATGCAAATACTTGTTTCCTCTGACCTGCTAGCCTGCTGTGGTGGTCCCTGTGTGGGCTGGACTCCAGAGAGTGGAGAGCTGACATCACTGCTGCTGCTGCTGCCTGCAGTGGTACTGCTGAAGGACGATGCCATGGAAACTGGGAACCCTGGGGAGTGCCATCCCTGCAGGAGGGGGGAGCACACACACAGACACGCAAACAAAAGCACGCACTCATGCTAGCAAGGTGTCAGAACAGATCGTAAAAAAATAAATTAATCATTTTAGTTAGATACATGGCATTCAATTTCGATACTTACCAGATCCTCATTTACTATGGTGAGCAACAGCTCCTCTCTCCCTCTCAGCCAAGGCTGAAAATAGCGAAAACCCTGGACAGAGACAGAGAGAAAGGAGTAGACAGGTGAAAAGGCAAATCATTCTCACCTGTCATCCAATACTGATGTAGATGATAATGTTGATTAATGATGATAATGTTGACAGGCTACGTAAGCTATAGACCTACATAAATTCTCAATTTTCAACACAGGTTTTCAAATTGATTAAAATCCATATCCATGCAGTTTCTAGTGCAAATTTTTGGGGTCGTTGTGGATTTTTGTGACTATTCTAAATAACAGAATGATTGGGCCAAGGAGAAAAAAGGTATGGCAATGCAATAAAGTTATCATATGAGTTCTGCAATTTTGGACTAGATCACACCTGTAAGGAGCCCAGCATAGCCAGGTCAGAAAGAAAATTCTGGAGTCTCCTCTTCTGCTCCTTCTCCCACTTCTACAAAAATAACAATACAAGCACACACTGAGGTTTCTGGTATCTTGTAAAATATGGCCTAAATTTGATGTTTCTCTTGTTAATGGCCAGCAAGTTATGTAAACCCTCCATTAAATAAGCAATATTTATTAACCAATCCTCATGGCGTTACAGTTTTCCCTCAATCAACTTGTTTTCATTTATCTAAGCAGGCAATTTAAACCTAACGGTACATGAACAATAAAATAGGCAGTGTTGCTTCCATCCGTAGTCTCCCAGCAAGCGCCATTATAGTCTACGACTGCAAGTAATATTGGAGCATTGAAGTAGTCACTAGCCTGTAACAAGAATTGATCAACGAATGGAAATGTATGGTGTCTCGGGAGAATTCGCAACACTTAATTTTGCAGGAATGTCAGCTGTCATCATAGATTACCATCGTAAATCTAGTTCTATCGTTATTTTAGCCGGATTTAGAAATAATATTTCTACTTACATAACTGGATGTCATATTTGTTTCGGTCGCCTGTTATTCTTGAACGGAGAGATATTCACAGCATTTTGTTCGCTTGTTAAATCTGTAAGCATCTATTAGGCTGCGGCCCGGACTGAAGCCGCCATTCGTTTTATCTGTCTCGTACCCTTCTTTTTCTGCCCTCTCTGAGTTGGCCATGTATATTTTTCTTTGTTATTTCACACTGACTTTAGCATTAAGCGATACATATACAACGTGATTATTTTCATTTTAATGTTGGGCTATGTCGCTACTTGTCACACTGTTTTCGCGCAAGGGATCATCTGCGTTGTACACGTTACAGAAAAAAACGAACAAATCTGCCATTTCCTTTTCTATTAAAACACATCACATCTAAAATTGTTTCACACGTATTTTCCTGACTCTGTCTGAAAAAAATATATAATTTATTTAATGTGTTTCTGAGTCATTTTAGCATCTGAAACTCTACACCCCCTAGGACTTGCAAACCGGGGTCACATGGTCTATTAGGGGTAATTGGTCCCCCAGGTGTATGATTCAGTCGTAGTGAAGTGGCGTCGACAGCGCATTCAGTTAAAAAAATTGCGTTGAATGAATGGTAAGAATAGAAAGACGCAAATAAACATAAATTGTATATATTTTTTCGTCTTCCCATTCACCATGCCATATGACATCGTCAGGTTTTGTAAAAAAGTCCTAGTCCTCAGGTAAGATTTACTTCAGGATGTTTGTAGTTCTAATTTATGTTATTGTTTGTAACGTAAGAAAAGACACTTTGTCAAATTGCATAAGATAATATGATTGCATGATTATTATTAGTGAATTAAGCAATGCTATTTGCATTTCAAGGCCAGCAAGTTTGCTGTTGTTCTGTGTCTTGCGTAACTGTGTCCCCACTACCATACCTGTGGGTAAGTGCATTCTGTTTATACAGCTTAGGTTCCCATTTGCACATACATTCCCTGCTGTACCAAGGTACTGCAAAGCAGATGTGAACTTAAAACCTTGCCATCACTTAGTACATTACATTCACTGTAAGGCAGAGGTGCATGTCATTAGCTGGAGTCAGCTGTGAGAACTAAACCATTAACTCTTGTGTTGGTGCCATGGTGAGGACAGTGAAAATGTGTCCTGCTGAGGAAATGTGATGTGTGCTCTCCAGAGGGTGCATCCTGCATATCAGCAGCATGACTATGCAATCAAACTCTGCAATTTATGTTTATTATATTTCACTGAAGACCTCTGGGACTGATGTATAGTCTTCCAATTGTACTGGTAATTTTACACAACAGTACGATTGCTTCAGTTTTTCTGTCGGTGATGTTTCACATTTTGTAAAGGGACATTCAGAACAGAGTGCCATGATCATCACTTTTGGCTGACTGTCAAGTCCAACTTTCTTGGACACATGGTTCGCTTTGACATTGAAGGTGAGTGTTCATGCAACGTCTCATATAATTCTTGTGTAATCAATACTTGCTTTTTGGCAGTGCTATTAGGGCTGAGGATTTATGCTTGGTATAAATATGAAATGCCATTTTAATGGGCAGGTACTTGTTAAGGCTAAAAAATACTGGGGTCTGTTGATATGTGTAGCATACCTTATTATATGGTTAAAAGTGATGTACAATTTCAGTTCAAGGTCCCACTGAAAAGCCATTTTGGAGCAATAAGGATTTTTGGTTGACTGGAAGGACATTTATCATGTGACCCATAGCATTATCAGCCATTCTGCAAAAGTTTACAATGATTCTGGTTCAGTTTAAAGGACTGTCAACAGATACTGAAGAGTTGCATCCCTCCAGCATTGGGCATACTATGTGTCACCAACTGAGGATTACCACTTAACAATTACATTACCCAGGCTTGTCTTGCATGTCAGTTTGCGGTTGAATAACTTGAAGTGGTGAATAAATCCGTTATTCTCCTTTACATATCTCTCTCCATGATTTCAGACAAAGGAAGTGTGCACTTTTTGTCCCACCAGCGGGCAGCAGAGTGTGGCTACACCATGATATTCAACTCTTATGGTGACCTTGTCCTTCGAGCCTCCTTCCTGGCCTGCTATGTGGACAACAAGGTTGTCAGATATGGGAGTGAGGTTTAAATCAAATAATATGGCTGTTTAAACTGTGATTGACATAATTATTGAAAAGATTGACTGCCTTGTTATAGATTTCTCGCTTTCTCAAGAATGACTTTAAATGTATCATGTGATTTTATTCCTTTGTAACTGTAACTTAAAACAAGAGTACTTTTTACTGCTTAGTGAGGTCTGAGAACGTCATTCCTGTTCCAGAAAGACACTGAGTTTCGGCTGCACTTGTGGTTTGTGAACAAGGAGGCTGATGGGAAGGACATGGCCTACCCTGTCCTGCTGTCCTGTCGTCTCCAGCAGCCCTGGAGCCCTCGACAAATTGTGTGTGAGGAGAATTACATGGAGGTGAAACCAATGTATGAATTTATAGGGTCATCACTTAAAAGTTCTTTGATTACACCATATTTGATTTGTTTTGTTTTTCCTTCCTCAGGTGTCTGTAAAGAAGGAAATCTCAACTGCCAGTCACCAAGGTTTAAAGTGGACAGATTCATCTAATCTGGTTTGTATTGCTTACACACTGAAGTCACTGCCCAACTCCGTGTTTATTAAAGAGGTCAATGCTACGTGCATATTGTGTATTGTCCTCTGTGTTTGTAATAATACATTTGTTGTACTAGTGACAGAGGACTCATTGACTGTCTGAATTCAAGTGAATTTTTCACAGTGAATCTGTATGTTGGAATTCCTGGGAGTGGATTCAATATGTGTGCCTATAGGAAGGCCTCTTTTACATGAAACAATATAGACGTATTCTGTAAATGTGACGGCCCTTGGCCTTAACTAACTGACTAACTGCACCCTTGTCTTCATGTGCGTACTGGCGATGGGCAGGCCAACACAGATACTGTCATAAGGCCGAGGGCCGTCACACAAAACATTAGCATGGATCCTAAACATGCACCTGCTAGCAGTTAACGCTGTTGTATGCCCATACCAGGTACCTGAGGAGAAAGGGGATGGGCTGAAGGCATGGCAAGTGGCATTCCACAAACCGGAATACCTTGGAGGGGAGTCTATGCCTTTGCGAGATGCACAAGTGATGGGTTACCACATCAACACTACGGACACCCGCATCATTTTGCGCTGTCCCTACTCGTCAGTGATGTCATACATGTTGCAGGTCAGGAGGCAATACTCATCTCACAAACTGACACAACTGCAGTATGTGGATAGAATGAGTATATTTTACAGAAACTGTATGCTGTAAAATCAGGTAAGTACCATTAGTGTCCATTTGCATGTGCATCAATGAAAATAAGTTTTACTGTAATAAGTAATCCTTTTAACAACCGTCTCCATGTTTACTTTTCTTATCTGTATCAATAGCCACTGGGATAAATTACATTTTCTTACGTATTAGCACATCTGGAAGAACAGATACATATTTTATTGTATTGATATTCCTATTCCTGTTTTTTCACCCAATTGTACACCTGCATCCATCAACCTCAATATCTCCCCCAACTCTACTCTACCTTGCTCTGCCCTGCCCATCACTCTTTTCCAGGAAAGAGGGGTCCCAGTAGAGGTGGTCCGTGCCTCTATATTCTACCACCATATGCGGAAAGTTTTCCAGGTTGATGTCTCTGTGGCCTGCACTATGAGTGTGTCCTTTTTCATTTTTTCTCTATTTACTTCAAGGTTGCAATATTAGGCCATGAAGCTTTCATAAATATCTCTGAACTCTCTGAATATTGCCACCAAATATTCACTGTTTAGCTCACCTGTTGAAGGATTATGCTCAGATGAATTCACTAGGTAGAATGAAAATGCAGAACCATTCAGACCAGTCTGAAGTTGATTTGTCTTTTTAGTTTTGGGAAGTACAGTTCAGCTGGTCCTCCTGGTCACTTTAAATTAGCTAAATTGACCAAATAAACAGCTCAAACATTGTGTTACTTTTATGAATTACTTTTATTCTGGTGTCAAATCATCCAAAAACTTTGATCATGCAGACATTTGCCAGTATGACTGAACAATTCTCTAATGCACTTGGCAAAAGCTACTGGTGTGTTGGTGTTACCTTAATTTTCTGGAATGAAAATTGTAACTGGGACATGAGACATACGTTTTCCGATTTATTCCATTGTTTTAAATTAATTGCATAGCTTCCTTAAATTTGAATAATTTCAAAGAATTAAAATGTTTATGCAACTTGATAGATGCAGATGTAATGTAAACCAATGTTATTCAAAATGTCTTGATATGCCCTGTTCCATTCCTGACCTGCCCAATCTATCACTATTCCCATCTGTCCTTCTACCATCCTTCAAGACAAAGCCACAATGGATGGGGAACACATTGTTGGGACCTTCCCCCAGGTCCTGTCTCCACTGGTATCGGGCAGTTTCAGGGACAGGGGTATATGGATTGGGGTGGACACGCGTCTCTTGAATGAGTGTTCCATCAAGGAATTTGGCTACAAGATTGGGCTGCAGAATGGCGTTGTGCAGGTCAGGATTCCTTTTGGAGCAAAGGGAGTACACATTAAGGTAAATGGAATTGTGTGGGCACACCCCTACATTCTTTGTTACTCATTTTGCCACAGCTTGTGTGTTCTTGTGTTCTTCAGGTCGAGTGTCTGATCAATGGATTTCTTTGTCATTCCTTCCTCCAGAGTCATGTCGTTGACAGGAAGTATGCCCAGTCCTCATCAATAGATTTATTCTATGTACACCAGTGGAAGGATAGCCAGTGGGCCTTGACCCATCATCTGTCCTTCAGACCCCTAAAAACTCTGTATGTCCCCAAAACCCCCATATTCATTAACAGTGAGTATTCTCATTGGAAACCCCATTTATCAGTTAGCACTCTGGCCAGTGCATATTCATCCCTTTACCTAGTATTTGTTCTCACAAATTTATGGTGCTCATCCACACTCACTTCCAATCTGTCCTGTTCTTGGTTTTCATCCCTCTTTACTTCAGAGTTCTTCAGTCCTGCACTACTAGTCCTTCTTGTAATAGTGACCGAAAATGTCACCATTGCAAAATTAGACAGGGATACTCCACCAGATGAAATACAAAGTGAGACTGTCCATGGTGTCTTGTTGCTGAAAAACTGACTTATAGACTGTAAGACGGTAACCAAAGAGAAGGAAATTCATAGGAAGTAGACATAATAATAACATCAGTATTTTACCATACAATTTGTTTTTAATTTCTTGCCATCCTCCCTCTTTTGTGTCTGGAAACTCCTGCAGACACCATGCCATCTGAAAAGATGTTTTCAGTGACCCTTGGAACATTCCCCCATGATGTGTCTCTACGCAATGTCACAATAGGGGATGAGCCTCTATCCCTTCTGGAAACCATAGACCTGGGGATCAAGATCTTCTTAGTCCCATTCAAGAATGGCACCCATGCTTACCAGCTAAAAGTCCCCTTCTCGAACCTCCTCATCTCTCAGAAGGTGAGACCACTTCCAGGAACTTTTTAAAACGCTATGCTCAAATGTGTGTGTATATCTTTCATTGTGGAATAAATAAACATCCAGAAACAAATAAAATTTCACCTAGGAATGTGTTTTCATTGATTGATAATTGAATGAGTTCAGGTTTTGTTAAAGAAGAAATGTATTTATCCGTTTAAATTTATTTATCTGCTATTTCTGCTGAGCCACTGGACCGTACAAGGCCTGCAGAATATGGGCAATGGGGATACTCCTAGCCTGTATTTGTGTTGTCGTACAAGTTTCTACCATTCATCTGAGATATCCTTGACCTGTCCTCATTCCTCAGTCTACGGATGGGGGATACAGGAGGTACACCTTAAGAGTTACCTTTGTCTTGGACATCTCCCCCCATGGAGAGGTCTTTCACCACCATGGCACTGTGGTGACTGATTTACGAAATGTTGGTAAGTTGGTGTAACTTTGTTTTCCCCTTGCGTCACAGGTTACCACAGTTCAATGGTCCATCCTTTTATATTCTCCATGCTGTCTTTCACCCTCATTCAGTCACTCATCCCCATACTTGTTCAAAAAAAATTGTTTGAATTATTTTTCTCCATGATTTTGAAATGCCGGATGTGTGTAAAGTCAGTGCTGTGCCACCCACCCCAACACACCACGCCATGCTACCTCTTTTGTTCCTCTTTTTATTTTCTTCCCCACCCTCTCAACAACTTTTACCCCACTGCCTGAAAGTTCTTCCCAGGTTGGAGGGTAAGTGCACACAAGAGGGTATATTGGTGCTGCTGCACTATGGAAACCAGGACTTCCAGTGGGAGATGTACTTGGGGAACCGCAGGCTAGACTGGGAGCTGGTGGAGCTTGGTGGGTACCTAACGAAGACTGGGGAGGATTACTTCAGCATTGAACTACCCCTATACAGTCTGGGAATGACTTACGAGGTAAGAGGGTCCCCCTCCTGCTGACCACACTTGACACAAGAGGATACAGATACATACATAGGCTTTGCATCGATATGCCGTCTGCCTCAATATGCCATTTTGCTCCTGCGCTTTTCATCCTTCCAACTGTCATGTTCTTTTCTCTTCTACCCTCCTTAACCTCTCTCTGCTCAATAAAGCATTTTACTGTACTACCAGACATCAATACTGGCTTCACACTAGAAATGGGATCAAATGGAATTAAATATGAAAAAAATATTAATTCCACTGGCAATTCTCAAACTCAAAAGTACTGTCTAACCTTGGGCCCTTGTGACCATGATCACACATTTGACTTGATGTCAACTGTTTTATGTTGAACATGAATGTTGTACCTTTACACTTATGGATTATTAATGGGACTTCTGTGCCTTCTTGGTGATATTGCATTCCTGAGACTGATGTTGAGAACAGTGATGTTCTCTTTGTTTGTAAATGACTGTGGATAAGCATATGCTAAGGGATTATGATTATAATTGTTTTTTATGTGGTGATGAATAATCATCTCACAGTCTCCCTTCTTCCTCTGTATAGGACCTTAGCTTGCAAGGACTGGTGGCCATGGTTGAGGTCACTTTGGTGAATGTGGAGACGATGACAGCAGAACACATCTTTGCCCAGCGCTGCAGATTTCCTGTCAAGGAGCTGCTAGGTAAAATGCAAGGGGCATAAAGGATGAGGCCATGTATCTGCCCAGTTTTAAAGATGGAAACACTGTATGAGGCTGTGAAATTTAAACAGATGGAGTACAGCAGAGTACCTCATGCAAAATTGCTTACTGGTGGCTGGGCTGTGTCTGTAGCTAACTGTGACCAGGAGTGTACCCTAACAACATGATGCAGCTGGTTTCATCCTGCCATGGTAAATAGACCGATGTCTCCCTGGGGTCTTTGGGTTAGCACTGCATAGGCATCCCCTAGCTACTCATCATGTGCCTACTAGTAACATTTTGTCATCTTTGTCATCTGTGAGAGATGTGCCTCTTCTCCAATTAGTGTTGGCTCTTCTGCAGTAGGCAACGTGGCTCATTTAGTGAAAAGTCATTGGGCCTCAGGTGGTGCATTGAAGGAATGTACACACTAAGCTACAGTGATGGTCATGGGGTAGTGCAGGTGTGGATTGCAATTGAGGATGCAAAAGTATAATAAATGGCAATAACAATAGTTTCTCCAAGCAGACATACATTCCCCCCTCTACAGTTCTGAGGTGCTTTGAGGAGCCCCACAGGCTGTTGGGTCACCTCCATGCACAGTCAGCTGCTGTCTCACCTATTGAATGGCAAATATCAGGACCACATCGACTGTGCATTACTTAACAACAAGCCTCTCAAAGAAACTGAATACATAATGGCATCTCAACTCATGACCCAAGTTTTCACTGAGTCAGTTGAGTTTTCAACTTTTTCTGTAGTCTGCCTACCTCAAGGGAAGATTGTGGTACTGGCTGATACTTCCCGTACCATCCCACCAATTGAACCAAACCGCACCACCCTACTGGATCAGAACTGTGGACCCATTGACTCGGACAGTACCCGGGCCCTTTTCACCTTTTCTCCAGACTCTTGTGGTACCATCCGTACTGTGAGTGGAGCAATTATTTTAAGCTTACTTCAGTTTTATCCCTGCAGCTGTGGGATCTGTAACCCTGAGTAGACACTGCTGTTGTGCACTTAAGTTTGGTACACACTACACAACTTTTGAAAGGTGGAGTCCACTGAGTTGACAGCTAGTGAAGGTGACAAACATAATGACTGTACTACGGCAAACGGGAAGTCGAGGTGAGCATTTAAAACCAGCAGCTGTTTCTTTAAAACTGCTTGCATAAACACTCATTAGAAGTAAAGGGTTATTTTTCATTGGGAGATGGTAATTTATTTCTCCTCTTCAAAGGTGCTACTTAGAATACCCTATTTTTAAGGTGTACACCAGAGCAATTATTGGCACTCGTAGGGCATGATACTATGCCAGTTAAGTTATAGTTATGATTTCAGCATACACACATTTGGCGTCATTCACGAAACGTGTACGATCACATTTGATCGTAAACTGTGTGTAAGAACGTTTCCATGAACATTTCGGCATTCATCATTTTTTTCTTATCTGTATTTGTTCTTGGCTGTTTCCTTATGCTAATCACATGAACAGGATTGCGCATAGTATTTACAAACAGTCAGCATTCATCATCTCATACACCTGGGATATGCATAAAAACAAAGGTCTGCACATGTGTTAGGAATCCCCTATTTTTTTTTCCACAGGAACATTTTAAGAACAACAATTTAAGGAGAATAATTTAAGAAAAGTTTTGTCACTGAGCCCCATTGACTTTTACTGTTGTCATGGGCACGTACAATAAAATTCTACTGTCACACTGTTGATAAATTTGAGCTCATCCAAGGTAATCTGAAATTATCAAGATCTTAACTAATTGAACACTACAGTCCTTTGTTTAAACAATAATCCACACCATTCCATTTTTCATCCATTTACCCATCTGTCCCTCTATCTGTTTGGATTCTATATGACCCTGTGCAGTTGATGGGGAATCACCTTGTGTATGAGAATGAAGTGAGATACATGGAGAAGCTCCTTCCCACACCTGACCCCCTCACAGAAGAAAAGCCTCGCTATAGGTGAGTGAGATATTTAAGGGACAGCCTTTAATGGATTATAATTTTAAACTATTTTGTCTGAATATTTATGGACTATCCTTAAATATAATTCATCCTTACGTTTCACCCTGACAGGCTGACAGTCCAGTGCCACTACCCTGTGAATGACACCAGCACCATCACCATCTCACACCCCTTTAACCCTGCCCTCACGCCCCCCACAGCTCCCACAAAGGAGGGCTCCAGCCATGGCCTGTCACTAGAGGTGGGAGAGCGGTTATGCTGCAATATACTGCTGTATTTACACACATGATCAGGCTGCTGTTAGTTGCTACAGTGATATCACAGTGTACTTGTCTTATTTTCTCTCTAAGGTCAAAGAAAACGAGAGACCACCAAATAAAAAAGAATGGTTTTCAAGACAGGTATTTTCACTGTCAAGCTGTAACATACACGCGACTCAAGACTGTGGTTTGCGTGAACATAATGCTTCTCTCTCTTGTCCACGTTACTGTGAAAACAGTTGAGACTGAATTTAGTTAAGAGAGGGGCACGCTCAAGGACCCAAAATTATTTTGAACAGACAACTTTAGCTCAACATCCGGGGTGTGTTGGACTGCTGTGGTGCTTTTAGACATAATGAGCACTTTGTCTGTAAATAGGAAGTGCATTGAAACCGTCTTGATCTTTTTTGTGACTTGTGTGTGCATATTCACTTCATGGGCAAGTCAACACATAACCTGTTTGGCCTTTTATGCTGGCTGTCTAGGATGGTTGTTTTGATCACTAGAAAGAGGCTAATTAAACCTGTTTTGTGGTGTTGGAACTTTATGTATGCTACAGGCTATGATTGTTTTAGCTACCGTTTACTTTGAAAACTATGTAGTGGCTAGTTAGCACCTTAATTATTAGTAGTTAAGTATGTAGTGCTTGTATTATTCAGCTGTATTCATACATTTCTCTATACCAACCGGTTTCAGACACTGAAAGCATGCACACTGGGTCTGGGATAATTTTGCAACTGGATGTTCAGTTCAGCACTATTTCAGCTTTAAAACACTAGAAATCGGTGCATTTTGCCTGCCTTTTGGTTTGTGCATGTCTGTATATGAGCCTGTCTCTTGTGTCTCAGCAAAGAAGCTCCTGTCCACACTGCTGACCATTGGGGTGATGACTACCGGGCTGGAGATTGGTATCTTGGCTGCACTCCTGCAAATACACACAATACCTGTAATAAAATTGTACTGTTTCCTACTAGCTGCTGTGTATTTTTTTGTTTTGTTTTACTTCTAGCTCTAAGCTTCACTTAATGATTTTAGCAGGGACCAGAATCCCTCATTGCTATATGAATGAAAATGTTTCCTTTGAACACATTTGTCTGAAAGTCATTGGTCTTTTACTTTATAGGTAGGATGAATTTTTACCACACATAAATCACAAATTTACATAAGTAAAACAGCTTTTGAAAAATAAAATAACCATCTGGACAACAACCTCATTTTTGACCATATATTTTGAGACGATAAGCATTTGGCAAATGGAGTAAAGGTTGTAATATGAAGAGTGTATATTGTTTCACTTTAGCGGACAGTGCCACCATGCGGGCGACGTAAATTAAACGGTTACATTATGGTTCCTGCGCCAGAAAGTTATACGTTATACTCCTGAAAACGATTCATTTCTTTTAAGTAGGCAACTTTTAAAGCTATGTGAAAACACCCACTGCTTTTTCTTTACAAACTTTGCATGGTCCGAATAGGTTATACAGTATTAAATAATGTATACTAAAATTTATTACTGAAATAATCCGAAATGACTATTAAAATAACCAGTTTTGCACTGAGAAATCGGTATAAAATGATAAATCACATGAGTGACTTATGTCTACCATGATGCATATGCACGAAATCAAAAAACTAACTTGCCAGCTAGGAGAATTTAGGCTTCCAACTCGGCCATTTCCCGCTGCCAGCTGCCCCGGGGTCTGTGCACGATCGGTCCCAATGTTACGGATTATTACCGATTACCAATTAAACTAGGGTATATACAGACTGCCTATCGTAAACCAGTGTACACACGCTTCCACACTGAATGAATTTCGTGTAGGTCCACTGTCAGAGACGGAGGAGGAACCGTAGGCCTACTAGTTCAATAGCTAATAACTTGTGATAAGGTTGGACAAAATTCCAATGGACTTTTAAACCAAAAATATTGTCCCTGCGTAGCCTAATCCACGCAAACAGAAAATTAAAGCAGCACCTCTATTACCTTTAGAACTGAAGAAACGTCCATAATTGCTTGCAGGTGGTTTGTTTGCTCTTCATTGGCCAATACGACTAAGCAGGTTTACGCACGGGGTCGATCCATTTTACTTTCGGGACGAATGGCTAAATCAATGTATCGAATAGGCTACTGGATCTCAAACACTATATAATGCGATCACTTCTCTTCCGGGGGTTAGTGGGATTTTTGAATGCTGGACAATCTTTAAATGTTTCCGAAAATATTTAGCGTTGATATCCGTATATTCTCAGCACGCTAATTCATCTCTTTTTAGAGTTACCTCACTGTTCATGATTCTCTCGGCCAGTGTGTACTCTGACGTAGTGGCGCAAGGCAAGTCCCCACAGGGCATAGCCTGCATTTTGGTATCGGATGGAAGCTTTATTATAATTCCAAACGATAAACAAGGAACGGATTGTTCAAGTCTTTCCTCCCTCTCAGGTGCAAGTGTTGCTGAATGCAGAGACCGCTACTTCTTGATTTCGACAGACTTGAACTTCACTGGAAATGACTTCTGGTTTGAAATTGTTGGTGAGATCATTATGAACCTGTTCACTATAGAGCACTTCCACTGCGTCAGTGTTCTCGTGGGGCTACACATTTATATACTGCATTATGTCGTTGTATTGTAACAACTTGAAGCATTCGTAGGATGGTAGGTGCCTTTTACAACAAATCTCTCACGTTTGAGGCTACCAATCTATCATGTTTAGATAATGGAGTGCATAAGCTGGAGACCAACTATGCGGCAGAGTGTGGCTACACTTTAAGCACAGTCAATGCAAAAGGATTCATGACCCTCAGAGTGTCCTACTTTGCCTGTCATGTGGAAAGTAAGGTAATGTGCCCACAGATTGTGTGTGTGTTTGTTTGTTTTTTACCCCTCAAATAACATGCAATGTACAGGCGTAAAGTTAAAAATGGGGCCCTGCATACCCAATGATCAGATATCCATATGCTTTAATGTGATCACCTACTCCTAGCTGATGCTTGTGCTGTTGTGTAGAATGATACAGAGTTCACCCTGCACTATCAGATCATAAAATTGGATGAGAGAGGGAAGAAGACCACACACCCCTCACAGATCACCTGTGCACTGGACAGAGATTGGAAGCCCAGGGAGGTGGTTTGTGAAGAGAATTACATGGAGGTAAGCGGGAGATATAGCAAAAGCAGTACATCATTCCAGAACATAATCAGGCTTATTTTTAAACTCTTGTATTTACTAACATACATATTATTACTGTTATGTGCTTTTGCATTTTCCCCAAAGTGCTTTTCGTTTTAACAGGTGTCGGTCAGGTGGAACATTTTCAGGCTCTCAGAGTCCCCCACAAGAAAAGACTGGGACATGGTTCCTTCTGGTGTAAGTAATTTTGTTATTTAATAGAGGAAATGTGCATTACCTATACAGAAATGCTTTTTGGAGTTAATATATTATATGACTTGTTTACTGTTTTCTGTATGTCCCACACATGGTATGGGGCAATAGAAGGCGACAGAGGCATGTTTCATATAAAGGGTTGCCATGCTTAAATTGATTTATCCTCATGAAGTACCTTGGTGCATCATTTAATTGATTGAAGTCGAGCAACCGACTGGATATGGAATGGAATAAGAAGAGATTATAATGCATATGCCGTGTTATTGTTGATGCTAACCACTTTTGCTTCCTCAGGATACAAGGCTGTCAGAATGGCAAATCCTGATTAAGAGGTCTGGTGCTAAGCCCATCTTGCTGTCTTTTGAGGAGGCCCGCAATCAGGGGTACATTGTGACTACTACTGCACATCGTATTGTCTTCCGTTCCCCCTACAACAAGACCTTGGCAGAAATCCAAATGGTGAAGTGTTTAAAATTTATTTTTCCTACAACCTCAACTAAAAATTCATTTTAACACTCATACCTTAAATCCTACTGTATACAGGTAGATGGCATTGAAGTAGAGATGATCAACGCCACAGTTATTTTCAGACAGAACTGGGTCCTGGTGACAATCGAGACAGTTCCTGCCTGTGCCATAAGTAATCATGTTCTTGTCCTTTTATAAGAGAATATTTGGCTGCTCATTATCTAATTCAGTGCAACCCGCTTGTAAACTTAGTGGATGCAAGTATAACCTGGGTTTAGCGATGGAAAAAATCTTACACAACATGTAAAAATTTCATATTGAAATGTACCAGAAATGTTTTGAGGAGAATGTCTGGTCACCTGTCCATGAGCTGGATTTGAAGCGTAAGTGGGTTGGGTTGACTTCTTCACCTTTCAGATCCAGGGACTTTCAATGATTCACATCTGGGATGGACTGTCCCTAAGGTCATGCGACCTCTGACACAATCTCGCTCCACGTTTGAGGAAAAGGCCATCCAGATGGGTGTGGATGGACATGTGGTGGACAGGGCCATTATGAAAACTGCGAACTACAAGCTGGGTATATCTGGGCCATATGTGACAGTTTCTGTCCCTATTTGGGCATTCGGAGGGGTAAATGAGGTGAGGAGAACATGACCAATGTTTATGTTTGATCTTCTGTTTCCATGAGTTGGTTTATTTATTTATTTTTCATGGAACTAATTTACACATGTATGCATTTCATATTTCATTCACTTCAGAGCTGTGTCATTAATAACCAGTACCACAGTCGGTACACGATCCGATTCTACCTTCAACACCTCTGGGCAGATGATATGTTTGAAGAGACAGAGCATCGCAGTTTTAGGGTCGTGAGGAGCTCGTACATTCGCAGGGTGCCATTCACAGTCGACCGTGAGTAACTTAATCTGACCTTTTAAGTCATTTGTAGGAGCATAGAAAATACTGCTGTAATAGTCAACAGATGTGAAAAATGAACAACATTGTAACTATTGAAGTACCACATTAGAGAGATTTGTATGATGAGAAGCACCTAACGGATAGACTACATGTTGGAGATTAGGGCAACTTTCCTATCTTTGTGTCTTTTAGAAACTGTAATTGAGGAGCGCATCTTCACTGTGCGTTTGGGAAACATTCCTTATGATGTGGACCTGACTGCAGTGAACCTCAACGGAGAGCCCTTTACTGTGCCTGAGGCAATTCAAAGTGGCTATCCCATCACAAATGTCCCTCACTCTAATGGAACCCATGCCTGTGTTATCAGGGTTCCTATTGATGACCCCATTGTGCTTAAGATGGTAAGCTAATTGTTTCCATTTCGTGCAGCTTCTGGTCACACTTTGAGTTCAAGGATATGAGAAACGTTTTCAGTGTCATGATTTTGTGGGAGAACCAATTTAACTGTCCAGTATCTTCATTGACAGCACTTGGGAGAGGGCATTGTTCAGTTCTTCTTGGAAATAACCTACACTCTGGACATCATGCCGCAAAGAGATCCATACTATCATCCAGCATCTGTTGTGGCTCTGCACAAGGATTACTGCAAGTCACAACAATTGACTATATATTCTAAGTTTATCACTGCAATCGACAGTAGTATGTTTTGCAAATGAATGGCTTCCAATCACTGTATCTCCATCTGTCTTAATAGTCCCTCCTGTCTTGAATGCGGTCTGCACAGAGAAGGGAATCATCTTCAAGATTGACCGAAAGAAACTGGGGTCTATGTGGGAGGTCAGTATTGGAGATTATGCCCTTACTCCTGAGTTGGCAGCAAAGCATGGCTACATCCTGTTGAATAACAGCCAGAGCATGACCCTGGAGGTTCCTCTTTTCACCACTGGCTATGCATATGAGGTAATCGAACATTTAAAACATAAATACATAAGTGTATCCACTATGACATTGCACTGTTGCATAACCATACATTCTGTGTTTCATTTTGTGATGTGTGTGAAGTTGCAGTATGTGTACAGGAGGAGACTCACAAACGTGCTATATATTGGCCTTTTCTGTTGTTGACAGATGTTGCTTTTGTGTACACAAAACTAGAATAATTGTGGAATAAGATGCATAGCAAATTTAATCAAATGCTTTAATGCTCCTTTGTAATTGAATATTAGTAAAACAGATTATGACATTTGATAACTGTTGTGATCATCAATGTATCATTAAGAAGTTTGGAAGTAACATTATAAAAGTCTGTTCAACAAAAAGGTTTTGTACTATTATTGGGTTTTCCTACTTCTCTCTCAGGACATCAACTTGAGGCAATTCTTTGGTACTTTTGAAATTGTCTCAAGAGACATCAGAACTCAGAAGATTGCAGAAACAATAGTGAAGCGCTGCCTCTTCAAAACAAATGAGCTCATTGGTAATATTGTACCTTATCTATATAAAAGCATTCTCTTGCCATGTGTAAGACAAGTTCAGCCTTTTTTTTTGTGCTGCCACAGTGTGTGCACCCGATGGAGTAGTCACCGTGGTGATCAGCACAACCACAACATTACCAAGAGTGGATCCATGGCAAACCACTCTTCTAGACAAACTCTGCAAACCTAAGGAATCTGATGAGACTCGAGCTCTCTTTACTTTTCATGCGAACACATGTGGAACCAGAATTATGGTACATCTGGCACAAGATGTTTCCTCTCTTTTTCTTACAATATCCATATATAACTTCTAATTTGGTGGGTGGTAGGGATAACATCAATGCATTCCACCATAACCAGTTAAGGCTAAGTATGCATTCCCATAGCAGTAGCTCAGATCATTGGAGTGAATCATACATTTCACAAATGGCCAAATGTAATCTGTTACTGTCAAGATTAGCAGGTCTCTGTGAATTCCCTCTTACTGTTTTGTTCTCCTATACATTCATTTCTTGTATGCTCTCAGGTTAATGGCAACTACTTGACCTATGAAAATGAAGTGGTGTTTAATAGGGAAATGATTCCAGCCCACCAGGCAGCTATCACTAGGGATCCTGAATTCAGGTACTCTAATCACCTTGATTATATAGCTTGTCCAGTATGATTGGTCCTGCTGCATGTGCATGGATTGGTTATGAGTGGCTGATTCTGTCTGTCCTTTAGTCATTTGAGAGACCTTTTTTCAGGTAGGGGAAAGGGCATGCCATTCACTATTCACTATTTAAAAAAAACCTTTTAGTATCTGAAGGAATGCTTAGATTGCTTGCACTTTTAAATATTGCAGGGTTACCACACATTTTGCAGTATTCGTTTTTGCTGTTATGTATGGCATTAAGTTGAATAAGTATTCTTTTGGTTCTTATGACACTCAGGCTTACTGTAAATTGCATTTACTTAATAAATGATACGGCCAGACTATACACTGACAAGAAGGAGGAACCACAAGTGTCTGGTGTGGGATCCATTACTGCGACCAGGAGGTATTTTGGTGAGTTGGACCTAACCACATTGCAGTATTTGCATGGTGTTGCCTTGAGTCTTAGATGAAACTGAGCTTACATTTTCCACAGACCATGGGCAGATGAATGTGTCAAACATACACAGTGGCATTGTGAGAGGTAAGACTGAATTCATTCATTCACAATCTGAATACATTTGCTGCGTCTCGTCTGGTCTTCAACCTCCCCAGACACTCCCACGTCACTCCCCTGCTCACTACCCTCCACTGGCTGCCTGTTATAGCTCGCATCAAATTTAAAACATTGGTCCTAGCATACCAGGCAGTCAAGGTATCAGCCCCAGCATACCTCCACAAGATATTCAAACCCTACATGCCAGCCAGATCCCTCCGTTCTGCTACCTCAGGACGCCTGGCACCTCCCCCTCTTCGCACCTGCACTTCCAGAACACGTCTCCTGTCTGTTCTGGCCCCACGGTGGTGGAATGACCTCCCCGTGGAGGTCAGAACAGCTGAGACACTGACCCATTTCAAACGATGACTGAAGACTCCCCTCTTCAGGCTGCACCTCTCCCCATCCCTCCCTACCCCCCAGTAAATGACTGTAAGCTTAGGGTTGTAACTAGGCAGCTGTTTCGTAGGTGACTAGGTGCATTAACTGTCTTAACTACTGCTTGTATTTTTTCCATAGACTGCGTTGTTGCCGTTCTCGTTGTGTTGGTGTTAATCAGTTTAACCTTCAGGGTCCAAGTTGAACTATGCGGTTGTTCCCTGCACTTGGACCGGTACATCTCTCTAGGGTTTTCGTCATACTTGTTCCTGGTTATGGTTATACACTTTGTTTTACGTCGCTCTGGATAAGAGCATCTGCCAAATGTCTGTAATGTAATGTAATGATTACCTTCATTTTATTTCATTCTATTTTCCAGGTAGCAAATCTGAAGACTTGAATGAAACATTAAATGAAATGGAAGAATACAGTGAGTGCAAGGCAAGGTGAAATTGTGAGTGCTTGGTGCTTAATTTGTAGCAGTGGAGAAATGTATTTATAAGCTCTTCTTTCTTCAGATTCTACATTCCCATATGTGCCAGTTATTGGAGTGACGGTCGCTGTGCTTGGGACTTTGCTTGCTGCTTTGATCAAAAGGAAATGTTGAATTTTCAATAAACATATGTGCACCAATGACTTCATGACAGCCTATATTTAGCATCTTTCATACATTCTAGCAACTCAAATTGCTTCTCAAAAAGATTTAAAAAATCTGGCCTAAAGGCCTTTATATGGAACTCCTTAAACAAATAGCCTTAAACATAAAGAAAATTTGAGAGGGGATTTTTGCATTTCATTATAGTAGCATTCCTTACTAAATAATGAGGGCATATAGGCCTGATTTATGCATCCATATAAACTACTCTAGTAGCAGCTGTAGGCCAATTATTTTTCCCAAACATGTTATTTGAATGATCCAGAGTCTACTGGTCAGGTCGCCAATTTATCAGAGGGCACACACACCATTCACTGACACATTCATAGTTATGGAAATTTAGACTGTCCAGTTAGTCCGGGGCTGCTAAACTTGTTCCTGGCTATCTACTGTCCTGTAGGTTTTCACTTCAACCCTATCAAAGCACACCTCATTCAACACCTAGAGATATTGTTCAGCTGCCAATTAGTTGAATTAGATGTGCAAAATTAGGATTGAAATGAAAACATACAGGACAGGAGATCTCCAAAGCTGAATCCAAATGTTTGGTCTTCCCTGCACTTGCAGAGTTGTAAGCTTAATGGGCGCGTTCCCAGTGAAATCCAGAGCGGCATGGGCTGCCCAATTCTACAATTAATCTAGTCCGCAAGGGGGCTTGTGCGGACCTCCAGAGCCTTCTTGGGTGCAGACTTCAACAGACTTTGCCAGTGGGATTACCCAAAACTCATGTTGATATAAAAGATGTCAAGGTTAAAAAAAAATAATAATAATAAAGCATAATGGATAAATAAACAAAGTGGTTGTGGTATTCAACACAATACATATAGCCAAATGTATTTGCAAACATTGATTTATTTGTTTATTTTAAACTCATAAAATGGTCATATCCATGGCAACGAGTGAGGTCTGAAGTCTTGTCTCATTAGTGCATTTCATACCCTCTCAGCCCTGTGCTCTTGCAGACTTCACGTGATGATGCTGAGCACTTCAGTCAACCTCACGGTACGTCAGACTAAAGTCCACAAGGTCCGAGTCTGCTCGTCTAGAGTGTGGATATTTGGATTCAGCCCAGGAACAGGATTGGGCAGCTCTGGTCATAATCATTTAAATTACAGGTGTCAAACTCCAGTCCCAAAGGGCCACAGTATCCTCTGGTTTTCTGGGTGTTCTGGGCACCAATGGTTCATTCAAGTGCTAAAGAATCCACCCACCTTATTCACATATCCCAGTGGTCTCCAACCCTGGTCCTGGAGAGCTACAGGGTCTGCTGGTTTCCATAGTGACTCTGCACTTCATGAATCAATTAGAGCAGTTGATTACACAGTTAACTCAACTCACCTGGTGTCTTGGGTCTCAACTGGGTGCTGATTTTAAGGTGAAAACAAAAACCAGCAGACCCTGTGACTCTCCAGGACCAGGGTTGGAGACCACTGACATATACTTTTCTTATTTTCAGGCCGATCATTGACTTTAAACCAATGGTCTCAAACTCATTGCCATGGAGGGATGTGTGTATACAGGTTTTCATTACAACCAATTAATGCTGCCTTAATTGAGTCCAATTACTCATTCAGCCATATACATTTAACCGCATTGAAGCACAGAATATAAGCAAGTTTCTATTTAGACAATGCTGGTCACCATAGACATTGGGTCACCATTATGTGCAAACCTGCATCCCTAATTCAGCAAATAATTGAACTAATTATATAATCAAGATCTGAGGCTGGAATAACCAGTGTATTGCTGGGGCAACATAGCTCAGGAGGAAAAAAAAGCAGTTGTCTGGCAGTCAGAGGGTTGCCGGTTCAAAACCCTGCCCTGGGTGTGTCGAAGTGTCCCTGAGCAAGACACCTAACCCCTAGTGTGTGTGGGTGAATGAGAGGCATCAATTGTAAAGCGCTATATAAATACAGTGCATTTACGATTTTACCATACACAGGGCCCACCATGGTACTGAGTTTGAGACCACTGCTTTAAACTCTTATTCTTGATATAAATGTCCTGACAACTTTTAAACCGTACATGCATGGTCATTTGAATGTTTTGTTCTGGAAGGCAGTCAAGGGATCAGCCCCAGCATACCTTCACAAGATATTCAAACCCTTCATGCCAGCCAGATCCCTCCGTTCTGCTACCTCAGGACGCCTAGCACCTCCCCCTCTTCGCAACTGCACTTCCAGAACACGTCTCCTGTCTGTTCTGGCCCCACGATGGTGGAATGACCTGCCTGTGGAGGTCAGAACAGCTGAGACTGTGAACAATTTCAAACGACGACTGAAGACCCACCTCTTCAGGCTGCACCTCTCTCCATCCCTCCCTTCCCCCCTGTAAATGACTAAACTTAGGGTTGTAACTAGGCAGCTGTTTCATAGGTTACTTAGTTGATGCGCCTGTCTTAACGACTACTTGTATTTTTATTTATTTTTATTTTTCCATAGATTGCGTTGTTGCCGTTCTCGTTGTTAGTGTTAATCAGTTTAACCATCAGGGTCCAAGTTGAACTATGCGGTTGTTCCCTGTACTTGGACCGGTACTTCTCTCTAGGGGTTTCGTCATACTTGTTCCTGGTTATGGTTATACACTTTGTTGTACGTCGCTCTGGATAAGAGCGTCTCCCAAATGCCTGTAATGTAATGTAATGTAATGGAAGGTGCTCTATAGATGTTGGTCTGGGATCATTAGGAAAGTGTGACATGCATTGCTGTCTAAGATATTTACTAAGTAAACCAAGACTACTGAATTTGCAGTGCTAAAATAATTTTTTGAATGACTGAGAAACGGAATTCCCTGGGGGCCACAGTGTTTCTGGGTTTTTGTTGTTTCCTTTCAATAATCTGTCAATTAAGGCCTAAAGATCAAGGTGTGTAGATTAATTAGCAAATCAATGAATTAAATTAACCATTGATTGTAGTTTATGCTGGTTTTCATGACAACCAACCTTTTGCCCAATTAAGTTTGTTGAGCAGGCACATTTAAGTCTTTTCATAATTGTTTCCTTAAACTTCTTAACGCATTGCAGGTTTGGTGCATTGTCATTTTCTTTGTCTTTGAATTCTCTACCACATGGTTAATTTTCAGGCCCAAGTGTCCACTCTTTCACCAATTAGGAACCTGTTGATTCACCTCAGTCTTTAATTTGATCAGTTAAAAAGGTTTTACTTCTCTTTCTGTAATCACTTGCAATGAAGTACATTAGGTACAATATAAATATGTAACTTTTTTTCTTCATGGAAAGCATAGCTGTTTCTGATATAATCTGTTTTAAGAGCATAAATAATCCCTCAGCATGAAAAGTGTCATTAAGAAATATTAACAAGCCTGCAAAAATTCTAGGATTGCAGTTGTGCTTGTAACAAAAACCAGCTTTCACAGAGGCCCCCAGGACTGAGTTTGAGAACCACTGATTTAGAGGGTGTGTCGGAATAGCAAGGATTGTTACATTGATTTGGGTACCATCTCCAGGTTTGGATATGTCCTGTGAAGGTAATAATTGATACAATTGGTTTCATATTGGTAGAGCACTTTGAACTCTTCTTATGAAAGCATATTTAGTATAGCAGCTGTCTCTAATTTGTTCATTGGACTTAGAGTAGTTCAAAGGTTGTAGGTCCCAGCTTAAGTTTGGTAAATCAATGTAGGAAGCAGTAAGCATCATTTTGCTGGATTTCTTCATGTCCAGTAGTGTTAGCTCCCTCAATTGAGTTTTCTGGCTTGGTGGTTTATACTGCTGAATGGTTGCTATGCCTCTTGGGTTTTACTTTGTGTAAGTTGTTGGGGTTTTTTTTATTTACTTATTAAATTTGGTTTATTTTTGGTGTAAGTTGTGCTTTCTGCTGCTATGTTTCTGTTTGTTTCATCAATGTCCCACTACATATCTTTTGTGAGTGTAACCTTCCCCCCCCCCCCCCCCCTTTGTCCTGCAGAGTGTGTTTACTTACTTTGCTGTTGGCAGTAAGTGTTCACTGTAACAATGTTCCTGAAGGTAAGCTTTTAAGACCTATTTACATGTGTGTGGGGTTTGAGTAATTTCTGTTCTCCTCAGTGTGGTGTTTAATGTTTGAGTCTAATTGTATTCTTTTAAAGCAAAAACGTAAGATTCTAAAGTGTTTAAAACCTAGTTTCTGGACACTCTAGGGGTCAGTGTGGAGTGTCGAGATCGATATCTCTGGGTATCCATAGAAAAGCCACTTGCTGACCGTTTGGTCCAAATTGAAGCTTTTGGTGAGTAGTTGTACAGCCCTTTATACTGATGCTTGTATGTTTGTTGCTCATGTTTTTGTGTCCATACTTAAGCCCCTGCCCCTCCTTCTACACTTCCCTCAGATGATACTGGTGTGTACCCAATCACAGAAAAGTATAAATCGGAGTGTGGTTACACGTGTACCTATGATGACTTGACTGGAAATTCAATCCTCCGGGCATCCTACCTGTCTTGTCACACTCACAATCCGGTATGTTCCATAATGGAAGAACCTTTTGGAAGGCATTTGGAGTTCTGTTCTCAATGACTGACTGACTTTTTTTTTTTTTTTTTTTTTTTTTTTTTTTCCCCCTCTCTTGCCTCCCCCCACCCCCCTTGTCTGCCTGCCCTCTCAGACTGATGAGGTCTTTGTCTTCAATTTCAACTTGATCATCAGGGACTATGATGTAATGGTTTCTGTCCCCTTGTCAAAAACCTGCACACTATCACTGCCCTGGTCTCCCAGGGAGGTCATCTGTGAACATAAATACATGGAGGTACTGGAGATTTTTTTGCCTTGGAGGGACCTGGTGTGCATTGTTCTTGTCTTAAATTTTGTTTTGTTTTTGCCCAACCCCAGGTCTCTGTTAGAAATATGCCCTGCACCTCCAGTGGCGAAACCTCTGAAATCTGGGGAGCTACCCTTTCTGTTGTAAGGATATCTGATCAAGTTTTTATCTATTACTGTGTATAGTATTGAATCGTCAATGTAGTTCCATTTGCTTTGGTTGAAATGGGTCCATCCTGATCTTCTCTTCCCTCTCTCCCCCAGGCTCATGAATCTGCCACACATGCCTACAAGGTTCTGTTTCTGAAGGGGGGTGAGGAAGTAGCTTCTATGTCAATTGATGATGCTCGTATGCATGGTTATGTGATTGATGCCACAGAAGAGAGAATCGTCTTTCGTGCAGCCTATGCACAGCCCGACTCGGAAATAAAAATGGTACAGCGTCTGGGATAATTCTTATTCCTACTTGTACAAGTTTATTTAATAAGCTGTGTTCTCTTCAGATTAATGGGATTCCTGTTGAGGTGGTTCATGCAACAGTGTTCTTCCGACGAAGTTGGATGGTGATGATTATTGACTTAACAGGAGCTTGTACCACAAGTATGTGCTTATGATCGTTGAACCCATTTGACTGACCTGAAGCTTCTCCTTGTGTCCATATTAAGGAGTTGTAATGTTATTCCTAACTCAAATGGTCAATCTGCCTCCATTTGTATAGATTTGAGCTCTTTTGATGGTGAAAGATTACTGTGGGAGACTCCCATGGTTTTGACCCCTCTGATGTACAACCACTCTGGATTTATGAGTCAGCAAATGCGTCTTGGTCTGGAAGGACAGCTCCTGGACATGTCCACAATGAATGATTGGGGCTACCTTCTGGACATTATTGGGGACTCTGTGTGGATTAGTGTCCCCTATTCTGCCAAGGGAGGATACCGATGGGTAAGCCTACAGTGTACTACAGATGTAGTTTCTTTTGCCACTCCATACCCCCACCCCACCCCACGTAGCAGGACTTGTAATAGAACTTGTAAATTTTCCTTTCTTGGACAATCCCAGAACAAAACTCAGACTTGTATATCGCTGATCTCTTCGTACAGAGCTTTGTGCAACAGAACACCTACCACGAGTACTATAGCGTCAACCTGTATTATGAACATGTGTTTATGGATGGTAGTGGCCGTCTCACCAGATTCCGCCAAGTAAAGAAACTTGCCAGTCCCCTGCTGTTTCAAGTCCCCTTCACGATTGACCGCAAGTATCCATTTCAGCTTTAGATTTTTGGCTATCTCTAGTTTCTGTCTTTCAGGAATATAAACAAGTACTTGTATTCCTGATCTGCAGAGACTATCATTGAAGAACACCACTTCACTGTGTATCTGGGCAATTTCCCTTATGATGTGGAGCTCCTTGCAGTGGTCCTCAATGGGGAGCTCTTCACGGTTCCTGAGGCAATTTTAAGTGGCTATCCCATCACAAACATCCCTCACTCTAATGGAACCCACGCCTATGTTATCAGGGTTCCTTTTGAGGATGCTCTTGTACAAAAAATGGTAAGTTCAGACACCCATTGTCCAGCATCTTGAGGGCTCATTCCAATCACCATCTCCTTGCTTCCTTCCCTAGCTCCCCATGGGACACAAGGAAAGGAATTGAGGAAATATTTATTGGGCAAATGTAGATCCACAGGTCTATCATCCGTCATGTATTCCAAAAGGATGCGCTTGTTTCCTTTCTCAAGCATTCATCAGTTTGGAATGGCCTTGATCAATTTGTGTGTTCAGGACAGGAGATTAGGACCTAAAATAACTGGTTGGAATGAGCCCCTATCTCTGACATGAGGCTTTGGGTGTAAGCCCAAGCTTCTCGTTTGTCCTAGCATACCTGACTGCAGAGCTGTGGATTGTTTTGTCTGATCTGTATCTGTTCGCTTTTATTTATTTATTTATTTTTTAAGTATTTCAGTGAGGGGTTCCTCCAATATTCTTTGGCCATAAACTACACGCTGAATATCATGCCACAGGATCCTTACTACCATTCAGCTTCTGTAATCGCTCAGATCAAGGATGTGTGTAAGTTCCACCCCTAACTCTCCTTTTGTTATTTTTATTTAAAGAATGCAAATGTGTAGCTTCTTTCCCCTTTCCTTCAATAGTCCCCCCTGATTTTAATGGAGTCTGCACAGAGACTGGCATAATCTTCAAGATGGACCATCAAAAAGCAGGTTACCTGTGGGAGATTGGCATTGGACATTATCCTCTCTCAACTGAGTTGGCAGCACAGCGTGGCTACATTCTACACAATGACAGCCAGAGCTTGATTCTAGAGGTGCCGGTCTTCACCATTGGTTATATCTATGAGGTAAGATGGTTGCGTTTCCAGCATTCATATCCAGATAAAGTATGTTGAAACCACCAAAAACTTGCACAGTATGCAATGTACCGTATCTTATTCCATTCAGGATATTAGCCTGACGCAGTTTTTTGGGACATTTGAAATTCTGTCAAGGGATGCGAAGACGTTGGAAATCCAAAAATCTACAGCAAAGCGTTGCCTCTTCAAAACTGATGAGCTAATAGGTAATACTTTCACTAGATGGAAAGGAAAACATTATGGTATTATTTTCAAAACCACGTGATCTTGTTCTTGCAGTTTGTTCACCAAATGGTGTAGTGACGGTGGTGGCCAGTATGACTGTCACGCTACCAAAAACGGAGCCGAGACGAGCCACACTTCTGGATGCAAACTGCGGGCCTGAAGAATTTGATGGAACCAGGGTTCTCTTTGCCTTTAAAGTGAACACATGTGGGACCAGGGTGATGGTATGATTTGAGTTGTAAATGCAGTTTTTGGTTTTGTACATGGAACACTACTGTCAGTTGTGGGATGGGTACCCTCTGTCTCCCCCCCCCCCGGCAGGTTGATGATTCCTATGTAACCTATGAGAATGAGATTTTAGTCAACCGTGAGCTTTTACCAGAGGGTGCGCCTGTCATCACCAGGGATGCTGATTACAGGTAGATTCTATTGTGCATGAAATTGTAGCTAAAATTCTTAATGTTCAAAATTGAATGGTACGTAAATGCAGACTCCTTCCATACAGGCTGACTGTGCGATGCCACTATCCAGTCAATGATGTCCATCAACTGTTTGTGGACAGGAAGTTCAAGTCTGAGACGCCTGGTTTTGGCTCGGTCACACAGACTTCAGACTCGGCCAAAACCACAAAATGTAAGTTGGCTTCATTTTGTATCTGTTCTGCTTTCTTAAATGAACACGCATGTAATATTTCCCCTCTTGCAGATGTGCCCAAACAGTCCACCCTTCCTCCACATGTGCCCAAAAGAACTACCGCTCCACCTACCACAGTCACTACAGTCTCTCAAAAGGTTACAACCGAATATGTGCCTGTTCGGTATATTCGGGTCACTCTGGGATGAAGGACCTGCTCAGAGGTAATTTGCAGTCTTGGTCAACTTTATTGCTTTGCAACTTGAAGTGATATTAACGTCTAGCCTTTGATCTGCAGGTAACTGGAAGCCTGACTTGGATACAAAATAAATTGGTTTTCTTAAATTGGTGTCTCTGTGTCTTTAACTTCGGTTTATGATTCATGGTATTTGACTTTACTATTATGTAAGTGCTCCTTTTAAAATGGTTTGATTTGGTTTTGGTCACCCACCCTTCCAGACTATTATAATGCAGAGCATTACGGCATTAAACTGAATACTGAAATCCAATGTAAAGGCTTTCCTGTATACAATCAGCGAGACTATTTGCAAAAGGATATCATGCCTTTCCTGTACAGGCTCCAAAACTACTCAACTGCCACAACTTCCATTATTTTAAATGCTTAATGGCCTGTCATGACAGAATGGTTTTTATGCATGTAGTGCAGTGATTCTCCAACTTGGTCCTAGGGTACCACTGTATGCTGGTTACAATTGCAATCCTAGAATTAACACGCTGTACACTTGATTGAATACTTCATGCTGGTTATTTACTCAAACCACATTATGGCACTTACTCTTATTCACATTGCACAATGTTAAATTTACAGCGGTTATCAAATTTAAAAGACTGAAGTGAATAGGTTTCTAATTAGTGAGTGTGGCATAATTACAGTATGCTGTGCATAAAAGCATTTTTTACAGGCTGACTAGATGGCTCACTCCCATCGGTCACAGGATATGGTTATCTAAGTCAACCTAGGAAGGGAGCTATGCTGTCTCATGTAAGAATTTCAGCATTGACAAATTTAATTTGTTCAATCTGGCAAGGTTTATGAAATCTTGTTCTGTTATCTTCCAAGTTGAACTATGCGGTTGTTCCCTGCACTTGGAGTAGTACTTCTCTCTAGGGTTTTCGTCATACTTGTTCCTGGTTATGGTTATTGGGATGGCAGGTATGCCATCCCGCCAAGTTACGCCTTGGCGGGGTACACTTTACGTCGCTCTGGATAGGAGCGGCTGCCAAATGCCTGTAATGTAATCTTTTGCATTTATATTTGTGCAAAAATAAGTGTCTATGCAGTGTACCAGATACTTGTTTTGCTTTTCGTAGTGTGCGTGCATTTGACGTTCCAATCGTGTTCAGTTTCATTCCCTTGAGTCTTCCCAAATTAGGTGAAGTAATTTTTTATTTTTTTAATAAATATATATAAACAGTTTAGTTTCACTTCTCAGAGAGCCTGGGTGAGTATTATAAACGCAGCGCCGCAGCCTCTATGGGCAGTAGATCTGCAGGTCCGCGAGGCTGGCTGAGTCCTGTTTTCCATTTCAGTGGTAACATCAGGGTAACATCTCATTTGAATACCGGTTGTACGATGTTGCAGGTTACGTTAGGAAATGTGCTTAGGCATTTATATCCTATCCACAGAAATTAACTTGCTCACTGAAAAACGAACTTCCTTATCTTTAATTGGCTTATACTGTACTAGGCCTATTTCTTTATCGTGGCTTGTTTAGTGTACATGCATAGGTACTGTAAGATCTTTGCAATTCCCCAGGTTGGTGCTAACGTTAGTTAATTTCACAGTGCAAGCAGACTTCTCCCCCGTTTATGTTTGTATATTTCCGTTTTGCTTCAAATGCAAAAATGTATTGCAGCACCTATCGGCGGCCTATTCTTTCCAAGTATGAACGACGTCAGTTGTCACTGTACCGAGAAAGCCACCGCCAGCGGAACTGAACACCAGCAACGTCAAAAGGTAGCAAATTTTTAAATGAATAAAAAAAACCTTTAACGATGCTATAGGACAATAGAAACGAAGAGCTACAACCCCAGAAGTTTTCAGTGTGCAAAAGATTGCATAAGTCTTGATTTAGACGATAAACCACCGAATGCCTTATGTGCCATTGTAAAGGCGACAGGCCATTTAAAGCTTCTGTGAATATCTTCTATATCCTTAGTTTTTTTCCGAACAACGGTCTGGGCCTATTGATAACATGGGCTACAATAAGAACCACAGAGAATCAGCTGTCCCTATAAAAATAAATTATGCTCAATGCGCGCACAGTATATTTCTCTTGAAATTATGATCACATTGTTTTGCCTGCAGTTAGAAATCCTGGAATGCTTATCTATGTGCAAAAACTTCAACTAAAAAAATAAAGCTCAAACTGAAAACATTTGGGGCTATATACTTTCTGTTCTTGTAAAGCAGTTTTCTTAAACATTTTGGTACATCACAACGTGTCTGTGATGTGTAAAGAAATGCCTTGTGTGTATCTCATGGGGCTGTCGAGTGTAACGTGTTGTATATTTGAGTTGATTGGATTGGAATTTGTTGAATAGGTGTTGAGTAACTCACAGCAAATGTAATGTGGCTTAAACTTGGCTTGCATTCGGCGATGAGATGCGGCCCTCTTCGCAGATAGAATAAAAAAGCGGAGGGGCAGATCTGGTTGCTGAATACAAAGTGAATCGGCAAGTGCCCTCTGGCACTCAGTCAACACTGCCGAAGTTGGTCCAGAATTCAACTGACGTCACAAAATCTGGGCCAGATCTATCCCAGACCATGGAGCTAGGATTTGAGCCAGATATGCTCTGATAATCAGGCCAACTATATGCAGCCTGAAATCTGGTTAATTAGAAAGTAGATAATGATAACCAAACCAAGCATTGCTTTGGCTAGCGTTTTCACAACTGAAATAGTAACCCACACAGATACATTTGAAGACAGAGGCTATTTTTTCACCGCCATTGCCTTACATTATTCTCCAGTAAGCAGCTTAAACAGTGCAGTCAAGATAATGCTGTAATAGTGCTGCATAAGGCTCATGTACCTTTGTTAAATATGGATAAATCACAATGGATGTGCAACAAATAATTGTGACTGCGATTTCCTTTAAACTCCTGCTCCTTTCCACCTCTCAACACTGTAGAACCCACATCCAGTTGTCCTTCCGACATACTCCTCCCGAACTCTTCATCATCCCTCGTTTCTGTCACTGTACATGGCTGTGGGGCCTACGCAGTGGAACTTGCAAGTGCCGGGCTACAGGGGGATTGCTTTGCCAGGTGAACATAGGAGTATTTTACCCTGGTGTACTATTGGCAGTTCCAGCAATGTTGCTGGAATTTGGATAATATTTACATTAAGGTTTAATATTTTTGGTTCTATTGGAAATTTTAGGAAGTTTGCTCATTTAAATGTTCTTTTTTTGTTTTCTGTTTTATGTGCATCTCTGCTTCTATTTCAGCCATGATTCCCTCTGATTTTTTTTACACTGACCCCACTCTACCCCCAGGGAGTAGAGTATCTAATGGGGTGACTCAACTGGAGGTGAGTGTGTATAGTTTTTGCATAATACAAACACAATGCTTTTGCAAGAGAATTATGGGCACATTTGCACAAACCATTAGTCATTAATCCAATATACTGGCCAGTTGTTACCTATGCTCTAAATAAAATTTTAGATAACTCAGTGTCCAGTGCTCCAAATGATGGATAGTCAACAGAGAAGCAGCCTCTCTTTTTAATGTCTTAGTAATGGTATGTCTTAGTAAGTTAGGTTAATTAGGTGTACTCTTCATTTGTTGCAAAGCAGACATAAGTGTGGTAAAAATGATAGTGCTTGCACACACTTCATGCTTCCACAATGAACTTTCAACTGTTCAATTTAATGTTTCAATAATAACCTGGTGGAAATCAAAGGGGATTGAAATGTCAAAATATATGGTTTGTTGTTGTAATATAGTGTATGATCACTTAAATGTTTAAATGTCCCTTGTTTTTTGTGTCAAGATAACTAAATATCAGAAAATGGTACAACTAATATTTATGGATTATAAACGTGGTGGAGTTTTCAAGAAATTTTGATAGAGTCCCCTCCAAATCCCTCAAGACAACACATACTGACCCCCCTTGTTCTGTAAGATTCGGAAGCTGTAGAATGGCAGTTTTTCAGATGGAAACCCAAAATGTGGATTTCAGAGGGAAAAATGGTATGAAAAGAAAAACTGTCAGTTAAAATATCTAATTTCATAGACAGAATGTACAAAGTACAATGATTAGAACCCTAAAGTCCAGCATTTTAGTGGTAAATCGTGAGGTATAAGTTTATTCTTGGTGTGGATGCATAACTGAACAATCCTGTGCTGAAATTCCAAATATGGAATAATCAAAAATCTTTGTTACATTTTAAACATTAAAAAAAAAAAAAAAAAAAAAAAAGTTGTTCTAAAACCTTCCTCCTCCCAATCACTCCCCTTTCTTGTCTGTAGGCCTTTGAGTGTTGTCAGTTGAACACTCCTCCTCCAGTCATGTCCATTATTGCAGATTCGCCCTCTAGATTAGACCCCTTCAGAGCCAGACCCTACCCCACCCGGGATCTTGGCTCCCAGATGTGGACATGGAACAGCCTGTCAACTTTCACATCCAGAACTGCACAGGGACAAATTTTGGAGATCATCCAAATATCTGCAGAGGAAGATGAAGCTATTACCAGCCTTCTGAAGCTGCACTATCAGAGCCAGCTAGAGACTGCCTCCAGTGACCCTTGGGGAAACATGACCGCTCAAGATCTTACAGTAGATGATCATCAGTCCCTATGACAGCCAGCTTCAACTCAGCCATCTCTCTCTGATCCAGGGCCTTCCTCAAACAGTGTAGAAGTTTTGATGCCATCACTCCATCTCGGAGTGTCAGCCTATGCAGGGGTCTGATGTAGTGACAGAAACTTCCCGGGTCCTGTTCAGTGTGGAAAACTTTGTGACTGACCATTTTGGTAAGGAGCCACTGAGTCTGAGCCAAGGAGCTGTATGAAACCAATAAACTGAGAAACTACGCTGCTGCGTACCTGCAGAATAGGAAGTACTGACCATGAATGATGGGAAACTTGAATAAAGGCCTGTGATGAAAAGAATTTGAGTCTTCTGAGGAAGACCTGTAGTTATTGTGAGATGACAGACAGCAGAGTGTAGAAATGTCCTGGGAGTGAGGAACTGCAGGGTTTAGACTGGGGAACATTGGAGCTCACGGGGGTCCTTGAACTGTGTGCACGGAATAGCATGTTTTTGGCAGTGGGACATGGGGAACATTGAGGTTGGGGGATTTGGTGTCTGTGGAAGGGGCTAAACCCCCTTGCTCAGGCACCAAAACAAGCACAAATAGCACATTCCAGCTGTGTATTATTTTCCATTGTTTCTTGTGTATATTGTCACTTTTGGAAGCTGACTTCATAGTTCTTAACTGCTTCCTTTCCTGTTGGTTTAAAAATATGTACCTAGCCACATGATTGACATGAATCAATCTGTGCTTAATGTTTGGGTTCAGTTTTCACTTTGTAAAATAGAAATAATGTTCATGGCACTGATGCAAGAATTCTGTTTTTGCTTGAATTAATAAAGCTTATTTATGGTTATTATTTGATGCTTCTGTGGCAGACATTTCAGATATGCTTTGCCAAGGAAAAAAATACAAAAATAGATAATGTGAAAATGCTATGAAATTGTTTATTAATAAGTACACAATTAATCTCAATGAAAGGAAAACCATTCACATACCCACATGTTCATGGGTGGGTACACATCCATCCACACAGAATATCAACATCAGGGAGTGCTGTATCACCATATAGCCCTATACGACTGAAACGGACTGGTTGTCCAGGACTGGTTTTAAAACTAAATTATCTATATACAAATACAGTACATTCAGCAATGGTAAAGTGGTCAGTTCTTTTGATAATAAAAAGGGGAATTTTTATGCATTTCCCCATGAAATATATTATTGAGATACGAATGATTTATTCCTGCTTTATTTTACAAAAGTGTTTGTGTTTGTTTCCTTTACTGTAAGTAAAAATGCATAGGAATTGAATTGCCTAGTGTACCAGTTAGTCAACTCCAACATCCTATTCTGCAGGTAAAATTTGCATTAAAGTCACTGTTCATCTAGGGACAAACAAAAAAAAGGAAGAGCAACATGTACAGTATGACCAAGCAAGAGCTTTTTTTTTTATACATATTTTCACATAAAATACGGACATATTATAAAATAATTTATATAACACTTTATGGGAGTAGATGGTGAACTAGTTGGGTCAGATCGATTGTTACATGCAGCAAAACCTAGATCATTCTAGATAATGTTTTGTTTTGTCAAAAGTGTTTTCTGCAACTCAGGCCCTTCTATAAAATTCAACCCCAGGTGCTATCAAAGTTCAGAAAAGTGTAGTAAACCATAGGTATTCATTTACTAAGCAGTATCAGTGTTGTAACTCCTCAAAGTTCATTTTCCTACTTCAGTTATGATGTAATTTTCTGTTTCAAGATGTTTTCAAGTTCATCTGGTTAGTATGGATGTACAGGAATGAATGTATGGCGTGGGTGCAGTGTGTGCAATTATACTCCAATTGACACATGGGCAGCTGTTCATGTCCCATAAAAATGTGAAAAATTTGTTTCATTTACAGTAGGGCATTCCTGCAGAAGCACCAGTAGTGTTGGTTCCCCAAGACAGGCAAGGGTATGGTGTAAAATACATACACAATTTACAATTTAGGAACAAAACAAGTGTTCTGGCATTAGTGTTCAGTGTAATGAATGAATCAATGAATCAACCCACCCAACATTCTTTTCATACAGCATTCAGGAAGTAGTGTCCATCAAATAACTTCCCTTTTCCAGTCCCTGAGTGCACATTTGCCACATCCAATCGGTCCAAGTGTCTTCAAGCAGGCTGCATCTTTCTCTCCTGGGCTGAGGATGTTTTCAGCTTGGGATGGCATCCCAAGGTTATCATGTTTCTGGTAACAGTTCTGCTAAGGTCCAGACCTAAACTTAGATCCAAGGGAGAGGGTGCTCGCTGCCTGGATGACTCTGTACCTTTCGCGAAGGTTGCGCCTTCGAACGTGCTCGTTGGTAATCTCTAGAACGTTGCCCACAGGGAACCAGCCCTTTTGCCCATCAGACAGCCTGATGCCCTCATACCAACCTGGGGAGAACAGGAAGCAGGGGAAGGAGGGGAAATAAAAAGGATATATATAGAGATTAGAAGGAGGTAAAGAAGGGCAGAATGAGTGGAGAGGGAAAAGGTACAGTATACTTGGTACTCTTGTCCTCTACTCACCCTCATTACCCTTGCGAATAACATTAACGATTTCTGCAGGTTCCAGTGTGAGCTCATCTGCCTGCTGGGCAATGTATGGCTCTACACATTGTACCTGTGGGCAGTCTGGACACATACACAAACAAAGGATCAGCATCAATAATTTGGAGGATTGGGGGCTGGTAGGGTGGGTGTGTAAGTGGTATACAGTAGTAAGATATACTTACCCCAGTCCTCATACACAACCTCCTCTACATCTCTTTTTGGGTCATCAGGGTCAGGGAAAGCTGCCATCCACCTATGCATGTCTGACCTATACAGCAAACAGGGATGTGATATGGGAATGATGCTATTCTACTCAGCAGAGATGATTGTAGAGTTTCAGTACAATGGTGAATGAATCCATGAACATCAACAACTAGCTTTAGCACATAACCTTCTAAAGCTGACTTTGTGCCTTCATTCTATTCCAATTTTGTTAGATATACACCTCCAAACCTGCAAATACGAATGGGGCAAATGCATGTAACTTTTTTGGGTGAATGAATACCTACATACACTTTCACAACATGGTGAGTGCCTCTACTAGCTGTATGCAGTAAACTATTATAGAGAGAAGAGTGCACAGAACACACTGACACTGTGCAGACTTCACTCACTCGGTTGGGGCTTTCAAAAGACGCTCGCTGATGCGACCCTGGTGGTTCTCCAGCAGGATCAACCAGAAACAGTTATCGAAGCCTGGACCGGGAGAAGCCTCATCAAAGACCTTCACCTGGACCAGCGACCGGTGGGCATGGTCAATCACCACATACCGTTCTGAGCTGGAGAGGAGGAGAACAAGGGTTGAAACTCACAGCTAACTTTAAATCTAAATCTCTCTAAATCTAAATGTGGAAAGTAGAAAGCAGACCTCTTCTTGCTGGTAAGGATGAGGAGGTCATTGAAGAGGATAAGGAAAACTGGGGTGAATTTGGAACGGATATTGAATAGAGAGACTCCTTTGGCCATCTCCTGAAGATCCCCTTGTTTTGCCACAAAACGGTTCTGGGAAATAATGGGAATGGCCTTTGGACAGAGAGAAAAGAAACAACACACGCATTGACTTAAATAGTTGCAATAAATACAATATTCTTGTACATTTTATCGATATATCAGCATTTATTAACTCAATGATTTGGGCCAAAGCCGATTAAACTTCTCCTGCCCCCTGCATATTTATGTAAAAATGAACGTTCGTTATAAAACTGGGTATGGTCTCTGTTTAAACCACCACAAAATCAAGAAATTCTAAAAAGATCACGCAATTTCAGGATAACACAAATTTAAGAGATTGAATAACAGGTAGGATACATCACAATTATGCTTCATTGTGGCAGCATATTGATGTCTGCAAATGTATAAAAATACATTTCTATTTACATCAGTACTTTAAAGTTAATGAGAACTGTTAATACATATTCCATTTCAGAATTATAATTGTTGTGATACGAGTGTGTTGTAAATTAGAAGATTAACCCTGCCAGCATATCAATAACCCTTAATATACACTTAAATATGTTAACTGTTGTTTCTTACTGACTCCTTATATTTACTTTTTAATTGTGATGTTTCGTTCTATGTAGAGTAAAGAAAGAAATCTTCAATTGTATGGCACATAATGTCACAAAAATATAGACATTATGCACATCTCTGTAAGTTCACTGTGTTACCTGGCAGTGTCACATACGTACCTTTAACTTGTCAAACTCCAGGGTCTTGGCAATATGGATCAGCTCTTCCGTATGCTTCATCTTCCCCACCTCTGTATTGCACTCCTCAATGATCTATGGGGAGGCGGGGGGAGCAGTAAAGGGGAAGTGAATGCTAGGGATCCTTCAAAAGCCAGATAACCCATAAAGAGATAACCCATACTTCCATGTTTCCTGTTTTGACATCGCAGTGTACGTGTTGATCATCTTGGTACAGCTTGACACAATTGCTATCCATGTAGAGGATATTAATATATTTTTTGTAACTTTTCTGCCACAATTTTAAATGTCCAAACCACAACAATTTTTATATTAAGTGATAAGGAACAGGATAATATTCCAGTGGAAATTCTTCATCCCTGGGCCATGCTATGCCAACTTTATTACCATGTGGATTATTTTCTGGACATTTGACCATGTCACTGAACCTAGTGCTTCAACTAGATGCACCATTTTGGAGGCCCCTGAACATAAAACAGCAGAATCTTACAGGAATTTTTTTTGTGTGGTTTTTCCAGGAGATCTTCCAAATAAAAGGCTTCTCTTCTAATCTGGCTGATTCCGTCCCAGTTTTAACAGATTTCCTTTGTACGAAGTCAAAAGATTACTCAGTTTATCTCTCTCCTCACAAGAGGATATCCTTTGTTGTGATGGAGACAATAGACTGCAAAGTGACACAGATTTTCCAGAAGTGGAGGGGATTGTTTGCTCTGTGTAAGGCATGAGAGAGAGAGTGGGGAAGGGATGGTTTGTTACCTTAGAAACAGCGGCCAGGGCTTTGGAGGCAGTCTCCTCCTCCTTTGTCCCTTCTTGTGTCCGTTTAAGGATATTCTGAAGATAGAAAAAAGCCAGAAAATATTTTGATCTGACATGAATCAGCCTGTACAAACAAAAACTGTACAAGATTCATGTTACTAAAGCAACTGAATGAGAGCACCATATAGAGCTACATTTTATTATTCTACATCTACTGCTTTGTTAGTAAAGCATCTTCCCTGCCCTTCCCAGACAGAAGCCCCCTCACCTCAATAAGCATCTTGATGCGGGTGATACGCTGGAAGGGCAGCAACAGGAAAGACGTGAAAGGTAACCGTTGACACTGTGGTGACTCTTGCAGGCGGGAAATCACAGCCGCAAACTGTGCATTCTTCTGCCTGTGGCCAGGACAGTGGGGACACACCAGTCAATGAAATGATAACATGCCCTGAATGTGTGTCAATTGCGTGTAGCTACTGTCTGACAGAAAGGAGGAAGGTTCTTAAATTTTCACAAACAAAATATTGGTTTTCTTTTTATACAGATACACTATATTGACTAACCAGCTTCAGATGGATTCCAGATCACTGCAGTGTATAGTTACTCCATGTACCAAAATTATGTAACAGTGAGAAACCTAATGATTTGGCTCATGCACAAAACCTGGCAGAAATGTCCAGAATCTGTGTTCTGCTCACATAAGGTCGGAGTAGGTCTGATCCTGGTATATCTGGTTACGAACGTAGTCAATGTAGGCAGGGAAGTTATGCTGGGCATGGTAGTAGATGATGTCACAGATATCTGAGATCAGTATGCTTTTTTCTATCTGTTCCTCCAGGTCCGTCAGAAACCTGTCAGTAAGATGTGGGGACAGGGGAAAACAGAGAGAAAGATGCTAAATGAAATCCCGTTTCTTATGGTTCATTTTCACTAATGACTAGAATGACTACAGTGTCAACAAGACAACAGAAGACAAGAGGATCCAAACAATATCCAGTTTATAACTGGTGAATTAAGATGATTTGCCTTCAGGTAATATGCAGAGAGGTCAGAGCACTCCTTCTGTAGTCAGTGGAGACCAGCCAAAAATGCCTGTTCTACAGGGCCTATCCTTAATGTTTATGGGCTTTTTGTCTAAAGTTCAGTGGCAAGGGAATAGGCTACTTAGCAGAAGCAGCAAAAGTAAATGCTAGCCAAAAAAATACATGCCTGATATAACCATAGTAGATAATCAGATCATCTCATCAAAACAAAACAAATGTGGCTGTGAAATGTGACTGGTGGGAGAGTAACCTGATAGTAATCTAGATCATTGGCCCGCAATATAATTCAGCTGTGAGCTGAACAACTAAGGCTGTATTTGGTCACAGTGCTGCATTATGAACTGTGAGGGGAAAACCTCATGCATTCAGAAAGTCACATACAGATAATCACCCCATGCTTCCCTGCAGTTCAGATGTTCATAATGAGCTTAACCTTGAGATTTATGGAGACTGGCAATTAAATCCAGCATATGTAATCAAGTATGGGTTGCTATACACTTTGAGGACACAACAGACTCTTGTAGGCACTGACTGGCATCCCTTTCCTCTCTTACCTCTCGCTGACCTCACGCACGCGCACGATGTTGGAGAAGAGGGTCTTCTTCTCCCGGACGATGAGTGTGTCCTGCAGATCACGAGACTCCATAAAGTGATCCGTAAGCACCCGGAGGGAGCGCAGGTATGAGGCCTCTGAGGTCAGCACTTCAAACATACTCTGAGTTGTGCAGGGAAATAAAGTGCAGGACAGTGTTAACAGACAATCACTCTCAATCATTCATATCAACTTCATCACCAGATTCAAGAAATCAACATTTAAAAAAGCAGAAAAGATCCATTCATTCACATTATGGATTCCCCCTCTTTCGTCTGTGTCCCCTGCACCTCCCTCTTCAATTCCCATTTTGTTCAGCCTTAACTCCATTTCTATGTTCCCTTGTGTATCCTCCTCACCTCCTGGTGCTGCCGCTGCACAGGGCTGAGTGCCTGCAGGATGCCACTGTCCCTCACTGAGGGAATGTCCTGCCACAGCGTGCTCTGTGTGGAGCCCCCCCTGGCCCGGCCTCTTCCCTCCGGATCAGTCCCCCTCCGAACGCCCCAGTCCATTTGATAGTCCACGCTGGTCTTACTAATGCTTCGGCAAACTGTCTGCCGTTTGATCTCCTTGTGGATGACCGTGTCGCGATACGTCTGGTAAAAGGGCTCTGAGGTAGAGTTTGGCTGGGTTAGTGCTGTCCTGATTGCCATAATGTGAATGATATTTCTTAAAAGGCACATATAGTGCGCACAAAATTAGACAAAGACATCATGGAGAAAGTGGAACAGCTACAAACACAATTACTAATGTATCTCAAAAAGCCTGAAATTCAAACATAGAGTGAAAAAATGAAATGATTGTTATCCCAATTAAGAGATTATTCACTTAAAATATCATATCATACTGTACATTTATTGAAAGTATCTTATCATAAATATATTATGGTGGGCTAGAGCCACACCTAATTGTCGAGTGGGCGCACACACCTGGCTTACATTGGCAAATGAGCCCAGGTGTTAAAGGTGGGAGGGAGAGACTGGGAACATTTTTTTTACATTTTATACATTGCATTTAATTTGGCAGATGCTTTTATTCAAAGCAACGTACTAAAAGTGCATACCGTAGGCCCCTGGAGCAACTACAGAACAAAGGTCCTGAATGACTAATCTCAATGTGTCCAGCAATTCTCTCCCTCCCAGGGGTGTCACCCCACCTGTGACACATATCTTCATTATTATATCTATGATAAGATATCATACATCTAAGCAGGGTCCTGCATTTTTGAAGACCAGGTTTAAAGCATATGAGTAACCTGAAATCTCTATAGCCACTCTAGTTGAACACATGTTAAGGTACATAGGTGTGGTTAAGCAGAGTTCATCCTTGTATAGAGATTAACCAAAGGGGATTTATCACATTACTGGAATTAATGACAACAGCATTTTAACAGTGGAAGAAGCAAGAGACCTTTGTTGGAAGAAACATGCATGTGTGCCAAAGACGTGTCAGTAGTTTACTGAGAAATACTTAGAAACATTATAAATGACAGAAAGGCATATGATTGTGCATTAGTAGAAAAAATTTGTGATCGTTACACGGCTAGTTGAGATTATTCTGGTATAAAACGGAAAATTGTTAAGAACTACTGAACAGTAATTTCATGAGAAGGCAGAATCAGCATTTTGCCACAGTTAAAAGGAATTACAGGCTTCAAACCTGGTCAACGAAAAACACAGTGCCCTAATATCAACATAAGTTTAAACTGTGTTTCACCATGTACCCATTTTTAAATATTTTTCTAAAACTCAACAGAAATAATTAGAATATTATAACAATCTGTAATTTTAATACTATGTTTCAAATACTCGTTTGATAAAGCTGCACACAATTGTAAGAGAAACCTCATGCCATTAAGTGCGCAGACTTGATTTACCATATTGACATGTTTCTACATGTTCTACCATTCAGTGGCCATATGCAATGCATGTCTATCTTGTATTAGCTGTAGTGGAAGAATGACAGAGACAGTTACAATGCCACCGTATCCTCACCATCTTGGAGTTGAGTTTTCAGGTCCACAGACACTCCCCTTGATAGATTTTTAGGACCCCTGGTAAAGTAAACATTCAAAAGAACATTCAGAAGAAATATATCTCCATATCAAACTACACAATTTTCTGTACTACTGGAAATACAAATTGCTATTAAGGATGCCAAGGAGGATGATGGTGGTGTTAATGGAGAAAATCAGGGAAAGAAATATGAGCTTACAGCTCCTCTCCCAATGTGTCTTCTCTCTCTCTGTCACTCTCACCATCCTCCTCTATATCTGGGGAAAAAAGAGCAGCAGGAGCCAACACTAAGAAAAAGACAAAAGTGTTTAATCAATGAAAAAAGTGTTACAGAGTGCAATACCCACCGCTAGGTTGTTGAGTGGATGGAATAGACAGGGTGCTTAGGCGTCTGCCTTCTGGGCCAGATTTTGGGGGCTGTGGAGGGGGCCGGCAGGGAACGAGGGGACTTGTGGACCGTGGGGGAAGCCGGTGAGGCAGGCGTGGGCTGGACGGCAGACAGCGGTCAGCAGCAGGTTGCAGAAGGGGCGAGCGGTGAAAGGCAATCCGTTCCTCACGGGAGAGCTGGGACAGAGTGCTGCTCCGAGGAACACTGGCAGGATGAAGGCTCATGGGAATGGGGACCCGTGCAGGAATGGCTGGGGGCACGTCCTCTGTTCCCTGAGACAGAGGCGGCTCCAGCTCTGTATTGTATTCAGCATGAATATCTGTAGGACAGGACAGTCTGCCCCGGGAACGGGGTTTGGTGGTGTATTTAGCTGGGTTTATGGGTTTCATTTCTGATGCTAGATTTGGTTTTACCAAGGGCAACATAATTTCCTCCAGTGTGGTATCATATACCGAGTCCTCTTCCTCTTCCACAGTTGCATTACGAAGACTAGGAGGTAGAGTGTGGGAGATGTGGGGAATGTAGGAGGTCAACACAACCTGGGGCACATCAGTTTCCATTGACCTCCTCCTTGTTTGCTCGCTCATCATGATGTCTAAAACTTCCTGAAATTTTGCCCTCTCTGCCCTGCCCAGCTGGGCCCCCTCCTCCTCCACTCCTGAAGACCCACTTTCTTCTTTCTCTTCTTCTTCCACCTCTTCCTCCTCCTCCTCCTCCTCCTCCTCCTCTTCCATCTCCTCCTCTGTACCACTCCCTCCCTCGCCTTCACTTGGTTTTGCGCCTTTATCCTCCTCATCCCTGGTTCCATCCACTTCGTCATCCTCGGCCTCCACAGGAACCCACACCAGCCTCATTCCTGGCCGCTCAAGGTGGCATGGGCAACTGCAGTCCTTCTCACAATGGGGGTTATAAGTCATTTCCAAGTCCTGTTCTACCTCTGCTCCCACTCCACCATCCATCTGCACTTCCCTCTGTACCTCCTTGCCATCAGGTGCTGAAAAAGAGGGGGGGGGTTAACACAAGACATATTTAAAGGAAAACAGTTTGTCATTATTCTTCAGATTCTACAAAGGAGGGGACCAATCAATTTAAATAATTATAGGCCAGTCTTTTCATTGAAGATGTAACTGCTGTTAGTAGCAGCATAAAGAATTCTGAAGTGTACAAAAGCATCTTATCTGCTCAGATTCAAGCAAATGCCTCTAATCTCATTGGACGGTGCTTCATCCTACAACAAGACAATGATGCCAAACATACTGCTAAAGCAACAATTTACAAATTTCCACAAATTCTTGTAATAATTAAAAAGAATAAAAAGATTTTTATTCGATTCACCCCTCTTTCTTATTAGCCTTCCTGTTTGATGTTAGCCTACAAGAAAAAAAGCTAACTGTCAAAGACAAAATGACACCTTTTTCCTGCTTCCACCTGGGAACAACCTTTGAACTTCCAAATGCTTTTGACCATCTCTAATCACAGTTCTGTGTTACAGAGTCATTTCCTGCTGAGTCTGTTCCTACACGTGCATCCTGTGATACAGAGGCTCAGCTTCTCTGAACAACAGGAACCAAGAGCGCAGTACAGCATGCTCTGGCGGTAAATGAGTCCCAGCATTAAGGTGACTGCTGCATGTGTCAGTGAGTTATCATAAATGCCGATGCTTGTCAATGTGAAGTGCATGTCTATATTTCTATGCATTGTCACACTGGAATGGTGATTTGCACAATCCAGACATGCCACTGGTAGACATGTGACAGAGTGTAGCAGAGTGAAAGATTTCTAGCTATTAGATTTCGAGCTATTAATGAGCCAGAAATCTTTCTTGGTTTTATCCAAGAAGCTGCAATTCATCGTGACAGAAATTAAATTATTATTGGTTCTCATTTTTATTAAAAATTTTAAAGAATGACGCTTCAGGCTTTCTACCAATTTTCTTAAAACTTTAAGCACTCAGTATCCTTACATCCTGCTGTAAACATAATAAATCATGCGCCATCTCTGGTATGATCATTTTCTATTTTCCATTTTGTGACTAACTAAACATTACAATTCTCATTGAATGGAGATATTAGATTGAATGAGCTTTTATTATTATTATTTTTTAGAAAGTTATGACATTGTTCCACAAGAAGAGCCTTAAAAATGCTTTATAACTAATTTTAATGGTGTGGTAATGGAAATTGTTACATCCCTGTTGCTTACCCTCCAATATACCAAAAAAATCTGTTTCTTGTTGATCACCTGACTCAACCTGTTACCGTACCTGAATTAGTCACTTCTAGGCAAAGAAAACAGAACAATGCAGCAACAAAAACAGTTTGAGCCCAGCAATCAAAGGCATGTGGCTGGCTGTCAAAAATAGAAACAGGACATTTGCAGTCCATATGTAAAAACCACTGGTTACAACACATTCAGCACAACAGACATCAGGAAAATGTGATATTTTCTCATATAAGAAGCATGAAAAAACTTTATGTATCATAAGTATAATTTCATTGGTTTACAAATGACTACATAAATTAGAGTGGTTTTACTTCGGTTATAACAGTTGTATATATACTGACAGAACATTTAAGTGGTTGACATCACGACCATTCATTGCTTAAAGTTGTAACAGTTTACTGCTCAGTGACTGATCCAGCTGTCTACGTAAAATTGAACATATGCCATGATGCTATAACTAAAAAACAACAAGTGGGTGAAACTAAGAACTTCCTCACATGTCAATGAAAAGGATGCAGTGCACTAATTAAGGATACATGGTGACTTTCAGAGACAAAATGCCATGGCAGGATAAAAATATAATAATAGATACTGAGAATTAAAATCACAAGCTCCAATCACTTCCCAATCAAGTCAAGACCAGTAACATGACACCATTATACAGTGCAACAGAAAAAGGATGAAAATCATGTCAATGAACTACCTGATTGCCCTCCTTCCTCTCTGACAGAGATGATCACGTTCTCTCCTTGTCCTGGCACCTCCTCATTGGCTTCCTTTTTCACCATCTTTACCCTGCGACTCATCTTCAATGGTAGTGGTGGGGCCTGCACTCCCGTCTGGAGTATTCGTCGTGGTTTGGGTTTAATGGTGGGGGCCCTTTTGGGCCTTCCCTTCGACTTCATCTCCCCTGTGCGCCCTCCTCCATCCATGATTTCCTGTTCAGTGAACTTACTCACAATCTTCTTCACCTTCCCCACGTTTTTCGTTTCATTGCACTTCTTTGGCACTGCTGGACAATCTGAACCATTATGTGAGGGCTTGCTTGGCACAGGGGGCTTGGATTTGGGGACAGGTTTGGAGGACAGTGGTGTATGAGAGCGAGGGGCTGGCTCTGGGAGGGACATTTTGTTTGATAGATTCAGTTTCAGCTGTTCAATTCAGTTTGGTCCCTCTCTTCCACCCTTTCACTACACCAACCAGAGCGTTGGATCAAAGGTCACAAAAGACAAGTCATCCTCACCTGAAAGAAAGATAAAAATGTTTTAAAAAAACATTTTAATAATAAGAACTATGATTATTCCTGAAATAGGTACTGAAGTTATCTTCCTGACCCATTATCTCCTGAGCTTGTCAGGAACTTTCAGCCACTCCTCTTACTTCCTCACCCTGCTGTCCAATGTCCAACTGTTGTCAAAGTGCTATATTTACCTGAATATCTAATTTGAGAACACTGTGGGAAATTGTATCCGCATACTGTGTTTCATGTAACTATGTAAATTCTGTAAAACTACCAGACTTTGAAAGGTTATCCCTGGCACTTATGTGAAGCTTCAGAAAGTGTTATGACACCACTGGGCTAAGGATATTCACATCAGCATTTTTGTGTATAGCTGACACCGGCCCTTTTATATTTTGATTTCCTGAAATACATTAAATGTATTCCATTTATGCTTCACTGCATATCAATCCAGAATTAGCTTTTCCAGTTTTTGTTATATTTTCCACACAAATAGCATTGGACATAATAGCTCTTGTAACCTCTTGTCAAGTTATGACTGCATGCTGAGGGGATGGATATAGCAGTCATTACTTGACCTGCATTCAAAACACATAAATAAATGTTTTTGTGTAGTGATACTGTACCTGTGAATTATCAGAAATAGTAGACAGTTGATATGTAATTACTGATAGAACTCTAGCATCCTGGATATACTGCACCACCAAATGTATCTCAGATAATGAATATCTATGCCCCCCCTGAGTATTTTCAGATTTTAAATTGCTACTACTACACAGTTGTAAAACAATGAAGTTTATTCATTATGGGGTACAAATACAATATTTTAGGTCACAAGCCCAACCAAATATATATCACTTTGTGCTTACACTAATGTACACAGTCCCTGTGAGTGAAAGCAATTCATGGAAGCAATTCATGTCCAGTGCCAAATTCACTAGTCAGCTTAGCCCACATTCAGGACCAGGCCAGATTCGGGTCAAACACCCAATGACACTGTTTTGGTTTTACATTCCATATCAACATTTAAACAGAACTGTCAATCTCTTTCCAGTGAAAATAAGGCAAATACCAAATAAGGGAAAGCACCCCATTGTTGTCATCAGAAACTCTGAATGTGAAGGATGCAGTGATCTTGTGGTAGGGCCTGTAGTGGCTGAACAGTTAACAGCAGTAAACTCTGCTGCAGTCATAGGGCCATCAAAAGTCAGTGGGTGTGGTGCGTGCATGTTCTATCAGGTAATGACCAATGCAAACTTGCCTTTTGGTAAACATACATTTTTCAGTTCCATGTCAAGCAAGGAACTCCATTACTAGCAGCTTTTTTTAAAAAAGTAATAGAGTAGTTGCTCACACTGCTAATAGCCTGTTAATGTGTTATTGGTATACACATACAAGTCAGATATATCACAGTTCCAGAGGAAGACTTATAAACAAAACAGGATAAGTGTATACAGACAATCATTTACACCTATGTCTCAAGCAGGTGGGAAAAGGTATCTTATAATATAATGAGAACTTTGTCTTGGGAAACAAAGAATGAGAACTTTGATCCACACTTACATAGAGAGAAAGTTCTATATGAACAGTGCATTAATGAAATATGAAAGACACTGTTGTCTTAATTCATTCACCAGATACCAGAAAATAACCAGAAAAATAATACCACAAGATTTCTGCTCTTGGCTGTAACTCGGCAGTTCATATTTAATTTTTTTTCCAAATGCTGTCAGGCTAGAATTATTTGAGTGTCAAATTGAGTAGACCAGACCTTTCTACTGACACTCATTCACTTTCCCTATGTTTCCCTATGGGCAGCTACTGCGAACGTTTGTTAGCTATCAGGATTTTATTACACAGAGGGTCACACTGACTATGATGGACATATATCAGACAGTCTCACACAGACTGTGCTTAATATTCTAAGAGAATAATGTTCCGGTGCATGACTAAGAGAAGTTGTACCCTTGTTTTTTTCTATTCATCTTTCTGAAAAAACAGCACCAGCTTGTTTGACAGGTTCTCCCACGTGGCATTGTGTTCTGCCGAGAAAGGCTGTTGTGTTCAGACAGAAATATTATAGTCACTTGCATGAGTATGTGTTGGAAGCACATACTCATGCAAGTGAGCAGCAGTTCTGAAAATTCCTTAAATGTCTGAAAGAGAAGTGGAGGGCAATATGCTGGGATTGTCCACAATGTGTCTGTTCTCTTCCTCCATCCTCTTTTACTTACCCATTGAAGAGCTCTGTGAGCTCTCCCTATCCATACCCCCCTTCTTTTCTACCTCCTCTCTTATTTTTATTGGCTCTGTCACCATCCCCTTACCCACCTTCTGTCCACAACTGACCTCACCACCCCCTCTTTTCAATCGACTGAACATACAGTCCCTACACTCATACTTTTCTCAGTCACTCATCTATTCTGGTGTTTGTATTACTGCCTAATTGCTGCAGTTTTTAGAAAATGGCCTATTGAACCACAGTACAATTAAGACTCATACACCTGCTCAGAGAGGTTACTTTTCTTTCAGTGATTGAATCTCAGTTCCTTAGACCCCTTAATGCTCAACAATACCACAGTTAAATAGAAAGCACATTGTCAAACAATTACTCCACAGGGAATTCATAGGCATAAGGATATGCATGAGCACCCCAGAATGCGAGAGACAGGAAGTGAAAATGTGCCCTGATACCCATGCATGCATTTGCAGAACCTATAACGGTACAGTGCTGTGAAAAAGTATTTACCCCTTCCTGATTTCCTCTATTATCGCATATTTGTCACACTGAATGGGTTAAAGGCCATATCAGTTATAGGAAGACTACTCCCAACATGGTAAACTGAAAGACTGCAGGAATAAAAATAGCTTATCATTGCTTACGCAAAGTTGAGTCATCCCAGGTCTTACTAGAAGCAGGTTCCTATTCCAACCTGAAGTCACAAACTGTCAGCTTCCGCCAAGTACAGTTACCTACTTAAAGTAAAACCAGGAATTGCTACATATGACATATATTAACTTTCCTGTTTCTATTTCTATTTGCAAATTGCTAAACAATATACAGTACATCCAAGGATCCAGCGTGTCCCCACTCTCACTTTATTTCAGTTCTCAATGACTGAACTGAAAATATCAAAAATGCAATTAATTTTATTCAGAGAAAAAGCAGTATTTATATGTACTCAAGTACCTAAGTGATGTAAAGACCTGCTGGCTTATAACAATCTTAACTACAGTCTGCTGAGATATTGTAATGTATAGGGAGCATTATTTAATCAAACCTTTTTTGCCACACACTAAAACAAATATCCAACCATGTGGCTGTTCTAGGGTGTAGATACAACAGCCGCATGGTTGGATATTATACTGACCCAGGTTTAGTGCTGTCCCCTAGCACTAAACCTGGATCAGTACAATTTTTTGGTGTAATGGTTGGGGATAGGATTAAGTTTAGGTAAAGTGACCGGTGATTATTTGAAACTACCTGGAGCATAACAAGAGCAGGAGAAGACCATAATGAAGTACTTCATTCATCAACATAGAGGTCACAAGAAAGTAGATAAATCCAAAAAGCGACTAGATTCTTTCTTTTTCAAAATGACATTCATTTTATTGGAGCACATCTGATTATTTAAAATCAGATGTGTGCAGGAAGCTATGATTTTGGATATCATTTGTTAGTATCTCAGTTGGCAGTTAAATATGTTATTAGTAAGTCAGTAGTTTAAACATGAATATCATAAGCTAATGCTGTCAACTCTTTCATGGTGCCATTGCTGCAGCTCTGATTTCAGGATACCAAAATGGGTGTCATTGTGATAACTGTCAAGAAAATGTGACAGTCTGATACACAACATGATGGGGGAGATGCAAGGGAAGGCCAAGAATCAATTCAGGCCTCTAGATGACCAGTAAAGGACTGTTTTTGGCCGATGAAGATAGGCAGGTACAGTAAATCAGCTGTTGCTCTCTTTATGATTTAGTAAGCCAGACAATATTTTTCCCTTGAGTAATTCAAACAGTCCCTTAAACATATGGATCCACATGACAGTCATTCACTGAGTACCACTTGGTCAGACATTATCAAGAATGAACCCAGGGGATGTATCAGTCTTTATACTTAGACCCACGTGCCAAATCCTATACCTAAACGGTAAGTACAGAGCAAATATATGTTGACAAATACCGAAGGACAATTATTTGTACAAAAATAAGGTGTATCCTAGAGTACACAAGTACAGCCCCATTTCCGACAGGAAAAAGGAAAATGTGGTTGCCCAACAGGAAAACACAGCCAGGGAAATAAAATATTTCTGACGACATTAGTAATCTTACAAAAAAAAGAATGCCACTGGTTTGCTAAGAAGATCAGTAATGGGATAATCTCTAACACAAGGGACGTGTGAAAGTGTGAATACAGCAACGGCAATCAAGCCAAGGTTTTCTAGTAAATAATTTAACGAATGCAATTTATTTGCTGACAGCCCCGTTAAGCAGAATTATAAGTGGTTAAAAATAATCACTTAAGGTAAATTTTGAGGAATGACAATACAGATTTTCTCCTTTAAGTTGAACTGCCCCAGAACTAAAATCGAAACCAATGCATATTTACAAAATAAATATATATACTTTTGGTATACACACGATGTCAATGTGCCATGGTGTGCCGCTGAAGATTTATATGTATGTATACCTTATGTGTCTTAAGTAAGACTAATGCCGAATTGTATGTTGGTAAGTGACGTCTGACAGGCTCGTGACAATGGTCATTCATTCAAAATAACATTTACAAGGGAACACAGATCTTCAGCATGCATCTTTAAGCAGATGTTTGTTTACATATAAGTGAACATCTGCTTTCCTTATATGTTCATCGAGTGTCAAAAAATAAGACATGAAAATCTATCACGAGAAAAAAACATGTTACACTCACCGAATCAGTCATCTCGCACACTTCCCCATTCCAAAAGTAGGCAACTCGTATAATATCGTCGCTTTGTTGCCTCGGTATTTAAAACATCAGTGTGAAAAATCCGAAGTTGTTGCCTTTTCTTAGAAGTTCTTCCTCCCTCGATACACCCGGTAATGGATATAGTACTTAAAAAACGAATCAGTATCAAAGGAGAGACAAAATGAAGATTTTTATTATTTCTAATTGACTCCGTTCACGTACCGCAACAGAGTTTCTAAAAAACCAATTCGCTCAGTAATACTGTAGTTGTTTCATTTTAAGTCCAACCTCCGTGGAGTTCTTTTCAATGATTTCATGAGGCTGACCACCAGCCCTTTGTTTCATTTGATGTACTTTGTTTCCTGCCACTATCACTGTCGATTTGCCGTATGGGATAGCCCCAGGAATTGATTCCCTCCCTTCTCTTTTCGCCTCTTTCTCTTTCACTCCGTCTGTGTGTGTGAAAGGGGGGCAAGAAGGAGGGGCCATGTATTGTGTAGATGTAGGTGTGGTAGGCTGTTTTACCTAAGCAGACATAGCACAAGTTTATGGTGCGTTTAATCATTAAACCCACGGTTTTGCATAGAAATTTGAACCTTTAAGCCTGTTTTTTTAATCTTTAAAAGCAACTTTTTGGTATAGGTTATACAATTGATAATTGCATGTAATAGCTCTAGCTTATTTAAGTTGTGTATTTCATATAGGACACCAATTCATGACAAAACGTTTCAAAAAATGTTTATACATATACGCGTATTTACATAGGGAATCGCTACGTGTTTGTGAAACAAAGCAGTTTAGTTTCTAAACTAGGAAACTGCATCGCTTTTGCCAGTTGAGCAGGTGCCCAGAGCTGCTCGTTGAGGATTGGCCAGGTTCTTCGTCACTACTCAGAACACGCCCCTCTGGCGTCTGTCTGGTCCGTTTCATTCATTGATTCATCTTAAAGAGACAGATGGATAGATGGGGACTACCAAATGTTAGTGAAAGAACTGAATGAAATCAAGGTTACGGTTGAAAAAGTATTTTACATTTGTGCTGATTTTGTCTAGAAACTCACAACTTAACCGGAAGTAGCCTATGCGAGATGAATGACAGTAATAACCTTAATAGTAGCGTAATAGTGCGTGTGTGAAAGTCGTTTTCTGTTGTGTTGGTATATATAGTCGATAAGCAGTTAAAGCAAAGTTTAAACATGCGCCTGTACATTATGTTATTATCTTGAATATAATTAAATATTTTTAAACTCTGTTACGGAACTTGATAAAGATTTGAATTTATTTGTTGACCCCTCACAGATTTATTGATCGAGGCTATAAATGCGGAGACTATTTAAAAGTACGTCTCAGGAAGAAGTTCTTATTGTTTCCTAACACTAGTTTGTGAGCCATTTTCAATTCATACGAGAAATGTTATAATAATACAATTTGTATGCACGCTTTGTGTGCAAGTTGTTAGTTTCAGTTAATCTCATGAGAAGACATTCGGGAGTAGCCTACTATTGCCAATCAATAAAGCAAGCATTACCTGAAGAAACTAGACAGAAGCGGCCAAGATAAATGAAAATAAATGCCATAGATGGGCTTATGTCGGCTACTTAAATACTCCCATATGAAGCTGCACAATCGAGCCATTAACTCCTCAGTGACACACTATCCGACACACTGTTTGGGGGGATGTTTCTGTGAACATCGGATTTGTAGGCTACTGACAAAACTAATTAAAACCTTAAAAGCTACATATGTCTACTGATTAAATTGTGAACATGTGTTCAGTCAATTTATTCCTAAACTGGAAATGGCTTTGCCAGATGGAACGAAATAGTATTCGTACGATTTTATGTTTTCAGCACTAAGGACAGCGTCGTTGCTGCTCTGTGTCTATTCCCCGCAATAAGCCCTCCATGGGCTATTTGCTGCATCCAGACTTTGCTGCATTGAGTTTTTTTATACGAATCTTTGTTCAGCATGTGAATACACTTTACTAAATTACTATAGCGTATTATTATAGCAAGGCCCAAAACCTCATTGAATACCTGAAAAATATATTCTAGCCTATAGCCTACCCTTATTGCCATTACCATTATATAAGGGAAACTTACCTTTATAATGTCGCCACATTAAAGTACCTGGAATACAACTTGAAGTGTATGTTTTGAATGGAAAGTAGTTCCGGTCATTTGGCATTTTCCGAACAAGTTCGACGTATGGTGGTGTGGTAAATTGGCATGCTTTCACAACAATGATGGAGAGTTTGCAACCAGGTGAAGAAGCGCATTAAAATGTTTATGAATTCACCTTTAAACTAAATAACGTCGCATTTTAATTATCTTGATCAAAAACCAATGGAAAATGTTTTACTGTTGGAACTGGTTCTACTAATTACGGTTGCCAGTTCGACAATTCTTTCAGTAAACATAAACGGCTTGTGTGGAAAACAAGTGGTGTTTCCCTGACGGTACAATAAAGACAGCACGTCGATGTGCGTGGAATCCCTGCGCGGCAATCGTAAGGGAGCTGCTACATATCGTGAGTGTGAAAGTGCGTAAACGGTTCGTAGCTTGCTCGCTGTCAAACGGGGTGGGAAAGGATTTCCTACAGTCTATGCTCAAAAGGTGAGGAAATGTCAGACCTGTCATTATTGCAAGCATTACGAGCACACATTCAAGGCAGTATTTATTTTGTATAGTAAGGTATCCACAGTGGTATTGCATTTAAAGTATTGCGATTGTTTATGGATAGCTAATGAGAAATGATGACATATGAAGCCAGTAGTAGCTACTGGAATTGGCATTGTGCTAGCTAACTTAGCAGCTAGATACTTAAGCTAGCTAGACTAGCTAACCTGCTGGGCTTGCAGCTTGCCAAATTGAGGGTTTAATGTTGGGCCTTGCTAACTGATCTCGATAACAGCGAGCTACTCTTTTGCTGTGTAACGTTATTTGCTGTAATGTAGTTGATGGTGTGTGTTAAATGCAGGAATAGCAGTTTAGATGGTGCAGTTAGCTGATTTGCTAGTTGCGTTGGTGAAGCTAGCTGCTACGTTAACTAGACTAGCTGTCTTGCTACAAGTGAGCGTGTAGGGTGAGTTGGGTGTTATTGAATTTTTATGTAAAATATCAAGCGCCAGCCAATGCACAATAGTCTGAAAAGCTAGCTACGTTGCTAACTGCTATTGGCATACAGTACGCTTAGAACTTAAACTGGAGCTATGCTTATGCAGCTATTTAGAAATCAGAAATGCCTTAGAGGACAGCCCACTCTTTAGATTGCTAACATGTTATTGATAGCTGCGTTAGTTGACATTATATCAAGGGACTTACAATGCAGCTACATTTAACTTGGCTATACCTGCTATGCCAAGAATAAACTGGTTAACATTGCTAACTTAGATATCGGCTATGTTGCTGGCAAATTTAGATCATCTTAAGCTGCTGTTGTGTAGCTAAATTAGCCATCTGATACAATGTGTAATACAATCGTACGCATGCCAAGCTTTCTGGAAAACAACACCACAAACCTAGCTTATAACACAGTCTATTGTTTTTTGGATTTAACTATAACGGAGTTTAGAAATGTTGCTGTGCTGTGTTCATGCATTTAATGTAGACTATAACGTTAGATGTAAATTAACGTTATAGTGACGTTGTATAGGTCTATGGCTGTGCGTGTGTACATACGATAACTTCTATGTTTTTTTGTAGTCATGCTGCTGTTAAATGGGCGTGAAGAAGCGCGGTGAGCGTATAGACATTATGCTAAATAAGCTAGCTGTTGTAAGAATGGATATGTAATTGACCGTGATAGCATGGACTATTTGAAGAATTAATCATTGGAACATTAAGTTAGTTTGCTGATGAGGCTGTTGTGCGCTGTCCATGGTGCGTTATCCTTGATATGGAGTGAGAGACTATTGTGATGAGAAATGCCTATAATGTTTAATTATCTCAGATATATAAATTGACATTCGTGGTGCATTGGTAAAGTTGTTTTCTGCACTAGGGTCTTGTTTTGGGAATGTGGTCTCAGCTGCGTACAATTCCCTGTAGTGTGTCTCTTTTCTGCTCGTGGTATTGTTAGAAAAAGCAGCTAAGCTTCCAAGGATTGTCTGAAGTATTTACTGAAGTTGTGCTATGCTGGTGTAGTAGGTTTATGGAGCCAAAAACAAATCAGATGAATTCCAGCATGTGATGCATTTAGTGCATCATGATGCAAGTATTTATTAGCACAAAGCGTAGGCTCACACAATGCCCTAGAGCCTATGGCAGGTTTTCTGACTGAGGTCACAGGCAATGCTTTTGCGCTTCCAGGAGCACAATTTTCCCTCCAAACACTGCTGCTGGAGCTGAAAGTGCCCCTTTGAAATTTGCTGATGTCGCTGTTGGTTCAGAAGGCAGGTGCTGGTGGGGCCTGTGCTGCAGCGGTGGAGGTCCCCACAGGCCGGTCCATTTCTTTACACAAGCAGAGTCGCTAATTAGCCCCTCAGTCTCCAGGGTGTGCAAAGGAGGCTATCCATAGTCTGATCTTTTTCTGAAGCCTCCCACCTGGTGACAGCAGGTGCCTGGAGGCTGGGGATGGGAGGCAGGAAGGGGAGGGGGGACGGTGTGGGGGTGGGCGTGGTGCCCTCCAAGGCCGAGAGCTTGTTTTCAATGCAGTGTCAAAGGGGGCTTCTGTTGTCAAGGGAATCGTCATTAGGTGTAGGATTTAACTGCACAACGTTTTGTGTGCGTGAAATTTGAGTGCAGAACCCTGATGCTTTGTTATTACTGGTGGTTTTCCAGTTTTTTTCAGCTGAAGAGAGAGAGCAAGTGGTGTAAACAGGAGCACAGGGCAGGTGCCATTTGATGAGCAGAGTCAGTGTGATTTTGTTTTGGTATTCTATAGAATATTGATTTTACTTTAGAGTTACAGTGATGGAACATGTTTGATAGTGGATTGGCTAATGGGGACAAGCTTGCTGGTGCATGGCATGCAAACATGTCACAGAGGGAAGCAAGCAGGGCTTCCACAAACCAAGCAGGCTTTCATAGAAATGTCATAGACTGAGCTATGAGGTGGATTCTCCATGCTCATCTGGATCACCATTTTATTACCTGTGAAAATTATTACTGGTTCCTTAGCTCCTTTATATATGAAGGAGTCAAGATGCACCATGCTTTCAATTTAGCCTGTGTATTATGCAATTAGGCTATATGGATATTTAGAGAACCACGTAAGGTGATTGAAGTAGTTTTAGAACCTGAAGTATCTTCAGAACTTTTCCAAATAGCTGTCAGTTTGTTCTGACTCTCTCCCTGTAGGACTGACCACAGAAACATACACTGAAGTGCTTTCGGTAGCCTCCTTCAGGACGGACCCTTCTGGTTACTGACCTTTTATCAGGTGAGTATGAATTAACATGGGGAGCGTCTTGGAGATTGCATCCTGTGTGATTATTTCATACCACAAAAATATTTCAAAGGCTGCAAAAAAATGTTTTTCATCACATAATTTAAAATGGACCTGCCCAATCCCTGCTCCATGTCATTCTTATTTCCACCCTTGAACTGAACCACGTGTTTTATGTGCTTTTATCCACCCTCCAGCTGTGTTTTTTGTGGGTTGTCCATGGGTACCCATGGATATCTGAACTGGTGCAGGACTCTCATGGCCTGTCTGATCATCTTATCATTGCTACACTGATGACATACAGCACAGTACACTGGTCTTTGCTAGTATCTCAGCTTTACTACAGGACAAGTCGAGCTGGATGGCAAACCATCAGCTTAAGCTCAACTTGCTAAAACTGAGGTGCTGCACTTTCCAGCCAGATTGGCCCTCCTGCTGGACCTTTCACTTACACTGAATGGCACACACAGTGTCATCCTCTTCATCTGCTGCTGGGTATCCCAGAGCGGTGCTCGTGAACAAGCTGTTCCTCTCCGAGAACCTCGCAGCGGCATTTTGGGTTTGCCCATTCTTCCTATGCAACTTCCAGAGAATCTTCCCCTTCCTCACCACCTTCTCACCCAGCCCTTGGTTCTGGCCCTGGTCATTTACCCCCAGGAACTACTGGAACTTCCCTCCTCATTGGTCTCCCTGTCTCTGCCATCAGATCTCTGTCGCTTATCCAGATCACTGCTGCTCATCTGATCTGCAGTCTCCCCAGGCTCAGCTATGTCGCTCCCCTTCTCCATCCGCTGGTTACCTATATTGTCTCACATCAAGTTCAAAAACTTGGTGCTAGCCTAGGGACTAAAGGGACTGCTCTGTTGTATCTTCAAATCAGACCCTACACACCAGCCATACCTCTCTGTTCTGCTACCTCTGGATACTTGACTCTCCCCCTCTGCATGCCTGCAATTCCAAGTCTATTTTGTTTGTTCTGGTTCCCCTGAGCTAGAATGAGCTTTACACTGTGGTCAGGACACTGAAACCCTGCCAGTTTTTTTGACCCAGGCTAAAGACTCTTCAGACTACACCATGGCTCCACTGACATGGTGGTCCTAATTTTTTGCATTTCCTTTTGGGATAAGATTGTAGGTTTTTTTAGCTGTGAAAATGTAAATTATCTGTACAGTGGTATGTGCTTTTATGTAAATGACTAATTGTTAGTTTGTTCAGTTAACTTTACACGTACAGGCTATAATGCATCTTATGTGTCTTTTTGGTGATATTGCATTCCTGAGTCTAACACAGATGCTCTCCACTTCCTGTAAGTTGGACTGTCTGCTAAGTGATTGAAATGTAATTGTAATGCAACAAAGTGGTTACAGGAGTCCAGGGAGTAATTTCTATAATAGTCCAAATGACTAATTTCTGTAAACTGCGGCAATCCTTTTAAATTTGGTATTTAGAAGAGGTTTTTAAGCCCAAACTTAGTTGAATCTTCCTCATTCACAGACTTCCATTCATTCTTAAATTAAGCCTTGGGGAGCCTTTTTGATTCACAAATCAAAAGTCTAATATGCACAAAATGTAGTGGATGGTTGTCATTGTCAGGTCAAAAATAATTTCTCAAGTTAAGAAGACTCATGAATAACATGAATTTTTAGGGTGATTCATATTCTTTATCCCTCCAACTAATTAGTAATCTTCATACTAGCCTTCTATACTTGCTCTTCACTACTTGCTACTGTTGGATAAAACATTTTTTATATGAACAGAGAATGTGTTTTACCTTAATATTTATTATGACAATTTTCTATTGCTTTTTGATAAGTAGATTGAAGAAAACCATTAAAAAAGTGCCAAAGTACACACCAAATACATTTCTTTTTGAGGTGCTTTTTCAGCATTTGTGATGTCTCATGAGTGTGCTGCTGGAACTGACTTACGATTGAGAGACAGCTGTCGAGTTGCTGTACAACAGTAGACACATGGCTGCGGTGGGTCGGTGGAAACCAGGCTAAAGAAGAAATACATATTAGCCTATGGCATTGTTTTAGTGGGAAGCCTAAGAGCTGTGTCGTGTGTACTCGTTTGTACTCAGTGGACAGCCTTGTGTCGGGGGCCCTGACTGCTTCTGTCTCCCGTACTCTCTTAGCGGAATAGCGGATACCCTTGAACCATGAGCTCGGTTGCAGTGCTGACCCAGGAGAGCTTCGCTGAGCATCGCAGCGGGCTGAGGGATGCGGAGATCACAGGTATGACAGGGAAACAGGGAAGAAGTATGGGGTCAGGTGTGTGAAGAGTTTTATTGATTGATTCATTGAAATACGAGTAAGTTCAAGCAGGGACATCATCAAGTATCAATCTTCGAAGCAATCAAGGAGAACACAAGAAAGCTAAAAAGCTTATTTACATTATGGTCCTTAAAGTGGGGAGGAGGGGCCATGGCAAATTGGCCTGCTTCCATAGTTCAACAATAATGTCATTTACAATCTAAAAATACATATCATCAATAATCAGTGGAACCAGCCACATGCAGGGTGGAAGGATGAAGGGTGGGTGGCAGTGAGCAATGCCCTGCACACAGTCAGTACAGGGTGCCTCACTCTTTGTAGGTGGAACCCCAGAGGATGAGGCCTACATCCCCACCTATTTGGAGGCCTTCCCCCCACTCCCTGAGAAGGGAGCACCGGGGGAAAAGTCGGGTGAGCCCACAGGAGCCTGGAGCAAGATTCGCCCCATAAAGGCCTCAGTCATCACACAGGTGAGAAGCAGATCAATAGTCATCATATTCTCTGTATATAGTACAGTAATAAAGTAAAGTAGGTCAAAGATATCTTGCTGTGGCCTAACTAAACTGATTTTTCCAATACATTTTCAGTTTTGTAAATGAAAAATACGTACAGTGTAAACGATATAAGTCCTATTGGATACAGGATTTTGCTCAAAATAAATTAACATTATAAATTAGATGGATTATATGTAATAAAATTCATGAAAAATTTTGCTTGAACACTTTGAAACTCTTTGACTTTCCCACCCATCTCCCTCCGCTCCCCCAGGTGTTTCATGTCCCCCTGGAGGAGAGGCGTTACAAAGACAACAGTCAGTTTGGGGAGGGCGAGGAGGCCAAGGTGTGCCTGGACATCATGCAGAGGACGGGGGCTCACATTGAGCTGTCGCTGGCCAAGGATCAGGGCCTGTCCATCATGGTGACAGGCAAGCTGGACTCCGTCATGAAAGCGCGCAAAGAGATCGTCGCCCGGCTGCAGACGCAGGTGAAAACTGCTTCTGATTTCACCTTGAATAGGTCAGCCTAGCTAACACAAAACTTTCTCACAATGTGGCTGACATGTAGTGGCAATGTCATAACACTGACAGAACATTCCAGTAACATTGTGAGAACATTCTGTATTAGCTGGGAGGGTGTTCCCACTGGTGTGGCTTGTCTGGTATTGCTTGGATCTGTTTACTGTCTGGGCACCCACTGTCCCTGCTGCACATTCTCGTGTTATCTCTTATTTTGGCTGAGATTGGAGGAAGCAGCTCTTGATAATTGAGTGTTGCCCCTCCTACACTGACTG